>NC_136426.1:262730622-263331455 GCF_052849685.1 Lactuca virosa | reverse complement strand
CGGAGGCCACCCGAGCATAGAAATAGCAAGAAAGAAAAAAAAAACAAAAAAAAAACCGCACGTAAAGTCTATAAAAACGCAAACGGACAACGAAAAAGGGGGGTGCAACACGAGGACTTCCCAGGGGGTCACCCATCCTAGTACTACTCTCGCCCAAGCACGCTTAACTGCGGAGTTCTGATGGGATCCGGTGCATTAGTGCTGGTATGATCGCACCCGAAATACTATCCATGCTTATTGCTTGTATGTCTTAAAAGACGCAGAACCTCCTTTGTTTTCGTACGCGAGGCGTGGGACCCACGTGACCGATCAGCTCCGTTCCAAAAATACGAAGACCATCAACCATGAAGCGGAGGCCACCCGAGCATAGAAATAGCAAGAAAGAAAAAAAAACAAAAAAAAACCGCACGTAAAATCTAAAAAAACGCAAACGGACAACGAAAAAGGGGGGTGCACACGAGGACTTCCCATGGGGTCACCCATCCTAGTACTACTCTCGCCCAAGCACGCTTAACTGCGGAGTTCTGATGGGATCCGGTGCATTAGTGCTGGTATGATCGCACCCGAAATACTGTCCATGCTTATTGCTTGTATGTCTTAAAAGACACAGAACCTCCTTTGTTTTCGTACGCGAGGCGTGGGACCCACGTGACCGATCGGCTCCGTTCCAAAAATACGAAGACCATGAACCATGAAACGGAGGCCACCCGAGCATAGAAATAGCAAGAAAAAAAAACAAAATAAAACCGCACGTAAAATCTAAAAAAACGCAAACGGACAACGAAAAAGGGGGGGTGCAACACGAGGACTTCCCAGGGGGTCACCCATCCTAGTACTACTCTCGCCCAAGCACGCTTAACTGCGGAGTTCTGATGGGATCCGGTGCATTAGTGCTGGTATGATCGCACCCGAAATACGATCCATGCTTATTGCTTTTATGTCTTAAAAGACGCAAAACCTCCTTTGTTTTCGTACGCGAGGCGTGGAACCCACGTGACCGATCGGCTCCGTTCCAAAAATACGAAAACCATCAACCATGAAGCGGAGGCCACCCGAGCATAGAAATAGAAAGAAAGAAAAAAAAACAAAAAAAAACCGCACGTAAAATCTAAAAAAACGCAAACGGACAACGAAAAAGGGGGGTGCAACACGAGGACTTCCCAGGGGGTCACCCATCCTAGTACTACTCTCGCCCAAGCACGCTTAACTGCGGAGTTCTGATGGGATCCGGTGCATTAGTGCTGGTATGATCGCACCCGAAATACGATCCATGCTTATTGCTTTTATGTCTTAAAAGACGCAAAACCTCCTTTGTTTTCGTACGCGAGGCGTGGAACCCACGTGACCGATCGGCTCCGTTCCAAAAATACGAAAACCATCAACCATGAAGCGGAGGCCACCCGAGCATAGAAATAGCAAGAAATAAAAAAAAACAAAAAAAAACCGCACATAAAATCTAAAAAAACGCAAACGGACAACGAAAAAGGGGGGTGCAACACGAGGACTTCCCAGGGGGTCACCCATCCTAGTACTACTCTCGCCCAGGCACGCTTAACTGCGGAGTTCTGATGGGATCCGGTGCATTAGTGCTGGTATGATCGCACCCGAAATACTATCAATGCTTATTGCTTGTATGTCTTAAAAGACGCAGAACCTCCTTTGTTTTCGTACGCGAGGCGTGGGACCCACGTGACCGATCGGCTCCGTTCCAAAAATACGAAGACCATGAACCATGAAACGGAGGCCACCCGAGCATAGAAATAGCAAGAAAGAAAAAAAAACAAAAAAAAAACCGCACGTAAAATCTAAAAAAACGCAAACGGACAACGAAAAAGGGGGGTGCAAAAGGAGGACTTCCCAGGGGGTCACCCATCCTAGTACTACTCTCGCCCAAGCACGCTTAACTGCGGAGTTCTGATGGGATCCGGTGCATTAGTGCTGGTATGATCGCACCCGAAATACTATCCATGCTTATTGCTTGTATGTCTTAAAAGACGCAGAACCTCCTTTGTTTTCGTACGCGAGGCGTGGAACCCACGTGACCGATCGTGTCCGTTCCAAAAATACGAAAACCATCAACCATGAAGCGGAGGCCACCCGAGCATAGAAATAGCAAGAAAGAAAAAAAAACAAAAAAAAACCGCACGTAAAATCTAAAAAAACGCAAACGGACAACGAAAAAGGGGGGTGCAACACGAGGACTTCCAAGGGGGTCACCCATCCTAGTACTACTCTCGCCCAAGCACGCTTAACTGCGGAGTTCTGATAGGATCCGGTGCATTAGTGCTGGTATGATCGCACCCGAAATACTATCCATGCTTATTGCTTGTATGTCTTAAAAGACGCAGAACCTCCTTTGTTTTCGTACGCGAGGCGTGGGACCCACGTGACCGATCGGCTCCGTTCCAAAAATACGAAGACCATGAACCATGAAACGGAGGCCACCCGAGCATAGAAATAGCAAGAAAGAAAAAAAAAACAAAAAAAAAACCGCACGTAAAGTCTAAAAAAACGCAAACGGACAACGAAAAAGGGGGGTGCAACACGAGGACTTCCCAGGGGGTCACCCATCCTAGTACTACTCTCGCCCAAGCACGCTTAACTGCGGAGTTCTGATGGGATCCGGTGCATTAGTGCTGGTATGATCGCACCCGAAATACTATCCATGCTTATTGCTTGTATGTCTTAAAAGACGCAGAACCTCCTTTGTTTTCGTACGCGAGGCGTGGGACCCACGTGACCGATCAGCTCCGTTCCAAAAATACGAAGACCATCAACCATGAAGCGGAGGCCACCCGAGCATAGAAATAGCAAGAAAGAAAAAAAAACAAAAAAAAACCGCACGTAAAATCTAAAAAAACGCAAACGGACAACGAAAAAGGGGGGTGCACACGAGGACTTCCCATGGGGTCACCCATCCTAGTACTACTCTCGCCCAAGCACGCTTAACTGCGGAGTTCTGATGGGATCCGGTGCATTAGTGCTGGTATGATCGCACCCGAAATACTGTCCATGCTTATTGCTTGTATGTCTTAAAAGACACAGAACCTCCTTTGTTTTCGTACGCGAGGCGTGGGACCCACGTGACCGATCGGCTCCGTTCCAAAAATACGAAGACCATGAACCATGAAACGGAGGCCACCCGAGCATAGAAATAGCAAGAAAAAAAAACAAAATAAAACCGCACGTAAAATCTAAAAAAACGCAAACAGACAACGAAAAAGGGGGGGTGCAACACGAGGACTTCCCAGGGGGTCACCCATCCTAGTACTACTCTCGCCCAAGCACGCTTAACTGCGGAGTTCTGATGGGATCCGGTGCATTAGTGCTGGTATGATCGCACCCGAAATACGATCCATGCTTATTGCTTTTATGTCTTAAAAGACGCAAAACCTCCTTTGTTTTCGTACGCGAGGCGTGGAACCCACGTGACCGATCGGCTCCGTTCCAAAAATACGAAAACCATCAACCATGAAGCGGAGGCCACCCGAGCATAGAAATAGAAAGAAAGAAAAAAAAACAAAAAAAAACCGCACGTAAAATCTAAAAAAACGCAAACGGACAACGAAAAAGGGGGGTGCAACACGAGGACTTCCCAGGGGGTCACCCATCCTAGTACTACTCTCGCCCAAGCACGCTTAACTGCGGAGTTCTGATGGGATCCGGTGCATTAGTGCTGGTATGATCGCACCCGAAATACGATCCATGCTTATTGCTTTTATGTCTTAAAAGACGCAAAACCTCCTTTGTTTTCGTACGCGAGGCGTGGAACCCACGTGACCGATCGGCTCCGTTCCAAAAATACGAAAACCATCAACCATGAAGCGGAGGCCACCCGAGCATAGAAATAGCAAGAAATAAAAAAAAACAAAAAAAAACCGCACATAAAATCTAAAAAAACGCAAACGGACAACGAAAAAGGGGGGTGCAACACGAGGACTTCCCAGGGGGTCACCCATCCTAGTACTACTCTCGCCCAAGCACGCTTAACTGCGGAGTTCTGATGGGATCCGGTGCATTAGTGCTGGTATGATCGCACCCGAAATACTATCCATGCTTATTGCTTGTATGTCTTAAAAGACGCAGAACCTCCTTTGTTTTCGTACGCGAGACGTGGGACCCACGTGACCGATCGGCTCCGTTCCAAAAATACGAAGACCATGAACCATGAAACGGAGGCCACCCGAGCATAGAAATAGAAAGAAAGAAAAAAAAACAAAAAAAAAACCGCACGTAAAATCTAAAAAAACGCAAACGGACAACGAAAAAGGGGGGTGCAACACGAGGACTTCCCAGGGGGTCACCCATCCTAGTACTACTCTCGCCCAAGCGCGCTTAACTGCGGAGTTCTGATGGGATCCGGTGCATTAGTGCTGGTATGATCGCACCCGAAATACTATCCATGCTTATTGCTTGTATGTCTTAAAAGACGCAGAACCTCCTTTGTTTTCGTACGCGAGGCGTGGGACCCACGTGACCGATCGGCTCCGTTCCAAAAATACGAAGACCATGAACCATGAAACGGAGGCCACCCGAGCATAGAAATAGCAAGAAAGAAAAAAAAACAAAAAAAAACCGCACGTAAAATCTAAAAAAACGCAAACGGACAACGAAAAAGGGGGGTGCAACACGAGGACTTCCCATGGGGTCACCCATCCTAGTACTACTCTCGCCCAAGCACGCTTAACTGCGGAGTTCTGATGGGATCCGGTGCATTAGTGCTGGTATGATCGCACCCGAAATACTATCCATGCTTATTGCTTGTATGTCTTAAAAGACACAGAACCTCCTTTGTTTTCGTACGCGAGGCGTGGGACCCACGTGACCGATCGGCTCCGTTCCAAAAATACGAAGACCATGAACAATGAAACGGAGGCCACCCGAGCATAGAAATAGCAAGAAAAAAAAAACAAAAAAAAACCGCACGTAATATCTAAAAAAACGCAAACGGACAACGAAAAAGGGGGGGTGCAACACGAGGACTTCCCAGGGGTCACCCATCCTAGTACTACTCTCGCCCAAGCACGCTTAACTGCGGAGTTTTGATGGGATCCGGTGCATTAGTGCTGGTATGATCGCACCCGAAATACTATCCATGCTTATTGCTTTTATGTCTTAAAAGACGCAGAACCTCCTTTGTTTTCGTACGCGAGGCGTAGAACCCACGTGACCGATCGGCTCCGTTCCAAAAATACGAAAACCATCAACCATGAAGCGGAGGCCACCCGAGCATAGAAATAGCAAGAAATAAAAAAAAACAAAAAATAACCGCACATAAAATCTAAAAAAACGCAAACGGACAACGAAAAAGGGGGGTGCAACACGAGGACTTCCCAGGGGGTCACCCATCCTAGTACTACTCTCGCCCAAGCACACTTAACTGCGGAGTTCTGATGGGATCCGGTGCATTAGTGCTGGTATGATCGCACCCGAAATACTATCCATGCTTATTGCTTGTATGTCTTAAAAGACGCAGAACCTCCTTTGTTTTCGTACGCGAGGCGTGGTACCCACGTGACCGATCGGCTCCGTTCCAAAAATACGAAGACCATGAACCATGAAACGGAGGCCACCCGAGCATAGAAATAGCAAGAAAGAAAAAAAAACAAAAAAAAACCGCACGTAAAATCTAAAAAAACGCAAACGGACAACGAAAAAGGGGGGTGCAACACGAGGACTTCCCAGGGGGTCACCCATCCTAGTACTACTCTCGCCCAAGCACGCTTAACTGCGGAGTTCTGATGGGATCCGGTGCATTAGTGCTGGTATGATCGCACCCGAAATACTATCCATGCTTATTGCTTGTATGTCTTAAAAGACGCAGAACCTCCTTTGTTTTCGTATGCGAGGCGTGGAACCCACGTGACCGATCGGCTCCGTTCCAAAAATACGAAAACCATCAACCATGAAGCGGAGGCCACCCGAGCATAGAAATAGCAAGAAATAAAAAAAAACAAAAAAAAACCGCACATAAAATCTAAAAAAACGCAAACGGACAACGAAAAAGGGGAGTGCAACACGAGGACTTCCCAGGGGGTCACCCATCCTAGTACTACTCTCGCCCAAGCACGCTTAACTGCGGAGTTCTGATGGGATCCGGTGCATTAGTGCTGGTATGATCGCACCCGAAATACTATCCATGCTTATTGCTTGTATGTCTTAAAAGACGCAGAACCTCCTTTGTTTTCGTACGCGAGGCGTGGGACCCACGTGACCGATCGGCTCCGTTCCAAAAATACGAAGACCATGAACCATGAAACGGAGGCCACCCGAGCATAGAAATAGAAAGAAAGAAAAAAAAACAAAAAAAAAACCGCACGTAAAATCTAAAAAAACGCAAACGGACAACGAAAAAGGGGGGTGCACACGAGGACTTCCCATGGGGTCACCCATCCTAGTACTACTCTCGCCCAAGCACGCTTAACTGCGGAGTTCTGATGGGATCCGGTGCATTAGTGCTGGTATGATCGCACCCGAAATACTGTCCATGCTTATTGCTTGTATGTCTTAAAAGACACAGAACCTCCTTTGTTTTCGTACGCGAGGCGTGGGACCCACGTGACCGATCGGCTCCGTTCCAAAAATACGAAGACCATGAACCATGAAACGGAGGCCACCCGAGCATAGAAATAGCAAGAAAAAAAAACAAAAAAAAACCGCACGTAAAATCTAAAAAAACGCAAACGGACAACGAAAAAGGGGGGGTGCAACACGAGGACTTCCCAGGGGGTCACCCATCCTAGTACTACTCTCGCCCAAGCACGCTTAACTGCGGAGTTCTGATGGGATCCGGTGCATTAGTGCTGGTATGATCGCACCCGAAATACGATCCATGCTTATTGCTTTTATGTCTTAAAAGACGCAAAACCTCTTTTGTTTTCGTACGCGAGGCGTGGAACCCACGTGACCGATCGGCTCCGTTCCAAAAATACGAAAACCATCAACCATGAAGCGGAGGCCACCCGAGCATAGAAATAGCAAGAAATAAAAAAAAACAAAAAAAAACCGCACATAAAATCTAAAAAAACGCAAACGGACAACGAAAAAGGGGGGTGCAACACGAGAACTTCCCAGGGGGTCACCCATCCTAGTACTACTCTCGCCCAAGCACGCTTAACTGCGGAGTTCTGATAGGATCCGGTGCATTAGTGCTGGTATGATCGCACCCGAAATACTATCCATGCTTATTGCTTGTATGTCTTAAAAGACGCAGAACCTCCTTTGTTTTCGTACGCGAGGCGTGGGACCCACGTGACCGATCGGCTCCGTTCCAAAAATACGAAGACCATGAACCATGAAACGGAGGCCACCCGAGCATAGAAATAGCAAGAAAGAAAAAAAAAACAAAAAAAAAACCGCACGTAAAATCTAAAAAAACGCAAACGGACAACGAAAAAGGGGGTGCAACACGAGGACTTCCCAGGGGGTCACCCATCCTAGTACTACTCTCGCCCAAGCACGCTTAACTGCGGAGTTCTGATGGGATCCGGTGCATTAGTGCTGGTATGATCGCACCCGAAATACTATCCATGCTTATTGCTTGTATGTCTTAAAAGACGCAGAACCTCCTTTGTTTTCGTACGCGAAGCGTGGGACCCACGTGAACGATCAGCTCCGTTCCAAAAATACGAAGACCATCAACCATGAAGCGGAGGCCACCCGAGCATAGAAATAGCAAGAAAGAAAAAAAAACAAAAAAAAAACCGCACGTAAAATCTAAAAAAACGCAAACGGACAACGAAAAAGGGGGGTGCAACACGAGGACTTCCCAGGGGGTCACCCATCCTAGTACTACTTTCGCCCACGCACGCTTAACTGCGGAGTTCTGATGGGATCCGGTGCATTAGTGCTGGTATGATCGCACCCGAAATACTATCCATGCTTATTGCTTGTATGTCTTAAAAGACGCAGAACCTCCTTTGTTTTCGTACGCGAGGCGTAGGACCCACGTGACCGATCAGCTCCGTTCCAAAAATACGAAGACCATCAAACATGAAGCGGAGGCCACCCGAGCATAGAAATAGCAAGAAAGAAAAAAAAACAAAAAAAAACCGCACGTAAAATCTAAAAAAACGCAAACGGACAACGAAAAAGGGGGGTGCACACGAGGACTTCCCATGGGGTCACCCATCCTAGTACTACTCTCGCCCAAGCACGCTTAACTGCGGAGTTCTGATGGGATCCGGTGCATTAGTGCTGGTATGATCGCACCCGAAATACTGTCCATGCTTATTGCTTGTATGTCTTAAAAGACACAGAACCTCCTTTGTTTTCGTACGCGAGGCGTGGGACCCACGTGACCGATCGGCTCCGTTCCAAAAATACGAAGACCATGAACCATGAAACGGAGGCCACCCGAGCATAGAAATAGCAAGAAAAAAAAACAAAAAAAAACCGCACGTAAAATCTAAAAAAACGCAAACGGACAACGAAAAAGGGGGGGGGGGGTGCAACACGAGGACTTCCCAGGGGGTCACCCATCCTAGTACTACTCTCGCCCAAGCACGCTTAACTGCGGAGTTCTGATGGGATCCGGTGCATTAGTGCTGGTATGATCGCACCCGAAATACGATCCATGCTTATTGCTTTTATGTCTTAAAAGACGCAGAACCTCCTTTGTTTTCGTACGCGAGGCGTGGAACCCACGTGACCGATCGGCTCCGTTCCAAAAATACGAAAACCATCAACCATGAAGCGGAGGGCACCCGAGCATAGAAATAGAAAGAAAGAAAAAAAAAACAAAAAAAACCGCACGTAAAATCTAAAAAAACGCAAACGAACAACGAAAAAGGGGGGTGCAACACGAGGACTTCCCAGGGGGTCACCCATCCTAGTACTACTCTCGCCCAAGCACGCTTAACTGCGGAGTTCTGATGGGATCCGGTGCATTAGTGCTGGTATGATCGCACCCGAAATACTATCCATGCTTATTGCTTGTATGTCTTAAAAGACGCAGAACCTCCTTTGTTTTCGTACGCGAGGCGTGGGACCCACGTGACCGATCGGCTCCGTTACAAAAATACGAAGACCATGAACCATGAAACGGAGGCCACCCGAGCATAGAAATAGAAAGAAAGAAAAAAAAACAAAAAAAAACCGCACGTAAAATCTAAAAAAACGCAAACGGACAACGAAAAAGGGGGGTGCAACACGAGGACTTCCCAGGGGGTCACCCATCCTAGTACTACTCTCGCCCAAGCACGCTTAACTGCGGAGTTCTGATGGGATCCGGTGCATTAGTGCTGGTATGATCGCACCCGAAATACTATCCATGCTTATTGCTTGTATGTCTTAAAAGACGCAGAACCTCCTTTGTTTTCGTACGCGAGGCGTGGGACCCACGTGACCGATCGGCTCCGTTCGAAAAATACGAAGACCATGAACCATGAAACGGAGGCCACCCGAGCATAGAAATAGCAAGAAAGAAAAAAAAACAAAAAAAAACCGCACGTAAAATCTAAAAAAACGCAAACGGACAACGAAAAAGGGGGGTGCAACACGAGGACTTCCCATGGGGTCACCCATCCTAGTACTACTCTCGCCCAAGCACGCTTAACTGCGGAGTTCTGATGGGATCCGGTGCATTAGTGCTGGTATGATCGCACCCGAAATACTATCCATGCTTATTGCTTGTATGTCTTAAAAGACACAGAACCTCCTTTGTTTTCGTACGCGAGGCGTGGGACCCACGTGACCGATCGGCTCCGTTCCAAAAATACGAAGACCATGAACAATGAAACGGAGGCCACCCGAGCATAGAAATAGCAAGAAAAAAAAACAAAAAAAAACCGCACGTAATATCTAAAAAAACGCAAACGGACAACGAAAAAGGGGGGGTGCAACACGAGGACTTCCCAGGGGTCACCCATCCTAGTACTACTCTCGCCCAAGCACGCTTAACTGCGGAGTTTTGATGGGATCCGGTGCATTAGTGCTGGTATGATCGCACCCGAAATACTATCCATGCTTATTGCTTTTATGTCTTAAAAGACGCAGAACCTCCTTTGTTTTCGTACGCGAGGCGTAGAACCCACGTGACCGATCGGCTCCGTTCCAAAAATACGAAAACCATCAACCATGAAGCGGAGGCCACCCGAGCATAGAAATAGCAAGAAATAAAAAAAAACAAAAAAAAACCGCACATAAAATCTAAAAAAACGCAAACGGACAACGAAAAAGGGGGGTGCAACACGAGGACTTCCCAGGGGGTCACCCATCCTAGTACTACTCTCGCCCAAGCACACTTAACTGCGGAGTTCTGATGGGATCCGGTGCATTAGTGCTGGTATGATCGCACCCGAAATACTATCCATGCTTATTGCTTGTATGTCTTAAAAGACGCAGAACCTCCTTTGTTTTCGTACGCGAGGCGTGGGACCCACGTGACCGATCGGCTCCGTTCCAAAAATACGAAGACCATGAACCATGAAACGGAGGCCACCCGAGCATAGAAATAGCAAGAAAGAAAAAAAAACAAAAAAAAAAACCGCACGTAAAATCTAAAAAAACGCAAACGGACAACGAAAAAGGGGGGTGCAACACGAGGACTTCCCAGGGGGTCACCCATCCTAGTACTACTCTCGCCCAAGCACGCTTAACTGCGGAGTTCTGATGGGATCCGGTGCATTAGTGCTGGTATGATCGCACCCGAAATACTATCCATGCTTATTGCTTGTATGTCTTAAAAGACGCAGAACCTCCTTTGTTTTCGTATGCGAGGCGTGGAACCCACGTGACCGATCGGCTCCGTTCCAAAAATACGAAAACCATCAACCATGAAGCGGAGGCCACCCGAGCATAGAAATAGCAAGAAAGAAAAAAAAAACAAAAAAAAACCGCACGTAAAATCTAAAAAAACGCAAACGGACAACGAAAAAGGGGGGTGCAACACGAGGACTTCCCAGGGGGTCACCCATCCTAGTACTACTCTCGCCCAAGCACGCTTAACTGCGGAGTTCTGATAGGATCCGGTGCATTAGTGCTGGTATGATCGCACCCGAAATACTATCCATGCTTATTGCTTGTATGTCTTAAAAGACGCAGAACCTCCTTTGTTTTCGTACGAGAGGCGTGGGACCCACGTGACCGATCGGCTCCGTTCCAAAAATACGAAGACCATGAACCATGAAACGGAGGCCACCCGAGCATAGAAATAGCAAGAAAGAAAAAAAAAACAAAAAAAAAACCGCACGTAAAATCTAAAAAAACGCAAACGGACAACGAAAAAGGGGGTGCAACACGAGGACTTCCCAGGGGGTCACCCATCCTAGTACTACTCTCGCCCAAGCACGCTTAACTGCGGAGTTCTGATGAGATCCGGTGCATTAGTGCTGGTATGATCGCACCCGAAATACTATCCATGCTTATTGCTTGTATGTCTTAAAAGACGCAGAACCTCCTTTGTTTTCGTACGCGAAGCGTGGGACCCACGTGAACGATCAGCTCCGTTCCAAAAATACGAAGACCATCAACCATGAAGCGGAGGCCACCCGAGCATAGAAATAGCAAGAAAGAAAAAAAAACAAAAAAAAACCGCACGTAAAATCTAAAAAAACGCAAACGGACAACGAAAAAGGGGGGTGCAACACGAGGACTTCCCAGGGGGTCACCCATCCTAGTACTACTTTCGCCCACGCACGCTTAACTGCGGAGTTCTGATGGGATCCGGTGCATTAGTGCTGGTATGATCGCACCCGAAATACTATCCATGCTTATTGCTTGTATGTCTTAAAAGACGCAGAACCTCCTTTGTTTTCGTACGCGAGGCGTAGGACCCACGTGACCGATCAGCTCCGTTCCAAAAATACGAAGACCATCAAACATGAAGCGGAGGCCACCCGAGCATAGAAATAGCAAGAAAGAAAAAAAAACAAAAAAAAACCGCACGTAAAATCTAAAAAAACGCAAACGGACAACGAAAAAGGGGGGTGCACACGAGGACTTCCCATGGGGTCACCCATCCTAGTACTACTCTCGCCCAAGCACGCTTAACTGCGGAGTTCTGATGGGATCCGGTGCATTAGTGCTGGTATGATCGCACCCGAAATACTGTCCATGCTTATTGCTTGTATGTCTTAAAAGACAGAGAACCTCCTTTGTTTTCGTACGCGAGGCGTGGGACCCACGTGACCGATCGGCTCCGTTCCAAAAATACGAAGACCATGAACCATGAAACGGAGGCCACCCGAGCATAGAAATAGCAAGAAAAAAAAACAAAAAAAAACCGCACGTAAAATCTAAAAAAACGCAAACGGACAACGAAAAAGGGGGGGGGGGGGGGTGCAACACGAGGACTTCCCAGGGGGTCACCCATCCTAGTCCTACTCTCGCCCAAGCACGCTTAACTGCGGAGTTCTGATGGGATCCGGTGCATTAGTGCTGGTATGATCGCACCCGAAATACGATCCATGCTTATTGCTTTTATGTCTTAAAAGACGCAGAACCTCCTTTGTTTTCGTACGCGAGGCGTGGAACCCACGTGACCGATCGGCTCCGTTCCAAAAATACGAAAACCATCAACCATGAAGCGGAGGCCACCCGAGCATAGAAATAGAAAGAAAGAAAAAAAAACAAAAAAAAACCGCACGTAAAATCTAAAAAAACGCAAACGGACAACGAAAAAGGGGGGTGCAACACGAGGACTTCCCAGGGGGTCACCCATCCTAGTACTACTCTCGCCCAAGCACGCTTAACTGCGGAGTTCTGATGGGATCCGGTGCATTAGTGCTGGTATGATCGCACCCGAAATACTATCCATGCTTATTGCTTGTATGTCTTAAAAGACGCAGAACCTCCTTTGTTTTCGTACGCGAGGCGTGGGACCCACGTGACCGATCGGCTCCGTTCCAAAAATACGAAGACCATGAACCATGAAACGGAGGCCACCCGAGCATAGAAATAGAAAGAAAGAAAAAAAAACAAAAAAAAAACCGCACGTAAAATCTAAAAAAACGCAAACGGACAACGAAAAAGGGGGGTGCAACACGAGGACTTCCCAGGGGGTCACCCATCCTAGTACTACTCTCGCCCAAGCACGCTTAACTGCGGAGTTCTGATGGGATCCGGTGCATTAGTGCTGGTATGATCGCACCCGAAATACTATCCATGCTTATTGCTTGTATGTCTTAAAAGACGCAGAACCTCCTTTGTTTTCGTACGCGAGGCGTGGGATCCACGTGACCGATCGGCTCCGTTCCAAAAATACGAAGACCATGAACCATGAAACGGAGGCCACCCGAGCATAGAAATAGCAAGAAAGAAAAAAAAACAAAAAAAAACCGCACGTAAAATCTAAAAAAACGCAAACGGACAACGAAAAAGGGGGGTGCAACACGAGGACTTCCCATGGGGTCACCCATCCTAGTACTACTCTCGCCCAAGCACGCTTAACTGCGGAGTTCTGATGGGATCCGGTGCATTAGTGCTGGTATGATCGCACCCGAAATACTATCCATGCTTATTGCTTGTATGTCTTAAAAGACACAGAACCTCCTTTGTTTTCGTACGCGAGGCGTGGGACCCACGTGACCGATCGGCTCCGTTCCAAAAATACGAAGACCATGAACAATGAAACGGAGGCCACCCGAGCATAGAAATAGCAAGAAAAAAAAAACAAAAAAAAACCGCACGTAATATCTAAAAAAACGCAAACGGACAACGAAAAAGGGGGGGTGCAACACGAGGACTTCCCAGGGGTCACCCATCCTAGTACTACTCTCGCCCAAGCACGCTTAACTGCGGAGTTTTGATGGGATCCGGTGCATTAGTGCTGGTATGATCGCACCCGAAATACTATCCATGCTTATTGCTTTTATGTCTTAAAAGACGCAGAACCTCCTTTGTTTTCGTACGCGAGGCGTAGAACCCACGTGACCGATCGGCTCCGTTCCAAAAATACGAAAACCATCAACCATGAAGCGGAGGCCACCCGAGCATAGAAATAGCAAGAAATAAAAAAAAACAAAAAAAAACCGCACATAAAATCTAAAAAAACGCAAACGGACAACGAAAAAGGGGGGTGCAACACGAGGACTTCCCAGGGGGTCACCCATCCTAGTACTACTCTCGCCCAAGCACACTTAACTGCGGAGTTCTGATGGGATCCGGTGCATTAGTGCTGGTATGATCGCACCCGAAATACTATCCATGCTTATTGCTTGTATGTCTTAAAAGACGCAGAACCTCCTTTGTTTTCGTACGCGAGGCGTGGGACCCACGTGACCGATCGGCTCCGTTCCAAAAATACGAAGACCATGAACCATGAAACGGAGGCCACCCGAGCATAGAAATAGCAAGAAAGAAAAAAAAACAAAAAAAAAAACCGCACGTAAAATCTAAAAAAACGCAAACGGACAACGAAAAAGGGGGGTGCAACACGAGGACTTCCCAGGGGGTCACCCATCCTAGTACTACTCTCGCCCAAGCACGCTTAACTGCGGAGTTCTGATGGGATCCGGTGCATTAGTGCTGGTATGATCGCACCCGAAATACTATCCATGCTTATTGCTTGTATGTCTTAAAAGACGCAGAACCTCCTTTGTTTTCGTATGCGAGGCGTGGAACCCACGTGACCGATCGGCTCCGTTCCAAAAATACGAAAACCATCAACCATGAAGCGGAGGCCACCCGAGCATAGAAATAGCAAGAAAGAAAAAAAAACAAAAAAAAACCGCACGTAAAATCTAAAAAAACGCAAACGGACAACGAAAAAGGGGGGTGCAACACGAGGACTTCCCATGGGGTCACCCATCCTAGTACTACTCTCGCCCAAGCACGCTTAACTGCGGAGTTCTGATGGGATCCGGTGCATTAGTGCTGGTATGATCGCACCCGAAATACTGTCCATGCTTATTGCTTGTATGTCTTAAAAGACACAGAACCTCCTTTGTTTTCGTACGCGAGGCGTGGGACCCACGTGACCGATCGGCTCCGTTCCAAAAATACGAAGACCATGAACCATGAAACGGAGGCCACCCGAGCATAGAAATAGCAAGAAAAAAAAACAAAAAAAAACCGCACGTAAAATCTAAAAAAACGCAAACGGACAACGAAAAAGGGGGGGGGGGGGGGGTGCAACACGAGGACTTCCCAGGGGGTCACCCATCCTAGTACTACTCTCGCCCAAGCACGCTTAACTGCGGAGTTCTGATGGGATCCGGTGCATTAGTGCTGGTATGATCGCACCCGAAATACGATCCATGCTTATTGCTTTTATGTCTTAAAAGACGCAGAACCTCCTTTGTTTTCGTACGCGAGGCGTGGAACCCACGTGACCGATCGGCTCCGTTCCAAAAATACGAAAACCATCAACCATGAAGCGGAGGCCACCCGAGCATAGAAATAGAAAGAAAGAAAAAAAAACAAAAAAAAACCGCACGTAAAATCTAAAAAAACGCAAACGGACAACGAAAAAGGGGGGTGCAACACGAGGACTTCCCAGGGGGTCACCCATCCTAGTACTACTTTCGCCCACGCACGCTTAACTGCGGAGTTCTGATGGGATCCGGTGCATTAGTGCTGGTATGATCGCACCCGAAATACTATCCATGCTTATTGCTTGTATGTCTTAAAAGACGCAGAACCTCCTTTGTTTTCGTACGCGAGGCGTAGGACCCACGTGACCGATCAGCTCCGTTCCAAAAATACGAAGACCATCAAACATGAAGCGGAGGCCACCCGAGCATAGAAATAGCAAGAAAGAAAAAAAAACAAAAAAAAACCGCACGTAAAATCTAAAAAAACGCAAACGGACAACGAAAAAGGGGGGTGCACACGAGGACTTCCCATGGGGTCACCCATCCTAGTACTACTCTCGCCCAAGCACGCTTAACTGCGGAGTTCTGATGGGATCCGGTGCATTAGTGCTGGTATGATCGCACCCGAAATACTGTCCATGCTTATTGCTTGTATGTCTTAAAAGACACAGAACCTCCTTTGTTTTCGTACGCGAGGCGTGGGACCAACGTGACCGATCGGCTCCGTTCCAAAAATACGAAGACCATGAACCATGAAACGGAGGCCACCCGAGCATAGAAATAGCAAGAAAAAAAAACAAAAAAAAACCGCACGTAAAATCTAAAAAAACGCAAACGGACAACGAAAAAGGGGGGGGGGGGGGGTGCAACACGAGGACTTCCCAGGGGGTCACCCATCCTAGTACTACTCTCGCCCAAGCACGCTTAACTGCGGAGTTCTGATGGGATCCGGTGCATTAGTGCTGGTATGATCGCACCCGAAATACGATCCATGCTTATTGCTTTTATGTCTTAAAAGACGCAGAACCTCCTTTGTTTTCGTACGCGAGGCGTGGAACCCACGTGACCGATCGGCTCCGTTCCAAAAATACGAAAACCATCAACCATGAAGCGGAGGCCACCCGAGCATAGAAATAGAAAGAAAGAAAAAAAAACAAAAAAAAAACCGCACGTAAAATCTAAAAAAACGCAAACGGACAACGAAAAAGGGGGGTGCAACACGAGGACTTCCCAGGGGGTCACCCATCCTAGTACTACTCTCGCCCAAGCACGCTTAACTGCGGAGTTCTGATGGGATCCGGTGCATTAGTGCTGGTATGATCGCACCCGAAATACTATCCATGCTTATTGCTTGTATGTCTTAAAAGACGCAGAACCTCCTTTGTTTTCGTACGCGAGGCGTGGGACCCACGTGACCGATCGGCTCCGTTCCAAAAATACGAAGACCATGAACCATGAAACGGAGGCCACCCGAGCATAGAAATAGCAAGAAAGAAAAAAAAACAAAAAAAAACCGCACGTAAAATCTAAAAAAACGCAAACGGACAACGAAAAAGGGGGGTGCAACACGAGGACTTCCCAGGGGGTCACCCATCCTAGTACTACTCTCGCCCAAGCACGCTTAACTGCGGAGTTCTGATGGGATCCGGTGCATTAGTGCTGGTATGATCGCACCCGAAATACTATCCATGCTTATTGCTTGTATGTCTTAAAAGACGCAGAACCTCCTTTGTTTTCGTACGCGAGGTGTGGGACCCACGTGACCGATCGGCTCCGTTCCAAAAATACGAAGACCATGAACCATGAAACGGAGGCCACCCGAGCATAGAAATAGCAAGAAAGAAAAAAAAAACAAAAAAAAACCGCACGTAAAATCTAAAAAAACGCAAACGGACAACGAAAAAGGGGGGTGCAACACGAGGACTTCCCATGGGGTCACCCATCCTAGTACTACTCTCGCCCAAGCACGCTTAACTGCGGAGTTCTGATGGGATCCGGTGCATTAGTGCTGGTATGATCGCACCCGAAATACTATCCATGCTTATTGCTTGTATGTCTTAAAAGACACAGAACCTCCTTTGTTTTCGTACGCGAGGCGTGGGACCCACGTGACCGATCGGCTCCGTTCCAAAAATACGAAGACCATGAACAATGAAACGGAGGCCACCCGAGCATAGAAATAGCAAGAAAAAAAAACAAAAAAAAACCGCACGTAATATCTAAAAAAACGCAAACGGACAACGAAAAAGGGGGGGTGCAACACGAGGACTTCCCAGGGGGTCACCCATCCTAGTACTACTCTCGCCCAAGCACGCTTAACTGCGGAGTTTTGATGGGATCCGGTGCATTAGTGCTGGTATGATCGCACCCGAAATACTATCCATGCTTATTGCTTTTATGTCTTAAAAGACGCAGAACCTCCTTTGTTTTCGTACGCGAGGCGTAGAACCCACGTGACCGATCGGCTCCGTTCCAAAAATACGAAAACCATCAACCATGAAGCGGAGGCCACCCGAGCATAGAAATAGCAAGAAAGAAAAAAAAACAAAAAAAAACCGCACGTAAAATCTAAAAAAACGCAAACGGACAACGAAAAAGGGGGGTGCAACACGAGGACTTCCCAGGGGGTCACCCATCCTAGTACTACTCTCGCCCAAGCACACTTAACTGCGGAGTTCTGATGGGATCCGGTGCATTAGTGCTGGTATGATCGCACCCGAAATACTATCCATGCTTATTGCTTGTATGTCTTAAAAGACGCAGAACCTCCTTTGTTTTCGTACGCGAGGCGTGGGACCCACGTGACCGATCGGCTCCGTTCCAAAAATACGAAGACCATGAACCATGAAACGGAGGCCACCCGAGCATAGAAATAGCAAGAAAGAAAAAAAAACAAAAAAAAAACCGCACGTAAAATCTAAAAAAACGCAAACGGACAACGAAAAAGAGGGGTGCAACACGAGGACTTCCCAGGGGGTCACCCATCCTAGTACTACTCTCACCCAAGCACGCTTAACTGCGGAGTTCTGATGGGATCCGGTGCATTAGTGCTGGTATGATCGCACCCGAAATACTATCCATGCTTATTGCTTGTATGTCTTAAAAGACGCAGAACCTCCTTTGTTTTCGTACGCGAGGCGTGGAACCCACGTGACCGATCGGCTCCGTTCCAAAAATACGAAAACCATCAACCATGAAGCGGAGGCCACCCGAGCATAGAAATAGCAAGAAAGAAAAAAAAACAAAAAAAAACCGCACGTAAAATCTAAAAAAACGCAAACGGACAACGAAAAAGGGGGGTGCAACACGAGGACTTCCCAGGGGGTCACCCATCCTAGTACTACTCTCGCCCAAGCACGCTTAACTGCGGAGTTCTGATAGGATCCGGTGCATTAGTGCTGGTATGATCGCACCCGAAATACTATCCATGCTTATTGCTTGTATGTCTTAAAAGACGCAGAACCTCCTTTGTTTTCGTACGCGAGGCGTGGGACCCACGTGACCGATCGGCTCCGTTCCAAAAATACGAAGACCATGAACCATGAAACGGAGGCCACCCGAGCATAGAAATAGCAAGAAAGAAAAAAAAAACAAAAAAAAAACCGCACGTAAAATCTAAAAAAACGCAAACGGACAACGAAAAAGGGGGTGCAACACGAAGACTTCGCAGGGGGTCACCCATCCTAGTACTACTCTCGCCCAAGCACGCTTAACTGCGGAGTTCTGATGGGATCCAGTGCATTAGTGCTGGTATGATTGCACCCGAAATACTATCCATGCTTATTGCTTGTATGTCTTAAAAGACGCAGAACCTCCTTTGTTTTCGTACGCGAAGCGTGGGACCCACGTGACCGATCAGCTCCGTTCCAAAAATACGAAGACCATCAACCATGAAGCGGAGGCCACCCGAGCATAGAAATAGCAAGAAAGAAAAAAAAACAAAAAAAAAACCGCACGTATAATCTAAAAAAACGCAAACGGACAACGAAAAAGGGGGGTGCAACACGAGGACTTCCCAGGGGGTCACCCATCCTAGTACTACTTTCGCCCACGCACGCTTAACTGCGGAGTTCTGATGGGATCCGGTGCATTAGTGCTGGTATGATCGCACCCGAAATACTATCCATGCTTATTGCTTGTATGTCTTAAAAGACGCAGAACCTCCTTTGTTTTCGTACGCGAGGCGTGGGACCCACGTGACCGATCAGCTCCGTTCCAAAAATACGAAGACCATCAACCATGAAGCGGAGGCCACCCGAGCATAGAAATAGCAAGAAAGAAAAAAAAACAAAAAAAAACCGCACGTAAAATCTAAAAAAACGCAAACGGACAACGAAAAAGGGGGTGCACACGAGGACTTCCCATGGGGTCACCCATCCTAGTACTACTCTCGCCCAAGCACGCTTAACTGCGGAGTTCTGATGGGATCCGGTGCATTAGTGCTGGTATGATCGCACCCGAAATACTATCCATGCTTATTGCTTGTATGTCTTAAAAGACACAGAACCTCCTTTGTTTTCGTACGCGAGGCGTGGGACCCACGTGACCGATCGGCTCCGTTCCAAAAATACGAAGACCATGAACAATGAAACGGAGGCCACCCGAGCATAGAAATAGCAAGAAAAAAAACAAAAAAAAACCGCACGTAATATCTAAAAAAACGCAAACGGACAACGAAAAAGGGGGGGTGCAACACGAGGACTTCCCAGGGGGTCACCCATCCTAGTACTACTCTCGCCCAAGCACGCTTAACTGCGGAGTTTTGATGGGATCCGGTGCATTAGTGCTGGTATGATCGCACCCGAAATACTATCCATGCTTATTGCTTTTATGTCTTAAAAGACGCAGAACCTCCTTTGTTTTCGTACGCGAGGCGTAGAACCCACGTGACCGATCGGCTCCGTTCCAAAAATACGAAAACCATCAACCATGAAGCGGAGGCCACCCGAGCATAGAAATAGCAAGAAAGAAAAAAAAACAAAAAAAAACCGCACGTAAAATCTAAAAAAACGCAAACGGACAACGAAAAAGGGGGGTGCAACACGAGGACTTCCCAGGGGGTCACCCATCCTAGTACTACTCTCGCCCAAGCACACTTAACTGCGGAGTTCTGATGGGATCCGGTGCATTAGTGCTGGTATGATCGCACCCGAAATACTATCCATGCTTATTGCTTGTATGTCTTAAAAGACGCAGAACCTCCTTTGTTTTCGTACGCGAGGCGTGGGACCCACGTGACCGATCGGCTCCGTTCCAAAAATACGAAGACCATGAACCATGAAACGGAGGCCACCCGAGCATAGAAATAGCAAGAAAGAAAAAAAAACAAAAAAAAAACCGCACGTAAAATCTAAAAAAACGCAAACGGACAACGAAAAAGAGGGGTGCAACACGAGGACTTCCCAGGGGGTCACCCATCCTAGTACTACTCTCACCCAAGCACGCTTAACTGCGGAGTTCTGATGGGATCCGGTGCATTAGTGCTGGTATGATCGCACCCGAAATACTATCCATGCTTATTGCTTGTATGTCTTAAAAGACGCAGAACCTCCTTTGTTTTCGTACGCGAGGCGTGGAACCCACGTGACCGATCGGCTCCGTTCCAAAAATACGAAAACCATCAACCATGAAGCGGAGGCCACCCGAGCATAGAAATAGCAAGAAAGAAAAAAAAACAAAAAAAAACCGCACGTAAAATCTAAAAAAACGCAAACGGACAACGAAAAAGGGGGGTGCAACACGAGGACTTCCCAGGGGGTCACCCATCCTAGTACTACTCTCGCCCAAGCACGCTTAACTGCGGAGTTCTGATAGGATCCGGTGCATTAGTGCTGGTATGATCGCACCCGAAATACTATCCATGCTTATTGCTTGTATGTCTTAAAAGACGCAGAACCTCCTTTGTTTTCGTACGCGAGGCGTGGGACCCACGTGACCGATCGGCTCCGTTCCAAAAATACGAAGACCATGAACCATGAAACGGAGGCCACCCGAGCATAGAAATAGCAAGAAAGAAAAAAAAAACAAAAAAAAAACCGCACGTAAAATCTAAAAAAACGCAAACGGACAACGAAAAAGGGGGTGCAACACGAAGACTTCGCAGGGGGTCACCCATCCTAGTACTACTCTCGCCCAAGCACGCTTAACTGCGGAGTTCTGATGGGATCCAGTGCATTAGTGCTGGTATGATTGCACCCGAAATACTATCCATGCTTATTGCTTGTATGTCTTAAAAGACGCAGAACCTCCTTTGTTTTCGTACGCGAAGCGTGGGACCCACGTGACCGATCAGCTCCGTTCCAAAAATACGAAGACCATCAACCATGAAGCGGAGGCCACCCGAGCATAGAAATAGCAAGAAAGAAAAAAAAACAAAAAAAAAACCGCACGTAAAATCTAAAAAAACGCAAACGGACAACGAAAAAGGGGGGTGCAACACGAGGACTTCCCAGGGGGTCACCCATCCTAGTACTACTTTCGCCCACGCACGCTTAACTGCGGAGTTCTGATGGGATCCGGTGCATTAGTGCTGGTATGATCGCACCCGAAATACTATCCATGCTTATTGCTTGTATGTCTTAAAAGACGCAGAACCTCCTTTGTTTTCGTACGCGAGGCGTGGGACCCACGTGACCGATCAGCTCCGTTCCAAAAATACGAAGACCATCAACCATGAAGCGGAGGCCACCCGAGCATAGAAATAGCAAGAAAGAAAAAAAAACAAAAAAAAACCGCACGTAAACTCTAAAAAAACGCAAACGGACAACGAAAAAGGGGGTGCACACGAGGACTTCCCATGGGGTCACCCATCCTAGTACTACTCTCGCCCAAGCACGCTTAACTGCGGAGTTCTGATGGGATCCGGTGCATTAGTGCTGGTATGATCGCACCCGAAATACTATCCATGCTTATTGCTTGTATGTCTTAAAAGACACAGAACCTCCTTTGTTTTCGTACGCGAGGCGTGGGACCCACGTGACCGATCGGCTCCGTTCCAAAAATACGAAGACCATGAACAATGAAACGGAGGCCACCCGAGCATAGAAATAGCAAGAAAAAAAAACAAAAAAAAACCGCACGTAATATCTAAAAAAACGCAAACGGACAACGAAAAAGGGGGGGTGCAACACGAGGACTTCCCAGGGGGTCACCCATCCTAGTACTACTCTCGCCCAAGCACGCTTAACTGCGGAGTTTTGATGGGATCCGGTGCATTAGTGCTGGTATGATCGCACCCGAAATACTATCCATGCTTATTGCTTTTATGTCTTAAAAGACGCAGAACCTCCTTTGTTTTCGTACGCGAGGCGTAGAACCCACGTGACCGATCGGCTCCGTTCCAAAAATACGAAAACCATCAACCATGAAGCGGAGGCCACCCGAGCATAGAAATAGCAAGAAAGAAAAAAAAACAAAAAAAAACCGCACGTAAAATCTAAAAAAACGCAAACGGACAACGAAAAAGGGGGGTGCAACACGAGGACTTCCCAGGGGGTCACCCATCCTAGTACTACTCTCGCCCAAGCACACTTAACTGCGGAGTTCTGATGGGATCCGGTGCATTAGTGCTGGTATGATCGCACCCGAAATACTATCCATGCTTATTGCTTGTATGTCTTAAAAGACGCAGAACCTCCTTTGTTTTCGTACGCGAGGCGTGGGACCCACGTGACCGATCGGCTCCGTTCCAAAAATACGAAGACCATGAACCATGAAACGGAGGCCACCCGAGCATAGAAATAGCAAGAAAGAAAAAAAAACAAAAAAAAAACCGCACGTAAAATCTAAAAAAACGCAAACGGACAACGAAAAAGAGGGTGCAACACGAGGACTTCCCAGGGGGTCACCCATCCTAGTACTACTCTCACCCAAGCACGCTTAACTGCGGAGTTCTGATGGGATCCGGTGCATTAGTGCTGGTATGATCGCACCCGAAATACTATCCATGCTTATTGCTTGTATGTCTTAAAAGACGCAGAACCTCCTTTGTTTTCGTACGCGAGGCGTGGAACCCACGTGACCGATCGGCTCCGTTCCAAAAATACGAAAACCATCAACCATGAAGCGGAGGCCACCCGAGCATAGAAATAGCAAGAAAGAAAAAAAAACAAAAAAAAACCGCACGTAAAATCTAAAAAAACGCAAACGGACAACGAAAAAGGGGGGTGCAACACGAGGACTTCCCAGGGGGTCACCCATCCTAGTACTACTCTCGCCCAAGCACGCTTAACTGCGGAGTTCTGATAGGATCCGGTGCATTAGTGCTGGTATGATCGCACCCGAAATACTATCCATGCTTATTGCTTGTATGTCTTAAAAGACGCAGAACCTCCTTTGTTTTCGTACGCGAGGCGTGGGACCCACGTGACCGATCGGCTCCGTTCCAAAAATACGAAGACCATGAACCATGAAACGGAGGCCACCCGAGCATAGAAATAGCAAGAAAGAAAAAAAAAACAAAAAAAAAACCGCACGTAAAATCTAAAAAAACGCAAACGGACAACGAAAAAGGGGGTGCAACACGAAGACTTCGCAGGGGGTCACCCATCCTAGTACTACTCTCGCCCAAGCACGCTTAACTGCGGAGTTCTGATGGGATCCGGTGCATTAGTGCTGGTATGATTGCACCCGAAATACTATCCATGCTTATTGCTTGTATGTCTTAAAAGACGCAGAACCTCCTTTGTTTTCGTACGCGAAGCGTGGGACCCACGTGACCGATCAGCTCCGTTCCAAAAATACGAAGACCATCAACCATGAAGCGGAGGCCACCCGAGCATAGAAATAGCAAGAAAGAAAAAAAAACAAAAAAAAAACCGCACGTAAAATCTAAAAAAACGCAAACGGACAACGAAAAAGGGGGGTGCAACACGAGGACTTCCCAGGGGGTCACCCATCCTAGTACTACTTTCGCCCACGCACGCTTAACTGCGGAGTTCTGATGGGATCCGGTGCATTAGTGCTGGTATGATCGCACCCGAAATACTATCCATGCTTATTGCTTGTATGTCTTAAAAGACGCAGAACCTCCTTTGTTTTCGTACGCGAGGCGTGGGACCCACGTGACCGATCAGCTCCGTTCCAAAAATACGAAGACCATCAACCATGAAGCGGAGGCCACCCGAGCATAGAAATAGCAAGAAAGAAAAAAAAACAAAAAAAAACCGCACGTAAAATCTAAAAAAACGCAAACGGACAACGAAAAAGGGGGTGCACACGAGGACTTCCCATGGGGTCACCCATCCTAGTACTACTCTCGCCCAAGCACGCTTAACTGCGGAGTTCTGATGGGATCCGGTGCATTAGTGCTGGTATGATCGCACCCGAAATACTGTCCATGCTTATTGGTTGTATGTCTTAAAAGACACAGAACCTCCTTTGTTTTCGTACGCGAGGCGTGGGACCCACGTGACCGATCGGCTCCGTTCCAAAAATACGAAGACCATGAACCATGAAACGGAGGCCACCCGAGCATAGAAATAGCAAGAAAAAAAAACAAAAAAAAACCGCACGTAAAATCTAAAAAAACGCAAACGGACAACGAAAAAGGGGGGGTGCAACACGAGGACTTCCCAGGGGGTCACCCATCCTAGTACTACTCTCGCCCAAGCACGCTTAACTGCGGAGTTCTGATGGGATCCGGTGCATTAGTGCCGGTATGATCGCACCCGAAATACGATCCATGCTTATTGCTTTTATGTCTTAAAATACGCAGAACCTCCTTTGTTTTCGTACGCGAGGCGTGGAACCCACGTGACCGATCGGCTCCGTTCCAAAAATACGAAAACCATCAACCATGAAGCGGAGGCCACCCGAGCATAGAAATAGAAAGAAAGAAAAAAAAACAAAAAAAAAACCGCACGTAAAATCTAAAAAAACGCAAACGGACAACGAAAAAGGGGGTTGCAACACGAGGACTTCCCAGGGGGTTACCCATCCTAGTACTACTCTCGCCCAAGCACGCTTAACTGCGGAGTTCTGATGGGATCCGGTGCATTAGTGCTGGTATGATCGCACCCGAAATACTATCCATGCTTATTGCTTGTATGTCTTAAAAGACGCAGAACCTCCTTTGTTTTCGTACGCGAGGCGTGGGACCCACGTGACCGATCGGCTCCGTTCCAAAAATACGAAGACCATGAACCATGAAACGGAGGCCACCCGAGCATAGAAATAGCAAGAAAGAAAAAAAAACAAAAAAAAAACCGCACGTAAAATCTAAAAAAACGCAAACGGACAACGAAAAAGGGGGGTGCAACACGAGGACTTCCCAGGGGGTCACCCATCCTAGTACTACTCTCGCCCAAGCACGCTTAACTGCGGAGTTCTGATGGGATCCGGTGCATTAGTGCTGGTATGATCGCAACCGAAATACTATCCATGCTTATTGCTTGTATGTCTTAAAAGACGCAGAACCTCCTTTGTTTTCGTACGCGAGGTGTGGGACCCACGTGACCGATCGGCTCCGTTCCAAAAATACGAAGACCATGAACCATGAAACGGAGGCCACCCGAGCATAGAAATAGCAAGAAAGAAAAAAAAACAAAAAAAAACCGCACGTAAAATCTAAAAAAACGCAAACGGACAACGAAAAAGGGGGGTGCAACACGAGGACTTCCCATGGGGTCACCCATCCTAGTACTACTCTCGCCCAAGCACGCTTAACTGCGGAGTTCTGATGGGATCCGGTGCATTAGTGCTGGTATGATCGCACCCGAAATACTATCCATGCTTATTGCTTGTATGTCTTAAAAGACACAGAACCTCCTTTGTTTTCGTACGCGAGGCGTGGGACCCACGTGACCGATCGGCTCCGTTCCAAAAATACGAAGACCATGAACAATGAAACGGAGGCCACCCGAGCATAGAAATAGCAAGAAAAAAAAAACAAAAAAAAACCGCACGTAATATCTAAAAAAACGCAAACGGACAACGAAAAAGGGGGGTGCAACACGAGGAATTCCCAGAGGGTCACCCATCCTAGTACTACTCTCGCCCAAGCACGCTTAACGGCGGAGTTTTGATGGGATCCGGTGCATTAGTGCTGGTATGATCGCACCCGAAATACTATCCATGCTTATTGCTTTTATGTCTTAAAAGACGCAGAACCTCCTTTGTTTTCGTACGCGAGGCGTAGAACCCACGTGACCGATCGGCTCCGTTCCAAAAATACGAAAACCATCAACCATGAAGCGGAGGCCACCCGAGCATAGAAATAGCAAGAAAGAAAAAAAAACAAAAAAAAACCGCACGTAAAATCTAAAAAAACGCAAACGGACAACGAAAAAGGGGGGTGCAACACGAGGACTTCCCAGGGGGTCACCCATCCTAGTACTACTCTCGTCCAAGCACACTTAACTGCGGAGTTCTGATGGGATCCGGTGCATTGGTGCTGGTATGATCGCACCCGAAATACTATCCATGCTTATTGCTTGTATGTCTTAAAAGACGCAGAACCTCCTTTGTTTTCGTACGCGAGGCGTGGGACCCACGTGACCGATCGGCTCCGTTCCAAAAATACGAAGACCATGAACCATGAAACGGAGGCCACCCGAGCATAGAAATAGCAAGAAAGAAAAAAAAACAAAAAAAAAACCGCACGTAAAATCTAAAAAAACGCAAACGGACAACGAAAAAGGGGGGTGCAACACGAGGACTTCCCAGGGGGTCACCCATCCTAGTACTACTCTAACCCAAGCACGCTTAACTGCGGAGTTCTGATGGGATCCGGTGCATTAGTGCTGGTATGATCGCACCCGAAATACTATCCATGCTTATTGCTTGTATGTCTTAAAAGACGCAGAACCTCCTTTGTTTTCGTTCGCGAGGCGTGGAACCCACGTGACCGATCGGCTCCGTTCCAAAAATACGAAAACCATCAACCATGAAGCGGAGGCCACCCGAGCATAGAAATAGCAAGAAAGAAAAAAAAACAAAAAAAAACCGCACGTAAAATCTAAAAAAACGCAAACGGACAACGAAAAAGGGGGGTGCAACACGAGGACTTCCCAGGGGGTCACCCATCCTAGTACTACTCTCGCCCAAGCACGCTTAACTGCGGAGTTCTGATAGGATCCGGTGCATTAGTGCTGGTATGATCGCACCCGAAATACTATCCATGCTTATTGCTTGTATGTCTTAAAAGACGCAGAACCTCCTTTGTTTTCGTACGCGAGGCGTGGGACCCACGTGACCGATCGGCTCCGTTCCAAAAATACGAAGACCATGAACCATGAAACGGAGGCCACCCGAGCATAGAAATAGCAAGAAAGAAAAAAAAACAAAAAAAAAAACGCACGTAAAATCTAAAAAAACGCAAACGGACAACGAAAAAGGGGGTGCAACACGAGGACTTCCCAGGGGGTCACCCATCCTAGTACTACTCTCGCCCAAGCACGCTTAACTGCGGAGTTCTGATGGGATCCGGTGCATTAGTGCTGGTATGATCGCACCCGAAATACGATCCATGCTTATTGCTTTTATGTCTTAAAAGACGCAGAACCTCCTTTGTTTTCGTACGCGAGGCGTGGAACCCACGTGACCGATCGGCTCCGTTCCAAAAATACGAAAACCATCAACCATGAAGCGGAGGCCACCCGAGCATAGAAATAGAAAGAAAGAAAAAAAAACAAAAAAAAAACCGCACGTAAAATCTAAAAAAACGCAAACGGACAACGAAAAAGGGGGGTGCAACACGAGGACTTCCCAGGGGGTTACCCATCCTAGTACTACTCTCGCCCAAGCACGCTTAACTGCGGAGTTCTGATGGGATCCGGTGCATTAGTGCTGGTATGATCGCACCCGAAATACTATCCATGCGTATTGCTTGTATGTCTTAAAAGACGCAGAACCTCCTTTGTTTTCGTACGCGAGGCGTGGGACCCACGTGACCGATCGGCTCCGTTCCAAAAATACGAAGACCATCAACCATGAAGCGGAGGCCACCCGAGCATAGAAATAGCAAGAAAGAAAAAAAACAAAAAAAAAACCGCACGTAAAATCTAAAAAAAACGCAAACGGACAACGAAAAAGGGGGTGCAACACGAGGACTTCCCATGGGGTCACCCATCCTAGTACTACTCTCGCCCAAGCACGCTTAACTGCGGAGTTCTGATGGGATCCGGTGCATTAGTGCTGGTATGATCGCACCCGAAATACTATCCATGCTTATTGCTTGTATGTCTTAAAAGACGCAGAACCTCCTTTGTTTTCGTACGCGAGGTGTGGGACCCACGTGACCGATCGACTCCGTTCCAAAAATACAAAGACCATGAACCATGAAACGGAGGCCACCCGAGCATAGAAATAGCAAGAAAGAAAAAAAAACAAAAAAAAAACCGCACGTAAAATCTAAAAAAACGCAAACGGACAACGAAAAAGGGGGGTGCAACACGAGGACTTCCCAGGGGGTCACCCATCCTAGTACTACTCTCGCCCAAGCACGCTTAACTGCGGAGTTCTGATAGGATCCGGTGCATTAGTGCTGGTATGATCGCACCCGAAATACTATCCATGCTTATTGCTTGTATGTCTTAAAAGACGCAGAACCTCCTTTGTTTTCGTACGCGAGGCGTGGGACCCACGTGACCGATCGGCTCCGTTCCAAAAATACGAAGACCATGAACCATGAAACGGAGGCCACCCGAGCATAGAAATAGCAAAAAAGAAAAAAAAAACAAAAAAAAACCGCACGTAAAATCTAAAAAAACGCAAACGGACAACGAAAAAGGGGGTGCAACACGAGGACTTCGCAGGGGGTCACCCATCCTAGTACTACTCTCGCCCAAGCACGCTTAACTGCGGAGTTCTGATGGGATCCGGTGCATTAGTGCTGGTATGATCGCACCAGAAATACTATCCATGCTTATTGCTTGTATGTCTTAAAAGACGCAGAACCTCCTTTGTTTTCGTACGCGAAGCGTGGGACCCACGTGACCGATCAGCTCCGTTCCAAAAATACGAAGACCATCAACCATGAAGCGGAGGCCACCCGAGCATAGAAATAGCAAGAAAGAAAAAAAAAACAAAAAAAAAACCGCACGTAAAATCTAAAAAAACGCAAACGGACAACGAAAAAGGGGGGTGCAACACGAGGACTTCCCATGGGGTCACCCATCCTAGTACTACTCTCGCCCAAGCACGCTTAACTGCGGAGTTCTGATGGGATCCGGTGCATTAGTGCTGGTATGATCGCACC
Organism: Lactuca virosa; assembly: GCF_052849685.1. Classification (NCBI taxonomy): domain Eukaryota; kingdom Viridiplantae; phylum Streptophyta; class Magnoliopsida; order Asterales; family Asteraceae; genus Lactuca; species Lactuca virosa. The sequence goes on along the minus strand of NC_136426.1, from coordinate 263,302,004 downwards.
CGAAATACTGTCCATGCTTATTGCTTGTATGTCTTAAAAGACACAGAACCTCCTTTGTTTTCGTACGCGAGGCGTGGGATCCACGTGACCGATCGGCTCCGTTCCAAAAATACGAAGACCATGAACCATGAAACGGAGGCCACCCGAGCATAGAAATAGCAAGAAAAAAAAAACAAAAAAAAACCGCACGTAAAATCTAAAAAAACGCAAACGGACAACGAAAAAGGGGGGGTGCAACACGAGGACTTCCCAGGGGGTCACCCATCCTAGTACTACTCTCGCCCAAGCACGCTTAACTGCGGAGTTCTGATGGGATCCGGTGCATTAGTGCTGGTATGATCGCACCCGAAATACGATCCATGCTTATTGCTTTTATGTCTTAAAAGACGCAGAACCTCCTTTGTTTTCGTACGCGAGGCGTGGAACCCACGTGACCGATCGGCTCCGTTCCAAAAATACGAAAACCATCAACCATGAAGCGGAGGCCACCCGAGCATAGAAATAGAAAGAAAGAAAAAAAAACAAAAAAAAACCGCACGTAAAATCTAAAAAAACGCAAACGGATAACGAAAAAGGGGGGGTGCAACACGAGGACTTCCCAGGGGGTCACCCATCCTAGTACTACTCTCGCCCAAGCACGCTTAACTGCGGAGTTCTGATGGGATCCGGTGCATTAGTGCTGGTATGATCGCACCCGAAATACTATCCATGCGTATTGCTTGTATGTCTTAAAAGACGCAGAACCTCCTTTGTTTTCGTACGCGAGGCGTGGGACCCACGTGACCGATCGGCTCCGTTCCAAAAATACAAAGACCATGAACCATGAAGCGGAGGCCACCCGAGCATAGAAATAGCAAGAAAGAAAAAAAAAACAAAAAAAAACCGCTCGTAAAATCTAAAAAAACGCAAACGGACAACGAAAAAGGGGGGTGCAACACGAGGACTTCCCATGGGGTCACCCATCCTAGTACTACTCTCGCCCAAGCACGCTTAACTGCGGAGTTCTGATGGGATCCGGTGCATTAGTGCTGGTATGATCGCACCCGAAATACTGTCCATGCTTATTGCTTGTATGTCTTAAAAGACACAGAACCTCCTTTGTTTTCGTACGCGAGGCGTGGGACCCACGTGACCGATCGGCTCCGTTCCAAAAATACGAAGACCATGAACCATGAAACGGAGGCCACCCGAGCATAGAAATAGCAAGAAAAAAAAAACAAAAAAAAAACCGCACGTAAAATCTAAAAAAAACGCAAACGGACAACGAAAAAGGGGGGGTGCAACACGAGGACTTTCCAGGGGGTCACCCATCCTAGTACTACTCTCGCCCAAGCACGCTTAACTGCGGAGTTCTGATGGGATCCGGTGCATTATTGCTGGTATGATCGCACCCGAAATACGATCCATGCTTATTGCTTTTATGTCTTAAAAGACGCAGAACCTCCTTTGTTTTCGTACGCGAGGCGTGGAACCCACGTGACCGATCGGCTCCGTTCCAAAAATACGAAAACCATCAACCATGAAGCGGAGGCCACCCGAGCATAGAAATAGAAAGAAAGAAAAAAAAACAAAAAAAAAACCGCACGTAAAATCTAAAAAAACGCAAACGGATAACGAAAAAGGGGGGTGCAACACGAGGACTTCCCAGGGGGTCACCCATCCTAGTACTACTCTCGCCCAAGCACGCTTAACTGCGGAGTTCTGATGGGATCCGGTGCATTAGTGCTGGTATGATCGCACCCGAAATACTATCCATGCTTATTGCTTGTATGTCTTAAAAGACGCAGAACCTCCTTTGTTTTCGTACGCGAGGCGTGGGACCCACGTGACCGATCGGCTCCGTTCCAAAAATACAAAGACCATGAACCATGAAACGGAGGCCACCCGAGCATAGAATTAGCAAGAAAGAAAAAAAAAACAAAAAAAAACCGCACGTAAAATCTAAAAAAACGCAAACGGACAACGAAAAAGGGGGGTGCAACACGAGGACTTCCCAGGGGGTCACCCATCCTAGTACTACTCTCGCCCAAGCACGCTTAACTGCGGAGTTCTGATGGGATCCGGTGCATTAGTGCTGGTATGATCGCACCCGAAATACTATCCATGCTTATTGCTTGTATGTCTTAAAAGACGCAGAACCTCCTTTGTTTTCGTACGCGAGGCGTGGGACCCACGTGACCGATCGGCTCCGTTCCAAAAATACGAAGACCATGAACCATGAAACGGAGGCCACCCGAGCATAGAAATAGCAAGAAAAAAAAAACAAAAAAAAACCGCACGTAAAATCTAAAAAAACGCAAACGGACAACGAAAAAGGGGGGGTGCAACACGAGGACTTCCCAGGGGTCACCCATCCTAGTACTACTCTCACCCAAGCACGCTTAACTGCGGAGTTCTGATGGGATCCGGTGCATTAGTGCTGGTATGATCGCACCCGAAATACTATCCATGCTTATTGCTTGTATGTCTTAAAAGACGCAGAACCTCCTTTGTTTTCGTACGCGAGTCGTGGGACCCACGTGACCGATCGGCTCCGTTCCAAAAATACGAAGACCATGAACCATGAAACGGAGGCCACCCGAGCATAGAAATAGCAAGAAAAAAAAACAAAAAAAAAACCGCACGTAAAATCTAAAAAAAACGCAAACGGACAACGAAAAAGGGGGGGTGCAACACGAGGACTTTCCAGGGGGTCACCCATCCTAGTACTACTCTCGCCCAAGCACGCTTAACTGCGGAGTTCTGATGGGATCCGGTGCATTAGTGCTGGTATGATCGCACCCGAAATACGATCCATGCTTATTGCTTTTATGTCTTAAAAGACGCAGAACCTCCTTTGTTTTCGTACGCGAGGCGTGGAACCCACGTGACCGATCGGCTCCGTTCCAAAAATACGAAAACCATCAACCATGAAGCGGAGGCCACCCGAGCATAGAAATAGAAAGAAAGAAAAAAAAACAAAAAAAAAACCGCACGTAAAATCTAAAAAAACGCAAACGGATAACGAAAAAGGGGGGTGCAACACGAGGACTTCCCAGGGGGTCACCCATCCTAGTACTACTCTCGCCCAAGCACGCTTAACTGCGGAGTTCTGATGGGATCCGGTGCATTAGTGCTGGTATGATCGCACCCGAAATACTATCCATGCTTATTGCTTGTATGTCTTAAAAGACGCAGAACCTCCTTTGTTTTCGTACGCGAGGCGTGGGACCCACGTGACCGATCGGCTCCGTTCCAAAAATACAAAGACCATGAACCATGAAACGGAGGCCACCCGAGCATAGAATTAGCAAGAAAGAAAAAAAAACAAAAAAAAAACCGCACGTAAAATCTAAAAAAACGCAAACGGACAACGAAAAAGGGGGGTGCAACACGAGGACTTCCCAGGGGGTCACCCATCCTAGTACTACTCTCGCCCAAGCACGCTTAACTGCGGAGTTCTGATGGGATCCGGTGCATTAGTGCTGGTATGATCGCACCCGAAATACTATCCATGCTTATTGCTTGTATGTCTTAAAAGACGCAGAACCTCCTTTGTTTTCGTACGCGAGGCGTGGGACCCACGTGACCGATCGGCTCCGTTCCAAAAATACGAAGACCATGAACCATGAAACGGAGGCCACCCGAGCATAGAAATAGCAAGAAAAAAAAAACAAAAAAAAACCGCACGTAAAATCTAAAAAAACGCAAACGGACAACGAAAAAGGGGGGGTGCAACACGAGGACTTCCCAGGGGTCACCCATCCTAGTACTACTCTCGCCCAAGCACGCTTAACTGCGGAGTTCTGATGGGATCCGGTGCATTAGTGCTGGTATGATCGCACCCGAAATACTATCCATGCTTATTGCTTGTATGTCTTAAAAGACGCAGAACCTCCTTTGTTTTCGTACGCGAAGCGTGGGACCCACGTGACCGATCAGCTCCGTTCCAAAAATACGAAGACCATCAACCATGAAGCGGAGGCCACCCGAGCATAGAAATAGCAAGAAAGAAAAAAAAAACAAAAAAAAAACCGCACGTAAAATCTAAAAAAACGCAAACGGACAACGAAAAAGGGGGGTGCAACACGAGGACTTCCCATGGGGTCACCCATCCTAGTACTACTCTCGCCCAAGCACGCTTAACTGCGGAGTTCTGATGGGATCCGGTGCATTAGTGCTGGTATGATCGCACCCGAAATACTGTCCATGCTTATTGCTTGTATGTCTTAAAAGACACAGAACCTCCTTTGTTTTCGTACGCGAGGCGTGGGACCCACGTGACCGATCGGCTCCGTTCCAAAAATACGAAGACCATGAACCATGAAACGGAGGCCACCCGAGCATAGAAATAGCAAGAAAAAAAAACAAAAAAAAAAACCGCACGTAAAATCTAAAAAAACGCAAACGGACAACGAAAAAGGGGGGGTGCAACACGAGGACTTCCCAGGGGGTCACCCATCCTAGTACTACTCTCGCCCAAGCACGCTTAACTGCGGAGTTCTGATGGGATCCGGTGCATTAGTGCTGGTATGATCGCACCCGAAATACGATCCATGCTTATTGCTTTTATGTCTTAAAAGACGCAGAACCTCCTTTGTTTTCGTACGCGAGGCGTGGAACCCACGTGACCGATCGGCTCCGTTCCAAAAATACGAAAACCATCAACCATGAAGCGGAGGCCACCCGAGCATAGAAATAGAAAGAAAGAAAAAAAAACAAAAAAAAACCGCACGTAAAATCTAAAAAAACGCAAACGGATAACGAAAAAGGGGGGGTGCAACACGAGGACTTCCCAGGGGGTCACCCATCCTAGTACTACTCTCGCCCAAGCACGCTTAACTGCGGAGTTCTGATGGGATCCGGTGCATTAGTGCTGGTATTATCGCACCCGAAATACTATCCATGCGTATTGCTTGTATGTCTTAAAAGACGCAGAACCTCCTTTGTTTTCGTACGCGAGGCGTGGGACCCACGTGACCGATCGGCTCCGTTCCAAAAATACAAAGACCATGAACCATGAAGCGGAGGCCACCCGAGCATAGAAATAGCAAGAAAGAAAAAAAAAACAAAAAAAAACCGCACGTAAAATCTAAAAAAACGCAAACGGACAACGAAAAAGGGGGGTGCAACACGAGGACTTCCCATGGGGTCACCCATCCTAGTACTACTCTCACCCAAGCACGCTTAACTGCGGAGTTCTGATGGGATCCGGTGCATTAGTGCTGGTATGATCGCACCCGAAATATTGTCCATGCTTATTGCTTGTATGTCTTAAAAGACACAGAACCTCCTTTGTTTTCGTACGCGAGGCGTGGGACCCACGTGACCGATCGGCTCCGTTCCAAAAATACGAAGACCATGAACCATGAAACGGAGGCCACCCGAGCATAGAAATAGCAAGAAAAAAAAAACAAAAAAAAAACCGCACGTAAAATCTAAAAAAAACGCAAACGGACAACGAAAAAGGGGGGGTGCAACACGAGGACTTTCCAGGGGGTCACCCATCCTAGTACTACTCTCGCCCAAGCACGCTTAACTGCGGAGTTCTGATGGGATCCGGTGCATTAGTGCTGGTATGATCGCACCCGAAATACGATCCATGCTTATTGCTTTTATGTCTTAAAAGACGCAGAACCTCCTTTGTTTTCGTACGCGAGGCGTGGAACCCACGTGACCGATCGGCTCCGTTCCAAAAATACGAAAACCATCAACCATGAAGCGGAGGCCACCCGAGCATAGAAATAGAAAGAAAGAAAAAAAAACAAAAAAAAAACCGCACGTAAAATCTAAAAAAACGCAAACGGATAACGAAAAAGGGGGGTGCAACACAAGGACTTCCCAGGGGGTCACCCATCCTAGTACTACTCTCGCCCAAGCACGCTTAACTGCGGAGTTCTGATGGGATCCGGTGCATTAGTGCTGGTATGATCGCACCCGAAATACTATCCATGCTTATTGCTTGTATGTCTTAAAAGACGCAGAACCTCCTTTGTTTTCGTACGCGAGGCGTGGGACCCACGTGACCGATCGGCTCCGTTCCAAAAATACAAAGACCATGAACCATGAAACGGAGGCCACCCGAGCATAGAATTAGCAAGAAAGAAAAAAAAACAAAAAAAAAACCGCACGTAAAATCTAAAAAAACGCAAACGGACAACGAAAAAGGGGGGTGCAACACGAGGACTTCCCAGGGGGTCACCCATCCTAGTACTACTCTCGCCCAAGCACGCTTAACTGCGGAGTTCTGATGGGATCCGGTGCATTAGTGCTGGTATGATCGCACCCGAAATACTATCCATGCTTATTGCTTGTATGTCTTAAAAGACGCAGAACCTCCTTTGTTTTCGTACGCGAGGCGTGGGACCCACGTGACCGATCGGCTCCGTTCCAAAAATACGAAGACCATGAACCATGAAACGGAGGCCACCCGAGCATAGAAATAGCAAGAAAAAAAAAACAAAAAAAAACCGCACGTAAAATCTAAAAAAACGCAAACGGACAACAAAAAAGGGGGGGTGCAACACGAGGACTTCCCAGGGGTCACCCATCCTAGTACTACTCTCGCCCAAGCACGCTTAACTGCGGAGTTCTGATGGGATCCGGTGCATTAGTGCTGGTATGATCGCACCCGAAATACTATCCATGCTTATTGCTTGTATGTCTTAAAAGACGCAGAACCTCCTTTGTTTTCGTACGCGAAGCGTGGGACCCACGTGACCGATCAGCTCCGTTCCAAAAATACGAAGACCATCAACCATGAAGCGGAGGCCACCCGAGCATAGAAATAGCAAGAAAGAAAAAAAAAACAAAAAAAAAACCGCACGTAAAATCTAAAAAAACGCAAACGGACAACGAAAAAGGGGGGTGCAACACGAGGACTTCCCATGGGGTCACCCATGCTAGTACTACTCTCGCCCAAGCACGCTTAACTGCGGAGTTCTGATGGGATCCGGTGCATTAGTGCTGGTATGATCGCACCCGAAATACTGTCCATGCTTATTGCTTGTATGTCTTAAAAGACACAGAACCTCCTTTGTTTTCGTACGCGAGGCGTGGGACCCACGTGACCGATCGGCTCCGTTCCAAAAATACGAAGACCATGAACCATGAAACGGAGGCCACCCGAGCATAGAAATAGCAAGAAAAAAAAACAAAAAAAAAAACCGCACGTAAAATCTAAAAAAACGCAAACGGACAACGAAAAAGGGGGGGTGCAACACGAGGACTTCCCAGGGGGTCACCCATCCTAGTACTACTCTCGCCCAAGCACGCTTAACTGCGGAGTTCTGATGGGATCCGGTGCATTAGTGCTGGTATGATCGCACCCGAAATACGATCCATGATTATTGCTTTTATGTCTTAAAAGACGCAGAACCTCCTTTGTTTTCGTACGCGAGGCGTGGAACCCACGTGACCGATCGGCTCCGTTCCAAAAATACGAAAACCATCAACCATGAAGCGGAGGCCACCCGAGCATAGAAATGGAAAGAAAGAAAAAAAAACAAAAAAAAACCGCACGTAAAATCTAAAAAAACGCAAACGGATAACGAAAAAGGGGGGTGCAACACGAGGACTTCCCAGGGGGTCACCCATCCTAGTACTACTCTCGCCCAAGCACGCTTCACTGCGGAGTTCTGATGGGATCCGGTGCATTAGTGCTGGTATGATCGCACCCGAAATACTATCCATGCGTATTGCTTGTATGTCTTAAAAGACGCAGAACCTCCTTTGTTTTCGTACGCGAGGCGTGGGACCCACGTGACCGATCGGCTCCGTTCCAAAAATACAAAGACCATGAACCATGAAGCGGAGGCCACCCGAGCATAGAAATAGCAAGAAAGAAAAAAAAACAAAAAAAAAACCGCACGTAAAATCTAAAAAAACGCAAACGGACAACGAAAAAGGGGGGTGCAACACGAGGACTTCCCATGGGGTCACCCATCCTAGTACTACTCTCGCCCAAGCACGCTTAACTGCGGAGTTCTGATGGGATCCGGTGCATTAGTGCTGGTATGATCGCACCCGAAATACTATCCATGCTTATTGCTTGTATGTCTTAAAAGACGCAGAACCTCCTTTGTTTTCGTACGCGAGGCGTGGGACCCACGTGACCGATCGGCTCCGTTCCAAAAATACAAAGACCATGAACCATGAAGCGGAGGCCACCCGAGCATAGAAATAGCAAGAAAGAAAAAAAAAACAAAAAAAAAACGCACGTAAAATCTAAAAAAACGCAAACGGACAACGAAAAAGGGGGGGGGGAGGGTGCAACACGAGGACTTCCCAGGGGGTCACCCATCCTAGTACTACTCTCGCCCAAGCACGCTTAACTGCGGAGTTCTGATGGGATCCGGTGCATTAGTGCTGGTATGATCGCAGCCGAAATACTATCCATGCTTATTGCTTGTATGTCTTAAAAGACGCAGAACCTCCTTTGTTTTCGTACGCGAGGCGTGGGACCCACGTGACCGATCGGCTCCGTTCCAAAAATACGAAGACCATGAACCATGAAACGGAGGCCACCCGAGCATAGAAATAGCAAGAAAAAAAAAACAAAAAAAAACCGCACGTAAAATCTAAAAAAACGCAAACGGACAACGAAAAAGGGGGGGTGCAACACGAGGACTTCCCAGGGGGTTACCCATCCTAGTACTACTCTCGCCCAAGCACGCTTAACTGCGGAGTTCTGATGGGATCCGGTGCATTAGTGCTGGTATGATCGCACCCGAAATACTATCCATGCTTATTGCTTTTATGTCTTAAAAGACGCAGAACCTCCTTTGTTTTCGTACGCGAGGCGTGGAACCCACGTGACCGATCGGCTCCGTTCCAAAAATACGAAAACCATCAACCATGAAGCGGAGGCCACCCGAGCATAGAAATAGCAAGAAAGAAAAAAAAACAAAAAAAACAGCACGTAAAATCTAAAAAAACGCAAACGGACAACGAAAAAGGGGGGTGCAACACGAGGACTTCCCAGGGGGTCACCCATCCTAGTACTACTCTCGCCCAAGCACGCTTAAGTGCGGAGTTCTGATGGGATCCGGTGCATTAGTGCTGGTATGATCGCACCCGAAATACTATCCATGCTTATTGCTTGTATGTCTTAAAAGACGCAGAACCTCCTTTGTTTTCGTACGCGAGGCGTGGGACCCACGTGACCGATCGGCTCCGTTCCAAAAATACGAAGACCATGAACCATGAAACGGAGGCCACCCGAGCATAGAAATAGCAAGAAAGAAAAAAAAACAAAAAAAAACCGCACGTAAAATCTAAAAAAACGCAAACGGACAACGAAAAAGGGGGGTGCAACACGAGGACTTCCCAGGGGGTCACCCATCCTAGTACTACTCTCGCCCAAGCACGCTTAACTGCGGAGTTCTGATGGGATCCGGTGCATTAGTGCTGGTATGATCGCACCCGAAATACTATCCACGCTTATTGCTTGTATGTCTTAAAAGACGCAGAACCTCCTTTGTTTTCGTACGCGAGGCGTGGGACCCACGTGACCGATCGGCTCCGTTCCAAAAATACGAAGACCACGAACCATGAAACGGAGGCCACCCGAGGATAGAAATAGCAAGAAAGAAAAAAAAAACAAAAAAAAACCGCACGTAAAATCTAAAAAAACGCAAACGGACAACGAAAAAGGGGGGTGCAACACGAGGACTTCCCAGGGGGTCACCCATCCTAGTACTACTCTCGCCCAAGCACGCTTAACTGCGGAGTTCTGATGGGATCCGGTGCATTAGTGCTGGTATGATCGCACCCAAAATACTATCCATGCTTATTGCTTGTATGTCTTAAAAGACGCAGAAACTCCTTTGTTTTCGTACGCGAGGCGTGGGACCCACGTGACCGATCCGCTCCGTTCCAAAAATACGAAGACCATCAACCATGAAGCGGAGGCCACCCGAGCATAGAAATAGCAAGAAAGAAAAAAAAACAAAAAAAAACGCACGTAAAATCTAAAAAAACGCAAACGGACAACGAAAAAGGGGGTGCAACACGAGGACTTCCCATGGGGTCACCCATCCTAGTACTACTCTCGCCCAAGCACGCTTAACTGCGGAGTTCTGATGGGATCCGGTGCATTAGTGCTGGTATGATCACACCCGAAATACTGTCCATGCTTATTGCTTGTATGTCTTAAAAGACACAGAACCTCCTTTGTTTTCGTACGCGAGTCGTGGGACCCACGTGACCGATCGGCTCCGTTCCAAAAATACGAAGACCATGAACCTTGAAACGGAGGCCACCCGAGCATAGAAATAGCAAGAAAAAAAAAACGAAAAAAAAACCGCACGTAAAATCTAAAAAAACGCAAACGGACAACGAAAAAGGGGGGGTGCAACACGAGGACTTCCCAGGGGGTCACCCATCCAAGTACTACTCTCGCCCAAGCACGCTTAACTGCAGAGTTCTGATGGGATCCGGTGCATTAGTGCTGGTATGATCGCACCCGAAATACTATCCATGCTTATTGCTTTTATGTCTTAAAAGACGCAGAACCTCCTTTGTTTTCGTACGCGAGGCGTGGAACCCACGTGACCGATCCGCTCCGTTCCAAAAATACGAAAACCATCAACCATGAAGCGGAGGCCACCCGAGCATAGAAATAGCAAGAAAGAAAAAAAAAACAAAAAAAAACCGCACGTAAAATCTAAAAAAACGCAAACAGACAACGAAAAAGGGGGGGTGCAACACGAGGACTTCCCGGGGGGTCACCCATCCTAGTACTACTCTCGCCCAAGCACGCTTAACTGCGGAGTTCTGATGGGATCCGGTGCATTAGTGCTGGTATGATCGCACCCGAAATACTATCCATGCTTATTGCTTTTATGTCTTAAAAGACGCAGAACCTCCTTTGTTTTCGTACGCGAGGCGTGGAACCCACGTGACCGATCGGCTCCGTTCCAAAAATACGAAAACCATCAACCATGAAGCGGAGGCCACCCGAGCATAGAAATAGCAAGAAAGAAAAAAAAACAAAAAAAAACCGCACGTAAAATCTAAAAAAACGCAAGCGGACAACGAAAAAGGGGGGTGCAACACGAAGACTTCCCAGGGGGTCACCCATCCTAGTACTACTCTCGCCCAAGCACGCTTAACTGCGGAGTTCTGATGGGATCCGGTGCATTAGTGCTGGTATGATCGCACCCGAAATACTATCCATGCTTATTGCTTGTATGTCTTAAAAGACGCAGAACCTCCTTTGTTTTCGTACGCGAGGCGTGGGACCCACGTGACCGATCGGCTCCGTTCCAAAAATACGAAGACCATGAACCATGAAACGGAGGCCACCCGAGCATAGAAATAGCAAGAAAAAAAAAACAAAAAAAACCGCACGTAAAATCTAAAAAAACGCAAACGGACAACGAAAAAGGGGGGGTGCAACACGAGGACTTCCCAGGGGGTCACCCATCCTAGTACTACTCTCGCCCAAGCACGCTTAACTGCGGAGTTCTGATGGGATCCGGTGCATTAGTGCTGGTATGATCGCACCCGAAATACTATCCATGCTTATTGCTTTTATTTCTTAAAAGACGCAGAACCTCCTTTGTTTTCGTACGCGAGGCGTGGAACCCACGTGACCGATCGGCTCCGTTCCAAAAATACGAAAACCATCAACCATGAAGCGGAGGCCACCCGAGCATAGAAATAGCAAGAAAGAAAAAAAAACAAAAAAAAACAGCACGTAAAATCTAAAAAAACGCAAACGGACAACGAAAAAGGGGGTGCAACACGAGGACTTCCCAGGGGGTCACCCATCCTAGTACTACTCTCGCCCAAGCACGCTTAACTGCGGAGTTCTGATGGGATCCGGTGCATTAGTGCTGGTATGATCGCACCCGAAATACTATCCATGCTTATTGCTTGTATGTCTTAAAAGACGCAGAACCTCCTTTGTTTTCGTACGCGAGGCGTGGGACCCACGTGACCGATCGGCTCCGTTCCAAAAATACGAAGACCATGAACCATGAAACGGAGGCCACCCGAGCATAGAAATAGCAAGTAAGAAAAAAAAACAAAAAAAAACCGCACGTAAAATCTAAAAAAACGCAAACGGACAACGAAAAAGGGGGGTGCAACACGAGGACTTCCCAGGGGGTCACCCATCCTAGTACTACTCTCGCCCAAGCACGCTTAACTGCGGAGTTCTGATGGGATCCGGTGCATTAGTGCTGGTCTGATCGCACCCGAAATACTATCCATGCTTATTGCTTGTATGTCTTAAAAGACGCAGAACCTCCTTTGTTTTCGTACGCGAGGCGTGGGACCCACGTGACCGATCGGCTCCGTTCCAAAAATACGAAGACCACGAACCATGAAACGGAGGCCACCCGAGGATAGAAATAGCAAGAAAGAAAAAAAAAACAAAAAAAAACCGCACGTAAAATCTAAAAAAACGCAAACGGACAACGAAAAAGGGGGGTGCAACATGAGGACTTCCCAGGGGGTCACCCATCCTAGTACTACTCTCGCCCAAGCACGCTTAACTGCGGAGTTCTGATGGGATCCGGTGCATTAGTGCTGGTATGATCGCACCCAAAATACTATCCATGCTTATTGCTTGTATGTCTTAAAAGACGCAGAAACTCCTTTGTTTTCGTACGCGAGGCGTGGGACCCACGTGACCGATCCGCTCCGTTCCAAAAATACGAAGACCATCAACCATGAAGCGGAGGCCACCCGAGCATAGAAATAGCAAGAAAGAAAAAAAAACAAAAAAAAACGCACGTAAAATCTAAAAAAACGCAAACGGACAACGAAAAAGGGGGTGCAACACGAGGACTTCCCATGGGGTCACCCATCCTAGTACTACTCTCGCCCAAGCACGCTTAACTGCGGAGTTCTGATGGGATCCGGTGCATTAGTGCTGGTATGATCACACCCGAAATACTGTCCATGCTTATTGCTTGTATGTCTTAAAAGACACAGAACCTCCTTTGTTTTCGTACGCGAGTCGTGGGACCCACGTGACCGATCGGCTCCGTTCCAAAAATACGAAGACCATGAACCTTGAAACGGAGGCCACCCGAGCATAGAAATAGCAAGAAAAAAAAAACGAAAAAAAAACCGCACGTAAAATCTAAAAAAACGCAAACGGACAACGAAAAAGGGGGGGTGCAACACGAGGACTTCCCAGGGGGTCACCCATCCAAGTACTACTCTCGCCCAAGCACGCTTAACTGCAGAGTTCTGATGGGATCCGGTGCATTAGTGCTGGTATGATCGCACCCGAAATACTATCCATGCTTATTGCTTTTATGTCTTAAAAGACGCAGAACCTCCTTTGTTTTCGTACGCGAGGCGTGGAACCCACGTGACCGATCCGCTCCGTTCCAAAAATACGAAAACCATCAACCATGAAGCGGAGGCCACCCGAGCATAGAAATAGCAAGAAAGAAAAAAAAAACAAAAAAAAACCGCACGTAAAATCTAAAAAAACGCAAACAGACAACGAAAAAGGGGGGGTGCAACACGAGGACTTCCCGGGGGGTCACCCATCCTAGTACTACTCTCGCCCAAGCACGCTTAACTGCGGAGTTCTGATGGGATCCGGTGCATTAGTGCTGGTATGATCGCACCCGAAATACTATCCATGCTTATTGCTTTTATGTCTTAAAAGACGCAGAACCTCCTTTGTTTTCGTACGCGAGGCGTGGAACCCACGTGACCGATCGGCTCCGTTCCAAAAATACGAAAACCATCAACCATGAAGCGGAGGCCACCCGAGCATAGAAATAGCAAGAAAGAAAAAAAAACAAAAAAAAACCGCACGTAAAATCTAAAAAAACGCAAGCGGACAACGAAAAAGGGGGGTGCAACACGAAGACTTCCCAGGGGGTCACCCATCCTAGTACTACTCTCGCCCAAGCACGCTTAACTGCGGAGTTCTGATGGGATCCGGTGCATTAGTGCTGGTATGATCGCACCCGAAATACTATCCATGCTTATTGCTTGTATGTCTTAAAAGACGCAGAACCTCCTTTGTTTTCGTACGCGAGGCGTGGGACCCACGTGACCGATCGGCTCCGTTCCAAAAATACGAAGACCATGAACCATGAAACGGAGGCCACCCGAGCATAGAAATAGCAAGAAAAAAAAAACAAAAAAAACCGCACGTAAAATCTAAAAAAACGCAAACGGACAACGAAAAAGGGGGGTGCAACACGAGGACTTCCCAGGGGGTCACCCATCCTAGTACTACTCTCGCCCAAGCACGCTTAACTGCGGAGTTCTGATGGGATCCGGTGCATTAGTGCTGGTATGATCGCACCCGAAATACTATCCATGCTTATTGCTTTTATGTCTTAAAAGACGCAGAACCTCCTTTGTTTTCGTACGCGAGGCGTGGAACCCACGTGACCGATCGGCTCCGTTCCAAAAATACGAAAACCATCAACCATGAAGCGGAGGCCACCCGAGCATAGAAATAGCAAGAAAGAAAAAAAAACAAAAAAAAACAGCACGTAAAATCTAAAAAAACGAAAACGGACAACGAAAAAGGGGGGTGCAACACGAGGACTTCCCAGGGGGTCACCCATCCTAGTACTACTCTCGCCCAAGCACGCTTAACTGCGGAGTTCTGATGGGATCCGGTGCATTAGTGCTGGTATGATCGCACCCGAAATACTATCCATGCTTATTGCTTGTATGTCTTAAAAGACGCAGAACCTCCTTTGTTTTCGTACGCGAGGCGTGGGACCCACGTGACCGATCGGCTCCGTTCCAAAAATACGAAGACCATGAACCATGAAACGGAGGCCACCCGAGCATAGAAATAGCAAGTAAGAAAAAAAAACAAAAAAAAACCGCACGTAAAATCTAAAAAAACGCAAACGGACAACGAAAAAGGGGGGTGCAACACGAGGACTTCCCAGGGGGTCACCCATCCTAGTACTACTCTCGCCCAAGCACGCTTAACTGCGGAGTTCTGATGGGATCCGGTGCATTAGTGCTGGTCTGATCGCACCCGAAATACTATCCATGCTTATTGCTTGTATGTCTTAAAAGACGCAGAACCTCCTTTGTTTTCGTACGCGAGGCGTGGGACCCACGTGACCGATCGGCTCCGTTCCAAAAATACGAAGACCACGAACCATGAAATGGAGGCCACCCGAGGATAGAAATAGCAAGAAAGAAAAAAAAAACAAAAAAAAACCGCACGTAAAATCTAAAAAAACGCAAACGGACAACGAAAAAGGGGGGTGCAACATGAGGACTTCCCAGGGGGTCACCCATCCTAGTACTACTCTCGCCCAAGCACGCTTAACTGCGGAGTTCTGATGGGATCCGGTGCATTAGTGCTGGTATGATCGCACCCAAAATACTATCCATGCTTATTGCTTGTATGTCTTAAAAGACGCAGAAACTCCTTTGTTTTCGTACGCGAGGCGTGGGACCCACGTGACCGATCCGCTCCGTTCCAAAAATACGAAGACCATCAACCATGAAGCGGAGGCCACCCGAGCATAGAAATAGCAAGAAAGAAAAAAAAACAAAAAAAAAAACGCACGTAAAATCTAAAAAAACGCAAACGGACAACGAAAAAGGGGGTGCAACACGAGGACTTCCCATGGGGTCACCCATCCTAGTACTACTCTCGCCCAAGCACGCTTAACTGCGGAGTTCTGATGGGATCTGGTGCATTAGTGCTGGTATGATCACACCCGAAATACTGTCCATGCTTATTGCTTGTATGTCTTAAAAGACACAGAACCTCCTTTGTTTTCGTACGCGAGTCGTGGGACCCACGTGACCGATCGGCTCCGTTCCAAAAATACGAAGACCATGAACCTTGAAACGGAGGCCACCCGAGCATAGAAATAGCAAGAAAAAAAAAACGAAAAAAAAACCGCACGTAAAATCTAAAAAAACGCAAACGGACAACGAAAAAGGGGGGGTGCAACACGAGGACTTCCCAGGGGGTCACCCATCCAAGTACTACTCTCGCCCAAGCACGCTTAACTGCGGAGTTCTGATGGGATCCGGTGCATTAGTGCTGGTATGATCGCACCCTAAATACTATCCATGCTTATTGCTTTTATGTCTTAAAAGACGCAGAACCTCCTTTGTTTTCGTACGCGAGGCGTGGAACCCACGTGACCGATCCGCTCCGTTCCAAAAATACGAAAACCATCAACCATGAAGCGGAGGCCACCCGAGCATAGAAATAGCAAGAAAGAAAAAAAAAACAAAAAAAAACCGCACGTAAAATCTAAAAAAACGCAAACGGACAACGAAAAAGGGGGGGTGCAACACGAGGACTTCTCAGGGGGTCACCCATCCTAGTACTACTCTCGCCCAAGCACGCTTAACTGCGGAGTTCTGATGGGATCCGGTGCATTAGTGCTGGTATGATCGCACCCGAAATACTATCCATGCTTATTGCTTTTATGTCTTAAAAGACGCAGAACCTCCTTTGTTTTCGTACGCGAGGCGTGGAACCCACGTGACCGATCGGCTCCGTTCCAAAAATACGAAAACCATCAACCATGAAGCGGAGGCCACCCGAGCATAGAAATAGCAAGAAAGAAAAAAAAACAAAAAAAAACCGCACGTAAAATCTAAAAAAACGCAAGCGGACAACGAAAAAGGGGGGTGCAACACGAGGACTTCCCAGGGGGTCACCCATCCTAGTACTACTCTCGCCCAAGCACGCTTAACTGCGGAGTTCTGATGGGATCCGGTGCATTAGTGCTGGTATGATCGCACCCGAAATACTATCCATGCTTATTGCTTGTATGTCTTAAAAGACGCAGAACCTCCTTTGTTTTCGTACGCGAGGCGTGGGACCCACGTGACCGATCGGCTCCGTTCCAAAAATACGAAGACCATGAACCATGAAACGGAGGCCACCCGAGCATAGAAATAGCAAGAAAAAAAAAACAAAAAAAAACCGCACGTAAAATCTAAAAAAACGCAAACGGACAACGAAAAAGGGGGGGTGCAACACGAGGACTTCCCAGGGGGTCACCCATCCTAGTACTACTCTCGCCCAAGCACGCTTAACTGCGGAGTTCTGATGGGATCCGGTGCATTAGTGCTGGTATGATCGCACCCGAAATACTATCCATGCTTATTGCTTGTATGTCTTAAAAGACGCAGAACCTCCTTTGTTTTCGTACGCGAGGCGTGGAACCCACGTGACCGATCGGCTCCGTTCCAAAAATACGAAAACCATCAACCATGAAGCGGAGGCCACCCGAGCATAGAAATAGCAAGAAAGAAAAAAAAAACAAAAAAAAACAGCACGTAAAATCTAAAAAAACGCAAACGGACAACGAAAAAGGGGGGTGCAACACGAGGACTTCCCAGGGGGTCACCCATCCTAGTACTACTCTCGCCCAAGCACGCTTAACTGCGGAGTTCTGATGGGATCCGGTGCATTAGTGCTGGTATGATCGCACCCGAAATACTATCCATGCTTATTGCTTGTATGTCTTAAAAGACGCAGAACCTCCTTTGTTTTCGTACGCGAGGCGTGGGACCCACGTGACCGATCGGCTCCGTTCCAAAAATACGAAGACCA
Organism: Lactuca virosa; assembly: GCF_052849685.1. Lineage (NCBI taxonomy): Eukaryota > Viridiplantae > Streptophyta > Magnoliopsida > Asterales > Asteraceae > Lactuca > Lactuca virosa. The sequence goes on along the minus strand of NC_136426.1, from coordinate 263,284,483 downwards.
TGAACCATGAAACGGAGGCCACCCGAGCATAGAAATAGCAAGAAAGAAAAAAAAACAAAAAAAAACAGCACGTAAAATCTAAAAAAACGCAAACGGACAACGAAAAAGGGGGTGCAACACGAGGACTTCCCAGGGGGTCACCCATCCTAGTACTACTCTCGCCCAAGCACGCTTAACTGCGGAGTTCTGATGGGATCCGGTGCATTAGTGCTGGTATGATCGCACCCGAAATACTATCCATGCTTATTGCTTGTATGTCTTAAAAGACGCAGAACCTCCTTTGTTTTCGTACGCGAGGCGTGGGACCCACGTGACCGATCGGCTCCGTTCCAAAAATACGAAGACCATGAACCATGAAACGGAGGCCACCCGAGCATAGAAATAGCAAGTAAGAAAAAAAAACAAAAAAAAACCGCACGTAAAATCTAAAAAAACGCAAACGGACAACGAAAAAGGGGGGTGCAACACGAGGACTTCCCAGGGGGTCACCCATCCTAGTACTACTCTCGCCCAAGCACGCTTAACTGCGGAGTTCTGATGGGATCCGGTGCATTAGTGCTGGTCTGATCGCACCCGAAATACTATCCATGCTTATTGCTTGTATGTCTTAAAAGACGCAGAACCTCCTTTGTTTTCGTACGCGAGGCGTGGGACCCACGTGACCGATCGGCTCCGTTCCAAAAATACGAAGACCACGAACCATGAAACGGAGGCCACCCGAGGATAGAAATAGCAAGAAAGAAAAAAAAAACAAAAAAAAACCGCACGTAAAATCTAAAAAAACGCAAACGGACAACGAAAAAGGGGGGTGCAACATGAGGACTTCCCAGGGGGTCACCCATCCTAGTACTACTCTCGCCCAAGCACGCTTAACTGCGGAGTTCTGATGGGATCCGGTGCATTAGTGCTGGTATGATCGCACCCAAAATACTATCCATGCTTATTGCTTGTATGTCTTAAAAGACGCAGAAACTCCTTTGTTTTCGTACGCGAGGCGTGGGACCCACGTGACCGATCCGCTCCGTTCCAAAAATACGAAGACCATCAACCATGAAGCGGAGGCCACCCGAGCATAGAAATAGCAAGAAAGAAAAAAAAACAAAAAAAAACGCACGTAAAATCTAAAAAAACGCAAACGGACAACGAAAAAGGGGGTGCAACACGAGGACTTCCCATGGGGTCACCCATCCTAGTACTACTCTCGCCCAAGCACGCTTAACTGCGGAGTTCTGATGGGATCCGGTGCATTAGTGCTGGTATGATCACACCCGAAATACTGTCCATGCTTATTGCTTGTATGTCTTAAAAGACACAGAACCTCCTTTGTTTTCGTACGCGAGTCGTGGGACCCACGTGACCGATCGGCTCCGTTCCAAAAATACGAAGACCATGAACCTTGAAACGGAGGCCACCCGAGCATAGAAATAGCAAGAAAAAAAAAACGAAAAAAAAACCGCACGTAAAATCTAAAAAAACGCAAACGGACAACGAAAAAGGGGGGGTGCAACACGAGGACTTCCCAGGGGGTCACCCATCCAAGTACTACTCTCGCCCAAGCACGCTTAACTGCAGAGTTCTGATGGGATCCGGTGCATTAGTGCTGGTATGATCGCACCCGAAATACTATCCATGCTTATTGCTTTTATGTCTTAAAAGACGCAGAACCTCCTTTGTTTTCGTACGCGAGGCGTGGAACCCACGTGACCGATCCGCTCCGTTCCAAAAATACGAAAACCATCAACCATGAAGCGGAGGCCACCCGAGCATAGAAATAGCAAGAAAGAAAAAAAAAACAAAAAAAAACCGCACGTAAAATCTAAAAAAACGCAAACAGACAACGAAAAAGGGGGGGTGCAACACGAGGACTTCCCGGGGGGTCACCCATCCTAGTACTACTCTCGCCCAAGCACGCTTAACTGCGGAGTTCTGATGGGATCCGGTGCATTAGTGCTGGTATGATCGCACCCGAAATACTATCCATGCTTATTGCTTTTATGTCTTAAAAGACGCAGAACCTCCTTTGTTTTCGTACGCGAGGCGTGGAACCCACGTGACCGATCGGCTCCGTTCCAAAAATACGAAAACCATCAACCATGAAGCGGAGGCCACCCGAGCATAGAAATAGCAAGAAAGAAAAAAAAACAAAAAAAAACCGCACGTAAAATCTAAAAAAACGCAAGCGGACAACGAAAAAGGGGGGTGCAACACGAAGACTTCCCAGGGGGTCACCCATCCTAGTACTACTCTCGCCCAAGCACGCTTAACTGCGGAGTTCTGATGGGATCCGGTGCATTAGTGCTGGTATGATCGCACCCGAAATACTATCCATGCTTATTGCTTGTATGTCTTAAAAGACGCAGAACCTCCTTTGTTTTCGTACGCGAGGCGTGGGACCCACGTGACCGATCGGCTCCGTTCCAAAAATACGAAGACCATGAACCATGAAACGGAGGCCACCCGAGCATAGAAATAGCAAGAAAAAAAAAACAAAAAAAACCGCACGTAAAATCTAAAAAAACGCAAACGGACAACGAAAAAGGGGGGTGCAACACGAGGACTTCCCAGGGGGTCACCCATCCTAGTACTACTCTCGCCCAAGCACGCTTAACTGCGGAGTTCTGATGGGATCCGGTGCATTAGTGCTGGTATGATCGCACCCGAAATACTATCCATGCTTATTGCTTTTATGTCTTAAAAGACGCAGAACCTCCTTTGTTTTCGTACGCGAGGCGTGGAACCCACGTGACCGATCGGCTCCGTTCCAAAAATACGAAAACCATCAACCATGAAGCGGAGGCCACCCGAGCATAGAAATAGCAAGAAAGAAAAAAAAACAAAAAAAAACAGCACGTAAAATCTAAAAAAACGAAAACGGACAACGAAAAAGGGGGGTGCAACACGAGGACTTCCCAGGGGGTCACCCATCCTAGTACTACTCTCGCCCAAGCACGCTTAACTGCGGAGTTCTGATGGGATCCGGTGCATTAGTGCTGGTATGATCGCACCCGAAATACTATCCATGCTTATTGCTTGTATGTCTTAAAAGACGCAGAACCTCCTTTGTTTTCGTACGCGAGGCGTGGGACCCACGTGACCGATCGGCTCCGTTCCAAAAATACGAAGACCATGAACCATGAAACGGAGGCCACCCGAGCATAGAAATAGCAAGTAAGAAAAAAAAACAAAAAAAAACCGCACGTAAAATCTAAAAAAACGCAAACGGACAACGAAAAAGGGGGGTGCAACACGAGGACTTCCCAGGGGGTCACCCATCCTAGTACTACTCTCGCCCAAGCACGCTTAACTGCGGAGTTCTGATGGGATCCGGTGCATTAGTGCTGGTCTGATCGCACCCGAAATACTATCCATGCTTATTGCTTGTATGTCTTAAAAGACGCAGAACCTCCTTTGTTTTCGTACGCGAGGCGTGGGACCCACGTGACCGATCGGCTCCGTTCCAAAAATACGAAGACCACGAACCATGAAATGGAGGCCACCCGAGGATAGAAATAGCAAGAAAGAAAAAAAAAACAAAAAAAAACCGCACGTAAAATCTAAAAAAACGCAAACGGACAACGAAAAAGGGGGGTGCAACATGAGGACTTCCCAGGGGGTCACCCATCCTAGTACTACTCTCGCCCAAGCACGCTTAACTGCGGAGTTCTGATGGGATCCGGTGCATTAGTGCTGGTATGATCGCACCCAAAATACTATCCATGCTTATTGCTTGTATGTCTTAAAAGACGCAGAAACTCCTTTGTTTTCGTACGCGAGGCGTGGGACCCACGTGACCGATCCGCTCCGTTCCAAAAATACGAAGACCATCAACCATGAAGCGGAGGCCACCCGAGCATAGAAATAGCAAGAAAGAAAAAAAAACAAAAAAAAAAACGCACGTAAAATCTAAAAAAACGCAAACGGACAACGAAAAAGGGGGTGCAACACGAGGACTTCCCATGGGGTCACCCATCCTAGTACTACTCTCGCCCAAGCACGCTTAACTGCGGAGTTCTGATGGGATCTGGTGCATTAGTGCTGGTATGATCACACCCGAAATACTGTCCATGCTTATTGCTTGTATGTCTTAAAAGACACAGAACCTCCTTTGTTTTCGTACGCGAGTCGTGGGACCCACGTGACCGATCGGCTCCGTTCCAAAAATACGAAGACCATGAACCTTGAAACGGAGGCCACCCGAGCATAGAAATAGCAAGAAAAAAAAAACGAAAAAAAAACCGCACGTAAAATCTAAAAAAACGCAAACGGACAACGAAAAAGGGGGGGTGCAACACGAGGACTTCCCAGGGGGTCACCCATCCAAGTACTACTCTCGCCCAAGCACGCTTAACTGCGGAGTTCTGATGGGATCCGGTGCATTAGTGCTGGTATGATCGCACCCTAAATACTATCCATGCTTATTGCTTTTATGTCTTAAAAGACGCAGAACCTCCTTTGTTTTCGTACGCGAGGCGTGGAACCCACGTGACCGATCCGCTCCGTTCCAAAAATACGAAAACCATCAACCATGAAGCGGAGGCCACCCGAGCATAGAAATAGCAAGAAAGAAAAAAAAAACAAAAAAAAACCGCACGTAAAATCTAAAAAAACGCAAACGGACAACGAAAAAGGGGGGGTGCAACACGAGGACTTCTCAGGGGGTCACCCATCCTAGTACTACTCTCGCCCAAGCACGCTTAACTGCGGAGTTCTGATGGGATCCGGTGCATTAGTGCTGGTATGATCGCACCCGAAATACTATCCATGCTTATTGCTTTTATGTCTTAAAAGACGCAGAACCTCCTTTGTTTTCGTACGCGAGGCGTGGAACCCACGTGACCGATCGGCTCCGTTCCAAAAATACGAAAACCATCAACCATGAAGCGGAGGCCACCCGAGCATAGAAATAGCAAGAAAGAAAAAAAAACAAAAAAAAACCGCACGTAAAATCTAAAAAAACGCAAGCGGACAACGAAAAAGGGGGGTGCAACACGAGGACTTCCCAGGGGGTCACCCATCCTAGTACTACTCTCGCCCAAGCACGCTTAACTGCGGAGTTCTGATGGGATCCGGTGCATTAGTGCTGGTATGATCGCACCCGAAATACTATCCATGCTTATTGCTTGTATGTCTTAAAAGACGCAGAACCTCCTTTGTTTTCGTACGCGAGGCGTGGGACCCACGTGACCGATCGGCTCCGTTCCAAAAATACGAAGACCATGAACCATGAAACGGAGGCCACCCGAGCATAGAAATAGCAAGAAAAAAAAAACAAAAAAAAACCGCACGTAAAATCTAAAAAAACGCAAACGGACAACGAAAAAGGGGGGGTGCAACACGAGGACTTCCCAGGGGGTCACCCATCCTAGTACTACTCTCGCCCAAGCACGCTTAACTGCGGAGTTCTGATGGGATCCGGTGCATTAGTGCTGGTATGATCGCACCCGAAATACTATCCATGCTTATTGCTTGTATGTCTTAAAAGACGCAGAACCTCCTTTGTTTTCGTACGCGAGGCGTGGAACCCACGTGACCGATCGGCTCCGTTCCAAAAATACGAAAACCATCAACCATGAAGCGGAGGCCACCCGAGCATAGAAATAGCAAGAAAGAAAAAAAAAACAAAAAAAAACAGCACGTAAAATCTAAAAAAACGCAAACGGACAACGAAAAAGGGGGGTGCAACACGAGGACTTCCCAGGGGGTCACCCATCCTAGTACTACTCTCGCCCAAGCACGCTTAACTGCGGAGTTCTGATGGGATCCGGTGCATTAGTGCTGGTATGATCGCACCCGAAATACTATCCATGCTTATTGCTTGTATGTCTTAAAAGACGCAGAACCTCCTTTGTTTTCGTACGCGAGGCGTGGGACCCACGTGACCGATCGGCTCCGTTCCAAAAATACGAAGACCATGAACCATGAAACGGAGGCCACCCGAGCATAGAAATAGCAAGAAAGAAAAAAAAAAACAAAAAAAAACCGCACGTAAAATCTAAAAAAACGCAAACGGACAACGAAAAAGGTGGGTGCAACACGAGGACTTCCCAGGGGGTCACCCATCCTAGTACTACTCTCGCCCAAGCACGCTTAACTGCGGAGTTCTGATGGGATCCGGTGCATTAGTGCTGGTCTGATCGCACCCGAAATACTATCCATGCTTATTGCTTGTATGTCTTAAAAGACGCAGAACCTCCTTTGTTTTCGTACGCGAGGCGTGGGACCCACGTGACCGATCGGCTCCGTTCCAAAAATACGAAGACCACGAACCATGAAACGGAGGCCACCCGAGGATAGAAATAGCAAGAAAGAAAAAAAAAACAAAAAAAAACCGCACGTAAAATCTAAAAAAATGCAAACGGACAACGAAAAAGGGGGGTGCAACACGAGGACTTCCCAGGGGGTCACCCATCCTAGTACTACTCTCGCCCAAGCACGCTTAACTGCGGAGTTCTGATGGGATCCGGTGCATTAGTGCTGGTATGATCGCACCCAAAATACTATCCATGCTTATTGCTTGTATGTCTTAAAAGACGCAGAAACTCCTTTGTTTTCGTACGCGAGGCGTGGGACCCACGTGACCGATCCGCTCCGTTCCAAAAATACGAAGACCATCAACCATGAAGCGGAGGCCACCCGAGCATAGAAATAGCAAGAAAGAAAAAAAAACAAAAAAAAAACGCACGTAAAATCTAAAAAAACGCAAACGGACAACGAAAAAGGGGGTGCAACACGAGGACTTCCCATGGGGTCACCCATCCTAGTACTACTCTCGCCCAAGCACGCTTAACTGCAGAGTTCTGATGGGATCCGGTGCATTAGTGCTGGTATGATCACACCCGAAATACTGTCCATGCTTATTGCTTGTATGTCTTAAAAGACACAGAACCTCCTTTGTTTTCGTACGCGAGTCGTGGGACCCACGTGACCGATCGGCTCCGTTCCGAAAATACGAAGACCATGAACCTTGAAACGGAGGCCACCCGAGCATAGAAATAGCAAGAAAAAAAAAACAAAAAAAAACCGCACGTAAAATCTAAAAAAACGCAAACGGACAACGAAAAAGGGGGGGTGCAACACGAGGACTTCCCAGGGGGTCACCCATCCAAGTACTACTCTCGCCCAAGCACGCTTAACTGCGGAGTTCTGATGGTATCCGGTGCATTAGTGCTGGTATGATCGCACCCGAAATACTATCCATGCTTATTGCTTTTATGTCTTAAAACACGCAGAACCTCCTTTGTTTTCGTACGCGAGGCGTGGAACCCACGTGACCGATCCGCTCCGTTCCAAAAATACGAAAACCATCAACCATGAAGCGGAGGCCACCCGAGCATAGATATAGCAAGAAAGAAAAAAAAAACAAAAAAAAACCGCACGTAAAATCTAAAAAAACGCAAACGGACAACGAAAAAGGGGGGGTGCAACACGAGGACTTCCCAGGGGGTCACCCATCCTAGTACTACTCTCGCCCAAGCACGCTTACCTACGGAATTCTGATGGGATCCGGTGCATTAGTGCTGGTATGATCGCACCCGAAATACTATCCATGCTTATTGCTTTTATGTCTTAAAAGACGCAGAACCTCCTTTGTTTTCGTACGCGAGGCGTGGAACCCACGTGACCGATCGGCTCCGTTCCAAAAATACGAAAACCATCAACCATGAAGCGGAGGCCACCCGAGCATAGAAATAGCAAGAAAGAAAAAAAAACAAAAAAAAACCGCACGTAAAATCTAAAAAAACGCAAGCGGACAACGAAAAAGGGGGGTGCAACACGAGGACTTCCCAGGGGGTCACCCATCCTAGTACTACTCTCGCCCAAGCACGCTTAACTGCGGAGATCTGATGGGATCCGGTGCATTAGTGCTGGTATGATCGCACCCGAAATAATATCCATGCTTATTGCTTGTATGTCTTAAAAGACGCAGAACCTCCTTTGTTTTCGTACGCGAGGCGTGGGACCCACGTGACCGATCGGCTCCGTTCCAAAAATACGAAGACCATGAACCATGAAACGGAGGCCACCCGAGCATAGAAATAGCAAGAAAGAAAAAAAACAAAAAAAAAACCGCACGTAAAATCTAAAAAAAACGCAAACGGACAACGAAAAAGGGGGGTGCAACACGAGGACTTCCCAGGGGGTCACCCATCCTAGTACTACTCTCGCCCAAGCACGCTTAACTGCGGAGTTCTGATGGGATCCGGTGCATTAGTGCTGGTATGATCGCACCCGAAATACTATCCATGCTTATTGTTTGTATGTCTTAAAAGACGCAGAACCTCCTTTGTTTTCGTACGCGAGGCGTGGGACCCACGTGACCGATCGGCTCCGTTCCAAAAATACGAAGACCATGAACCATGAAACGGAGGCCACCCGAGCATAGAAATAGCAAGAAAGAAAAAAAAACAAAAAAAAACCGCACGTAAAATCTAAAAAAACGCAAACGGACAACGAAAAAGGGGGGTGCAACACGAGGACTTCCCAGGGGGTCACCCATCCTAGTACTACTCTCGCCCAAGCACGCTTAACTGCGGAGTTCTGATGGGATCCGGTGCATTAGTGCTGGTATGATCGCACCCAAAATACTATCCATGCTTATTGCTTGTATGTCTTAAAAGACGCAGAAACTCCTTTGTTTTCGTACGCGAGGCGTGGGACCCACGTGACCGATCAGCTCCGTTCCAAAAATACGAAGACCATCAACCATGAAGCGGAGGCCACCCGAGCATAGACATAGCAAGAAAGAAAAAAAACAAAAAAAAAACGCACGTAAAATCTAAAAAAACGCAAACGGACAACGAAAAAGGGGGGTGCAACACGAGGACTTCCCATGGGGTCACCCATCCTAGTACTACTCTCGCCCAAGCACGCTTAACTGCGGAGTTCTGATGGGATCCGGTGCATTAGTGCTGGTATGATCGCACCCGAAATACTGTCCATGCTTATTGCTTGTATGTCTTAAAAGACACAGAACCTCCTTTCTTTTCGTACGCGAGGCGTGGGACCCACGTGACCGATCGGCTCCGTTCCAAAAATACGAAGACCGTGAACCTTGAAACGGAGGCCACCCGAGCATAGAAATAGCAAGAAAAAAAAAACAAAAAAAAAACCGCACGTAAAATCTAAAAAAACGCATACGGACAACGAAAAAGGGGGGGTGCAACACGAGGACTTCCCAAGGGGTCACCCATCCTAGTACTACTCTCGCCCAAGCACGCTTAACTGCAGAGTTCTGATGGGATCCGGTGCATTAGTGCTGGTATGATCACACCCGAAATACTATCCATGCTTATTGCTTTTATGTCTTAAAAGACGCAGAACCTCCTTTGTTTTCGTACGCGAGGCGTGGAACCCACGTGACCGATCCGCTCCGTTCCAAAAATACGAAAACCATCAGCCATGAAGCGGAGGCCACCCGAGCATAGAAATAGCAAGAAAGAAAAAAAAAACAAAAAAAAACCGCACGTAAAATCTAAAAAAACGCAAACGGACAACGAAAAAGGGGGGTGCAACACGAGGACTTCCCAGGGGGTCACCCATCCTAGTACTACTCTCGCCCAAGCACGCTTAACTGCGGAGTTCTGATGGGATCCGGTGCATTAGTGCTGATATGATCGCACCCGAAATACTATCCATGCTTATTGTTTGTATGTCTTAAAAGACGCAGAACCTCCTTTGTTTTCGTACGCGAGGCGTGGGACCCACGTGACCGATCGGCTCCGTTCCAAAAATACGAAGACCATGAACCATGAAACGGAGGCCACCCGAGCATAGAAATAGCAAGAAAGAAAAAAAAAACAAAAAAAAACCGCACGTAAAATCTAAAAAAACGCAAACGGACAACGAAAAAGGGGGGTGCAACACGAGGACTTCCCAGGGGGTCACCCATCCTAGTACTACTCTCGCCCAAGCACGCTTAACTGCGGAGTTCTGATGGGATCCGGTGCATTAGTGCTGGTATGATCGCACCCAAAATACTATCCATGCTTATTGCTTGTATGTCTTAAAAGACGCAGAAACTCCTTTGTTTTCGTACGCGAGGCGTGGGACCCACGTGACCGATCAGCTCCGTTCCAAAAATACGAAGACCATCAACCATGAAGCGGAGGCCACCCGAGCATAGACATAGAAAGAAAGAAAAAAAACAAAAAAAAAACGCACGTAAAATCTAAAAAAAACGCAAACGGACAACGAAAAAGGGGGGTGCAACACGAGGACTTCCCATGGGGTCACCCATCCTAGTACTACTCTCGCCCAAGCACGCTTAACTGCGGAGTTCTGATGGGATCCGGTGCATTAGTGCTGGTATGATCGCACCCGAAATACTGTCCATGCTTATTGCTTGTATGTCTTAAAAGACACAGAACCTCCTTTGTTTTCGTACGCGAGGCGTGGGACCCACGTGACCGATCGGCTCCGTTCCAAAAATACGAAGACCGTGAACCTTGAAACGGAGGCCACCCGAGCATAGAAATAGCAAGAAAAAAAAACAAAAAAAAAACCGCCGTAAAATCTAAAAAAACGCAAACGGACAACGAAAAAGGGGGGGTGCAACACGAGGACTTCCGAGGGGGTCACCCATCCTAGTACTACTCTCGCCCAAGCACGCTTAACTGCGGAGTTCTGATGGGATCCGGTGCATTAGTGCTGGTATGATCGCACCCGAAATACTGTCCATGCTTATTGCTTGTATGTCTTAAAAGACACAGAACCTCCTTTGTTTTCGTACGCGAGGCGTGAGACCCACGTGACCGATCGGCTCCGTTCCAAAAATACGAAGACCATGAACCATGAAACGGAGGCCACCCGAGCATAGAAATAGCAAGAAAAAAAAAACAAAAAAAAACCGCACGTAAAATCTAAAAAAACGCAAACGGACAACGAAAAAGGGGGGGTGCAACACGAGGACTTCCCAGGGGGTCACCCATCCTAGTACTACTCTCGCCCAAGCACGCTTAACTGCGGAGTTCTGATGGGATCCGGTGCATTAGTGCTGGTATGATCGCACCCGAAATACTATCCATGCTTATTGCTTGTATGTCTTAAAAGACGCAGAACCTCCTTTGTTTTCGTACGCGAGGCGTGGGACCCACGTGACCGATCGGCTCCGTTCCAAAAATACGAAAACCATCAACCATGAAGCGGAGGCCACCCGAGCATAGAAATAGCAAGAAAAAAAAAAACAAAAAAAAACCGCACGTAAAATCTAAAAAAACGCAAATGGACAACGAAAAAGGGGGGTGCAACACGAGGACTTCCCAGGGGGTCACCCATCCTAGTACTACTCTCGCCCAAGCACGCTTAACTGCGGAGTTCTGATGGGATCCGGTGCATTAGTGCTGATATGATCGCACCCGAAATACTATCCATGCTTATTGTTTGTATGTCTTAAAAGACGCAGAACCTCCTTTGTTTTCGTACGCGAGGCGTGGGACCCACGTGACCGATCGGCTCCGTTCCAAAAATACGAAGACCATGAACCATGAAACGGAGGCCACCCGAGCATAGAAATAGCAAGAAAGAAAAAAAAAACAAAAAAAAACCGCACGTAAAATCTAAAAAAACGCAAACGGACAACGAAAAAGGGGGTGCAACACGAGGACTTCCCAGGGGGTCACCCATCCTAGTACTACTCTCGCCCAAGCACGCTTAACTGCGGAGTTCTGATGGGATCCGGTGCATTAGTGCTGGTATGATCGCACCCAAAATACTATCCATGCTTATTGCTTGTATGTCTTAAAAGACGCAGAAACTCCTTTGTTTTCGTACGCGAGGCGTGGGACCCACGTGACCGATCAGCTCCGTTCCAAAAATACGAAGACCATCAACCATGAAGCGGAGGCCACCCGAGCATAGACATAGAAAGAAAGAAAAAAAACAAAAAAAAAAAAACGGACGTAAAATCTAAAAAAACGCAAACGGACAACGAAAAAGGGGGGTGCAACACGAGGACTTCCCATGGGGTCACCCATCCTAGTACTACTCTCGCCTAAGCACGCTTAACTGCGGAGTTCTGATGGGATCCGGTGCATTAGTGCTGGTATGATCGCACCCGAAATACTGTCCATTCTTATTGCTTGTATGTCTTAAAAGACACATAACCTCCTTTGTTTTCGTACGCGAGGCGTGGGACCCACGTGACCGATCGGCTCCGTTCCAAAAATACCAAGACCATGAACCATGAAACGGAGGCCACCCGAGCATAGAAATAGCAAGAAAGAAAAAAAAAACAAAAAAAAACCGCACGTAAAATCTAAAAAAACGCAAACGGACAACGAAAAAGGGGGGTGCAACACGAGGACTTCCCAGGGGGTCACCCATCCTAGTACTACTCTCGCCCAAGCACGCTTAACTGCGGAGTTCTGATGGGATCCGGTGCATTAGTGCTGGTAGGATCGCACCCAAAATACTATCCATGCTTATTGCTTGTATGTCTTAAAAGACGCAGAAACTCCTTTGTTTTCGTACGCGAGGCGTGGGACCCACGTGACCGATCAGCTCCGTTCCAAAAATACGAAGACTATCAACCATGAAGCGGAGGCCACCCGAGCATAGACATAGAAAGAAAGAAAAAAAACAAAAAAAAAAACGCACGTAAAATCTAAAAAAACGCAAACGGACAACGAAAAAGGGGGGTGCAACACGAGGACTTCCCATGGGGTCACCCATCCTAGTACTACTCTCGCCCAAGCACGCTTAACTGCGGAGTTCTGATGGGATCCGGTGCATTAGTGCTGGTATGATCGCACCCGAAATACGATCTATGCTTATTGCTTTTATGTCTTAAAAGACGCAGAACCTCCTTTATTTTCGTACGCGAGGCGTGGAACCCACGTGACCGATCGGCTCCGTTCCAAAAATACGAAAACCATCAACCATGAAGCGGAGGCCACCCGAGCATAGAAATAGAAAGAAAGAAAAAAAAACAAAAAAAAAACCGCACGTAAAATCTAAAAAAACGCAAACGGATAACGAAAAAGGGGGGTGCAACACGAGGACTTCCCAGGGGGTCACCCATCCTAGTACTACTCTCGCCCAAGCACGCTTAACTGCGGAGTTCTGATGGGATCCGGTGCATTAGTGCTGGTATGATCGCACCCGAAATACTATCCATGCTTATTGCTTGTATGTCTTAAAAGACGCAGAACCTCCTTTGTTTTCGTACGCGAGGCGTGGGACCCACGTGACCGATCGGCTCCGTTCCAAAAATACAAAGACCATGAACCATGAAACGGAGGCCACCCGAGCATAGAAATAGCAAGAAAGAAAAAAAAACAAAAAAAAAACCGCACGTAAAATCTAAAAAAACGCAAACGGACAACGAAAAAGGGGGGTGCAACACGAGGACTTCCCAGGGGGTCACCCATCCTAGTACTACTCTCGCCCAAGCACGCTTAACTGCGGAGTTCTGATGGGATCCGGTGCATTAGTGCTGGTATGATCGCACCCGAAATACTATCCATGCTTATTGCTTGTATGTCTTAAAAGACGCAGAACCTCCTTTGTTTTCGTACGCGAGGCGTGGGACCCACGTGACCGATCGGCTCCGTTCCAAAAATACGAAGACCATGAACAATGAAACGGAGGCCACCCGAGCATAGAAATAGCAAGAAAAAAAAAACAAAAAAAAACCGCACGTAAAATCTAAAAAAACGCAAACGGACAACGAAAAAGAGGGGGTGCAACACAAGGACTTCCCAGGGGGTCACCCATCCTAGTACTACTCTGGCCCAAGCACGCTTAACTGCGGAGTTCTGATGGGATCCGGTGCATTAGTGCTGGTATGATCGCACCCGAAATACTATCCATGCTTATTGCTTTTATGTCTTAAAAGACGCAGAACCTCCTTTGTTTTCGTACGCGATGCGTGGAACCCACGTGACCGATCGGCTCCGTTCCAAAAATACGAAAACCATCAACCATGAAGCGGAGGCCACCCGAGCATAGAAATAGCAAGAAAGAAAAAAAAACAAAAAAAAAAACAGCACGTAAAATCTAAAAAAACGCAAACGGACAACGAAAAAGGGGGGTGCAACACGAGGACTTCCCAGGGGGTCACCCATCCTAGTACTACTCTCGCCCAAGCACGCTTAACTGCGGAGTTCTGATGGGATCCGGTGCATTAGTGCTGGTATGATCACACCCGAAATACTATCCATGCTTATTGCTTGTATGTCTTAAAAGACGCAGAACCTCCTTTGTTTTCGTACGCGAGGCGTGGGACCCACGTGACCGATCGGCTCCGTTCCAAAAATACGAAGACCACGAACCATGAAACGGAGGCCACCCGAGGATAGAAATAGCAAGAAAGAAAAAAAAAACAAAAAAAAACCGCACGTAAAATCTAAAAAAACGCAAACGGACAACGAAAAAGGGGGGTGCAACACGAGGACTTCCCAGGGGGTCACCCATCCTAGTACTACTCTCGCCCAAGCACGCTTAACTGCGGAGTTCTGATGGGATCCGGTGCATTAGTGCTGGTATGATCACACCCGAAATACTGTCCATGCTTATTGCTTGTATGTCTTAAAAGACACAGAACCTCCTTTGTTTTCGTACGCGAGTCGTGGGACCCACGTGACCGATCGGCTCCGTTCCAAAAATACGAAGACCATGAACCTTGAAACGGAGGCCACCCGAGCATAGAAATAGCAAGAAAAAAAAAACAAAAAAAAAACCGCACGTAAAATCTAAAAAAACGCAAACGGACAACGAAAAAGGGGGGGTGCAACACGAGGACTTCCCAGGGGGTCACCCATCCTAGTGCTACTCTCGCCCAAGCACGCTTAACTGCGGAGTTCTGATGGGATCCGGTGCATTAGTGCTGGTATGATCGCACCCGAAATACTATCCATGCTTATTGCTTTTATGTCTTAAAAGACGCAGAACCTCCTTTGTTTTCGTACGCGAGGCGTGGAACCCACGTGACCGATCCGCTCCGTTCCAAAAATACGAAAACCATCAACCATGAAGCGGAGGCCACCCGAGCATAGAAATAGCAAGAAAGAAAAAAAAACAAAAAAAACAGCACGTAAAATCTAAAAAAACGCAAACGGACAACGAAAAAGGGGGGGTGCAACACGAGGACTTCCCAGGGGGTCACCCATCCTAGTACTACTCTCGCCCAAGCACGCTTAACTGCGGAGTTCTGATGGGATCCGGTGCATTAGTGCTGGTATGATCGCACCCGAAATACGATCCATGCTCATTGCTTTTATGTCTTAAAAGACGCAGAACCTCCTTTGTTTTCGTACGTGAGGCGTGGAACCCACGTGACCGATCGGCTCCGTTCCAAAAATACGAAAACCATCAACCATGAAGCGGAGGCCACCCGAGCATAGAAATAGCAAGAAAGAAAAAAAAACAAAAAAAAACCGCACGTAAAATCTAGAAAAACGCAAACGGACAACGAAAAAGGGGGGTGCAACACGAGGACTTCCCAGGGGGTCACCCATCCTAGTACTACTCTCGCCCAAGCACGCTTAACTGCGGAGTTCTGATGGGATCCGGTGCATTAGTGCTGGTATGATCGCACCCGAAATACTATCCATGCTTATTGCTTGTATGTCTTAAAAGACGCAGAACCTCCTTTGTTTTCGTACGCGAGGCGTGGGACCCACGTGACCGATCGGCTCCGTTCCAAAAATACGAAGACCATGAACCATGAAACGGAGGCCACCCGAGCATAGAAATAGCAAGAAAGAAAAAAAAACAAAAAAAAAACCGCACGTAAAATCTAAAAAAACGCAAACGGACAACGAAAAAGGGGGGTGCAACACGAGGACTTCCCAGGGGGTCACCCATCCTAGTACTACTCTCGCCCAAGCACGCTTAACTGCGGAGTTCTGATGGGATCCGGTGCATTAGTGCTGGTATAATCGCACCCGAAATACTATCCATGCTTATTGTTTGTATGTCTTAAAAGACGCAGAACCTCCTTTGTTTTCGTACGCGAGGCGTGGGACCCACGTGACCGATCGGCTCCGTTCCAAAAATACGAAGACCATGAACCATGAAACGGAGGCCACCCGAGCATAGAAATAGCAAGAAAGAAAAAAAAAACAAAAAAAAACCGCACGTAAAATCTAAAAAAACGCATACGGACAACGAAAAAGGGGGGGTGCAACACGAGGACTTCCCAGGGGGTCACCCATCCTAGTACTACTCTCGCCCAAGCACGCTTAACTGCGGAGTTCTGATGGGATCCGGTGCATTAGTGCTGGTATGATCACACCCGAAATACTATCCATGCTTATTGCTTTTATGTCTTAAAAGACGCAGAACCTCCTTTGTTTTCGTACGCGAGGCGTGGAACCCACGTGACCGATCCGCTCCGTTCCAAAAATACGAAAACCATCAGCCATGAAGCGGAGGCCACCCGAGCATAGAAATAGCAAGAAAGAAAAAAAAAACAAAAAAAAACCGCACGTAAAATCTAAAAAAACGCAAACGGACAACGAAAAAGGAGGGTGCAACACGAGGACTTCCCAGGGGGTCACCCATCCTAGTACTACTCTCGCCCAAGCACGCTTAACTGCGGAGTTCTGATGGGATCCGGTGCATTAGTGCTGATATGATCGCACACGAAATACTATCCATGCTTATTGTTTGTATGTCTTAAAAGACGCAGAACCTCCTTAGTTTTCGTACGCGAGGCGTGGGACCCACGTGACCGATCGGCTCCGTTCCAAAAATACGAAGACCATGAACCATGAAACGGAGGCCACCCGAGCATAGAAATAGAAAGAAAGAAAAAAAAAAGAAAAAAAAACCGCACGTAAAATCTAAAAAAACGCAAACGGACAACGAAAAAGGGGGGTGCAACACGAGGACTTCCCAGGGGGTCACCCATCCTAGTACTACTCTCGCCCAAGCACGCTTAACTGCGGAGTTCTGATGGGATCCGGTGCATTAGTGCTGGTATGATCGCACCCAAAATACTATCCATGCTTATTGCTTGTATGTCTTAAAAGACGCAGAAACTCCTTTGTTTTCGTACGCGAGGCGTGGGACCCACGTGACCGATCAGGTCCGTTCCAAAAATACGAAGACCATGAACCATGAAGCGGAGGCCACCCGAGCATAGACATAGAAAGAAAGAAAAAAAACAAAAAAAAAACGCACGTAAAATCTAAAAAAACGCAAACGGACAACGAAAAAAGGGGGTGCAACACGAGGACTTCCCATGGGGTCACCCATCCTAGTACTACTCTCGCCCAAGCACGCTTAACTGCGGAGTTCTGATGGGATCCGGTGCATTAGTGCTGGTATGATCGCACCCGAAATACTGTCCATGCTTATTGCTTGTATGTCTTAAAAGACACAGAACCTCCTTTGTTTTCGTACGCGAGGCGTGGGACCCACGTGACCGATCGGCTCCGTTCCAAAAATACGAAGACCGTGAACCTTGAAACGGAGGCCACCCGAGCATAGAAATAGCAAGAAAAAAAAAACAAAAAAAAAACCGCCGTAAAATCTAAAAAAACGCAAACGGACAACGAAAAAGGGGGGGTGCAACACGAGGACTTCCCAGGGGGTCACCCATCCTAGTACTACTCTCGCCCAAGCACGCTTAACTGCGGAGTTCTGATGGGATCCGGTGCATTAGTGCTGGTATGATCGCACCCGAAATACTGTCCATGCTTATTGCTTGTATGTCTTAAAAGACACAGAACCTCCTTTGTTTTCGTACGCGAGGCGTGGGACCCACGTGACCGATCGGCTCCGTTCCAAAAATACGAAGACCATGAACCATGAAACGGAGGCCACCCGAGCATAGAAATAGCAAGAAAAAAAAAACAAAAAAAAACCGCACGTAAAATCTAAAAAAACGCAAACGGACAACGAAAAAGGGGGGGTGCAACACGAGGACTTCCCAGGGGGTCACCCATCCTAGTACTACTCTCGCCCAAGCACGCTTAACTGCGGAGTTCTTATGGGATCCGGTGCATTAGTGCTGGTATGATCGCACCCGAAATACTATCCATGCTTATTGCTTGTATGTCTTAAAAGACGCAGAACCTCCTTTGTTTTCGTACGCGAGGCGTGGGACCCACGTGACCGATCGGCTCCGTTCCAAAAATACGAAAACCATCAACCATGAAGCGGAGGCCACCCGAGCATAGAAATAGCAAGAAAGAAAAAAAAACAAAAAAAAACCGCACGTAAAATCTAAAAAAACGCAAATGGACAACGAAAAAGGGGGGTGCAACACGAGGACTTCCCAGGGGGTCACCCATCCTAGTACTACTCTCGCCCAAGCACGCTTAACTGCGGAGTTCTGATGGGATCCGGTGCATTAGTGCTGATATGATCGCACCCAAAATACTATCCATGCTTATTGTTTGTATGTCTTAAAAGACGCAGAACCTCCTTTGTTTTCGTACGCGAGGCGTGGGACCCACGTGACCGATCGGCTCCGTTCCAAAAATACGAAGACCATGAACCATGAAACGGAGGCCACCCGAGCATAGAAATAGCAAGAAAGAAAAAAAAAACAAAAAAAAACCGCACGTAAAATCTAAAAAAACGCAAACGGACAACGAAAAAGGGGGGTGCAACACGAGGACTTCCCAGGGGGTCACCCATCCTAGTACTACTCTCGCCCAAGCACGCTTAACTGCGGAGTTCTGATGGGATCCGGTGCATTAGTGCTGGTATGATCGCACCCAAAATACTATCCATGCTTATTGCTTGTATGTCTTAAAAGACGCAGAAACTCCTTTGTTTTCGTACGCGAGGCGTGGGACCCACGTGACCGATCAGCTCCGTTCCAAAAATACGAAGACCATCAACCATGAAGCGGAGGCCACCCGAGCATAGACATAGAAAGAAAGAAAAAAAACAAAAAAAAAAACGCACGTAAAATCTAAAAAAACGCAAACGGACAACGAAAAAGGGGGGTGCAACACGAGGACTTCCCATGGGGTCACCCATCCTAGTACTACTCTCGCCCAAGCACGCTTAACTGCGGAGTTCTGATGGGATCCGGTGCATTAGTGCTGGTATGATCGCACCCGAAATACTGTCCATGCTTATTGCTTGTATGTCTTAAAAGACACAGAACCTCCTTTGTTTTCGTACGTGAGGCGTGGGACCCACGTGACCGATCGGCTCCGTTCCAAAAATACGAAGACCGTGAACCTTGAAACGGAGGCCACCCGAGCATAGAAATAGCAAGAAAAAAAAAACAAAAAAAAAACCGCCGTAAAATCTAAAAAAACGCAAACGGACAACGAAAAAGGGGGGGTGCAACACGAGGACTTCCCAGGGGGTCACCCATCCTAGTACTACTCTCGCCCAAGCACGCTTAACTGCGGAGTTCTGATGGGATCCGGTGCATTAGTGCTGGTATGATCGCACCCGAAATACTGTCCATGCTTATTGCTTGTATGTCTTAAAAGACACAGAACCTCCTTTGTTTTCGTACGCGAGGCGTGGGACCCACGTGACCGATCGGCTCCGTTCCAAAAATACGAAGACCATGAACCATGAAACGGAGGCCACCCGAGCATAGAAATAGCAAGAAAAAAAAAAACAAAAAAAAAACGCACGTAAAATCTAAAAAAACGCAAACGGACAACGAAAAAGGGGGGTGCAACACGAGGACTTCCCAGGGGGTCACCCATCCTAGTACTACTCTCGCCCAAGCACGCTTAACTGCGGAGTTCTGATGGGATCCGGTGCATTAGTGCTGGTATGATCGCACCCGAAATACTATCCATGCTTATTGCTTGTATGTCTTAAAAGACGCAGAACCTCCTTTGTTTTCGTACGCGAGGCGTGGGACCCACGTGACCGATCGGCTCCGTTCCAAAAATACGAAGACCATGAACCATGAAACGGAGGCCACCCGAGCATAGAAATAGCAAGAAAAAAAAAACAAAAAAAAACCGCACGTAAAATCTAAAAAAACGCAAACGGACAACGAAAAAGAGGGGGTGCAACACGAGGACTTCCCAGGGGGTCACCCATCCTAGTACTACTCTCGCCCAAGCACGCTTAACTGCGGAGTTCTGATGGGATCCGGTGCATTAGTGCTGGTATGATCGCACCCGAAATACTATCCATGCTTATTGCTTTTATGTCTTAAAAGACGCAGAACCTCCTTTGTTTTCGTACGCGAGGCGTGGAACCCACGTGACCGATCGGCTCCGTTCCAAAAATACGAAAACCATCAACCATGAAGCGGAGGCCACCCGAGCATAGAAATAGCAAGAAAGAAAAAAAAACAAAAAAAAACAGCACGTAAAATCTAAAAAAACGCAAACGGACAACGAAAAAGGGGGGTGCAACACGAGGACTTCCCAGGGGGTCACCCATCCTAGTACTACTCTCGCCCAAGCACGCTTAACTGCGGAGTTCTGATGGGATCCGGTGCATTAGTGCTGGTATGATCGCACCCGAAATACTATCCATGCTTATTGCTTGTATGTCTTAAAAGACGCAGAACCTCCTTTGTTTTCGTACGCGAGGCGTGGGACCCACGTGACCGATCGGCTCCGTTCCAAAAATACGAAGACCATGAACCATGAAACGGAGGCCACCCGAGCATAGAAATAGCAAGAAAGAAAAAAAAAACAAAAAAAAACCGCACGTAAAATCTAAAAAAACGCAAACGGACAACGAAAAAGGGGGGTGCAACACGAGGACTTCCCAGGGGGTCACCCATCCTAGTACTACTCTCGCCCAAGCACGCTTAACTGCGGAGTTCTGATGGGATCCGGTGCATTAGTGCTGGTATGATCACACCCGAAATACTATCCATGCTTATTGCTTGTATGTCTTAAAAGACGCAGAACCTCCTTTGTTTTCGTACGCGAGGCGTGGGACCCACGTGACCGATCGGCTCCGTTCCAAAAATACGAAGACCACGAACCATGAAACGGAGGCCACCCGAGGATAGAAATAGCAAGAAAGAAAAAAAAAACAAAAAAAAACCGCACGTAAAATCTAAAAAAACGCAAACGGACAACGAAAAAGGGGGGTGCAACACGAGGACTTCCCAGGGGGTCACCCATCCTAGTACTACTCTCGCCCAAGCACGCTTAACTGCGGAGTTCTGATGGGATCCGGTGCATTAGTGCTGGTATGATCACACCCGAAATACTGTCCATGCTTATTGCTTGTATGTCTTAAAAGACACAGAACCTCCTTTGTTTTCGTACGCGAGTCGTGGGACCCACGTGACCGATCGGCTCCGTTCCAAAAATACGAAGACCATGAACCTTGAAACGGAGGCCACCCGAGCATAGAAATAGCAAGAAAAAAAAAACAAAAAAAAACCGCACGTAAAATCTAAAAAAACGCAAACGGACAACGAAAAAGGGGGGGTGCAACACGAGGACTTCCCAGGGGGTCACCCATCCTAGTACTACTCTCGCCCAAGCACGCTTAACTGCGGAGTTCTGATGGGATCCGGTGCATTAGTGCTGGTATGATCGCACCCGAAATACTATCCATGCTTATTGCTTTTATGTCTTAAAAGACGCAGAACCTCCTTTGTTTTCGTACGCGAGGCGTGGAACCCACGTGACCGATCCGCTCCGTTCCAAAAATACGAAAACCATCAACCATGAAGCGGAGGCCACCCGAGCATAGAAATAGCAAGAAAGAAAAAAAAAACAAAAAAAAACCGCACGTAAAATCTAAAAAAACGCAAACGGACAACGAAAAAGGGGGGGTGCAACACGAGGACTTCCCAGGGGGTCACCCATCCTAGTACTACTCTCGCCCAAGCACGCTTAACTGCGGAGTTCTGATGGGATCCGGTGCATTAGTGCTGGTATGATCGCACCCGAAATACTATCCATGCTCATTGCTTTTATGTCTTAAAAGACGCAGAACCTCCTTTGTTTTCGTACGTGAGGCGTGGAACCCACGTGACCGATCGGCTCCGTTCCAAAAATACGAAAACCATCAACCATGAAGCGGAGGCCACCCGAGCATAGAAATAGCAAGAAAGAAAAAAAAACAAAAAAAAACCGCACGTAAAATCTAGAAAAACGCAAACGGACAACGAAAAAGGGGGGTGCAACACGAGGACTTCCCAGGGGGTCACCCATCCTAGTACTACTCTCGCCCAAGCACGCTTAACTGCGGAGTTCTGATGGGATCCGGTGCATTAGTGCTGGTATGATCGCACCCGAAATACTATCCATGCTTATTGCTTGTATGTCTTAAAAGACGCAGAACCTCCTTTGTTTTCGTACGCGAGGCGTGGGACCCACGTGACCGATCGGCTCCGTTCCAAAAATACGAAGACCATGAACCATGAAACGGAGGCCACCCGAGCATAGAAATAGAAAGAAAGAAAAAAAAACAAAAAAAAAACCGCACGTAAAATCTAAAAAAACGCAAACGGACAACGAAAAAGGGGGGTGCAACACGAGGACTTCCCAGGGGGTCACCCATCCTAGTACTACTCTCGCCCAAGCACGCTTAACTGCGGAGTTCTGATGGGATCCGGTGCATTAGTGCTGGTATGATCGCACCCGAAATACTGTCCATGCTTATTGCTTGTATGTCTTAAAAGACACAGAACCTCCTTTGTTTTCGTACGCGAGGCGTGGGACCCACGTGACCGATCGGCTCCGTTCCAAAAATACGAAGACCGTGAACCTTGAAACGGAGGCCACCCGAGCATAGAAATAGCAAGAAAAAAAAAACAAAAAAAAAACCGCCGTAAAATCTAAAAAAACGCAAACGGACAACGAAAAAGGGGGGTGCAACACGAGGACTTCCCAGGGGGTCACCCATCCTAGTACTACTCTCGCCCAAGCACGCTTAACTGCGGAGTTCTGATGGGATCCGGTGCATTAGTGCTGGTATGATCGCACCCGAAATACTATCCATGCTTATTGCTTTTATGTCTTAAAAGACGCAGAACCTCCTTTGTTTTCGTAAGCGAGGCGTGGGACCCACGTGACCGATCGGCTCCGTTCCAAAAATACGAAAACCATGAACCATGAAGCGGAGGCCACCCGAGCATAGAAATAGCTAGAAAGAAAAAAAAACAAAAAAAAAACCGCACGTAAAATCTAAAAAAACGCAAACGGGCAACGAAAAAGGGGGGGTGCAACACGAGGACTTCCCAGGGGGTCACCCATCCTAGTACTACTCTCGCCCAAGCACGCTTAACTACGGAGTTCTGATGGGATCCGGTGCATTAGTGCTGGTATGATCGCACCCGAAATACTATCCATGCTTATTGCTTTTATGTCTTAAAAGACGCAGAACCTCCTTTGTTTTCGTAAGCGAGGCGTGGGACCCACGTGACCGATCGGCTCCGTTCCAAAAATACGAAGACCGTGAACCTTGAAACGGAGGCCACCCGAGCATAGAAATAGCAAGAAAAAAAAACAAAAAAAAACCGCACGTAAAATCTAAAAAAACGCAAACGGATAACGAAAAAGAGGGGGTGCAACACGAGGACTTCCCAGGGGGTCACCCATCCTAGTACTACTCTCGCCCAAGCACGCTTAACTGCGGAGTTCTGATGGGATCCGGTGCATTAGTGCTGGTATGATCGCACCCGAAATACTATCCATGCTTATTGCTTGTATGTCTTAAAAGACGCAGAACCTCCTTTGTTTTCGTACGCGAGGCGTGGGACCCACGTGACCGATCGGCTCCGTTCCAAAAATACGAAGACCATGAACCATGAAACGGAGGCCACCCGAGCATAGAAATAGCAAGAAAGAAAAAAAAAACAAAAAAAAACCGCACGTAAAATCTAAAAAAACGCAAACGGACAACGAAAAAGGGGGGTGCAACACGAGGACTTCCCAGGGGGTCACCCATCCTAGTACTACTCTCGCCCAAGCACGCTTAACTGCGGAGTTCTGATGGGATCCGGTGCATTAGTGCTGGTATGATCACACCCGAAATACTATCCATGCTTATTGCTTGTATGTCTTAAAAGACGCAGAACCTCCTTTGTTTTCGTACGCGAGGCGTGGGACCCACGTGACCGATCGGCTCCGTTCCAAAAATACGAAGACCACGAACCATGAAACGGAGGCCACCCGAGGATAGAAATAGCAAGAAAGAAAAAAAAAACAAAAAAAAACCGCACGTAAAATCTAAAAAAACGCAAACGGACAACGAAAAAGGGGGGTGCAACACGAGGACTTCCCAGGGGTCACCCATCCTAGTACTACTCTCGCCCAAGCACGCTTAACTGCGGAGTTCTGATGGGATCCGGTGCATTAGTGCTGGTATGATCACACCCGAAATACTGTCCATGCTTATTGCTTGTATGTCTTAAAAGACACAGAACCTCCTTTGTTTTCGTACGCGAGTCGTGGGACCCACGTGACCGATCGGCTCCGTTCCAAAAATACGAAGACCATGAACCTTGAAACGGAGGCCACCCGAGCATAGAAATAGCAAGAAAAAAAAAACAAAAAAAAACCGCACGTAAAATCTAAAAAAACGCAAACGGACAACGAAAAAGGGGGGGTGCAACACGAGGACTTCCCAGGGGGTCACCCATCCTAGTACTACTCTCGCCCAAGCACGCTTAACTGCGGAGTTCTGATGGGATCCGGTGCATTAGTGCTGGTATGATCGCACCCGAAATACTATCCATGCTTATTGCTTTTATGTCTTAAAAGACGCAGAACCTCCTTTGTTTTCGTACGCGAGGCGTGGAACCCACGTGACCGATCCGCTCCGTTCCAAAAATACGAAAACTATCAACCATGAAGCGGAGGCCACCCGAGCATAGAAATAGCAAGAAAGAAAAAAAAAACAAAAAAAAACCGCACGTAAAATCTAAAAAAACGCAAACGGACAACGAAAAAGGGGGGGTGCAACACGAGGACTTCCCAGGGGGTCACCCATCCTAGTACTACTCTCGCCCAAGCACGCTTAACTGCGGAGTTCTGATGGGATCCGGTGCATTAGTGCTGGTATGATCGCACCCGAAATACTATCCATGCTCATTGCTTTTATGTCTTAAAAGACGCAGAACCTCCTTTGTTTTCGTACGTGAGGCGTGGAACCCACGTGACCGATCGGCTCCGTTCCAAAAATACGAAAACCATCAACCATGAAGCGGAGGCCACCCGAGCATAGAAATAGCAAGAAAGAAAAAAAAACAAAAAAAAACCGCACGTAAAATCTAGAAAAACGCAAACGGACAACGAAAAAGGGGGGTGCAACACGAGGACTTCCCAGGGGGTCACCCATCCTAGTACTACTCTCGCCCAAGCACGCTTAACTGCGGAGTTCTGATGGGATCCGGTGCATTAGTGCTGGTATGATCGCACCCGAAATACTATCCATGCTTATTGCTTGTATGTCTTAAAAGACGCAGAACCTCCTTTGTTTTCGTACGCGAGGCGTGGGACCCACGTGACCGATCGGCTCCGTTCCAAAAATACGAAGACCATGAACCATGAAACGGAGGCCACCCGAGCATAGAAATAGAAAGAAAGAAAAAAAAACAAAAAAAAAACCGCACGTAAAATCTAAAAAAACGCAAACGGACAACGAAAAAGGGGGGTGCAACACGAGGACTTCCCAGGGGGTCACCCATCCTAGTACTACTCTCGCCCAAGCACGCTTAACTGCGGAGTTCTGATGGGATCCGGTGCATTAGTGCTGGTATGATCGCACCCGAAATACTGTCCATGCTTATTGCTTGTATGTCTTAAAAGACACAGAACCTCCTTTGTTTTCGTACGCGAGGCGTGGGACCCACGTGACCGATCGGCTCCGTTCCAAAAATACGAAGACCGTGAACCTTGAAACGGAGGCCACCCGAGCATAGAAATAGCAAGAAAAAAAAAACAAAAAAAAAACCGCCGTAAAATCTAAAAAAACGCAAACGGACAACGAAAAAGGGGGGTGCAACACGAGGACTTCCCAGGGGGTCACCCATCCTAGTACTACTCTCGCCCAAGCACGCTTAACTGCGGAGTTCTGATGGGATCCGGTGCATTAGTGCTGGTATGATCGCACCCAAAATACTATCCATGCTTATTGCTTGTATGTCTTAAAAGACGCAGAAACTCCTTTGTTTTCGTACGCGAGGCGTGGGACCCACGTGACCGATCAGCTCCGTTCCAAAAATACGAAGACCATCAACCATGAAGCGGAGGCCACCCGAGCATAGACATAGCAAGAAAGAAAAAAAACAAAAAAAAATCGCACGTAAAATCTAAAAAAACGCAAAAGGACAACGAAAAAGGGGGGTGCAACACGAGGACTTCCCATGGGGTCACCCATCCTAGTACTACTCTTGCCCAAGCACGCTTAACTGCAGAGTTCTGATGGGATCCGGTGCATTAGTGCTGGTATGATCGCACCCGAAATACTGTCCATGCTTATTGCTTGTATGTCTTAAAAGACACAGAACCTCCTTTGTTTTCGTACGCGAGGCGTGGGACCCACGTGACCGATCGGCTCCGTTCCAAAAATACGAAGACCGTGAACCTTGAAACGGAGGCCACCCGAGCATAGAAATAGCAAGAAAAAAAAAACAAAAAAAAAAACCGCACGTAAAATCTAAAAAAACGCATACGGACAACGAAAAAAGGGGGGTGCAATACGAGGACTTCCCAGGGGGTCACCCATCCTAGTACTACTCTCGCCCAAGCACGCTTAACTGCGGAGTTCTGATGGGATCCGGTGCATTAGTGCTGGTATGATCACACCCGAAATACTATCCATGCTTATTGCTTTTATGTCTTAAAAGACGCAGAACCTCCTTTGTTTTCGTACGCGAGGCGTGGAACCCACGTGACCGATCCGCTCCGTTCCAAAAATACGAAAACCATCAGCCATGAAGCGGAGGCCACCAGAGCATAGAAATAGCAAGAAAGAAAAAAAAAAACAAAAAAAAACCGCACGTAAAATCTAAAAAAACGCAAACGGACAACGAAAAAGGGGGGTGCAACACGAGGACTTCCGAGGGGGTCACCCATCCTAGTACTACCCTCGCCCAAGCACGCTTAACTGCGGAGTTCTGATGGGATCCGGTGCATTAGTGCTGATATGATCGCACACGAAATACTATCCATGCTTATTGTTTGTATGTCTTAAAAGACGCAGAACCTCCTTTGTTTTCGTACGCGAGGCGTGGGACCCACGTGACCGATCGGCTCCGTTCCAAAAATACGAAGACCATGAACCATGAAACGGAGGCCACCCGAGCATAGAAATAGCAAGAAAGAAAAAAAAAAGAAAAAAAAACCGCACGTAAAATCTAAAAAAACGCAAACGGACAACGAAAAAAGGGGTGCAACACGAGGACTTCCCAGGGGGTCACCCATCCTAGTACTACTCTCGCCCAAGCACGCTTAACTGCGGAGTTCTGATGGGATCCGGTGCATTAGTGCTGGTATGATCGCACCCAAAATACTATCCATGCTTATTGCTTGTATGTCTTAAAAGACGCAGAAACTCCTTTGTTTTCGTACGCGAGGCGTGGGACCCACGTGACCGATCAGCTCCGTTCCAAAAATACGAAGACCATCAACCATGAAGCAGAGGCCACCCGAGCATAGAAATAGCAAGAAAGAAAAAAAAACAAAAAAAAACCGCACGTAAAATCTAAAAAAACGCAAATGGACAACGAAAAAGGGGGGTGCAACACGAGGACTTCCCAGGGGGTCACCCATCCTAGTACTACTCTCGCCCAAGCACGCTTAACTGCGGAGTTCTGATGGGATCCGGTGCATTAGTGCTGATATGATCGCACCCAAAATACTATCCATGCTTATTGTTTGTATGTCTTAAAAGACGCAGAACCTCCTTTGTTTTCGTACGCGAGGCGTGGGACCCACGTGACCGATCGGCTCCGTTCCAAAAATACGAAGACCATGAACCATGAAACGGAGGCCACCCGAGCATAGAAATAGCAAGAAAGAAAAAAAAAACAAAAAAAAACCGCACGTAAAATCTAAAAAAACGCAAACGGACAACGAAAAAGGGGGGTGCAACACGAGGACTTCCCAGGGGGTCACCCATCCTAGTACTACTCTCGCCCAAGCACGCTTAACTGCGGAGTTCTGATGGGATCCGGTGCATTAGTGCTGGTATGATCGCACCCGAAATACTATCCATGCTTATTGTTTGTATGTCTTAAAAGACGCAGAACCTCCTTTGTTTTCGTACGCGAGGCGTGGGACCCACGTGACCGATCGGCTCCGTTCCAAAAATACGAAGACCATGAACCATGAAACGGAGGCCACCCGAGCATAGAAATAGCAAGAAAGAAAAAAAAAACAAAAAAAAAACGCACGTAAAATCTAAAAAAACGCAAACGGACAACGAAAAAGGGGGGTGCAACACGAGGACTTCCCAGGGGGTCACCCATCCTAGTACTACTCTCGCCCAAGCACGCTTAACTGCGGAGTTCTGATGGGATCCGGTGCATTAGTGCTGGTATGATCGCACCCAAAATACTATCCATGCTTATTGCTTGTATGTCTTAAAAGACGCAGAAACTCCTTTGTTTTCGTACGCGAGGCGTGGGACCCACGTGACCGATCAGCTCCGTTCCAAAAATACGAAGACCATCAACCATGAAGCGGAGGCCACCCGAGCATAGACATAGCAAGAAAGAAAAAAAACAAAAAAAAATCGCACGTAAAATCTAAAAAAACGCAAACGGACAACGAAAAAGAGGGGTGCAACACGAGGACTTCCCATGGGGTCACCCATCCTAGTACTACTCTCGCCCAAGCACGCTTAACTGCGGAGTTCTGATGGGATCCGGTGCATTAGTGCTGGTATGATCGCACCCGAAATACTGTCCATGCTTATTGCTTGTATGTCTTAAAAGACACAGAACCTCCTTTGTTTTCGTACGCGAGGCGTGGGACCCACGTGACCGATCGGCTCCGTTCCAAAAATACGAAGACCGTGAACCTTGAAACGGAGGCCACCCGAGCATAGAAATAGCAAGAAAAAAAAAACAAAAAAAAAACCGCACGTAAAATCTAAAAAAACGCATACGGACAACGAAAAAAGGGGGGTGCAACACGAGGACTTCCCAGGGGGTCACCCATCCTAGTACTACTCTCGCCCAAGCACGCTTAACTGCGGAGTTCTGATGGGATCCGGTGCATTAGTGCTGGTATGATCACACCCGAAATACTATCCATGCTTATTGCTTTTATGTCTTAAAAGACGCAGAACCTCCTTTGTTTTCATACGCGAGGCGTGGAACCCACGTGACCGATCCGCTCCGTTCCAAAAATACGAAAACCATCAGCCATGAAGCGGAGGCCACCAGAGCATAGAAATAGCAAGAAAGAAAAAAAAAACAAAAAAAAACCGCACGTAAAATCTAAAAAAACGCAAACGGACAACGAAAAAGGGGGGTGCAACACGAGGACTTCCCAGGGGGTCACCCATCCTAGTACTACTCTCGCCCAAGCACGCTTAACTGCGGAGTTCTGATGGGATCCGGTGCATTAGTGCTGATATGATCGCACACGAAATACTATCCATGCTTATTGTTTGTATGTCTTAAAAGACGCAGAACCTCCTTTGTTTTCGTACGCGAGGCGTGGGACCCACGTGACCGATCGGCTCCGTTCCAAAAATACGAAGACCATGAACCATGAAACGGAGGCCACCCGAGCATAGAAATAGCAAGAAAGAAAAAAAAAACAAAAAAAAACCGCACGTAAAATCTAAAAAAACGCAAACGGACAACGAAAAAAGGGGTGCAACACGAGGACTTCCCAGGGGGTCACCCATCCTAGTACTACTCTCGCCCAAGCACGCTTAACTGCGGAGTTCTGATGGGATCCGGTGCATTAGTGCTGGTATGATCGCACCCAAAATACTATCCATGCTTATTGCTTGTATGTCTTAAAAGACGCAGAAACTCCTTTGTTTTCGTACGCGAGGCGTGGGACCCACGTGACCGATCAGCTCCGTTCCAAAAATACGAAGACCATCAACCATGAAGCGGAGGCCACCCGAGCATAGACATAGAAAGAAAGAAAAAAAACAAAAAAAAAAACGCACGTAAAATCTAAAAAAACGCAAACGGACAACGAAAAAGGGGGGTGCAACACGAGGACTTCCCATGGGGTCACCCATCCTAGTACTACTCTCGCCCAAGCACGCTTAACTGCGGAGTTCTGCTGGGATCCGGTGCATTAGTGCTGGTATGATCGCACCCGAAATACTGTCCATGCTTATTGCTTGTATGTCTTAAAAGACACAGAACCTCCTTTGTTTTCGTACGCGAGGCGTGGGACCCACGTGACCGATCGGCTCCGTTCCAAAAATACGAAGACCGTGAACCTTGAAACGGAGGCCACCCGAGCATAGAAATAGCAAGAAAAAAAAAACAAAAAAAAAACCGCCGTAAAATCTAAAAAAACGCAAACGGACAACGAAAAAGGGGGGGTGCAACACGAGGACTTCCCAGGGGGTCACCCATCCTAGTACTACTCTCGCCCAAGCACGCTTAACTGCGGAGTTCTGATGGGATCCGGTGCATTAGTGCTGGTATGATCGCACCCGAAATACTGTCCATGCTTATTGCTTGTATGTCTTAAAAGACACAGAACCTCCTTTGTTTTCGTACGCGAGGCGTGGGACCCACGTGACCGATCGGCTCCGTTCCAAAAATACGAAGACCATGAACCATGAAACGGAGGCCACCCGAGCATAGAAATAGCAAGAAAAAAAAAACAAAAAAAAAACCGCACGTAAAATCTAAAAAAACGCAAACGGACAACGAAAAAGGGGGGGTGCAACACGAGGACTTCCCAGGGGGTCACCCATCCTAGTACTACTCTCGCCCAAGCACGCTTAACTGCGGCGTTCTTATGGGATCCGGTGCATTAGTGCTGGTATGATCGCACCCGAAATACTATCCATGCTTATTGCTTGTATGTCTTAAAAGACGCAGAACCTCCTTTGTTTTCGTACGCGAGGCGTGGGACCCACGTGACCGATCGGCTCCGTTCCAAAAATACGAAAACCATCAACCATGAAGCGGAGGCCACCCGAGCATAGAAATAGCAAGAAAGAAAAAAAAACAAAAAAAAACCGCACGTAAAATCTAAAAAAACGCAAATGGACAACGAAAAAGGGGGGTGCAACACGAGGACTTCCCAGGGGGTCACCCATCCTAGTACTACTCTCGCCCAAGCACGCTTAACTGCGGAGTTCTGATGGGATCCGGTGCATTAGTGCTGATATGATCGCACCCAAAATACTATCCATGCTTATTGTTTGTATGTCTTAAAAGACGCAGAACCTCCTTTGTTTTCGTACGCGAGGCGTGGGACCCACGTGACCGATCGGCTCCGTTCCAAAAATACGAAGACCATGAACCATGAAACGGAGGCCACCCGAGCATAGAAATAGCAAGAAAGAAAAAAAAAACAAAAAAAAACCGCACGTAAAATCTAAAAAAACGCAAACGGACAACGAAAAAGGGGGGTGCAACACGAGGACTTCCCAGGGGGTCACCCATCCTAGTACTACTCTCGCCCAAGCACGCTTAACTGCGGAGTTCTGATGGGATCCGGTGCATTAGTGCTGGTATGATCGCACCCAAAATACTATCCATGCTTATTGCTTGTATGTCTTAAAAGACGCAGAAACTCCTTTGTTTTCGTACGCGAGGCGTGGGACCCACGTGACCGATCAGCTCCGTTCCAAAAATACGAAGACCATCAACCATGAAGCGGAGGCCACCCGAGCATAGACATAGAAAGAAAGAAAAAAAACAAAAAAAAAACGCACGTAAAATCTAAAAAAACGCAAACGGACAACGAAAAAGGGGGGTGCAACACGAGGACTTCCCATGGGGTCACCCATCCTAGTACTACTCTCGCCCAAGCACGCTTAACTGCGGAGTTCTGATGGGATCCGGTGCATTAGTGCTGGTATGATCGCACCCGAAATACTGTCCATGCTTATTGCTTGTATGTCTTAAAAGACACAGAACCTCCTTTGTTTTCGTACGTGAGGCGTGGGACCCACGTGACCGATCGGCTCCGTTCCAAAAATACGAAGACCGTGAACCTTGAAACGGAGGCCACCCGAGCATAGAAATAGCAAGAAAAAAAAAACAAAAAAAAAACCGCCGTAAAATCTAAAAAAACGCAAACGGACAACGAAAAAGGGGGGGTGCAACACGAGGACTTCCCAGGGGGTCACCCATCCTAGTACTACTCTCGCCCAAGCACGCTTAACTGCGGAGTTCTGATGGGATCCGGTGCATTAGTGCTGGTATGATCGCACCCGAAATACTGTCCATGCTTATTGCTTGTATTTCTTAAAAGACACAGAACCTCCTTTGTTTTCGTACGCGAGGCGTGGGACCCACGTGACCGATCGGCTCCGTTCCAAAAATACGAAGACCATGAACCATGAAACGGAGGCCACCCGAGCATAGAAATAGCAAGAAAAAAAAAAAAAAAAAAAAAACGCACGTAAAATCTAAAAAAACGCAAACGGACAACGAAAAAGGGGGGTGCAACACGAGGACTTCCCAGGGGGTCACCCATCCTAGTACTACTCTCGCCCAAGCACGCTTAACTGCGGAGTTCTGATGGGATCCGGTGCATTAGTGCTGGTATGATCGCACCCGAAATACTATCCATGCTTATTGCTTGTATGTCTTAAAAGACGCAGAACCTCCTTTGTTTTCGTACGCGAGGCGTGGGACCCACGTGAACGATCGGCTCCGTTCCAAAAATACGAAAACCATCAACCATGAAGCGGAGGCCACCCGAGCATAGAAATAGCAAGAAAGAAAAAAAAACAAAAAAAAACCGCACGTAAAATCTAAAAAAACGCAAACGGACAACGAAAAAGGGGGGTGCAACACGAGGACTTCCCATGGGGTCACCCATCCTAGTACTACTCTCGCCCAAGCACGCTTAACTGCGGAGTTCTGATGGGATCCGGTGCATTAGTGCTGGTATGATCGCACCCGAAATACTATCCATGCTTATTGCTTGTATGTCTTAAATGACGCAGAACCTCCTTTGTTTTCGTACGCGAGGCGTGGGACCCACGTGACCGATCGGCTCCGTTCCAAAAATACGAAGACCGTGAACCTTGAAACGGAGGCCACCCGAGCATAGAAATAGCAAGAAAAAAAAAAACAAAAAAAAAACCGCCGTAAAATCTAAAAAAACGCAAACGGACAACGAAAAAGGGGGGGTGCAACACGAGGACTTCCCAGGGGGTCACCCATCCTAGTACTACTCTCGCCCAAGCACGCTTAACTGCGGAGTTCTGATGGGATCCGGTGCATTAGTGCTGGTATGATCGCACCCGAAATACTGTCCATGCTTATTGCTTGTATGTCTTAAAAGACACAGAACCTCCTTTGTTTTCGTACGCGAGGCGTGGGACCCACGTGACCGATCGGCTCCGTTCCAAAAATACGAAGACCATGAACCATGAAACGGAGGCCACCCGAGCATAGAAATAGCAAGAAAAAAAAACAAAAAAAAACGCACGTAAAATCTAAAAAAACGCAAACGGACAACGAAAAAGGGGGGTGCAACACGAGGACTTCCCAGGGGGTCACCCATCCTAGTACTACTCTCGCCCAAGCACGCTTACCTGCGGAGTTCTGATGGGATCCGGTGCATTAGTGCTGGTATGATCGCACCCGAAATACTATCCATGCTTATTGCTTGTATGTCTTAAAAGACGCAGAACCTCCTTTGTTTTCGTACGTGAGGCGTGGGACCCACGTGACCGATCGGCTCCGTTCCAAAAATACGAAAACCATCAACCATGAAGCGGAGGCCACCCGAGCATAGAAATAGCAAGAAAGAAAAAAAACAAAAAAAAACCGCACGTAAAATCTAAAAAAACGCAAATGGACAACGAAAAAGGGGGGTGCAACACGAGGACTTCCCAGGGGGTCACCCATCCTAGTACTACTCTCGCCCAAGCACGCTTAACTGCGGAGTTCTGATGGGATCCGGTGCATTAGTGCTGGTATGATCGCACCCGAAATACTATCCATGCTTATTGCTTGTATGTCTTAAATGACGCAGAACCTCCTTTGTTTTCGTACGCGAGGCGTGGGACCCACGTGACCGATCGGCTCCGTTCCAAAAATACGAAGACCATGAACCATGAAACGGAGGCCACCCGAGCATAGAAATAGCAAGAAAGAAAAAAAAAACAAAAAAAAACCGCACGTAAAATCTAAAAAAACGCAAACGGACAACGAAAAAGGGGGGTGCAACACGAGGACTTCCCAGGGGGTCACCCATCCTAGTACTACTCTCGCCCAAGCACGCTTAACTGCGGAGTTCTGATGGGATCCGGTGCATTAGTGCTGGTATGATCGCACCCAAAATACTATCCATGCTTATTGCTTGTATGTCTTAAAAGACGCAGAAACTCCTTTGTTTTCGTACGCGAGGCGTGGGACCCACGTGACCGATCAGCTCCGTTCCAAAAATACGAAGACCATCAACCATGAAGCGGAGGCCACCCGAGCATAGACATAGCAAGAAAGAAAAAAAACAAAAAAAAAAAACGCACGTAAAATCTAAAAAAACGCAAACGGACAACGAAAAAGGGGGTGCAACACGAGGACTTCCCATGGGGTCACCCATCCTAGTACTACTCTCGCCCAAGCACGCTTAACTGCGGAGTTCTGATGGGATCCGGTGCATTAGTGCTGGTATGATCGCACCCGAAATACTGTCCATGCTTATTGCTTGTATGTCTTAAAAGACACAGAACCTCCTTTGTTTTCGTACGCGAGGCGTGGGACCCACGTGACCGATCGGCTCCGTTCCAAAAATACGAAGACCGTGAACCTTGAAACGGAGGCCACCCGAGCATAGAAATAGCAAGAAAAAAAAAACAAAAAAAAAACCGCCGTAAAATCTAAAAAAACGCAAACGGACAACGAAAAAGGGGGGGTGCAACACGAGAACTTCCCAGGGGGTCACCCATCCTAGTACTACTCTCGCCCAAGCACGCTTAACTGCGGAGTTCTGATGGGATCCGGTGCATTAGTGCTGGTATGATCGCACCCGAAATACTGTCCATGCTTATTGCTTGTATGTCTTAAAAGACACAGAACCTCCTTTGTTTTCGTACGCGAGGCGTGGGACCCACGTGACCGATCGGCTCCGTTCCAAAAATACGAAGACCATGAACCATGAAACGGAGGCCACCCGAGCATAGAAATAGCAAGAAAAAAAAACAAAAAAAAACCGCACGTAAAATCTAAAAAAACGCAAACGGACAACGAAAAAGGGGGGGTGCAACACGAGGACTTCCCAGGGGGTCACCCATCCTAGTACTACTCTCGCCCAAGCACGCTTAACTGCGGAGTTCTGATGGGATCCGGTGCATTAGTGCTGGTATGATCGCACCCGAAATACTATCCATGCTTATTGCTTGTATGTCTTAAAAGACGCAGAACCTCCTTTGTTTTCGTACGCGAGGCGTGGGACCCACGTGACCGATCGGCTCCGTTCCAAAAATACGAAAACCATCAACCATGAAGCGGCGGCCACCCGAGCATAGAAATAGCAAGAAAGAAAAAAAAACAAAAAAAAACCGCACGTAAAATCTAAAAAAACGCAAATGGACAACGAAAAAGGGGGGTGCAACACGAGGACTTCCCAGGGGGTCACCCATCCTAGTACTACTCTCGCCCAAGCACGCTTAACTGCGGAGTTCTGATGGGATCCGGTGCATTAGTGCTGATATGATCGCACCCGAAATACTATCCATTCTTATTGTTTGTATGTCTTAAAAGACGCAGAACCTCCTTTGTTTTCGTACGCGAGGCGTGGGACCCACGTGACCGATCGGCTCCGTTCCAAAAATACGAAGACCATGAACCATGAAACGGAGGCCACCCGAGCATAGAAATAGCAAGAAAGAAAAAAAAAACAAAAAAAAACCGCACGTAAAATCTAAAAAAACGCAAACGGACAACGAAAAAGGGGGGTGCAACACGAGGACTTCCCAGGGGGTCACCCATCCTAGTACTACTCTCGCCCAAGCACGCTTAACTGCGGAGTTCTGATGGGATCCGGTGCATTAGTGCTGGTATGATCGCACCCAAAATACTATCCATGCTTATTGCTTGTATGTCTTAAAAGACGCAGAAACTCCTTTGTTTTCGTACGCGAGGCGTGGGACCCACGTGACCGATCAGCTCCGTTCCAAAAATACGAAGACCATCAACCATGAAGCGGAGGCCACCCGAGCATAGACATAGCAAGAAAGAAAAAAAACAAAAAAAAAAAACGCACGTAAAATCTAAAAAAACGCAAACGGACAACGAAAAAGGGGGTGCAACACGAGGACTTCCCATGGGGTCACCCATCCTAGTACTACTCTCGCCCAAGCACGCTTAACTGCGGAGTTCTGATGGGATCCGGTGCATAAGTGCTGGTATGATCGCACCCGAAATACTGTCCATGCTTATTGCTTGTATGTCTTAAAAGACACAGAACCTCCTTTGTTTTCGTACGCGAGGCGTGGGACCCACGTGACCGATCGGCTCCGTTCCAAAAATAAGAAGACCGTGAACCTTGAAACGGAGGCCACCCGAGCATAGAAATAGCAAGAAAAAAAAAACAAAAAAAAAACCGCCGTAAATTCTAAAAAAACGCAAACGGACAACGAAAAAGGGGGGGTGCAACACGAGGACTTCCCAGGGGGTCACCCATCCTAGTACTACTCTCGCCCAAGCACGCTTAACTGCGGAGTTCTGATGGGATCCGGTGCATTAGTGCTGGTATGATCGCACCCGAAATACTGTCCATGCTTATTGCTTGTATGTCTTAAAAGACACAGAACCTCCTTTGTTTTCGTACGCGAGGCGTGGGACCCACGTGACCGATCGGCTCCGTTCCAAAAATACGAAGACCATGAACCATGAAACGGAGGCCACCCGAGCATAGAAATAGCAAGAAAAAAAAACAAAAAAAAACCGCACGTAAAATCTAAAAAAACGCAAACGGACAACGAAAAAGGGGGGGTGCAACACGAGGACTTCCCAGGGGGTCACCCATCCTAGTACTACTCTCGCCCAAGCACGCTTAACTGCGGAGTTCTGATGGGATCCGGTGCATTAGTGCTGGTATGATCGCACCCGAAATACTATCCATGCTTATTGCTTGTATGTCTTAAAAGACGCAGAACCTCCTTTGTTTTCGTACGCGAGGCGTGGGACCCACGTGACCGATCGGCTCCGTTCCAAAAATACGAAAACCATCAACCATGAAGCGGCGGCCACCCGAGCATAGAAATAGCAAGAAAGAAAAAAAAAAACAAAAAAAAACCGCACGTAAAATCTAAAAAAACGCAAATGGACAACGAAAAAGGGGGGTGCAACACGAGGACTTCCCAGGGGGTCACCCATCCTAGTACTACTCTCGCCCAAGCACGCTTAACTGCGGAGTTCTGATGGGATCCGGTGCATTAGTGCTGATATGATCGCACCCGAAATACTATCCATGCTTATTGTTTGTATGTCTTAAAAGACGCAGAACCTCCTTTGTTTTCGTACGCGAGGCGTGGGACCCACGTGACCGATCGGCTCCGTTCCAAAAATACGAAGACCATGAACCATGAAACGGAGGCCACCCGAGCATAGAAATAGCAAGAAAGAAAAAAAAAACAAAAAAAAACCGCACGTAAAATCTAAAAAAACGCAAACGGACAACGAAAAAGGGGGGTGCAACACGAGGACTTCCCAGGGGGTCACCCATCCTAGTACTACTCTCGCCCAAGCACGCTTAACTGCGGAGTTCTGATGGGATCCGGTGCATTAGTGCTGGTATGATCGCACCCAAAATACTATCCATGCTTATTGCTTGTATGTCTTAAAAGACGCAGAAACTCCTTTGTTTTCGTACGCGAGGCGTGGGACCCACGTGACCGATCAGCTCCGTTCCAAAAATACGAAGACCATCAACCATGAAGCGGAGGCCACCCGAGCATAGACATAGAAAGAAAGAAAAAAAACAAAAAAAAACGCACGTAAAATCTAAAAAAACGCAAACGGACAAAGAAAAAGGGGGGTGCAACACGAGGACTTCCCATGGGGTCACCCATCCTAGTACTACTCTCGCCCAAGCACGCTTAACTGCGGAGTTCTGATGGGATCCGGTGCATTAGTGCTGGTATGATCGCACCCGAAATACTGTCCATGCTTATTGCTTGTATGTCTTAAAAGACACAGAACCTCCTTTGTTTTCGTACGTGAGGCGTGGGACCCACGTGACCGATCGGCTCCGTTCCAAAAATACGAAGACCGTGAACCTTGAAACGGAGGCCACCCGAGCATAGAAATAGCAAGAAAAAAAAAACAAAAAAAAAACCGCCGTAAAATCTAAAAAAACGCAAACGGACAACGAAAAAGGGGGGGTGCAACACGAGGACTTCCCAGGGGGTCACCCATCCTAGTACTACTCTCGCCCAAGCACGCTTAACTGCGGAGTTCTGATGGGATCCGGTGCATTAGTGCTGGTATGATCGCACCCGAAATACTGTCCATGCTTATTGCTTGTATGTCTTAAAAGACACAGAACCTCCTTTGTTTTCGTACGCGAGGCGTGGGACCCACGTGACCGATCGGCTCCGTTCCAAAAATACGAAGACCATGAACCATGAAACGGAGGCCACCCGAGCATAGAAATAGCAAGAAAAAAAAAACAAAAAAAAACCGCACGTAAAATCTAAAAAAACGCAAACGGACAACGAAAAAGGGGGGGTGCAACACAAGGACTTCCCAGGGGGTCACCCATCCTAGTACTACTCTCGCCCAAGCACGCTTAACTGCGGAGTTCTGATGGGATCCGGTGCATTAGTGCTGGTATGATCGCACCCGAAATACTATCCATGCTTATTGCTTGTATGTCTTAAAAGACGCAGAACCTCCTTTGTTTTCGTACACGAGGCGTGGGACCCACGTGACCGATCGGCTCCGTTCCAAAAATACGAAAACCATCAACCATGAAGCGGAGGCCACCCGAGCACAGAAATAGCAAGAAAGAAAAAAAAACAAAAAAAAACCGCACGTAAAATCTAAAAAAACGCAAATGGACAACGAAAAAGGGGGGTGCAACACGAGGACTTCGCAGGGGGTCACCCATCCTAGTACTACTCTCGCCCAAGCACGCTTAACTGCGGAGTTCTGATGGGATCCGGTGCATTAGTGCTGGTATGATCGCACCCGAAATACTATCCATGCTTATTGCTTGTATGTCTTAAAAGACGCAGAACCTCCTTTGTTTTCGTACGCGATGCGTGGGACCCACGTGACCGATCGGCTCCGTTCCAAAAATACGAAGACCATGAACCATGAAACGGAGGCCACCCGAGCATAGAAATAGCAAGAAAGAAAAAAAAACAAAAAAAAACCGCACGTAAAATCTAAAAAAACGCAAACGGACAACGAAAAAGGGGGGTGCAACACGAGGACTTCCCAGGGGGTCACCCATCCTAGTACTACTCTCACCCAAGCACGCTTAACTGCGGAGTTCTGATGGGATCCGGTGCATTAGTGCTGGTATGATCGCACCCGAAATACTATCCATGCTTATTGCTTGTATGTCTTAAAAGACGCAGAACTTCCTTTGTTTTCGTACGCGAGGCGTGGGACCCACGTGACCGATCGGCACCGTTCCAAAAATACGAAGACCACGAACCATGAAACGGAGGCCACCCGAGGATAGAAATAGCAAGAAAGAAAAAAAAAACAAAAAAAAACCGCACGTAAAATCTAAAAAAACGCAAACGGACAACGAAAAAGGGGGGTGCAACACGAGGACTTCCCAGGGGGTCACCCATCCTAGTACTACTCTCGCCCAAGCACGCTTAACTGCGGAGTTCTGATGGGATCCGGTGCATTAGTGCTGGTATGATCGCACCCAAAATACTATCCATGCTTATTGCTTATATGTCTTAAAAGACGCAGAAACTCCTTTGTTTTCGTACGCGAGGCGTGGGACCCACGTGACCGATCCGCTCCGTTCCAAAAATACGAAGACCATCAACCATGAAGCGGAGGCCACCCGAGCATAGAAATAGCAAGAAAGAAAAAAAAACAAAAAAAAAACGCACGTAAAATCTAAAAAAACGCAAACGGACAACGAAAAAGGGGGTGCAACACGAGGACTTCCCATGGGGTCACCCATCCTAGTACTACTCTCGCCCAAGCACGCTTAACTGCGGAGTTCTGATGGGATCCGGTGCATTAGTGCTGGTATGATCACACCCGAAATACTGTCCATGCTTATTGCTTGTATGTCTTAAAAGACACAGAACCTCCTTTGTTTTCGTACGCGAGGCGTGGGACCCACGTGACCGATCGGCTCCGTTCCAAAAATACGAAGACCATGAACCTTGAAACGGAGGCCACCCGAGCATAGAAATAGCAAGAAAAAAAAAACAAAAAAAAAACCGCACGTAAAGTCTAAAAAAACGCAAACGGACAACGAAAAAGGGGGGGTGCAACACGAGGACTTCCCAGGGGGTCACCCATCCTAGTACTACTTTCGCCCAAGCACGCTTAACTGCGAAGTTCTGATGGGATCCGGTGCATTAGTGCTGGTATGATCGCACCCGAAATACAATCCATGCTTATTGCTTTTATGTCTTAAAAGACGCAGAACCTCCTTTGTTTTCGTACGCGAGGCGTGGAACCCACGTGACCGATCCGCTCCGTTCGAAAAATACGAAAACCATCAACCATGAAGCGGAGGCCACCCGAGCATAGAAATAGCAAGAAAGAAAAAAAAAACAAAAAAAAACCGCACGTAAAATCTAAAAAAACGCAAACGGACAACGAAAAAGGGGGGTGCAACACGAGGACTTCCCAGGGGGTCACCCATCCTAGTACTACTCTCGCCCAAGCACGCTTAACTGCGGAGTTCTGATGGGATCCGGTGCATTAGTGCTGGTATGATCGCACCCAAAATACTATCCATGCTTATTGCTTGTATGTCTTAAAAGACGCAGAAACTCCTTTGTTTTCGTACGCGAGGCGTGGGACCCACGTAACCGATCAGCTCCGTTCCAAAAATACGAAGACCATCAACCATGAAGCGGAGGCCACCCGAGCATAG
This sequence comes from Lactuca virosa, assembly GCF_052849685.1. Classification (NCBI taxonomy): domain Eukaryota; kingdom Viridiplantae; phylum Streptophyta; class Magnoliopsida; order Asterales; family Asteraceae; genus Lactuca; species Lactuca virosa. The sequence continues at coordinate 263,243,420 of NC_136426.1, read as the reverse complement.
ACATAGAAAGAAAGAAAAAAAACAAAAAAAAAAACGCACGTAAAATCTAAAAAAACGCAAACGGACAACGAAAAAGGGGGGTGCAACACGAGGACTTCCCATGGGGTCACCCATCCTAGTACTACTCTCGCCCAAGCACGCTTAACTGCGGAGTTCTGATGGGATCCGGTGCATTAGTGCTGGTATGATCGCACCCGAAATACTGTCCATGCTTATTGCTTGTATGTCTTAAAAGACACAGAACCTCCTTTGTTTTCGTACGTGAGGCGTGGGACCCACGTGACCGATCGGCTCCGTTCCAAAAATACGAAGACCGTGAACCTTGAAACGGAGGCCACCCGAGCATAGAAATAGCAAGAAAAAAAAAACAAAAAAAAAACCGCCGTAAAATCTAAAAAAACGCAAACGGACAACGAAAAAGGGGGGGTGCAACACGAGGACTTCCCAGGGGGTCACCCATCCTAGTACTACTCTCGCCCAAGCACGCTTAACTGCGGAGTTCTGATGGGATCCGGTGCATTAGTGCTGGTATGATCGCACCCGAAATACTATCCATGCTTATTGCTTGTATGTCTTAAAAGACGCAGAACCTCCTTTGTTTTCGTACGCGAGGCGTGGGACCCACGTGACCGATCCGCTCCGTTCCAAAAATACGAAGACCATCAACCATGAAGCGGAGGCCACCCGAGCATAGAAATAGCAAGAAAGAAAAAAAAACAAAAAAAAAACGCACGTAAAATCTAAAAAAACGCAAACGGACAACGAAAAAGGGGGTGCAACACGAGGACTTCCCATGGGGTCACCCATCCTAGTACTACTCTCGCCCAAGCACGCTTAACTGCGGAGTTCTGATGGGATCCGGTGCATTAGTGCTGGTATGATCACACCCGAAATACTGTCCATGCTTATTGCTTGTATGTCTTAAAAGACACAGAACCTCCTTTGTTTTCGTACGCGAGGCGTGGGACCCACGTGACCGATCGGCTCCGTTCCAAAAATACGAAGACCATGAACCTTGAAACGGAGGCCACCCGAGCATAGAAATAGCAAGAAAAAAAAAACAAAAAAAAAACCGCACGTAAAATCTAAAAAAACGCAAACGGACAACGAAAAAGGGGGGGTGCAACACGAGGACTTCCCAGGGGGTCACCCATCCTAGTACTACTCTCGCCCAAGCACGCTTAACTGCGAAGTTCTGATGGGATCCGGTGCATTAGTGCTGGTATGATCGCACCCGAAATACAATCCATGCTTATTGCTTTTATGTCTTAAAAGACGCAGAACCTCCTTTGTTTTCGTACGCGAGGCGTGGAACCCACGTGACCGATCCGCTCCGTTCCAAAAATACGAAAACCATCAACCATGAAGCGGAGGCCACCCGAGCATAGAAATAGCAAGAAAGAAAAAAAAACAAAAAAAAACCGCACGTAAAATCTAAAAAAACGCAAACGGACAACGAAAAAGGGGGGTGCAACACGAGGACTTCCCAGGGGGTCACCCATCCTAGTACTACTCTCGCCCAAGCACGCTTAACTGCGGAGTTCTGATGGGATCCGGTGCATTAGTGCTGGTATGATCGCACCCAAAATACTATCCATGCTTATTGCTTGTATGTCTTAAAAGACGCAGAAACTCCTTTGTTTTCGTACGCGAGGCGTGGGACCCACGTGACCGATCAGCTCCGTTCCAAAAATACGAAGACCATCAACCATGAAGCGGAGGCCACCCGAGCATAGACATAGAAAGAAAGAAAAAAAACAAAAAAAAAAAACGCACGTAAAATCTAAAAAAACGCAAACGGACAACGAAAAAGGGGGGTGCAACACGAGGACTTCCCATGGGGTCACCCATCCTAGTACTACTCTCGCCCAAGCACGCTTAACTGCGGAGTTCTGATGGGATCCGGTGCATTAGTGCTGGTATGATCGCACCCGAAATACTGTCCATGCTTATTGCTTGTATGTCTTAAAATACACAGAACCTCCTTTGTTTTCGTACGTGAGGCGTGGGACCCACGTGACCGATCGGCTCCGTTCCAAAAATACGAAGACCGTGAACCTTGAAACGGAGGCCACCCGAGCATAGAAATAGCAAGAAAAAAAAAACAAAAAAAAAACCGCCGTAAAATCTAAAAAAACGCAAACGGACAACGAAAAAGGGGGGGTGCAACACGAGGACTTCCCAGGGGGTCACCCATCCTAGTACTACTCTCGCCCAAGCACGCTTAACTGCGGAGTTCTGATGGGATCCGGTGCATTAGTGCTGGTATGATCGCACCCGAAATACTGTCCATGCTTATTGCTTGTATGTCTTAAAAGACACAGAACCTCCTTTGTTTTCGTACGCGAGGCGTGGGACCCACGTGACCGATCGGCTCCGTTCCAAAAATACGAAGACCATGAACCATGAAACGGAGGCCACCCGAGCATAGAAATAGCAAGAAAAAAAAAACAAAAAAAAACCGCACGTAAAATCTAAAAAAACGCAAACGGACAACGAAAAAGGGGGGGTGCAACACGAGGACTTCCCAGGGGGTCACCCATCCTAGTACTACTCTCGCCCAAGCACGCTTAACTGCGGAGTTCTGATGGGATCCGGTGCATTAGTGCTGGTATGATCGCACCCGAAATACTATCCATGCTTATTGCTTGTATGTCTTAAAAGACGCAGAGCCTCCTTTGTTTTCGTACGCGAGGCGTGGGACCCACGTGACCGATCGGCTCCGTTCCAAAAATACGAAAACCATCAACCATGAATTGGAGGCCACCCGAGCATAGAAATAGCAAGAAAGAAAAAAAAACAAAAAAAAACCGCACGTAAAATCTAAAAAAACGCAAACGGACAACGAAAAAGGGGGGTGCAACACGAGGACTTCCCAGGGGGTCACCCATCCTAGTACTACTCTCGCCCAAGCACGCTTAACTGCGGAGTTCTGATGGGATCCGGTGCATTAGTGCTGGTATGATCGCACCCGAAATACTATCCATGCTTATTGCTTGTATGTCTTAAAAGACGCAGAACCTCCTTTGTTTTCGTACGCGAGGCGTGGGACCCACGTGACCGATCGGCACCGTTCCAAAAATACGAAGACCACGAACCATGAAACGGAGGCCACCCGAGGATAGAAATAGCAAGAAAGAAAAAAAAAACAAAAAAAAACCGCACGTAAAATCTAAAAAAACGCAAACGGACAACGAAAAAGGGGGGTGCAACACGAGGAGTTCCCAGGGGGTCACCCATCCTAGTACTACTCTCGCCCAAGCACGCTTAACTGCGGAGTTCTGATGGGATCCGGTGCATTAGTGCTGGTATGATCACACCCAAAATACTATCCATGCTTATTGCTTGTATGTCTTAAAAGACGCAGAAACTCCTTTGTTTTCGTACGCGAGGCGTGGGACCCACGTGACCGATCCGCTCCGTTCCAAAAATACGAAGACCATCAACCATGAAGCGGAGGCCACCCGAGCATAGAAATAGCAAGAAAGAAAAAAAAACAAAAAAAAAACGCACGTAAAATCTAAAAAAACGCAAACGGACAACGAAAAAGGGGGTGCAACACGAGGACTTCCCATGGGGTCACCCATCCTAGTACTACTCTCGCCCAAGCACGCTTAACTGCGGAGTTCTGATGGGATCCGGTGCATTAGTGCTGGTATGATCACACCCGAAATACTGTCCATGCTTATTGCTTGTATGTCTTAAAAGACACAGAACCTCCTTTGTTTTCGTACGCGAGGCGTGGGACCCACGTGACCGATCGGCTCCGTTCCAAAAATACGAAGACCATGAACCTTGAAACGGAGGCCACCCGAGCATAGAAATAGCAAGAAAAAAAAAACAAAAAAAAAACCGCACGTAAAATCTAAAAAAACGCAAACGGACAACGAAAAAGGGGGGGTGCAACACGAGGACTTCCCAGGGGGTCACCCATCCTAGTACTACTCTCGCCCATGCACGCTTAACTGCGAAGTTCTGATGGGATCCGGTGCATTAATGCTGGTATGATCGCACCCGAAATACTATCCATGCTTATTGCTTTTATGTCTTAAAAGACGCAGAACCTCCTTTGTTTTCGTACGCGAGGCGTGGAACCCACGTGACCGATCCGCTCCGTTCCAAAAATACGAAAACCATCAACCATGAAGCGGAGGCCACCCGAGCATAGAAATAGCAAGAAAGAAAAAAAAAACAAAAAAAAAACCGCACGTAAAATCTAAAAAAACGCAAACGGACAACGAAAAAGGGGGGTGCAACACGAGGACTTCCCAGGGGGTCACCCATCCTAGTACTACTCTCGCCCAAGCACGCTTAACTGCGGAGTTCTGATGGGATCCGGTGCATTAGTGCTGGTATGATCGCACCGGAAATACTATCCATGCTTATTGCTTGTATGTCTTAAAAGACGCAGAACCTCCTTTGTTTTCGTACGCGAGGCGTGGGACCCACGTGACCGATCGGCTCCGTTCCAAAAATACGAAGACCATGAACTATGAAACGGAGGCCACCCGAGCATAGAAATAGCAAGAAAGAAAAAAAACAAAAAAAAAAAACTGCACGTAAAATCTAGAAAAACGCAAACGGACAACGAAAAAGGGGGGTGCAACACGAGGACTTCCCAGGGGGTCACCCATCCTAGTACTACTCTCGCCCAAGCACGCTTAACTGCGGAGTTCTGATGGGATCCGGTGCATTAGTGCTGGTATGATCGCACCCGAAATATTATCCATGCTTATTGCTTGTATGTCTTAAAAGACGCAGAACCTCCTTTGTTTTCGTACGCGAGTTGTGGAACCCACGTGACCGATCGGCTCCGTTCCAAAAATACGAAAACCATCAACCATGAAGCGGAGGCCACCCGAGCATAAAAAAAGCAAGAAAGAAAAAAAAACAAAAAAAAACCGCACGTAAAATCTAAAAAAACGCAAACGGACAACGAAAAAGGGGGGTGCAACATGAGGACTTCCCAGGGGGTCACCCATCCTAGTACTACTCTCGCCCAAGCTCGCTTAACTGCGAAGTTCTGATGGGATCCGGTGCATTAGTGCTAGTATGATCGCACCCGAAATACTATCCATGCTTATTGCTTTTATGTGTTAAAAGACGCAGAACCTCCTTTGTTTCCGTACGCGAGGCGTGGAACCCACGTGACCGATCCGCTCCGTTCCAAAAATACGAAAACCATCAACCATGAAGCGGAGGCCACCCGAGCATAGAAATAGCAAGAAAGAAAAAAAAAACAAAAAAAACCGCACGTAAAATCTAAAAAAACGCAAACGGACAACGAAAAAGGGGGGTGCAACACGAGGACTTCCCAGGGGGTCACCCATCCTAGTACTACTCTCGCCCAAGCACGCTTAACTGCGGAGTTCTGATGGGATCCGGTGCATTAGTGCTGGTATGATCGCACCGGAAATACTATTCATGCTTATTGCTTGTATGTCTTAAAAGACGCAGAACCTCCTTTGTTTTCGTACGCGAGGCGTGGGACCCACGTGACCGATCGGCTCCGTTCCAAAAATACGAAGACCATGAACCATGAAACGGAGGCCACCCGAGCATAGAAATAACAAGAAAGAAAAAAAAAACAAAAAAAAAATTGCACGTAAAATCTAGAAAAACGCAAACGGACAACGAAAAAGGGGGTGCACCACGAGGACTTCCCAGGGGGTCACCCATCCTAGTACTACTCTCGCCCAAGCACGCTTAACTACGGAGTTCTGATGGGATCCGGTGCATTAGTGCTGGTATGATCGCACCCGAAATACTGTCCATGCTTATTGCTTGTATGTCTTAAAAGACGCAGAACCTCCTTTGTTTTCGTACGCGAGGCGTGGAACCCACGTGACCGATCGGCTCCGTTCCAAAAATACGAAGACCATGAACCATGAAGCGGAGGCCACCCGAGCATAGAAATAGCAAGAAAGAAAAAAAAACAAAAAAAACCGCACGTAAAATCTAAAAAAACGCAAACGGACAACGAAAAAGGGGGGGTGCAACACGAGGACTTCCCAGGGGGTCACCCATCCTAGTACTACTCTCGCCCAAGCACGCTTAACTGCGGAGTTCTGATGGGATCCGGTGCATTAGTGCTGGTATGATCGCACCCGAAATACTATCCATGCTTATTGCTTTTATGTCTTAAAAGACGCAGAACCTCCTTTGTTTTCGTACGCGAGGCGTGGAACCCACGTGACCGATCGGCTCCGTTCCAAAAATACGAAAACCATCAACCATGAAGCGGAGGCCACCCGAGCATAGAAATAGCAAGAAAGAAAAAAAAACAAAAAAAAACTGCACGTAAAATCTAAAAAAACGCAAACGGACAACGAAAAAGGGGGGTGCAACACGAGGACTTCCCAGGGGGTCACCCATCCTAGTACTACTCTCGCCCATGCACGCTTAATTGCGGAGTTCTGATGGGATCCGGTGCATTAGTGCTGGTATGATCGCACCCGAAATACTATCCATGCTTATTGCTTGTATGTCTTAAAAGACGCAGAACCTCCTTTGTTTTCGTACGCGAGGCATGGGACCCACGTGACCGATCGGCTCCGTTCCAAAAATACGAAGACCATGAACCATGAAACGGAGGCCACCCGAGCATAGAAATAGCAAGAAAGAAAAAAAAACAAAAAAAAACCGCACGTAAAATCTAAAAAAACGCAAACGGACAACGAAAAAGGGGGGTGCAACACGAGGACTTCGCAGGGGGTCACCCATCCTAGTACTACTCTCGCCCAAGCACGCTTAACTGCGGAGTTCTGATGGGATCCGGTGCATTAGTGCTGGTATGATCGCACCCGAAATACTATCCATGCTTATTGCTTGTATGTCTTAAAAGACGCAGAACCTCCTTTGTTTTCGTACGCGAGGCGTGGGACCCACGTGACCGATCGGCTCCGTTCCAAAAATACGAAAACCATCAACCATGAAGCGGAGGCCACCCGAGCATAGAAATAGCAAGAAAGAAAAAAAAACAAAAAAAAACCGCACGTAAAATCTAAAAAAACGCAAATGGACAACGAAAAAGGGGGGTGCAACACGAGGACTTCCCAGGGGGTCACCCATCCTAGTATTACTCTCGCCCAAGCACGCTTAACTGCGGAGTTCTGATGGGATCCGGTGCATTAGTGCTGGTATGATCGCACCCGAAATACTATCCATGCTTATTGCTTGTATGTCTTAAAAGACGCAGAACCTCCTTTGTTTTCGTACGCGAGGCGTGGGACCCACGTGACCGATCGGCTCCGTTCCAAAAATACGAAGACCATGAACCATGAAACGGAGGCCACCCGAGCATAGAAATAGCAAGAAAGAAAAAAAAAACAAAAAAAAACCGCACGTAAAATCTAAAAAAACGCAAACGGACAACGAAAAAGGGGGGTGCAACACGAGGACTTCCCAGGGGGTCACCCATCCTAGTACTACTCTCGCCCAAGCACGCTTAACTGCGGAGTTCTGATGGGATCCGGTGCATTAGTGCTGGTATGATCGCACCCGAAATACTATCCATGCTTATTGCTTGTATGTCTTAAAAGACGCAGAACCTCCTTTGTTTTCGTACGCGAGGCGTGGGACCCACGTGACCGATCGGCACCGTTCCAAAAATACGAAGACCACGAACCATGAAACGGAGGCCACCCGAGGATAGAAATAGCAAGAAAGAAAAAAAAAACAAAAAAAAACCGCACGTAAAATCTAAAAAAACGCAAACGGACAACGAAAAAGGGGGGTGCAACACGAGGACTTCCCAGGGGGTCACCCATCCTAGTACTACTCTCGCCCAAGCACGCTTAACTGCGGAGTTCTGATGGGATCCGGTGCATTAGTGCTGGTATGATCGCACCCAAAATACTATCCATGCTTATTGCTTATATGTCTTAAAAGACGCAGAAACTCCTTTGTTTTCGTACGCGAGGCGTGGGACCCACGTGACCGATCCGCTCCGTTCCAAAAATACGAAGACCATCAACCATGAAGCGGAGGCCACCCGAGCATAGAAATAGCAAGAAAGAAAAAAAAACAAAAAAAAAACGCACGTAAAATCTAAAAAAACGCAAACGGACAACGAAAAAGGGGGTGCAACACGAGGACTTCCCATGGGGTCACCCATCCTAGTACTACTCTCGCCCAAGCACGCTTAACTGCGGAGTTCTGATGGGATCCGGTGCATTAGTGCTGGTATGATCACACCCGAAATACTGTCCATGCTTATTGCTTGTATGTCTTAAAAGACACAGAACCTCCTTTGTTTTCGTACGCGAGGCGTGGGACCCACGTGACCGATCGGCTCCGTTCCAAAAATACGAAGACCATGAACCTTGAAACGGAGGCCACCCGAGCATAGAAATAGCAAGAAAAAAAAAACAAAAAAAAAACCGCACGTAAAATCTAAAAAAACGCAAACGGACAACGAAAAAGGGGGGGTGCAACACGAGGACTTCCCAGGGGGTCACCCATCCTAGTACTACTCTCGCCCAAGCACGCTTAACTGCGAAGTTCTGATGGGATCCGGTGCATTAGTGCTGGTATGATCGCACCCGAAATACAATCCATGCTTATTGCTTTTATGTCTTAAAAGACGCAGAACCTCCTTTGTTTTCGTACGCGAGGCGTGGAACCCACGTGACCGATCCGCTCCGTTCCAAAAATACGAAAACCATCAACCATGAAGCGGAGGCCACCCGAGCATAGAAATAGCAAGAAAGAAAAAAAAACAAAAAAAAACCGCACGTAAAATCTAAAAAAACGCAAACGGACAACGAAAAAGGGGGGTGCAACACGAGGACTTCCCAGGGGGTCACCCATCCTAGTACTACTCTCGCCCAAACACGCTTAACTGCGGAGTTCTGATGGGATCCGGTGCATTAGTGCTGGTATGATCGCACCCAAAATACTATCCATGCTTATTGCTTGTATGTCTTAAAAGACGCAGAAACTCCTTTGTTTTCGTACGCGAGGCGTGGGACCCACGTAACCGATCAGCTCCGTTCCAAAAATACGAAGACCATCAACCATGAAGCGGAGGCCACCCGAGCATAGACATAGAAAGAAAGAAAAAAAACAAAAAAAAAAACGCACGTAAAATCTAAAAAAACGCAAACGGACAACGAAAAAGGGGGGTGCAACACGAGGACTTCCCATGGGGTCACCCATCCTAGTACTACTCTCGCCCAAGCACGCTTAACTGCGGAGTTCTGATGGGATCCGGTGCATTAGTGCTGGTATGATCGCACCCGAAATACTGTCCATGCTTATTGCTTGTATGTCTTAAAAGACACAGAACCTCCTTTGTTTTCGTACGTGAGGCGTGGGACCCACGTGACCGATCGGCTCCGTTCCAAAAATACGAAGACCGTGAACCTTGAAACGGAGGCCACCCGAGCATAGAAATAGCAAGAAAAAAAAAACAAAAAAAAAACAGCCGTAAAATCTAAAAAAACGCAAACGGACAACGAAAAAGGGGGGGTGCAACACGAGGACTTCCCAGGGGGTCACCCATCCTAGTACTACTCTCGCCCAAGCACGCTTAACTGCGGAGTTCTGATGGGATCCGGTGCATTAGTGCTGGTATGATCGCACCCGAAATACTATCCATGCTTATTGTTTGTATGTCTTAAAAGACGCAGAACCTCCTTTGTTTTCGTACGCGAGGCGTGGGACCCACGTGACCGATCGGCACCGTTCCAAAAATACGAAGACCACGAACCATGAAACGGAGGCCACCCGAGGATAGAAATAGCAAGAAAGAAAAAAAAAACAAAAAAAAACCGCACGTAAAATCTAAAAAAACGCAAACGGACAACGAAAAAGGGGGGTGCAACACGAGGACTTCCCAGGGGGTCACCCATCCTAGTACTACTCTCGCCCAAGCACGCTTAACTGCGGAGTTCTGATGGGATCCGGTGCATTAGTGCTGGTATGATCGCACCCAAAATACTATCCATGCTTATTGCTTGTATGTCTTAAAAGACGCAGAAACTCCTTTGTTTTCGTACGCGAGGCGTGGGACCCACGTGACCGATCCGCTCCGTTCCAAAAATACGAAGACCATCAACCATGAAGCGGAGGCCACCCGAGCATAGAAATAGCAAGAAAGAAAAAAAAACAAAAAAAAAACGCACGTAAAATCTAAAAAAACGCAAACGGACAACGAAAAAGGGGGTGCAACACGAGGACTTCCCATGGGGTCACCCATCCTAGTACTACTCTCGCCCAAGCAAGCTTAACTGCGGAGTTCTGATGGGATCCGGTGCATTAGTGCTGGTATGATCACACCCGAAATACTGTCCATGCTTATTGCTTGTATGTCTTAAAAGACACAGAACCTCCTTTGTTTTCGTACGCGAGGCGTGGGACCCACGTGACCGATCGGCTCCGTTCCAAAAATACGAAGACCATGAACCTTGAAACGGAGGCCACCCGAGCATAGAAATAGCAAGAAAAAAAAACAAAAAAAAAACCGCACGTAAAATCTAAAAAAACGCAAACGGACAACGAAAAAGGGGGGGTGCAACACGAGGACTTCCCAGGGGGTCACCCATCCTAGTACTACTCTCGCCCAAGCACGCTTAACTGCGAAGTTCTGATGGGATCCGGTGCATTAGTGCTGGTATGATCGCACCCGAAATACAATCCATGCTTATTGCTTTTATGTCTTAAAAGACGCAGAACCTCCTTTGTTTTCGTACGCGAGGCGTGGAACCCACGTGACCGATCCGCTCCGTTCCAAAAATACGAAAACCATCAACCATGAAGCGGAGGCCACCCGAGCATAGAAATAGCAAGAAAGAAAAAAAAACAAAAAAAAAACCGCACGTAAAATCTAAAAAAACGCAAACGGACAACGAAAAAGGGGGGTGCAACACGAGGACTTCCCAGGGGGTCACCCATCCTAGTACTACTCTCGCCCAAGCACGCTTAACTGCGGAGTTCTGATGGGATCCGGTGCATTAGTGCTGGTATGATCGCACCCAAAATACTATCCATGCTTATTGCTTGTATGTCTTAAAAGACGCAGAAACTCCTTTGTTTTCGTACGCGAGGCGTGGGACCCACGTGACCGATCAGCTCCGTTCCAAAAATACGAAGACCATCAACCATGAAGCGGAGGCCACCCGAGCATAGACATAGAAAGAAAGAAAAAAAACAAAAAAAAAAAACGCACGTAAAATCTAAAAAAACGCAAACGGACAACGAAAAAGGGGGGTGCAACACGAGGACTTCCCATGGGGTCACCCATCCTAGTACTACTCTCGCCCAAGCACGCTTAACTGCGGAGTTCTGATGGGATCCGGTGCATTAGTGCTGGTATGATCGCACCCGAAATACTGTCCATGCTTATTGCTTGTATGTCTTAAAAGACACAGAACCTCCTTTGTTTTCGTACGTGAGGCGTGGGACCCACGTGACCGATCGGCTCCGTTCCAAAAATACGAAGACCGTGAACCTTGAAACGGAGGCCACCCGAGCATAGAAATAGCAAGAAAAAAAAACAAAAAAAAAAACCGCCGTAAAATCTAAAAAAACGCAAACGGACAACGAAAAAGGGGGGGTGCAACACGAGGACTTCCCAGGGGGTCACCCATCCTAGTACTACTCTCGCCCAAGCACGCTTAACTGCGGAGTTCTGATGGGATCCGGTGCATTAGTGCTGGTATGATCGCACCCGAAATACTGTCCATGCTTATTGCTTGTATGTCTTAAAAGACACAGAACCTCCTTTGTTTTCGTACGCGAGGCGTGGGACCCACGTGACCGATCGGCTCCGTTCCAAAAATACGAAGACCATGAACCATGAAACGGAGGCCACCCGAGCATAGAAATAGCAAGAAAAAAAAACAAAAAAAAACCGCACGTAAAATCTAAAAAAACGCAAACGGACAACGAAAAAGGGGGGGTGCAACACGAGGACTTCCCAGGGGGTCACCCATCCTAGTACTACTCTCGCCCAAGCACGCTTAACTGCGGAGTTCTGATGGGATCCGGTGCATTAGTGCTGGTATGATCGCACCCGAAATACTATCCATGCTTATTGCTTGTATGTCTTAAAAGACGCAGAACCTCCTTTGTTTTCGTACGCGAGGCGTGGGACCCACGTGACCGATCGGCTCCGTTCCAAAAATACGAAAACCATCAACCATGAATTGGAGGCCACCCGAGCATAGAAATAGCAAGAAAGAAAAAAAAACAAAAAAAAACCGCACGTAAAATCTAAAAAAACGCAAATGGACAACGAAAAAGGGGGGTGCAACACGAGGACTTCCCAGGGGGTCACCCATCCTAGTACTACTCTCGCCCAAGCACGCTTAACTGCGGAGTTCTGATGGGATCCGGTGCATTAGTGCTGGTATGATCGCACCCGAAATACTATCCATGCTTATTGCTTGTATGTCTTAAAAGACGCAGAACCTCCTTTGTTTTCGTACGCGAGGCGTGGGACCCACGTGACCGATCGGCTCCGTTCCAAAAATACGAAGACCATGAACCATGAAACGGAGGCCACCCGAGCATAGAAATAGCAAGAAAGAAAAAAAAAACAAAAAAAAACCGCACGTAAAATCTAAAAAAACGCAAACGGACAACGAAAAAGGGGGGTGCAACACGAGGACTTCCCAGGGGGTCACCCATCCTAGTACTACTCTCGCCCAAGCACGCTTAACTGCGGAGTTCTGATGGGATCCGGTGCATTAGTGCTGGTATGATCGCACCCGAAATACTATCCATGCTTATTGCTTGTATGTCTTAAAAGACGCAGAACCTCCTTTGTTTTCGTACGCGAGGCGTGGGACCCACGTGACCGATCGGCACCGTTCCAAAAATACGAAGACCACGAACCATGAAACGGAGGCCACCCGAGGATAGAAATAGCAAGAAAGAAAAAAAAAACAAAAAAAAACCGCACGTAAAATCTAAAAAAACGCAAACGGACAACGAAAAAGGGGGGTGCAACACGAGGACTTCCCAGGGGGTCACCCATCCTAGTACTACTCTCGCCCAAGCACGCTTAACTGCGGAGTTCTGATGGGATCCGGTGCATTAGTGCTGGTATGATCACACCCAAAATACTATCCATGCTTATTGCTTGTATGTCTTAAAAGACGCAGAAACTCCTTTGTTTTCGTACGCGAGGCGTGGGACCCACGTGACCGATCCGCTCCGTTCCAAAAATACGAAGACCATCAACCATGAAGCGGAGGCCACCCGAGCATAGAAATAGCAAGAAAGAAAAAAAAACAAAAAAAAAACGCACGTAAAATCTAAAAAAACGCAAACGGACAACGAAAAAGGGGGTGCAACACGAGGACTTCCCATGGGGTCACCCATCCTAGTACTACTCTCGCCCAAGCACGCTTAACTGCGGAGTTCTGATGGGATCCGGTGCATTAGTGCTGGTATGATCACACCCGAAATACTGTCCATGCTTATTGCTTGTATGTCTTAAAAGACACAGAACCTCCTTTGTTTTCGTACGCGAGGCGTGGGACCCACGTGACCGATCGGCTCCGTTCCAAAAATACGAAGACCATGAACCTTGAAACGGAGGCCACCCGAGCATAGAAATAGCAAGAAAAAAAAACAAAAAAAAAAACCGCACGTAAAATCTAAAAAAACGCAAACGGACAACGAAAAAAGGGGGGTGCAACACGAGGACTTCCCAGGGGGTCACCCATCCTAGTACTACTCTCGCCCAAGCACGCTTAACTGCGAAGTTCTGATGGGATCCGGTGCATTAGTGCTGGTATGATCGCACCGGAAATACTATCCATGCTTATTGCTTTTATGTCTTAAAAGACGCAGAACCTCCTTTGTTTTCGTACGCGAGGCGTGGAACCCACGTGACCGATCCGCTCCGTTCCAAAAATACGAAAACCATCAACCATGAAGCGGAGGCCACCCGAGCATAGAAATAGCAAGAAAGAAAAAAAAAACAAAAAAAAACCGCACGTAAAATCTAAAAAAACGCAAACGGACAACGAAAAAGGGGGGTGCAACACGAGGACTTCCCAGGGGGTCACCCATCCTAGTACTACTCTCGCCCAAGCACGCTTAACTGCGGAGTTCTGATGGGATCCGGTGCATTAGTGCTGGTATGATCGCACCGGAAATACTATCCATGCTTATTGCTTGTATGTCTTAAAAGACGCAGAACCTCCTTTGTTTTCGTACGCGAGGCGTGGGACCCACGTGACCGATCGGCTCCGTTCCAAAAATACGAAGACCATGAACCATGAAACGGAGGCCACCCGAGCATAGAAATAGCAAGAAAGAAAAAAAAACAAAAAAAAAACTGCACGTAAAATCTAGAAAAACGCAAACGGACAACGAAAAAGGAGAGTGCAACACGAGGACTTCCCAGGGGGTCACCCATCCTAGTACTACTCTCGCCCAAGCACGCTTAACTGCGGAGTTCTGATGGGATCCGGTGCATTAGTGCTGGTATGATCGCACCCGAAATATTATCCATGCTTATTGCTTGTATGTCTTAAAAGACGCAGAACCTCCTTTGTTTTCGTACGCGAGGCGTGGAACCCACGTGACCGATCGGCTCCGTTCCAAAAATACGAAAACCATCAACCATGAAGCGGAGGCCACCCGAGCATAAAAAAAGCAAGAAAGAAAAAAAAACAAAAAAAAACCGCACGTAAAATCTAAAAAAACGCAAACGGACAACGAAAAAGGGGGGTGCAACATGAGGACTTCCCAGGGGGTCACCCATCCTAGTACTACTCTCGCCCAAGCTCGCTTAACTGCGAAGTTCTGATGGGATCCGGTGCATTAGTGCTAGTATGATCGCACCCGAAATAGTATCCATGCTTATTGCTTTTATGTGTTAAAAGACGCAGAACCTCCTTTGTTTCCGTACGCGAGGCGTGGAACCCACGTGACCGATCCGCTCCGTTCCAAAAATACGAAAACCATCAACCATGAAGCGGAGGCCACCCGAGCATAGAAATAGCAAGAAAGAAAAAAAAACAAAAAAAAACCGCACGTAAAATCTAAAAAAACGCAAACGGACAACGAAAAAGGGGGGTGCAACACGAGGACTTCCCAGGGGGTCACCCATCCTAGTACTACTCTCGCCCAAGCACGCTTAACTGCGGAGTTCTGATGGGATCCGGTGCATTAGTGCTGGTATGATCGCACCGGAAATACTATTCATGCTTATTGCTTGTATGTCTTAAAAGACGCAGAACCTCCTTTGTTTTCGTACGCGAGGCGTGGGACCCACGTGACCGATCGGCTCCGTTCCAAAAATACGAAGACCATGAACCATGAAACGGAGGCCACCCGAGCAAAGAAATAGCAAGAAAGAAAAAAAAACAAAAAAAAAACTGCACGTAAAATCTAGAAAAACGCAAACGAACAACGAAAAAGGGGGTGCAACACGAGGACTTCCCAGGGGGTCACCCATCCTAGTACTACTCTCGCCCAAGCACGCTTAACTGCGGAGTTCTGATGGGATCCGGTGCATTAGTGCTGGTATGATCGCACCCGAAATACTATCCATGCTTATTGCTTGTATGTCTTAAAAGACGCAGAACCTCCTTTGTTTTCGTACGCGAGGCGTGGAACCCACGTGACCGATCGGCTCCGTTCCAAAAATACGAAAACCATCAACCATGAAGCGGAGGCCACCCGAGCATAGAAATAGCAAGAAAGAAAAAAAAAACAAAAAAAACCGCACGTAAAATCTAAAAAAAACGCAAACGGACAACGAAAAAGGGTGGTGCAACATGAGGACTTCCCAGGGGGTCACCCATCCTAGTACTACTCTCGCCCAAGCACGCTTAACTGCGGAGTTCTGATAGGATCCGGTGCATTAGTGCTAGTATGATCGCACCCGAAATACTATCCATGCTTATTGCTTGTATGTCTTAAAAGACGCAGAACCTCCTTTGTTTTCGTACGCGAGGCGTGGGACCCACGTGACCGATCGGCTCCGTTCCAAAAATACGAAGACCATGAACCATGAAACGGAGGCCACCCGAGCATAGAAATAGCAAGAAAGAAAAAAAACAAAAAAAAAACCGCACGTAAAATCTAAAAAAACGCAAACGGACAACGAAAAAGGGGGGTGCAACACGAGGACTTCCCAGGGGGTCACCCATCCTAGTACTACTCTCGCCCAAGCACGCTTAACTGCGGAGTTCTGATGGGATCCGGTGCATTAGTGCTGGTATGATCGCACCCGAAATACTATCCATGCTTATTGCTTGTATGTCTTAAAAGACGCAGAACCTCCTTTGTTTTCGTACGCGAGGCGTGGGACCCACGTGACCGATCAGCTCCGTTCCAAAAATACGAAGACCATCAACCATGAAGCGGAGGCCACCCGAGCATAGAAATAGCAAGAAAGAAAAAAAAACAAAAAAAAACCGCACGTAAAATCTAAAAAAACGCAAACGGACAACAAAAAAGGGGGTTGCAACACGAGGACTTCCCATGGGGTCACCCATCCTAGTACTACTCTCGCCCAAGCACGCTTAACTGCGGAGTTCTGATGGGATCCGGTGCATTAGTGCTGGTATGATCGCACCCGAAATACTGTCCATGCTTATTGCTTGTATGTCTTAAAAGACACAGAACCTCCTTTGTTTTCGTACGCGAGGCGTGGGACCCACGTGACCGATCGGCTCCGTTTCAAAAATACGAAGACCATGAACCATGAAACGGAGGCCACCCGAGCATAGAAATAGCAAGAAAAAAAAAACAAAAAAAACCGCACGTAAAATCTAAAAAAACGCAAACGGACAACGAAAAAGGGGGGGTGCAACACGAGGACTTCCCAGGGGGTCACCCATCCTAGTACTACTCTCGCCCAAGCACGCTTAACTGCGGAGTTCTGATGGGATCCGGTGCATTAGTGCTGGTATGATCGCACCCGAAATACTATCCATGCTTATTGCTTTTATGTCTTAAAAGACGCAGAACCTCCTTTGTTTTCGTACGCGAGGCGTGGAACCCACGTGACCGATCGGCTCCGTTCCAAAAATACGAAAACCATCAACCATGAAGCGGAGGCCACCCGAGCTTAGAAATAGCAAGAAAGAAAAAAAAACAAAAAAAAACTGCACGTAAAATCTAAAAAAACGCAAACGGACAACGAAAAAGGGGGGTGCAACACGAGGACTTCCCAGGGGGTCACCCATCCTAGTACTACTCTCGCCCAAGCACGCTTAATTGCGGAGTTCTGATGGGATCCGGTGCATTAGTGCTGGTATGATCGCACCCGAAATACTATCCATGCTTATTGCTTGTATGTCTTAAAAGACGCAGAACCTCCTTTGTTTTCGTACGCGAGGCATGGGACCCACGTGACCGATCGGCTCCGTTCCAAAAATACGAAGACCATGAACCATGAAACGGAGGCCACCCGAGCATAGAAATAGCAAGAAAGAAAAAAAAAACAAAAAAAAACCGCACGTAAAATCTAAAAAAACGCAAACGGACAACGAAAAAGGGGGGTGCAACACGAGGACTTCGCAGGGGGTCACCCATCCTAGTACTACTCTCGCCCAAGCACGCTTAACTGCGGAGTTCTGATGGGATCCGGTGCATTAGTGCTGGTATGATCGCACCCGAAATACTATCCATGCTTATTGCTTGTATGTCTTAAAAGACGCAGAACCTCCTTTGTTTTCGTACGCGAGGCGTGGGACCCACGTGACCGATCGGCTCCGTTCCAAAAATACGAAGACCATGAACCATGAAACGGAGGCCACCCGAGCATAGAAATAGCAAGAAAGAAAAAAAAACAAAAAAAAACCGCACGTAAAATCTAAAAAAACGCAAACGGACAACGAAAAAGGGGGGTGCAACACGAGGACTTCCCAGGGGGTCACCCATCCTAGTACTACTCTCGCCCAAGCACGCTTAACTGCGGAGTTCTGATGGGATCCGGTGCATTAGTGCTGGTATGATCGCACCCAAAATACTATCCATGCTTATTGCTTGTATGTCTTAAAAGACGCAGAAACTCCTTTGTTTTCGTACGCGAGGCGTGGGACCCACGTGACCGATCAGCTCCGTTCCAAAAATACGAAGACCATCAACCATGAAGCGGAGGCCACCCGAGCATAGAAATAGCAAGAAAGAAAAAAAAAACAAAAAAAAAAACGCACGTAAAATCTAAAAAAACGCAAACGGAGAACGAAAAAGGGGGGGTGCAACACGAGGACTTCCCATGGGGTCACCCATCCTAGTACTACTCTCGCCCAAGCACGCTTAACTACGGAGTTCTGATGGGATCCGGTGCATTAGTGCTGGTATGATCGCACCCGAAATACTGTCCATGCTTATTGCTTGTATGTCTTAAAAGACACAGAACCTCCTTTGTTTTCGTACGCGAGGCGTGGGACCCACGTGACCGATCGGCTCCGTTCCAAAAATACGAAGACCATGAACCTTGAAACGGAGGCCACCCGAGCATAGAAATAGCAAGAAAAAAAAAACAAAAAAAAAACCGCACGTAAAATCTAAAAAAACGCAAACGGACAACGAAAAAGGGGGGGTGCAACACGAGGACTTCCCAGGGGGTCACCCATCCTAGTACTACTCTCGCCCAAGCACGCTTAACTGCGAAGTTCTGATGGGATCCGGTGCATTAGTGCTGGTATGATCGCACCCGAAATACTATCCATGCTTATTGCTTTTATGTCTTAAAAGACGCAGAACCTCCTTTGTTTTCGTACGCGAGGCGTGGAACCCACGTGACCGATCCGCTCCGTTCCAAAAATACGAAAACCATCAACCATGAAGCGGAGGCCACCCGAGCATAGAAATAGCAAGAAAGAAAAAAAAAACAAAAAAAAACCGCACGTAAAATCTAAAAAAACGCAAACGGACAACGAAAAAGGGGGGTGCAACACGAGGACTTCCCAGGGGGTCACCCATCCTAGTACTACTCTCGCCCAAGCACGCTTAACTGCGGAGTTCTGATGGGATCCGGTGCATTAGTGCTGGTATGATCGCACCGGAACTACTATCCATGCTTATTGCTTGTATGTCTTAAAAGACGCAGAACCTCCTTTGTTTTCGTACGCGAGGCGTGGGACCCACGTGACCGATCGGCTCCGTTCCAAAAATACGAAGACCATGAACCATGAAACGGAGGCCACCCGAGCATAGAAATAGCAAGAAAGAAAAAAAACAAAAAAATAAACTGCACGTAAAATCTAGAAAAACGCAAACGGACAACGAAAAAGGGGGGTGCAACACGAGGACTTCCCAGGGGGTCACCCATCCTAGTACTACTCTCGCCCAAGCACGCTTAACTGCGGAGTTCTGATGGGATCCGGTGCATTAGTGCTGGTACGATCGCATCCGAAATATTATCCATGCTTATTGCTTGTATGTCTTAAAAGACGCAGAACCTCCTTTGTTTTCGTACGCGAGGCGTGGAACCCACGTGACCGATCGGCTCCGTTCCAAAAATACGAAAACCATCAACCATGAAGCGGAGGCCACCCGAGCATAAAAAAAGCAAGAAAGAAAAAAAAACAAAAAAAAACCGCACGTAAAATCTAAAAAAACGCAAACGGACAACGAAAAAAGGGGGTGCAACATGAGGACTTCCCAGGGGGTCACCCATCCTAATACTACTCTCGCCCAAGCACGCTTAACTGCGAAGTTCTGATGGGATCCGGTGCATTAGTGCTAGTATGATCGCACGCGAAATACTATCCATGCTTATTGCTTTTATGTCTTAAAAGACGCAGAACCTCCTTTGTTTCCGTACGCGAGGCGTGGAACCCACGTGACCGATCCGCTCCGTTCCAAAAATACGAAAACCATCAACCATGAAGCGGAGGCCACCCGAGCATAGAAATAGCAAGAAAGAAAAAAAAAACAAAAAAAAACCGCACGTAAAATCTAAAAAAACGCAAACGGACAACGAAAAAGGGGGGTGCAACACGAGGACTTCCCAGGGGGTCACCCATCCTAGTACTACTCTCGCCCAAGCACGCTTAACTGCGGAGTTCTGATGGGATCCGGTGCATTAGTGCTGGTATGATCGCACCGGAAATACTATTCATGCTTATTGCTTGTATGTCTTAAAAGACGCAGAACCTCCTTTGTTTTCGTACGCGAGGCGTGGGACCCACGTGATCGATCGGCTCCGTTCCAAAAATACGAAGACCATGAACCATGAAACGGAGGCCACCCGAGCATAGAAATAGCAAGAAAGAAAAAAAAACAAAAAAAAAACTGCACGTAAAATCTAGAAAAACGCAAACGGACAACGAAAAAGGGGGTGCAACACGAGGACTTCCCAGGGGGTCACCCATCCTAGTACTACTCTCGCCCAAGCACGCTTAACTGCGGAGTTCTGATGGGATCCGGTGCATTAGTGCTGGTATGATCGCACCCAAAATACTATCCATGCTTATTGCTTGTATGTCTTAAAAGACGCAGAACCTCCTTTGTTTTCGTACGCGAGGCGTGGAACCCACGTGACCGATCGGCTCCGTTCCAAAAATACGAAAACCATCAACCATGAAGCGGAGGCCACCCGAGCATAGAAATAGCAAGAAAGAAAAAAAAACAAAAAAAACCGCACGTAAAATCTAAAAAAACGCAAACGGACAACGAAAAAGGGTGGTGCAACATGAGGACTTCCCAGGGGGTCACCCATCCTAGTACTACTCTCGCCCAAGCACGCTTAACTGCGGAGTTCTGATAGGATCCGGTGCATTAGTGCTAGTATGATCGCACCCGAAATACTATCCATGCTTATTGCTTGTATGTCTTAAAAGACGCAGAACCTCCTTTGTTTTCGTACGCGAGGCGTGGGACCCACGTGACCGATCGGCTCCGTTCCAAAAATACGAAGACCATGAACCATGAAACGGAGGCCACCCGAGCATAGAAATAGCAAGAAAGAAAAAAAACAAAAAAAAAACCGCACGTAAAATCTAAAAAAACGCAAACGGACAACGAAAAAGGGGGGTGCAACACGAGGACTTCCCAGGGGGTCACCCATCCTAGTACTACTCTCGCCCAAGCACGCTTAACTGCGGAGTTCTGATGCGATCCGGTGCATTAGTGCTGGTATGATCGCACCCGAAATACTATCCATGCTTATTGCTTGTATGTCTTAAAAGACGCAGAACCTCCTTTGTTTTCGTACGCGAGGCGTGGGACCCACGTGACCGATCAGCTCCGTTCCAAAAATACGAAGACCATCAACCATGAAGCGGAGGCCACCCGAGCATAGAAATAGCAAGAAAGAAAAAAAACAAAAAAAAACCGCACGTAAAATCTAAAAAAACGCAAACGGACAACAAAAAAGGGGGTTGCAACACGAGGACTTCCCATGGGGTCACCCATCCTAGTACTACTCTCGCCCAAGCACGCTTAACTGCGGAGTTCTGATGGGATCCGGTGCATTAGTGCTGGTATGATCGCACCCGAAATACTGTCCATGCTTATTGCTTGTATGTCTTAAAAGACACAGAACCTCCTTTGTTTTCGTACGCGAGGCGTGGGACCCACGTGACCGATCGGCTCCGTTCCAAAAATACGAAGACCATGAACCATGAAACGGAGGCCACCCGAGCATAGAAATAGCAAGAAAAAAAAAACAAAAAAAACCGCACGTAAAATCTAAAAAAACGCAAACGGACAACGAAAAAGGGGGGGTGCAACACGAGGACTTCCCAGGGGGTCACCCATCCTAGTACTACTCTCGCCCAAGCACGCTTAACTGCGGAGTTCTGATGGGATCCGGTGCATTAGTGCTGGTATGATCGCACCCGAAATACTATCCATGCTTATTGCTTTTATGTCTTAAAAGACGCAGAACCTCCTTTGTTTTCTTACGCGAGGCGTGGAACCCACGTGACCGATCGGCTCCGTTCCAAAAATACGAAAACCATCAACCATGAAGCGGAGGCCATCCGAGCATAGAAATAGCAAGAAAGAAAAAAAACAAAAAAAAACTGCACGTAAAATCTAAAAAAACGCAAACGGACAACGAAAAAGGGGGGTGCAACACGAGGACTTCCCAGGGGGTCACCCATCCTAGTACTACTCTCGCCCAAGCACGCTTAATTGCGGAGTTCTGATGGGATCCGGTGCATTAGTGCTGGTATGATCGCACCCGAAATACTATCCATGCTTATTGCTTGTATGTCTTAAAAGACGCAGAACCTCCTTTGTTTTCGTACGCGAGGCATGGGACCCACGTGACCGATCGGCTCCGTTCCAAAAATACGAAGACCATGAACCATGAAACGGAGGCCACCCGAGCATAGAAATAGCAAGAAAGAAAAAAAAAACAAAAAAAAACCGCACGTAAAATCTAAAAAAACGCAAACGGACAACGAAAAAGGGGGGTGCAACACGAGGACTTCGCAGGGGGTCACCCATCCTAGTACTACTCTCGCCCAAGCACGCTTAACTGCGGAGTTCTGATGGGATCCGGTGCATTAGTGCTGGTATGATCGCACCCGAAATACTATCCATGCTTATTGCTTGTATGTCTTAAAAGACGCAGAACCTCCTTTGTTTTCGTACGCGAGGCGTGGGACCCACGTGACCGATCGGCTCCGTTCCAAAAATACGAAGACCATGAACCATGAAACGGAGGCCACCCGAGCATAGAAATAGCAAGAAAGAAAAAAAAAACAAAAAAAAACCGCACGTAAAATCTAAAAAAACGCAAACGGACAACGAAAAAGGGGGGTGCAACACGAGGACTTCCCAGGGGGTCACCCATCCTAGTACTACTCTCGCCCAAGCACGCTTAACTGCGGAGTTCTGATGGGATCCGGTGCATTAGTGCTGCTATGATCGCACCCAAAATACTATCCATGCTTATTGCTTGTATGTCTTAAAAGACGCAGAAACTCCTTTGTTTTCGTACGCGAGGCGTGGGACCCACGTGACCGATCAGCTCCGTTCCAAAAATACGAAGACCATCAACCATGAAGCGGAGGCCACCCGAGCATAGAAATAGAAAGAAAGAAAAAAAAAACAAAAAAAAAACGCACGTAAAATCTAAAAAAACGCAAACGGACAACGAAAAAGGGGGGGTGCAACACGAGGACTTCCCATGGGGTCACCCATCCTAGTACTACTCTCGCCCAAGCACGCTTAACTACGGAGTTCTGATGGGATCCGGTGCATTAGTGCTGGTATGATCGCACCCGAAATACTGTCCATGCTTATTGCTTGTATGTCTTAAAAGACACAGAACCTCCTTTGTTTTCGTACGCGAGGCGTGGGACCCACGTGACCGATCGGCTCCGTTCCAAAAATACGAAGACCATGAACCTTGAAACGGAGGCCACCCGAGCATAGAAATAGCAAGAAAAAAAAAACAAAAAAAAAACCGCACGTAAAATCTAAAAAAACGCAAACGGACAACGAAAAAGGAGGGGTGCAACACGAGGACTTCCCAGGGGGTCACCCATCCTAGTACTACTCTCGCCCAAGCACGCTTAACTGCAGAGTTCTGATGGGATCCGGTGCATTAGTGCTGGTATGATCGCACCCGAAATACTATCCATGCTTATTGCTTTTATGTCTTAAAAGACGCAGAACCTCCTTTGTTTTCGTACGCGAGGCGTGGAACCCACGTGACCGATCGGCTCCGTTCCAAAAATACGAAAACCATCAACCATGAAGCGGAGGCCACCCGAGCATAGAAATAGCAAGAAAGAAAAAAAAAACAAAAAAAAACCGCACGTAAAATCTAAAAAAACGCAAACGGACAACGAAAAAGGGGGGTGCAACACGAGGACTTCCCAGGGGGTCACCCATCCTAGTACTACTCTCGCCCAAGCACGCTTAACTGCGGAGTTCTGATGGGATCCGGTGCATTAGTGCTGGTATGATCGCACCCAAAATACTATCCATGCTTATTGCTTGTATGTCTTAAAAGACGCAGAAACTCCTTTGTTTTCGTACGCGAGGCGTGGGACCCACGTGACCGATCAGCTCCGTTCCAAAAATACGAAGACCATCAACCATGAAGCGGAGGCCACCCGAGCATAGAAATAGCAAGAAAGAAAAAAAAAACAAAAAAAAAAACGCACGTAAAATCTAAAAAAACGCAAACGGAGAACGAAAAAGGGGGGGTGCAACACGAGGACTTCCCATGGGGTCACCCATCCTAGTACTACTCTCGCCCAAGCACGCTTAACTACGGAGTTCTGATGGGATCCGGTGCATTAGTGCTGGTATGATCGCACCCGAAATACTGTCCATGCTTATTGCTTGTATGTCTTAAAAGACACAGAACCTCCTTTGTTTTCGTACGCGAGGCGTGGGACCCACGTGACCGATCGGCTCCGTTCCAAAAATACGAAGACCATGAACCTTGAAACGGAGGCCACCCGAGCATAGAAATAGCAAGAAAAAAAAAACAAAAAAAAAACCGCACGTAAAATCTAAAAAAACGCAAACGGACAACGAAAAAGGGGGGGTGCAACACGAGGACTTCCCAGGGGGTCACCCATCCTAGTACTACTCTCGCCCAAGCACGCTTAACTGCGAAGTTCTGATGGGATCCGGTGCATTAGTGCTGGTATGATCGCACCCGAAATACTATCCATGCTTATTGCTTTTATGTCTTAAAAGACGCAGAACCTCCTTTGTTTTCGTACGCGAGGCGTGGAACCCACGTGACCGATCCGCTCCGTTCCAAAAATACGAAAACCATCAACCATGAAGCGGAGGCCACCCGAGCATAGAAATAGCAAGAAAGAAAAAAAAAACAAAAAAAAACCGCACGTAAAATCTAAAAAAACGCAAACGGACAACGAAAAAGGGGGGTGCAACACGAGGACTTCCCAGGGGGTCACCCATCCTAGTACTACTCTCGCCCAAGCACGCTTAACTGCGGAGTTCTGATGGGATCCGGTGCATTAGTGCTGGTATGATCGCACCGGAACTACTATCCATGCTTATTGCTTGTATGTCTTAAAAGACGCAGAACCTCCTTTGTTTTCGTACGCGAGGCGTGGGACCCACGTGACCGATCGGCTCCGTTCCAAAAATACGAAGACCATGAACCATGAAACGGAGGCCACCCGAGCATAGAAATAGCAAGAAAGAAAAAAAACAAAAAAATAAACTGCACGTAAAATCTAGAAAAACGCAAACGGACAACGAAAAAGGGGGGTGCAACACGAGGACTTCCCAGGGGGTCACCCATCCTAGTACTACTCTCGCCCAAGCACGCTTAACTGCGGAGTTCTGATGGGATCCGGTGCATTAGTGCTGGTACGATCGCATCCGAAATATTATCCATGCTTATTGCTTGTATGTCTTAAAAGACGCAGAACCTCCTTTGTTTTCGTACGCGAGGCGTGGAACCCACGTGACCGATCGGCTCCGTTCCAAAAATACGAAAACCATCAACCATGAAGCGGAGGCCACCCGAGCATAAAAAAAGCAAGAAAGAAAAAAAAACAAAAAAAAACCGCACGTAAAATCTAAAAAAACGCAAACGGACAACGAAAAAAGGGGGTGCAACATGAGGACTTCCCAGGGGGTCACCCATCCTAATACTACTCTCGCCCAAGCACGCTTAACTGCGAAGTTCTGATGGGATCCGGTGCATTAGTGCTAGTATGATCGCACGCGAAATACTATCCATGCTTATTGCTTTTATGTCTTAAAAGACGCAGAACCTCCTTTGTTTCCGTACGCGAGGCGTGGAACCCACGTGACCGATCCGCTCCGTTCCAAAAATACGAAAACCATCAACCATGAAGCGGAGGCCACCCGAGCATAGAAATAGCAAGAAAGAAAAAAAAAACAAAAAAAAACCGCACGTAAAATCTAAAAAAACGCAAACGGACAACGAAAAAGGGGGGTGCAACACGAGGACTTCCCAGGGGGTCACCCATCCTAGTACTACTCTCGCCCAAGCACGCTTAACTGCGGAGTTCTGATGGGATCCGGTGCATTAGTGCTGGTATGATCGCACCGGAAATACTATTCATGCTTATTGCTTGTATGTCTTAAAAGACGCAGAACCTCCTTTGTTTTCGTACGCGAGGCGTGGGACCCACGTGATCGATCGGCTCCGTTCCAAAAATACGAAGACCATGAACCATGAAACGGAGGCCACCCGAGCATAGAAATAGCAAGAAAGAAAAAA
This sequence comes from Lactuca virosa, assembly GCF_052849685.1. Taxonomy (NCBI): domain Eukaryota; kingdom Viridiplantae; phylum Streptophyta; class Magnoliopsida; order Asterales; family Asteraceae; genus Lactuca; species Lactuca virosa. The sequence continues at coordinate 263,217,301 of NC_136426.1, read as the reverse complement.
AAACAAAAAAAAAACTGCACGTAAAATCTAGAAAAACGCAAACGGACAACGAAAAAGGGGGTGCAACACGAGGACTTCCCAGGGGGTCACCCATCCTAGTACTACTCTCGCCCAAGCACGCTTAACTGCGGAGTTCTGATGGGATCCGGTGCATTAGTGCTGGTATGATCGCACCCAAAATACTATCCATGCTTATTGCTTGTATGTCTTAAAAGACGCAGAACCTCCTTTGTTTTCGTACGCGAGGCGTGGAACCCACGTGACCGATCGGCTCCGTTCCAAAAATACGAAAACCATCAACCATGAAGCGGAGGCCACCCGAGCATAGAAATAGCAAGAAAGAAAAAAAAACAAAAAAAACCGCACGTAAAATCTAAAAAAACGCAAACGGACAACGAAAAAGGGTGGTGCAACATGAGGACTTCCCAGGGGGTCACCCATCCTAGTACTACTCTCGCCCAAGCACGCTTAACTGCGGAGTTCTGATAGGATCCGGTGCATTAGTGCTAGTATGATCGCACCCGAAATACTATCCATGCTTATTGCTTGTATGTCTTAAAAGACGCAGAACCTCCTTTGTTTTCGTACGCGAGGCGTGGGACCCACGTGACCGATCGGCTCCGTTCCAAAAATACGAAGACCATGAACCATGAAACGGAGGCCACCCGAGCATAGAAATAGCAAGAAAGAAAAAAAACAAAAAAAAAACCGCACGTAAAATCTAAAAAAACGCAAACGGACAACGAAAAAGGGGGGTGCAACACGAGGACTTCCCAGGGGGTCACCCATCCTAGTACTACTCTCGCCCAAGCACGCTTAACTGCGGAGTTCTGATGCGATCCGGTGCATTAGTGCTGGTATGATCGCACCCGAAATACTATCCATGCTTATTGCTTGTATGTCTTAAAAGACGCAGAACCTCCTTTGTTTTCGTACGCGAGGCGTGGGACCCACGTGACCGATCAGCTCCGTTCCAAAAATACGAAGACCATCAACCATGAAGCGGAGGCCACCCGAGCATAGAAATAGCAAGAAAGAAAAAAAACAAAAAAAAACCGCACGTAAAATCTAAAAAAACGCAAACGGACAACAAAAAAGGGGGTTGCAACACGAGGACTTCCCATGGGGTCACCCATCCTAGTACTACTCTCGCCCAAGCACGCTTAACTGCGGAGTTCTGATGGGATCCGGTGCATTAGTGCTGGTATGATCGCACCCGAAATACTGTCCATGCTTATTGCTTGTATGTCTTAAAAGACACAGAACCTCCTTTGTTTTCGTACGCGAGGCGTGGGACCCACGTGACCGATCGGCTCCGTTCCAAAAATACGAAGACCATGAACCATGAAACGGAGGCCACCCGAGCATAGAAATAGCAAGAAAAAAAAAACAAAAAAAACCGCACGTAAAATCTAAAAAAACGCAAACGGACAACGAAAAAGGGGGGGTGCAACACGAGGACTTCCCAGGGGGTCACCCATCCTAGTACTACTCTCGCCCAAGCACGCTTAACTGCGGAGTTCTGATGGGATCCGGTGCATTAGTGCTGGTATGATCGCACCCGAAATACTATCCATGCTTATTGCTTTTATGTCTTAAAAGACGCAGAACCTCCTTTGTTTTCTTACGCGAGGCGTGGAACCCACGTGACCGATCGGCTCCGTTCCAAAAATACGAAAACCATCAACCATGAAGCGGAGGCCATCCGAGCATAGAAATAGCAAGAAAGAAAAAAAACAAAAAAAAACTGCACGTAAAATCTAAAAAAACGCAAACGGACAACGAAAAAGGGGGGTGCAACACGAGGACTTCCCAGGGGGTCACCCATCCTAGTACTACTCTCGCCCAAGCACGCTTAATTGCGGAGTTCTGATGGGATCCGGTGCATTAGTGCTGGTATGATCGCACCCGAAATACTATCCATGCTTATTGCTTGTATGTCTTAAAAGACGCAGAACCTCCTTTGTTTTCGTACGCGAGGCATGGGACCCACGTGACCGATCGGCTCCGTTCCAAAAATACGAAGACCATGAACCATGAAACGGAGGCCACCCGAGCATAGAAATAGCAAGAAAGAAAAAAAAAACAAAAAAAAACCGCACGTAAAATCTAAAAAAACGCAAACGGACAACGAAAAAGGGGGGTGCAACACGAGGACTTCGCAGGGGGTCACCCATCCTAGTACTACTCTCGCCCAAGCACGCTTAACTGCGGAGTTCTGATGGGATCCGGTGCATTAGTGCTGGTATGATCGCACCCGAAATACTATCCATGCTTATTGCTTGTATGTCTTAAAAGACGCAGAACCTCCTTTGTTTTCGTACGCGAGGCGTGGGACCCACGTGACCGATCGGCTCCGTTCCAAAAATACGAAGACCATGAACCATGAAACGGAGGCCACCCGAGCATAGAAATAGCAAGAAAGAAAAAAAAAACAAAAAAAAACCGCACGTAAAATCTAAAAAAACGCAAACGGACAACGAAAAAGGGGGGTGCAACACGAGGACTTCCCAGGGGGTCACCCATCCTAGTACTACTCTCGCCCAAGCACGCTTAACTGCGGAGTTCTGATGGGATCCGGTGCATTAGTGCTGCTATGATCGCACCCAAAATACTATCCATGCTTATTGCTTGTATGTCTTAAAAGACGCAGAAACTCCTTTGTTTTCGTACGCGAGGCGTAGGACCCACGTGACCGATCAGCTCCGTTCCAAAAATACGAAGACCATCAACCATGAAGCGGAGGCCACCCGAGCATAGAAATAGAAAGAAAGAAAAAAAAAACAAAAAAAAAACGCACGTAAAATCTAAAAAAACGCAAACGGACAACGAAAAAGGGGGGGTGCAACACGAGGACTTCCCATGGGGTCACCCATCCTAGTACTACTCTCGCCCAAGCACGCTTAACTACGGAGTTCTGATGGGATCCGGTGCATTAGTGCTGGTATGATCGCACCCGAAATACTGTCCATGCTTATTGCTTGTATGTCTTAAAAGACACAGAACCTCCTTTGTTTTCGTACGCGAGGCGTGGGACCCACGTGACCGATCGGCTCCGTTCCAAAAATACGAAGACCATGAACCTTGAAACGGAGGCCACCCGAGCATAGAAATAGCAAGAAAAAAAAAACAAAAAAAAAACCGCACGTAAAATCTAAAAAAACGCAAACGGACAACGAAAAAGGAGGGGTGCAACACGAGGACTTCCCAGGGGGTCACCCATCCTAGTACTACTCTCGCCCAAGCACGCTTAACTGCAGAGTTCTGATGGGATCCGGTGCATTAGTGCTGGTATGATCGCACCCGAAATACTATCCATGCTTATTGCTTTTATGTCTTAAAAGACGCAGAACCTCCTTTGTTTTCGTACGCGAGGCGTGGAACCCACGTGACCGATCGGCTCCGTTCCAAAAATACGAAAACCATCAACCATGAAGCGGAGGCCACCCGAGCATAGAAATAGCAAGAAAGAAAAAAAAACAAAAAAAAACCGCACGTAAAATCTAAAAAAACGCAAACGGCAACGAAAAAGGGGGGTGCAACACGAGGACTTCCCAGGGGGTCACCCATCCTAGTACTACTCTCGCCCAAGCACGCTTAACTGCGGAGTTCTGATGGGATCCGGTGCATTAGTGCTAGTATGATCGCACCCGAAATACTATCCATGCTTATTGCTTGTATGTCTTAAAAGACGCAGAACCTCCTTTGTTTTCGTACGCGAGGCGTGGGACCCACGTGACCGATCGGCTCCGTTCCAAAAATACGAAGACCATGAACCATGAAACGGAGGCCACCCGAGCATAGAAATAGCAAGAAAGAAAAAAAAAACAAAAAAAAACCACACGTAAAATCTAAAAAAACGCAAACGGACAACGAAAAAGCGGGGTGCAACACGAGGACTTCCCAGGGGGTCACCCATCCTAGTACTACTCTCGCCCAAGCACGCTTAACTGCGGAGTTCTGATGGGATCCGGTGCATTAGTGCTGGTATGATCGCACCCAAAATACTATCCATGCTTATTGCTTGTATGTCTTAAAAGACGCAGAACCTCCTTTGTTTTCGTACGCGAGGCGTGGAACCCACGTGACCGATCGGCTCCGTTCCAAAAATACGAAAACCATCAACCATGAAGCGGAGGCCACCCGAGCATAGAAATAGCAAGAAAGAAAAAAAAACAAAAAAAACCGCACGTAAAATCTAAAAAAACGCAAACGGCAACGAAAAAGGGGGGTGCAACACGAGGACTTCCCAGGGGGTCACCCATCCTAGTACTACTCTCGCCCAAGCACGCTTAACTGCGGAGTTCTGATGGGATCCGGTGCATTAGTGCTAGTATGATCGCACCCGAAATACTATCCATGCTTATTGCTTGTATGTCTTAAAAGACGCAGAACCTCCTTTGTTTTCGTACGCGAGGCGTGGGACCCACGTGACCGATCGGCTCCGTTCCAAAAATACGAAGACCATGAACCATGAAACGGAGGCCACCCGAGCATAGAAATAGCAAGAAAGAAAAAAAACAAAAAAAAAACCGCACGTAAAATCTAAAAAAACGCAAACGGACAACGAAAAAGGGGGGTGCAACACGAGGACTTCCCAGGGGGTCACCCATCCTAGTACTGCTCTCGCCCAAGCACGCTTAACTGCGGAGTTCTGATGGGATCCGGTGCATTAGTGCTGGTATGATCGCACCCGAAATACTATCCATGCTTATTGCTTGTATGTCTTAAAAGACGCAGAAGCTCCTTTGTTTTCGTACGCGAGGCGTGGGACCCACGTGACCGATCAGCTCCGTTCCAAAAATACGAAGACCATCAACCATGAAGCGGAGGCCACCCGAGCATAGAAATAGCAAGAAAGAAAAAAAAACAAAAAAAAACCGCACGTAAAATCTAAAAAAACGCAAACGGACAACAAAAAAGGGGGTTGCAACACGAGGACTTCCCATGGGGTCACCCATCCTAGTACTACTCTCGCCCAAGCACGCTTAACTGCGGAGTTCTGATGGGATCCGGTGCATTAGTGCTGGTATGATCGCACCCGAAATACTGTCCATGCTTATTGCTTGTATGTCTTAAAAGACACAGAACCTCCTTTGTTTTCGTACGCGAGGCGTGGGACCCACGTGACCGATCGGCTCCGTTCCAAAAATACGAAGACCATGAACCATGAAACGGAGGCCACCCGAGCATAGAAATAGCAAGAAAAAAAAAACAAAAAAAACCGCACGTAAAATCTAAAAAAACGCAAACGGACAACGAAAAAGGGGGGGTGCAACACGAGGACTTCCCAGGGGGTCACCCATCCTAGTACTACTCTCGCCCAAGCACGCTTAACTGCGGAGTTCTGATGGGATCCGGTGCATTAGTGCTGGTATGATCGCACCCGAAATACTATCCATGCTTATTGCTTTTATGTCTTAAAAGACGCAGAACCTCCTTTGTTTTCTTACGCGAGGCGTGGAACCCACGTGACCGATCGGCTCCGTTCCAAAAATACGAAAACCATCAACCATGAAGCGGAGGCCACCCGAGCATAGAAATAGCAAGAAAGAAAAAAAAACAAAAAAAAACTGCACGTAAAATCTAAAAAAACGCAAACGGACAACGAAAAAGGGAGGTGCAACACGAGGACTTCCCAGGGGGTCACCCATCCTAGTACTACTCTCGCCCAAGCACGCTTAATTGCGGAGTTCTGATGGGATCCGGTGCATTAGTGCTGGTATGATCGCACCCGAAATACTATCCATGCTTATTGCTTGTATGTCTTAAAAGACGCAGAACCTCCTTTGTTTTCGTACGCGAGGCATGGGACCCACGTGACCGATCGGCTCCGTTCCAAAAATACGAAGACCATGAACCATGAAACGGAGGCCACCCGAGCATAGAAATAACAAGAAAGAAAAAAAAACAAAAAAAAACCGCACGTAAAATCTAAAAAAACGCAAACGGACAACGAAAAAGGGGGGTGCAACACGAGGACTTCGCAGGGGGTCACCCATCCTAGTACTACTCTCGCCCAAGCACGCTTAACTGCGGAGTTCTGATGGGATCCGGTGCATTAGTGCTGGTATGATCGCACCCAAAATACTATCCATGCTTATTGCTTGTATGTCTTAAAAGACGCAGAACCTCCTTTGTTTTCGTACGCGAGGCGTGGGACCCACGTGACCGATCGGCTCCGTTCCAAAAATACGAAGACCATGAACCATGAAACGGAGGCCACCCGAGCATAGAAATAGCAAGAAAGAAAAAAAAAACAAAAAAAAACCGCACGTAAAATCTAAAAAAACGCAAACGGACAACGAAAAAGGGGGGTGCAACACGAGGACTTCCCAGGGGGTCACCCATCCTAGTACTACTCTCGCCCAAGCACGCTTAACTGCGGAGTTCTGATGGGATCCGGTGCATTAGTGCTGGTATGATCGCACCCAAAATACTATCCATGCTTATTGCTTGTATGTCTTAAAAGACGCAGAAACTCCTTTGTTTTCGTACGCGAGGCGTGGGACCCACGTGACCGATCAGCTCCGTTCCAAAAATACGAAGACCATCAACCATGAAGCGGAGGCCACCCGAGCATAGAAATAGAAAGAAAGAAAAAAAAAACAAAAAAAAAACGCACGTAAAATCTAAAAAAACGCAAACGGACAACGAAAAAGGGGGGTGCAACACGAGGACTTCCCATGGGGTCACCCATCCTAGTACTACTCTCGCCCAAGCACGCTTAACTACGGAGTTCTGATGGGATCCGGTGCATTAGTGCTGGTATGATCGCACCCGAAATACTGTCCATGCTTATTGCTTGTATGTCTTAAAAGACACAGAACCTCCTTTGTTTTCGTACGCGAGGCGTGGGACCCACGTGACCGATCGGCTCCGTTCCAAAAATACGAAGACCATGAACCTTGAAACGGAGGCCACCCGAGCATAGAAATAGCAAGAAAAAAAAACAAAAAAAAAACCGCACGTAAAATCTAAAAAAACGCAAACGGACAACGAAAAAGGGGGGGTGCAACACGAGGACTTCCCAGGGGGTCACCCATCCTAGTACTACTCTCGCCCAAGCACGCTTAACTGCACAGTTCTGATGGGATCCGGTGCATTAGTGCTGGTATGATCGCACCCGAAATACTATCCATGCTTATTGCTTTTATGTCTTAAAAGACGCAGAACCTCCTTTGTTTTCGTACGCGAGGCGTGGAACCCACGTGACCGATCGGCTCCGTTCCAAAAATACGAAAACCATCAACCATGAAGCGGAGGCCACCCGAGCATAGAAATAGCAAGAAAGAAAAAAAAAACAAAAAAAAACCGCACGTAAAATCTAAAAAAACGCAAACGGACAACGAAAAAGCGGGGTGCAACACGAGGACTTCCCAGGGGGTCACCCATCCTAGTACTACTCTCGCCCAAGCACGCTTAACTGCGGAGTTCTGATGGGATCCGGTGCATTAGTGCTGGTATGATCGCACCCAAAATACTATCCATGCTTATTGCTTGTATGTCTTAAAAGACGCAGAACCTCCTTTGTTTTCGTACGCGAGGCGTGGAACCCACGTGACCGATCGGCTCCGTTCCAAAAATACGAAAACCATCAACCATGAAGCGGAGGCCACCCGAGCATAGAAATAGCAAGAAAGAAAAAAAAACAAAAAAAAACCGCACGTAAAATCTAAAAAAACGCAAACGGAAACGAAAAAGGGGGGTGCAACACGAGGACTTCCCAGGGGGTCACCCATCCTAGTACTACTCTCGCCCAAGCACGCTTAACTGCGGAGTTCTGATGGGATCCGGTGCATTAGTGCTGGTATGATCGCACCCGAAATACTATCCATGCTTATTGCTTGTATGTCTTAAAAGACGCAGAACCTCCTTTGTTTTCGTACGCGAGGCGTGGGACCCACGTGACCGATCGGCTCCGTTCCAAAAATACGAAGACCATGAACCATGAAACGGAGGCCACCCGAGCATAGAAATAGCAAGAAAGAAAAAAAAACAAAAAAAAAACTGCACGTAAAATCTAGAAAAACGCAAACGGACAACGAAAAAGGGGGTGCAACACGAGGACTTCCCAGGGGGTCACCCATCCTAGTACTACTCTCGCCCAAGCACGCTGAACTGCGGAGTTCTGATGGGATCCGGTGCATTAGTGCTGGTATGATCGCACCCGAAATACTATCCATGCTTATTGCTTGTATGTCTTAAAAGACGCAGAACCTCCTTTGTTTTCGTACGCGAGGCGTGGAACCCACGTGACCGATCGGCTCCGTTCCAAAAATACGAAAACCATCAACCATGAAGCGGAGGCCACCCGAGCATAGAAATAGCAAGAAAGAAAAAAAAAACAAAAAAAACCGCACGTAAAATCTAAAAAAACGCAAACGGACAACGAAAAAGGGTGGTGCAACATGAGGACTTCCCAGGGGGTCACCCATCCTAGTACTACTCTCGCCCAAGCACGCTTAACTGCGGAGTTCTGATAGGATCCGGTGCATTAGTGCTAGTATGATCGCACCCGAAATACTATCCATGCTTATTGCTTGTATGTCTTAAAAGACGCAGAACCTCCTTTGTTTTCGTACGCGAGGCGTGGGACCCACGTGACCGATCGGCTCCGTTCCAAAAATACGAAGACCATGAACCATGAAACGGAGGCCACCCGAGCATAGAAATAGCAAAAAAGAAAAAAAACAAAAAAAAAACCGCACGTAAAATCTAAAAAAACGCAAACGGACAACGAAAAAGGGGGGGTGCAACACGAGGACTTCCCAGGGGGTCACCCATCCTAGTACTACTCTCGCCCAAGCACGCTTAACTGCGGAGTTCTGATGGGATCCGGTGCATTAGTGCTGGTATGATCGCACCCGAAATACTATCCATGCTTATTGCTTGTATGTCTTAAAAGACGCAGAACCTCCTTTGTTTTCGTACGCGAGGCGTGGGACCCACGTGACCGATCAGCTCCGTTCCAAAAATACGAAGACCATCAACCATGAAGCGGAGGCCACCCGAGCATAGAAATAGCAAGAAAGAAAAAAAAACAAAAAAAAACCGCACGTAAAATCTAAAAAAACGCAAACGGACAACAAAAAAGGGGGTTGCAACACGAGGACTTCCCATGGGGTCACCCATCCTAGTACTACTCTCGCCCAAGCACGCTTAACTGCGGAGTTCTGATGGGATCCGGTGCATTAGTGCTGGTATGATCGCACCCGAAATACTGTCCATGCTTATTGCTTGTATGTCTTAAAAGACACAGAACCTCCTTTGTTTTCGTACGCGAGGCGTGGGACCCACGTGACCGATCGGCTCCGTTCCAAAAATACGAAGACCATGAACCATGAAACGGAGGCCACCCGAGCATAGAAATAGCAAGAAAGAAAAAAAAACAAAAAAAACTGCACGTAAAATCTAAAAAAACGCAAACGGACAACGAAAAAGGGGGGTGCAACACGAGGACTTCCCAGGGGGTCACCCATCCTAGTACTACTCTCGCCCAAGCACGCTTAATTGCGGAGTTCTGATGGGATCCGGTGCATTAGTGCTGGTATGATCGCACCCGAAATACTATCCATGCTTATTGCTTGTATGTCTTAAAAGACGCAGAACCTCCTTTGTTTTCGTACGCGAGGCATGGGACCCACGTGACCGATCGGCTCCGTTCCAAAAATACGAAGACCATGAACCATGAAACGGAGGCCACCCGAGCATAGAAATAGCAAGAAAGAAAAAAAAAACAAAAAAAAACCGCACGTAAAATCTAAAAAAACGCAAACGGACAACGAAAAAGGGGGGTGCAACACGAGGACTTCGCAGGGGGTCACCCATCCTAGTACTACTCTCGCCCAAGCACGCTTAACTGCGGAGTTCTGATGGGATCCGGTGCATTAGTGCTGGTATGATCGCACCCGAAATACTATCCATGCTTATTGCTTGTATGTCTTAAAAGACGCAGAACCTCCTTTGTTTTCGTACGCGAGGCGTGGGACCCACGTGACCGATCGGCTCCGTTCCAAAAATACGAAGACCATGAACCATGAAACGGAGGCCACCCGAGCATAGAAATAGCAAGAAAGAAAAAAAAAACAAAAAAAAACCGCACGTAAAATCTAAAAAAACGCAAACGGACAACGAAAAAGGGGGGTGCAACACGAGGACTTCCCAGGGGGTCACCCATCCTAGTACTACTCTCGCCCAAGCACGCTTAACTGCGGAGTTCTGATGGGATCCGGTGCATTAGTGCTGGTATGATCGCACCCAAAATACTATCCATGCTTATTGCTTGTATGTCTTAAAAGACGCAGAAACTCCTTTGTTTTCGTACGCGAGGCGTGGGACCCACGTGACCGATCAGCTCCGTTCCAAAAATACGAAGACCATCAACCATGAAGCGGAGGCCACCCGAGCATAGAAATAGCAAGAAAGAAAAAAAAAACAAAAAAAAAACGCACGTAAAATCTAAAAAAACGCAAACGGACAACGAAAAAGGGGGGGTGCAACACGAGGACTTCCCATGGGGTCACCCATCCTAGTACTACTCTCGCCCAAGCACGCTTAACTACGGAGTTCTGATGGGATCCGGTGCATTAGTGCTGGTATGATCGCACCCGAAATACTGTCCATGCTTATTGCTTGTATGTCTTAAAAGACACAGAACCTCCTTTGTTTTCGTACGCGAGGCGTGGGACCCACGTGACCGATCGGCTCCGTTCCAAAAATACGAAGACCATGAACCTTGAAACGGAGGCCACCCGAGCATAGAAATAGCAAGAAAAAAAAACAAAAAAAAAACCGCACGTAAAATCTAAAAAAACGCAAACGGACAACGAAAAAGGGGGGTGCAACACGAGGACTTCCCAGGGGGTCACCCATCCTAGTACTACTCTCGCCCAAGCACGCTTAACTGCAGAGTTCTGATGGGATCCGGTGTATTAGTGCTGGTATGATCGCACCCGAAATACTATCCATGCTTATTGCTTTTATGTCTTAAAAGACGCAGAACCTCCTTTGTTTTCGTACGCGAGGCGTGGAACCCACGTGACCGATCGGCTCCGTTCCAAAAATACGAAAACCATCAACCATGAAGCGGAGGCCACCCGAGCATAGAAATAGCAAGAAAGAAAAAAAAACAAAAAAAAACTGCACGTAAAATCTAAAAAAACGCAAACGGACAACGAAAAAGGGGGGTGCAACACGAGGACTTCCCAGGGGGTCACCCATCCTAGTACTACTCTCGCCCAAGCACGCTTAATTGCGGAGTTCTGATGGGATCCGGTGCATTAGTGCTGGTATGATCGCACCCGAAATACTATCCATGCTTATTGCTTGTATGTCTTAAAAGACGCAGAACCTCCTTTGTTTTCGTACGCGAGGCATGGGACCCACGTGACCGATCGGCTCCGTTCCAAAAATACGAAGACCATGAACCATGAAACGGAGGCCACCCGAGCATAGAAATAGCAAGAAAGAAAAAAAAAAACAAAAAAAAACCGCACGTAAAATCTAAAAAAACGCAAACGGACAACGAAAAAGGGGGGTGCAACACGAGGACTTCGCAGGGGGTCACCCATCCTAGTACTACTCTCGCCCAAGCACGCTTAACTGCGGAGTTCTGATGGGATCCGGTGCATTAGTGCTGGTATGATCGCACCCGAAATACTATCCATGCTTATTGCTTGTATGTCTTAAAAGACGCAGAACCTCCTTTGTTTTCGTACGCGAGGCGTGGGACCCACGTGACCGATCGGCTCCGTTCCAAAAATACGAAGACCATGAACCATGAAACGGAGGCCACCCGAGCATAGAAATAGCAAGAAAGAAAAAAAAAACAAAAAAAAACCGCACGTAAAATCTAAAAAAACGCAAACGGACAACGAAAAAGGGGGGTGCAACACGAGGACTTCCCAGGGGGTCACCCATCCTAGTACTACTCTCGCCCAAGCACGCTTAACTGCGGAGTTCTGATGGGATCCGGTGCATTAGTGCTGGTATGATCGCACCCAAAATACTATCCATGCTTATTGCTTGTATGTCTTAAAAGACGCAGAAACTCCTTTGTTTTCGTACGCGAGGCGTGGGACCCACGTGACCGATCAGCTCCGTTCCAAAAATACGAAGACCATCAACCATGAAGCGGAGGCCACCCGAGCATAGAAATAGCAAGAAAGAAAAAAAAAACAAAAAAAAAACGCACGTAAAATCTAAAAAAACGCAAACGGACAACGAAAAAGGGGGGGTGCAACACGAGGACTTCCCATGGGGTCACCCATCCTAGTACTACTCTCGCCCAAGCACGCTTAACTACGGAGTTCTGATGGGATCCGGTGCATTAGTGCTGGTATGATCGCACCCGAAATACTGTCCATGCTTATTGCTTGTATGTCTTAAAAGACACAGAACCTCCTTTGTTTTCGTACGCGAGGCGTGGGACCCACGTGACCGATCGGCTCCGTTCCAAAAATACGAAGACCATGAACCTTGAAACGGAGGCCACCCGAGCATAGAAATAGCAAGAAAAAAAAAACAAAAAAAAAACCGCACGTAAAATCTAAAAAAACGCAAACGGACAACGAAAAAAGGGGGGTGCAACACGAGGACTTCCCAGGGGGTCACCCATCCTAGTACTACTCTCGCCCAAGCACGCTTAACTGCAGAGTTCTGATGGGATCCGGTGTATTAGTGCTGGTATGATCGCACCCGAAATACTATCCATGCTTATTGCTTTTATGTCTTAAAAGACGCAGAACCTCCTTTGTTTTCGTACGCGAGGCGTGGAACCCACGTGACCGATCGGCTCCGTTCCAAAAATACGAAAACCATCAACCATGAAGCGGAGGCCACCCGAGCATAGAAATAGCAAGAAAGAAAAAAAAAACAAAAAAAAACCGCACGTAAAATCTAAAAAAACGCAAACGGACAACGAAAAAGCGGGGTGCAACACGAGGACTTCCCAGGGGGTCACCCATCCTAGTACTACTCTCGCCCAAGCACGCTTAACTGCGGAGTTCTGATGGGATCCGGTGCATTAGTGCTGGTATGATCGCACCCAAAATACTATCCATGCTTATTGCTTGTATGTCTTAAAAGACGCAGAACCTCCTTTGTTTTCGTACGCGAGGCGTGGAACCCACGTGACCGATCGGCTCCGTTCCAAAAATACGAAAACCATCAACCATGAAGCGGAGGCCACCCGAGCATAGAAATAGCAAGAAAGAAAAAAAAACAAAAAAAAACCGCACGTAAAATCTAAAAAAACGCAAACGGACAACGAAAAAGGGGGGTGCAACACGAGGACTTCCCAGGGGGTCACCCATCCTAGTACTACTCTCGCCCAAGCACGCTTAACTGCGGAGTTCTGATGGGATCCGGTGCATTAGTGCTGGTATGATCGCACCCGAAATACTATCCATGCTTATTGCTTGTATGTCTTAAAAGACGCAGAACCTCCTTTGTTTTCGTACGCGAGGCGTGGGACCCACGTGACCGATCGGCTCCGTTCCAAAAATACGAAGACCATGAACCATGAAACGGAGGCCACCCGAGCATAGAAATAGCAAGAAAGAAAAAAAAACAAAAAAAAAAACCGCACGTAAAATCTAGAAAAATGCAAACGGACAACGAAAAAGGGGGGTGCAACACGAGGACTTCCCAGGGGGTCACCCATCCTAGTACTACTCTCGCCCAAGCACGCTTAACTGCGGAGTTCTGATGGGATCCGGTGCATTAGTGCTGGTATGATCGCACCCGAAATACTATCCATGCTTATTGCTTGTATGTCTTAAAAGACGCAAAACCTCCTTTGTTTTCGTACGCGAGGCGTGGAACCCACGTGACCGATCGGCTCCGTTCCAAAAATACGAAAACCATCAACCATGAAGCGGAGGCCACCCGAGCATAGAAATAGCAAGAAAGAAAAAAAAAACAAAAAAAAACTGCACGTAAAATCTAAAAAAACGCAAACGGACAACGAAAAAGGGGGGTGCAACACGAGGACTTCCCAGGGGGTCACCCATCCTAGTACTACTCTCGCCCAAGCACGCTTAATTGCGGAGTTCTGATGGGATCCGGTGCATTAGTGCTGGTATGATCGCACCCGAAATACTATCCATGCTTATTGCTTGTATGTCTTAAAAGACGCAGAACCTCCTTTGTTTTCGTACGCGAGGCGTGGGACCCACGTGACCGATCAGCTCCGTTCCAAAAATACGAAGACCATCAACCATGAAGCGGAGGCCACCCGAGCATAGAAATAGCAAGAAAGAAAAAAAAACAAAAAAAAACCGCACGTAAAATCTAAAAAAACGCAAACGGACAACGAAAAAGGGGGTTGCAACACGAGGACTTCCCATGGGGTCACCCATCCTAGTACTACTCTCGCCCAAGCACGCTTAACTGCGGAGTTCTGATGGGATCCGGTGCATTAGTGCTGGTATGATCGCACCCGAAATACTGTCCATGCTTATTGCTTGTATGTCTTAAAAGACACAGAACCTCCTTTGTTTTCGTACGCGAGGCGTGGGACCCACGTGACCGATCGGCTCCGTTCCAAAAATACGAAGACCATGAACCATGAAACGGAGGCCACCCGAGCATAGAAATAGCAAGAAAAAAAAAACAAAAAAAAACCGCACGTAAAATCTAAAAAAACGCAAACGGACAACGAAAAAGGAGGGGTGCAACACGAGGACTTCCCAGGGGGTCACCCATCCTAGTACTACTCTCGCCCAAGCACGCTTAACTGAGGAGTTCTGATGGGATCCGGTGCATTAGTGCTGGTATGATCGCACCCGAAATACTATCAATGCTTATTGCTTTTATGTCTTAAAAGACGCAGAACCTCCTTTGTTTTCGTACGCGAGGCGTGAAACCCACGTGACCGATCGGCTCCGTTCCAAAAATACGAAAACCATCAACCATGAAGCGGAGGCCACCCGAGCATAGAAATAGCAAGAAAGAAAAAAAAACAAAAAAAAACTGCACGTAAAATCTAAAAAAACGCAAACGGACAACGAAAAAGGGGGGTGCAACACGAGGACTTCCCAGGGGGTCACCCATCCTAGTACTACTCTCGCCCAAGCACGCTTAACTGCGGAGTTCTGATGGGATCCGGTGCATTAGTGCTGGTATGATCGCACCCGAAATACTATCCATGCTTATTGCTTGTATGTCTTAAAAGACGCAGAACCTCCTTTGTTTTCGTACGCGAGGCGTGGGACCCACGTGACCGATCGGCTCCGTTCCAAAAATACGAAGACCATGAACCATGAAACGGAGGCCACCCGAGCATAGAAATAGCAAGAAAGAAAAAAAAACAAAAAAAAACCGCACGTAAAATCTAGAAAAACGCAAACGGACAACGAAAAAGGGGGGTGCAACACGAGGACTTCCCAGGGGGTCACCCATCCTAGTACTACTCTCGCCCAAGCACGCTTAACTGCGGAGTTCTGATGGGATCCGGTGCATTAGTGCTGGTATGATCACACCCGAAATACTATCCATGCTTATTGCTTGTATGTCTTAAAAGACGCAGAACCTCCTTTGTTTTCGTACGCGAGGCGTGGAACCCACGTGACCGATCGGCTCCGTTCCAAAAATACGAAAACCATCAACCATGAAGCGGAGGCCACCCGAGCATAGAAATAGCAAGAAAGAAAAAAAAACAAAAAAAAACTGCACGTAAAATCTAAAAAAACGCAAACGGACAACGAAAAAGGGGGGTGCAACACGAGGACTTCCCAGGGGGTCACCCATCCTAGTACTACTCTCGCCCAAGCACGCTTAATTGCGGAGTTCTGATGGGATCCGGTGCATTAGTGCTGGTATGATCGCACCCGAAATACTATCCATGCTTATTGCTTGTATGTCTTAAAAGACGCAGAACCTCCTTTGTTTTCGTACGCGAGGCGTGGGACCCACGTGACCGATCAGCTCCGTTCCAAAAATACGAAGACCATCAACCATGAAGCGGAGGCCACCCGAGCATAGAAATAGCAAGAAAGAAAAAAAACAAAAAAAAACCGCACGTAAAATCTAAAAAAACGCAAACGGACAACGAAAAAGGGGGTTGCAACACGAGGACTTCCCATGGGGTCACCCATCCTAGTACTACTCTCGCCCAAGCACGCTTAACTGCGGAGTTCTGATGGGATCCGGTGCATTAGTGCTGGTATGATCGCACCCGAAATACTGTCCATGCTTATTGCTTGTATGTCTTAAAAGACACAGAACCTCCTTTGTTTTCGTACGCGAGGCGTGGGACCCACGTGACCGATCGGCTCCGTTCCAAAAATACGAAGACCATGAACCATGAAACGGAGGCCACCCGAGCATAGAAATAGCAAGAAAAAAAAACAAAAAAAACCGCACGTAAAATCTAAAAAAACGCAAACGGACAACGAAAAAGGGGGGGTGCAACACGAGGACTTCCCAGGGGGTCACCCATCCTTGTACTACTCTCGCCCAAGCACGCTTAACTGCAGAGTTCTGATGGGATCCGGTGCATTAGTGCTGGTATGATCGCACCCGAAATACTATCCATGCTTATTGCTTTTATGTCTTAAAAGACGCAGAACCTCCTTTGTTTTCGTACGCGAGGCGTGGAACCCACGTGACCGATCGGCTCCGTTCCAAAAATACGAAAACCATCAACCATGAAGCGGAGGCCACCCGAGCATAGAAATAGCAAGAAAGAAAAAAAAACAAAAAAAAACTGCACGTAAAATCTAAAAAAACGCAAACGGACAACGAAAAAGGGGGGTGCAACACGAGGACTTCCCAGGGGGTCACCCATCCTAGTACTACTCTCGCCCAAGCACGCTTAATTGCGGAGTTCTGATGGGATCCGGTGCATTAGTGCTGGTATGATCGCACCCGAAATACTATCCATGCTTATTGCTTGTATGTCTTAAAAGACGCAGAACCTCCTTTGTTTTCGTACGCGAGGCGTGGGACCCACGTGACCGATCAGCTCCGTTCCAAAAATACGAAGACCATCAACCATGAAGCGGAGGCCACCCGAGCATAGAAATAGCAAGAAAGAAAAAAAAACAAAAAAAAAAACCGCACGTAAAATCTAAAAAAACGCAAACGGACAACGAAAAAGGGGGTTGCAACACGAGGACTTCCCATGGGGTCACCCATCCTAGTACTACTCTCGCCCAAGCACGCTTAACTGCGGAGTTCTGATGGGATCCGGTGCATTAGTGCTGGTATGATCGCACCCGAAATACTGTCCATGCTTATTGCTTGTATGTCTTAAAAGACACAGAACCTCCTTTGTTTTCGTACGCGAGGCGTGGGACCCACGTGACCGATCGGCTCCGTTCCAAAAATACGAAGACCATGAACCTTGAAACGGAGGCCACCCGAGCATAGAAATAGCAAGAAAAAAAAAACAAAAAAAAAACCGCACGTAAAATCTAAAAAAACGCAAACGGACAACGAAAAAGGGGGGGTGCAACACGAGGACTTCCCAGGGGGTCACCCATCCTAGTACTACTCTCGCCCAAGCACGCTTAACTGCGGAGTTCTGATGGGATCCGGTGCATTAGTGCTGGTATGATCGCACCCGAAATACTATCCATGCTTATTGCTTTTATGTCTTAAAAGACGCAAAACCTCCTTTGTTTTCGTACGCGAGGCGTGGAACCCACGTGACCGATCGGCTCCGTTCCAAAAATACGAAAACCATCAACCATGAAGCGGAGGCCACCCGAGCATAGAAATAGCAAGAAAGAAAAAAAAAACAAAAAAAAACCGCACGTAAAATCTAAAAAAACGCAAACGGACAACGAAAAAGGGGGGTGCAACACGAGGACTTCCCAGGGGGTCACCCATCCTAGTACTACTCTCGCCGAAGCACGCTTAACTGCGGAGATCTGATGGGATCCGGTGCATTAGTGCTGGTATGATCGCACCCGAAATACTATCCATGCTTATTGCTTGTATGTCTTAAAAGACGCAGAACCTCCTTTGTTTTCGTACGCGAGGCGTGGAACCCACGTGACCGATCGGCTCCGTTCCAAAAATACGAAAACCATCAACCATGAAGCGGAGGCCACCCGAGCATAGAAATAGCAAGAAAGAAAAAAAAACAAAAAAAAACCGCACGTAAAATCTAAAAAAACGCAAACGGACAACGAAAAAGGGGGGTGCAACACAAGGACTTCCCAGGGGGTCACCCATCCTAGTACTACTCTCGCCCAAGCACGCTTAACTGCGGAGTTCTGATGGGATCCGGTGCATTAGTGCTGGTATGATCGCACCCGAAATACTATCCATGCTTATTGCTTGTATGTCTTAAAAGACGCAGAACCTCCTTTGTTTTCGTACGCGAGGCGTGGGACCCACGTGACCGATCGGCTCCGTTCCAAAAATACGAAGACCATGAACCATGAAACGAAGGCCACCCGAGCATAGAAATAGCAAGAAAGAAAAAAAAACAAAAAAAAAACCGCACGTAAAATCTAGAAAAACGCAAACGGACAACGAAAAAGGGGGGTGCAACACGAGGACTTCCCAGGGGGTCACCCATCCTAGTACTACTCTCGCCCAAGCACGCTTAACTGCGGAGTTCTGATGGGATCCGGTGCATTAGTGCTGGTATGATCGCACCCGAAATACTATCCATGCTTATTGCTTGTATGTCTTAAAAGACGCAGAACCTCCTTTGTTTTCGTACGCGAGGCGTGGAACCCACGTGACCGATCGGCTCCGTTCCAAAAATACGAAAACCATCAACCATGAAGCGGAGGCCACCCGAGCATAGAAATAGCAAGAAAGAAAAAAAAACAAAAAAAAACCGCACGTAAAATCTAAAAAAACGCAAACGGACAACGAAAAAGGGGGTGCAACACGAGGACTTCCCAGGGGGTCACCCATCCTAGTACTACTCTCGCCCAAGCACGCTTCACTGCGGAGTTCTGATGGGATCCGGTGCATTAGTGCTGGTATGATCGCACCCGAAATACTGTCCATGCTTATTGCTTGTATGTCTTAAAAGACACAGAACCTCCTTTGTTTTCGTACGCGAGGCGTGGGACCCACGTGACCGATCGGCTCCGTTCCAAAAATACGAAGACCATGAACCTTGAAACGGAGGCCACCCGAGCATAGAAATAGCAAGAAAAAAAAAACAAAAAAAAAACCGCACGTAAAATCTAAAAAAACGCAAACGGACAACGAAAAAGGGGGGGTGCAACACGAGGACTTCCCAGGGGGTCACCCATCCTAGTACTACTCTCGCCCAAGCACGCTTAACTGCGGAGTTCTGATGGGATCCGGTGCATTAGTGCTGGTATGATCGCACCCGAAATACTATCCATGCTTATTGCTTTTATGTCTTAAAAGACGCAAAACCTCCTTTGTTTTCGTACGCGAGGCGTGGAACCCACGTGACCGATCGGCTCCGTTCCAAAAATACGAAAACCATCAACAATGAAGCGGAGGCCACCCGAGCATAGAAATAGCAAGAAAGAAAAAAAAAACAAAAAAAAACCGCACGTAAAATCTAAAAAAACGCAAACGGACAACGAAAAAGGGGGGTGCAACACGAGGACTTCCCAGGGGGTCACCCATCCTAGTACTACTCTCGCCGAAGCACGCTTAACTGCGGAGATCTGATGGGATCCGGTGCATTAGTGCTGGTATGATCGCACCCGAAATACTATCCATGCTTATTGCTTGTATGTCTTAAAAGACGCAGAACCTCCTTTGTTTTCGTACGCGAGGCGTGGAACCCACGTGACCGATCGGCTCCGTTCCAAAAATACGAAAACCATCAACCATGAAGCGGAGGCCACCCGAGCATAGAAATAGCAAGAAAGAAAAAAAAACAAAAAAAAACCGCACGTAAAATCTAAAAAAACGCAAACGGACAACGAAAAAGGGGGGTGCAACACAAGGACTTCCCAGGGGGTCACCCATCCTAGTACTACTCTCGCCCAAGCACGCTTAACTGCGGAGTTCTGATGGGATCCGGTGCATTAGTGCTGGTATGATCGCACCCGAAATACTATCCATGCTTATTGCTTGTATGTCTTAAAAGACGCAGAACCTCCTTTGTTTTCGTACGCGAGGCGTGGGACCCACGTGACCGATCGGCTCCGTTCCAAAAATACGAAGACCATGAACCATGAAACGAAGGCCACCCGAGCATAGAAATAGCAAGAAAGAAAAAAAACAAAAAAAAACCGCACGTAAAATCTAAAAAAACGCAAACGGACAACGAAAAAGGGGGTTGCAACACGAGGACTTCCCATGGGGTCACCCATCCTAGTACTACTCTCGCCCAAGCACGCTTAACTGCGGAGTTCTGATGGGATCCGGTGCATTAGTGCTGGTATGATCGCACCCGAAATACTATCCATACTTATTGCTTGTATGTCTTAAAAGACGCAGAACCTCCTTTGTTTTCGTACGCGAGGCGTGGGACCCACGTGACCGATCGGCTCCGTTCCAAAAATACGAAGACCATGAACCATGAAACGGAGGCCACCCGAGCATAGAAATAGCAAGAAAGAAAAAAAACAAAAAAAAAACCGCACGTAAAATCTAGAAAAACGCAAACGGACAACGAAAAAGGGGGGTGCAACACGAGGACTTCCCAGGGGGTCACCCATCCTAATACTACTCTCGCCCAAGCACGCTTGACTGCGGAGTTCTGATGGGATCTGGTGCATTAGTGCTGGTATGATCGCACCCGAAATACTATCCATGCTTATTGCTTGTATGTCTTAAAAGACGCAGAACCTCCTTTGTTTTCGTACGCGAGGCGTGGAACCCACGTGACCGATCGGCTCCGTTCCAAAAATACGAAAACCATCAACCATGAAGCGGAGGCCACCCGAGCATAGAAATAGCAAGAAAGAAAAAAAAACAAAAAAAAAACTGCACGTAAAATCTAAAAAAACGCAAACGGACAACGAAAAAGGGGGGTGCAACACGAGGACTTCCCAGGGGGTCACCCATCCTAGTACTACTCTCGCCCAAGCACGCTTAATTGCGGAGTTCTGATGGGATCCGGTGCATTAGTGCTGGTATGATCGCACCCGAAATACTATCCATGCTTATTGCTTGTATGTCTTAAAAGACGCAGAACCTCCTTTGTTTTCGTACGCGAGGCGTGGGACCCACGTGACCGATCAGCTCCGTTCCAAAAATACGAAGACCATCAACCATGAAGCGGAGGCCACCCGAGCATAGAAATAGCAAGAAAGAAAAAAAACAAAAAAAAACCGCACGTAAAATCTAAAAAAACGCAAACGGACAACGAAAAAGGGGGTTGCAACACGAGGACTTCCCATGGGGTCACCCATCCTAGTACTACTCTCGCCCAAGCACGCTTAACTGCGGAGTTCTGATGGGATCCGGTGCATTAGTGCTGGTATGATCGCACCCGAAATACTATCCATGCTTATTGCTTTTATGTCTTAAAAGACGCAGAACCTCCTTTGTTTTCGTACGCGAGGCGTGGAACCCACGTGACCGATCGGCTCCGTTCCAAAAATACGAAAACCATCAACCATGAAGCGGAGGCCACCCGAGCATAGAAATAGCAAGAAAGAAAAAAAACAAAAAAAAACTGCACGTAAAATCTAAAAAAACGCAAACGGACAACGAAAAAGGGGGGTGCAACACGAGGACTTCCCAGGGGGTCACCCATCCTAGTACTACTCTCGCCCAAGCACGCTTAATTGCGGAGTTCTGATGGGATCCGGTGCATTAGTGCTGGTATGATCGCACCCGAAATATTATCCATGCTTATTGCTTGTATGTCTTAAAAGACGGAAAACCTCCTTTGTTTTCGTACGCGAGGCGTGGGACCCACGTGACCGATCGGCTCCGTTCCAAAAATACGAAGACCATGAACCATGAAACGGAGGCCACCCGAGCATAGAAATAGCAAGAAAGAAAAAAAAAACAAAAAAAAACCGCACGTAAAATCTAAAAAAACGCAAACGGACAACGAAAAAGGGGGGTGCAACACGAGGACTTCCCAGGGGGTCACCCATCCTAGTACTACTCTCGCCCAAGCACGCTTAACTGCGGAGTTCTGATGGGATCCGGTGCATTAGTGCTGGTATGATCGCACACGGAATACTATCCATGCTTATTGCTTGTATGTCTTAAAAGACGCAGAACCTCCTTTGTTTTCGTACGCGAGGCGTGGGACCCACGTGACCGATCGGCTCCGTTCCAAAAATACGAAGACCATGAACCATGAAACGGAGGCCACCCGAGCATAGAAATAGCAAGAAAGAAAAAAAAAACAAAAAAAAACCGCACGTAAAATCTAAAAAAACGCAAACGGACAACGAAAAAGGGGGGTGCAACACGAGGACTTCCCAGGGGGTCACCCATCCTAGTACTACTCTCGCCCAAGCACGCTTAACTGCGGAGTTCTGATGGGATCCGGTGCATTAGTGCTGGTATGATCGCACCCAAAATACTATCCATGCTTATTGCTTGTATGTCTTAAAAGACGCAGAAACTCCTTTGTTTTCGTACGCGAGGCGTGGGACCCACGTGACCGATCAGCTCCGTTCCAAAAATACGAAGACCATCAACCATGAAGCGGAGGCCACCCGAGCATAGAAATAGCAAGAAAGAAAAAAAAAAAAAAAAAAAAAACGCACGTAAAATCTAAAAAAACGCAAACGGACAACGAAAAAGGGGGGGTGCAACACGAGGACTTCCCATGGGGTCACCCATCCTAGTACTACTCTCGCCCAAGCACGCTTAACTACGGAGTTCTGATGGGATCCGGTGCATTAGTGCTGGTATGATCGCACCCGAAATACTGTCCATGCTTATTGCTTGTATGTCTTAAAAGACACAGAACCTCCTTTGTTTTCGTACGCGAGGCGTGGGACCCACGTGACCGATCGGCTCCGTTCCAAAAATACGAAGACCATGAACCTTGAAACGGAGGCCACCCGAGCATAGAAATAGCAAGAAAAAAAAAACAAAAAAAAAACCGCACGTAAAATCTAAAAAAACGCAAACGGACAACGAAAAAGGGGGGGTGCAACACGAGGACTTCCCAGGGGGTCACCCATCCTAGTACTACTCTCGCCCAAGCACGCTTAACAGCGGAGTTCTGATGGGATCCGGTGCATTAGTGCTGGTATGATCGCACCCGAAATACTATCCATGCTTATTGCTTTTATGTCTTAAAAGACGCAGAACCTCCTTTGTTTTCGTACGCGAGGCGTGGAACCCACGTGACCGATCGGCTCCGTTCCAAAAATACGAAAACCATCAACCATGAAGCGGAGGCCACCCGAGCATAGAAATAGCAAGAAAGAAAAAAAAAACAAAAAAAAACCGCACGTAAAATCTAAAAAAACGCAAACGGACAACGAAAAAGGGGGTGCAACACGAGGACTTCCCAGGGGGTCACCCATCCTAGTACTACTCTCGCCGAAGCACGCTTAACTGCGGAGATCTGATGGGATCCGGTGCATTAGTGCTGGTATGATCGCACCCGAAATACTATCCATGCTTATTGCTTGTATGTCTTAAAAGACGCAGAACCTCCTTTGTTTTCGTACGCGAGGCGTGGAACCCACGTGACCGATCGGCTCCGTTCCAAAAATACGAAAACCATCAACCATGAAGCGGAGGCCACCCGAGCATAGAAATAGCAAGAAAGAAAAAAAAACAAAAAAAAACCGCACGTAAAATCTAAAAAAACGCAAACGGACAACGAAAAAGGGGGGTGCAACACAAGGACTTCCCAGGGGGTCACCCATCCTAGTACTACTCTCGCCCAAGCACGCTTAACTGCGGAGTTCTGATGGGATCCGGTGCATTAGTGCTGGTATGATCGCACCCGAAATACTATCCATGCTTATTGCTTGTATGTCTTAAAAGACGCAGAACCTCCTTTGTTTTCGTACGCGAGGCGTGGGACCCACGTGACCGATCGGCTCCGTTCCAAAAATACGAAGACCATGAACCATGAAACGAAGGCCACCCGAGCATAGAAATAGCAAGAAAGAAAAAAAAACAAAAAAAAAACCGCACGTAAAATCTAGAAAAACGCAAACGGACAACGAAAAAGGGGGGTGCAACACGAGGACTTCCCAGGGGGTCACCCATCCTAGTACTACTCTCGCCCAAGCACGCTTAACTGCGGAGTTCTGATGGGATCCGGTGCATTAGTGCTGGTATGATCGCACCCGAAATACTATCCATGCTTATTGCTTGTATGTCTTAAAAGACGCAGAACCTCCTTTGTTTTCGTACGCGAGGCGTGGAACCCACGTGACCGATCGGCTCCGTTCCAAAAATACGAAAACCATCAACCATGAAGCGGAGGCCAACCGAGCATAGAAATAGCAAGAAAGAAAAAAAAACAAAAAAAAACGCACGTAAAATCTAAAAAAACGCAAACGGACAACGAAAAAGGGGGTGCAACACGAGGACTTCCCAGGGGGTCACCCATCCTAGTACTACTCTCGCCCAAGCACGCTTCACTGCGGAGTTCTGATAGGATCCGGTGCATTAGTGCTGGTATGATCGCACCCGAAATACTATCCATGCTTATTGCTTGTATGTCTTAAAAGACGCAGAACCTCCTTTGTTTTCGTACGCGAGGCGTGGGACCCACGTGACCGATCGGCTCCGTTCCAAAAATACGAAGACCATGAACCATGAAACGGAGGCCACCTGAGCATAGAAATAGCAAGAAAGAAAAAAAAACAAAAAAAAAACCGCACGTAAAATCTAAAAAAACGCAAACGGACAACGAAAAAGGGGGGTGCAACACGAGGACTTCCCAGGGGGTCACCCATCCTAGTACTACTCTCGCCCAAGCACGCTTAACTGCGGAGTTCTGATAGGATCCGGTGCATTAGTGCTGGTATGATCGCACCCGAAATACTATCCATGCTTATTGCATGTATGTCTTAAAAGACGCAGAACCTCCTTTGTTTTCGTACGCGAGGCGTGGAACCCACGTGACCGATCGGCTCCGTTCCAAAAATACGAAAACCATCAACCATGAAGCGGAGGCCACCCGAGCATAGAAATAGCAAGAAAGAAAAAAAAACAAAAAAAAAACCGCACGTAAAATCTAAAAAAACGCAAACGGACAACGAAAAAGGGGGGTGCAACACGAGGACTTCCCAGGGGGTCACCCATCCTAGTACTACTCTCGCCCAAGCACGCTTAACTACGGAGTTCTGATGGGATCCGGTGCATTAGTGCTGGTATGATCGCACCCGAAATACTATCTATGCTTATTGCTTGTATGTCTTAAAAGACGCAGAACCTCCTTTGTTTTCGTACGCGAGGCGTGGGACCCACGTGACCGATCGGCTCCGTTCCAAAAATACGAAGACCATCAACCATGAAACGGAGGCCACCCGAGCATAGAAATAGCAAGAAAGAAAAAAAAACAAAAAAAAAACCGCATGTAAAATCTAAAAAAAAGCAAACGGACAACGAAAATGGGGGATGCAACACGAGGACTTCCCAGGGGGTCACCCATCCTAGTACTACTCTCGCCCAAGCACGCTTAACTGCAGAGTTCTGATGGGATCCGGTGCATTAGTGCTGGTATGATCGCACCCGAAATACTATCCATGCTTATTGCTTTTATGTCTTAAAAGACGCAGAACCTCCTTTGTTTTCGTACGCGAGGCGTGGAACCCACGTGACCGATCGGCTCCGTTCCAAAAATACGAAAACCATCAACCATGAAGCGGAGGCCACCCGAGCATAGAAATAGCAAGAAAGAAAAAAAAACAAAAAAAAACCGCGCGTAAAATCTAAAAAAACGCAAACGGACAACGAAAAAGGGGGGTGCAACACGAGGACTTCCCAGAGGGTCACCCATCCTAGTACTACTCTCGCCCAAGCACGCTTAGCTGCGGAGTTCTGATGGGATCCGGTGCATTAGTGCTGGTATGATCGCACCCGAAATACTATCCATGCTTATTGCTTGTATGTCTTAAAAGACGCAGAACCTCCTTTGTTTTCGTACGCGAGGCGTGGAATCCACGTGACCGATCGGCTCCGTTCCAAAAATACGAAAACCATCAACCATGAAGCGGAGGCCACCCGAGCATAGAAATAGCAAGAAAGAAAAAAAAACAAAAAAAAACCGCACGTAAAATCTAAAAAAACGCAAACGGACAACGAAAAAGGGGGGTGCAACACAAGGACTTCCCAGGGGGTCACCCATCCTAGTACTACTCTCGCCCAAGCACGCTTAACTGCGGAGTTCTGATGGGATCCGGTGCATTAGTGCTGGTATGATCGCACCCGAAATACTATCCATGCTTATTGCTTGTATGTCTTAAAAGACGCAGAACCTCCTTTGTTTTCGTACGCGAGGCGTGGGACCCACGTGACCGATCGGCTCCGTTCCAAAAATACGAAGACCATGAACCATGAAACGCAGGCCACCCGAGCATAGAAATAGCAAGAAAGAAAAAAAAACAAAAAAAAAACCGCACGTAAAATCTAGAAAAACGCAAACGGACAACGAAAAAGGGGGGTGCAACACGAGGACTTCCCAGGGGGTCACCCATCCTAGTACTACTCTCGCCCAAGCACGCTTAACTGCGGAGTTCTGATGGGATCCGGTGCATTAGTGCTGGTATGATCGCACCCGAAATACTATCCATGCTTATTGCTTGTATGTCTTAAAAGACGCAGAACCTCCTTTGTTTTCGTACGCGAGGCGTGGAACCCACGTGACCGATCGGCTCCGTTCCAAAAATACGAAAACCATCAACCATGAAGCGGAGGCCACCCGAGCATAGAAATAGCAAGAAAGAAAAAAAAACAAAAAAAAAAACGCACGTAAAATCTAAAAAAACGCAAACGGACAACGAAAAAGGGGTGCAACACGAGGACTTCCCAGGGGGTCACCCATCCTAGTACTACTCTCGCCCAAGCACGCTTCACTGCGGAGTTCTGATAGGATCCGGTGCATTAGTGCTGGTATGATCGCACCCGAAATACTATCCATGCTTATTGCTTGTATGTCTTAAAAGACGCAGAACCTCCTTTGTTTTCGTACGCGAGGCGTGGGACCCACGTGACTGATCGGCTCCGTTCCAAAAATACGAAGACCATGAACCATGAAACGGAGGCCACCCGAGCATAGAAATAGCAAGAAAGAAAAAAAACAAAAAAAAAACCGCACGTAAAATCTAAAAAAACGCAAACGGACAACGAAAAAGGGGGGTGCAACACGAGGACTTCCCAGGGGGTCACCCATCCTAGTACTACTCTCGCCCAAGCACACTTAACTGCGGAGTTCTGATGGGATCCGGTGCATTAGTGCTGGTATGATCGCACCCGAAATACTATCCATGCTTATTGCTTGTATGTCTTAAAAGACGCAGAACCTCCTTTGTTTTCGTACGCGAGGCGTGGGACCAACGTGACCGATCAGCTCCGTTCCAAAAATACGAAGACCATCAACCATGAAGCGGAGGCCACCCGAGCATAGAAATAGCAAGAAAGAAAAAAAAAACAAAAAAAAACCGCACGTAAAATTTAAAAAAACGCAAACGGACAACGAAAAAGGGGGTTGAAACACGAGGACTTCCCATGGGGTCACCCATCCTAGTACTACTCTCGCCCAAGCACGCTTAACTGCGGAGTTCTGATGGGATCCGGTGCATTAGTGCTGGTATGATCGCACCCGAAATACTGTCCATGCTTATTGCTTGTATGTCTTAAAAGACACAGAACCTCCTTTGTTTTCGTACGCGAGGCGTGGGACCCACGTGACCGATCGGCTCCGTTCCAAAAATACGAAGACCATGAACCATGAAACGGAGGCCACCCGAGCATAGAAATAGCAAGAAAAAAAAACAAAAAAAAACCGCACGTAAAATCTAAAAAAACGCAAACGGACAACGAAAAAGGGGGGGTGCAACACGAGGACTTCCCAGGGGGTCACCCATCCTAGTACTACTCTCGCCCAAGCACGCTTAACTGCGGAGTTCTGATGGGATCCGATGCATTAGTGCTGGTATGATCGCACCCGAAATACTATCCATGCTTATTGCTTTTATGTCTTAAAAGACGCAGAACCTCCTTTGTTTTCGTACGCGAGGCGTGGAACCCACGTGACCGATCGGCTCCGTTCCAAAAATACGAAAACCATCAACCATGAAGCGGAGGCCACCCGAGCATAGAAATAGCAAGAAAGAAAAAAAAACAAAAAAAAACCGCACGTAAAATCTAAAAAAACGCAAACGGACAACGAAAAAGGGGGGTGCAACACGAGGACTTCCCAGGGGGTCACCCATCCTAATACTACTCTCGCCCAAGCACGCTTAACTGCGGAGTTCTGATGGGATCCGGTGCATTAGTGCTGGTATGATCACACCCGAAATACTATCCATACTTATTGCTTATATGTCTTAAAAGACGCAGAACCTCCTTTGTTTTCGTACGCGAGGCGTGGGACCCACGTGACCGATCGGCTCCGTTCCAAAAATACGAAGACCATGAACCATGAAACGGAGGCCACCTGAGCATAGAAATAGCAAGAAAGAAAAAAAAACAAAAAAAAAACCGCACGTAAAATCTAAAAAAACGCAAACGGACAACGAAAAAGGGGGGTGCAACACGAGGACTTCCCAGGGGGTCACCCATCCTAGTACTACTCTCGCCCAAGCACGCTTAACTGCGGAGTTCTGATAGGATCCGGTGCATTAGTGCTGGTATGATCGCACCCGAAATACTATCCATGCTTATTGCATGTATGTCTTAAAAGACGCAGAACCTCCTTTGTTTTCGTACGCGAGGCGTGGAACCCACGTGACCGATCGGCTCCGTTCCAAAAATACGAAAACCATCAACCATGAAGCGGAGGCCACCCGAGCATAGAAATAGCAAGAAAGAAAAAAAAACAAAAAAAAAACCGCACGTAAAATCTAAAAAAACGCAAACGGACAACGAAAAAGGGGGGTGCAACACGAGGACTTCCCAGGGGGTCACCCATCCTAGTACTACTCTCGCCCAAGCACGCTTAACTACGGAGTTCTGATGGGATCCGGTGCATTAGTGCTGGTATGATCGCACCCGAAATACTATCTATGCTTATTGCTTGTATGTCTTAAAAGACGCAGAACCTCCTTTGTTTTCGTACGCGAGGCGTGGGACCCACGTGACCGATCGGCTCCGTTCCAAAAATACGAAGACCATCAACCATGAAACGGAGGCCACCCGAGCATAGAAATAGCAAGAAAGAAAAAAAAACAAAAAAAAAACCGCATGTAAAATCTAAAAAAAAGCAAACGGACAACGAAAATGGGGGATGCAACACGAGGACTTCCCAGGGGGTCACCCATCCTAGTACTACTCTCGCCCAAGCACGCTTAACTGCAGAGTTCTGATGGGATCCGGTGCATTAGTGCTGGTATGATCGCACCCGAAATACTATCCATGCTTATTGCTTTTATGTCTTAAAAGACGCAGAACCTCCTTTGTTTTCGTACGCGAGGCGTGGAACCCACGTGACCGATCGGCTCCGTTCCAAAAATACGAAAACCATCAACCATGAAGCGGAGGCCACCCGAGCATAGAAATAGCAAGAAAGAAAAAAAAACAAAAAAAAACCGCACGTAAAATCTAAAAAAACGCAAACGGACAACGAAAAAGGGGGGTGCAACACGAGGACTTCCCAGGGGGTCACCCATCCTAGTACTACTCTCGCCCAAGCACGCTTAGCTGCGGAGTTCTGATGGGATCCGGTGCATTAGTGCTGGTATGATCGCACCCGAAATACTATCCATGCTTATTGCTTGTATGTCTTAAAAGACGCAGAACCTCCTTTGTTTTCGTACGCGAGGCGTGGAATCCACGTGACCGATCGGCTCCGTTCCAAAAATACGAAAACCATCAACCATGAAGCGGAGGCCACCCGAGCATAGAAATAGCAAGAAAGAAAAAAAAACAAAAAAAAACCGCACGTAAAATCTAAAAAAACGCAAACGGACAACGAAAAAGGGGGGTGCAACACAAGGACTTCCCAGGGGGTCACCCATCCTAGTACTACTCTCGCCCAAGCACGCTTAACTGCGGAGTTCTGATGGGATCCGGTGCATTAGTGCTGGTATGATCGCACCCGAAATACTATCCATGCTTATTGCTTGTATGTCTTAAAAGACGCAGAACCTCCTTTGTTTTCGTACGCGAGGCGTGGGACCCACGTGACCGATCGGCTCCGTTCCAAAAATACGAAGACCATGAACCATGAAACGAAGGCCACCCGAGCATAGAAATAGCAAGAAAGAAAAAAAAACAAAAAAAAAACCGCACGTAAAATCTAGAAAAACGCAAACGGACAACGAAAAAGGGGGGTGCAACACGAGGACTTCCCAGGGGGTCACCCATCCTAGTACTACTCTCGCCCAAGCACGCTTAACTGCGGAGTTCTGATGGGATCCGGTGCATTAGTGCTGGTATGATCGCACCCGAAATACTATCCATGCTTATTGCTTGTATGTCTTAAAAGACGCAGAACCTCCTTTGTTTTCGTACGCGAGGCGTGGAACCCACGTGACCGATCGGCTCCGTTCCAAAAATACGAAAACCATCAACCATGAAGCGGAGGCCACCCGAGCATAGAAATAGCAAGAAAGAAAAAAAAACAAAAAAAAAAACGCACGTAAAATCTAAAAAAACGCAAACGGACAACGAAAAAGGGGTGCAACACGAGGACTTCCCAGGGGGTCACCCATCCTAGTACTACTCTCGCCCAAGCACGCTTCACTGCGGAGTTCTGATAGGATCCGGTGCATTAGTGCTGGTATGATCGCACCCGAAATACTATCCATGCTTATTGCTTGTATGTCTTAAAAGACGCAGAACCTCCTTTGTTTTCGTACGCGAGGCGTGGGACCCACGTGACTGATCGGCTCCGTTCCAAAAATACGAAGACCATGAACCATGAAACGGAGGCCACCCGAGCATAGAAATAGCAAGAAAGAAAAAAAACAAAAAAAAAACCGCACGTAAAATCTAAAAAAACGCAAACGGACAACGAAAAAGGGGGGTGCAACACGAGGACTTCCCAGGGGGTCACCCATCCTAGTACTACTCTCGCCCAAGCACACTTAACTGCGGAGTTCTGATGGGATCCGGTGCATTAGTGCTGGTATGATCGCACCCGAAATACTATCCATGCTTATTGCTTGTATGTCTTAAAAGACGCAGAACCTCCTTTGTTTTCGTACGCGAGGCGTGGGACCAACGTGACCGATCAGCTCCGTTCCAAAAATACGAAGACCATCAACCATGAAGCGGAGGCCACCCGAGCATAGAAATAGCAAGAAAGAAAAAAAAAACAAAAAAAAACCGCACGTAAAATTTAAAAAAACGCAAACGGACAACGAAAAAGGGGGTTGAAACACGAGGACTTCCCATGGGGTCACCCATCCTAGTACTACTCTCGCCCAAGCACGCTTAACTGCGGAGTTCTGATGGGATCCGGTGCATTAGTGCTGGTATGATCGCACCCGAAATACTGTCCATGCTTATTGCTTGTATGTCTTAAAAGACACAGAACCTCCTTTGTTTTCGTACGCGAGGCGTGGGACCCACGTGACCGATCGGCTCCGTTCCAAAAATACGAAGACCATGAACCATGAAACGGAGGCCACCCGAGCATAGAAATAGCAAGAAAAAAAAACAAAAAAAAACCGCACGTAAAATCTAAAAAAACGCAAACGGACAACGAAAAAGGGGGGGTGCAACACGAGGACTTCCCAGGGGGTCACCCATCCTAGTACTACTCTCGCCCAAGCACGCTTAACTGCGGAGTTCTGATGGGATCCGATGCATTAGTGCTGGTATGATCGCACCCGAAATACTATCCATGCTTATTGCTTTTATGTCTTAAAAGACGCAGAACCTCCTTTGTTTTCGTACGCGAGGCGTGGAACCCACGTGACCGATCGGCTCCGTTCCAAAAATACGAAAACCATCAACCATGAAGCGGAGGCCACCCGAGCATAGAAATAGCAAGAAAGAAAAAAAAACAAAAAAAAACCGCACGTAAAATCTAAAAAAACGCAAACGGACAACGAAAAAGGGGGGTGCAACACGAGGACTTCCCAGGGGGTCACCCATCCTAATACTACTCTCGCCCAAGCACGCTTAACTGCGGAGTTCTGATGGGATCCGGTGCATTAGTGCTGGTATGATCACACCCGAAATACTATCCATACTTATTGCTTGTATGTCTTAAAAGACGCAGAACCTCCTTTGTTTTCGTACGCGAGGCGTGGGACCCACGTGACCGATCGGCTCCGTTCCAAAAATACGAAGACCATGAACCATGAAACGGAGGCCACCTGAGCATAGAAATAGCAAGAAAGAAAAAAAAACAAAAAAAAAACCGCACGTAAAATCTAAAAAAACGCAAACGGACAACGAAAAAGGGGGGTGCAACACGAGGACTTCCCAGGGGGTCACCCATCCTAGTACTACTCTCGCCCAAGCACGCTTAACTGCGGAGTTCTGATAGGATCCGGTGCATTAGTGCTGGTATGATCGCACCCGAAATACTATCCATGCTTATTGCATGTATGTCTTAAAAGACGCAGAACCTCCTTTGTTTTCGTACGCGAGGCGTGGAACCCACGTGACCGATCGGCTCCGTTCCAAAAATACGAAAACCATCAACCATGAAGCGGAGGCCACCCGAGCATAGAAATAGCAAGAAAGAAAAAAAAACAAAAAAAAAACCGCACGTAAAATCTAAAAAAACGCAAACGGACAACGAAAAAGGGGGGTGCAACACGAGGACTTCCCAGGGGGTCACCCATCCTAGTACTACTCTCGCCCAAGCACGCTTAACTACGGAGTTCTGATGGGATCCGGTGCATTAGTGCTGGTATGATCGCACCCGAAATACTATCTATGCTTATTGCTTGTATGTCTTAAAAGACGCAGAACCTCCTTTGTTTTCGTACGCGAGGCGTGGGACCCACGTGACCGATCGGCTCCGTTCCAAAAATACGAAGACCATCAACCATGAAACGGAGGCCACCCGAGCATAGAAATAGCAAGAAAGAAAAAAAAACAAAAAAAAAACCGCATGTAAAATCTAAAAAAAAGCAAACGGACAACGAAAATGGGGGATGCAACACGAGGACTTCCCAGGGGGTCACCCATCCTAGTACTACTCTCGCCCAAGCACGCTTAACTGCAGAGTTCTGATGGGATCCGGTGCATTAGTGCTGGTATGATCGCACCCGAAATACTATCCATGCTTATTGCTTTTATGTCTTAAAAGACGCAGAACCTCCTTTGTTTTCGTACGCGAGGCGTGGAACCCACGTGACCGATCGGCTCCGTTCCAAAAATACGAAAACCATCAACCATGAAGCGGAGGCCACCCGAGCATAGAAATAGCAAGAAAGAAAAAAAAACAAAAAAAAACCGCACGTAAAATCTAAAAAAACGCAAACGGACAACGAAAAAGGGGGGTGCAACACGAGGACTTCCCAGGGGGTCACCCATCCTAGTACTACTCTCGCCCAAGCACGCTTAGCTGCGGAGTTCTGATGGGATCCGGTGCATTAGTGCTGGTATGATCGCACCCGAAATACTATCCATGCTTATTGCTTGTATGTCTTAAAAGACGCAGAACCTCCTTTGTTTTCGTACGCGAGGCGTGGAATCCACGTGACCGATCGGCTCCGTTCCAAAAATACGAAAACCATCAACCATGAAGCGGAGGCCACCCGAGCATAGAAATAGCAAGAAAGAAAAAAAAACAAAAAAAAACCGCACGTAAAATCTAAAAAAACGCAAACGGACAACGAAAAAGGGGGGATGCAACACGAGGACTTCCCAGGGGGTCACCCATCCTAGTACTACTCTCGCCCAAGCACGCTTAACTGCGGAGTTCTGATGGGATCCGGTGCATTAGTGCTGGTATGATCGCACCCGAAATACGATCCATGCTTATTGCTTGTATGTCTTAAAAGACGCAGAACCTCCTTTGTTTTCGTACGCGAGGCGTGGGACCCACGTGACCGATCGGCTCCGTTCCAAAAATACGAAGACCATGAACCATGAAACGGAGGCCACCCGAGCATAGAAATAGCAAGAAAGAAAAAAAAACAAAAAAAAAACCGCACGTAAAATCTAGAAAAACGCAAACGGACAACGAAAAAGGGGGGTGCAACACGAGGACTTCCCAGGGGGTCACCCATCCTAGTACTACTCTCGCCCAAGCACGCTTAACTGCGGAGTTCTGATGGGATCCGGTGCATTAGTGCTGGTATGATCGCACCCGAAATACTATCCATGCTTATTGCTTGTATGTCTTAAAAGACGCAGAACCTCCTTTGTTTTCGTACGCGAGGCGTGGAACCCACGTGACCGATCGGCTCCGTTCCAAAAATACGAAAACCATCAACCATGAAGCGGAGGCCACCCGAGCATAGAAATAGCAAGAAAGAAAAAAAAACAAAAAAAAAACGCACGTAAAATCTAAAAAAACGCAAACGGACAACGAAAAAGGGGGTGCAACACGAGGACTTCCCAGGGGGTCACCCATCCTAGTACTACTCTCGCCCAAGCACGCTTAACTGCGGAGTTCTGATAGGATCCAGTGCATTAGTGCTGGGATGATCGCACCCGAAATACTATCCATGCTTATTGCTTGTATGTCTTAAAAGACGCAGAACCTCCTTTGTTTTCGTACGCGAGGCGTGGGACCCACGTGACTGATCGGCTCCGTTCAAAAAATACGAAGACCATGAACCATGAAACGGAGGCCACCCGAGCATAGAAATAGCAAGAAAGAAAAAAAACAAAAAAAAAACCGCACGTAAAATCTAAAAAAACGCAAACGGACAACGAAAAAGGGGGGTGCAACACGAGGACTTCCCAGGGGGTCACCCATCCTAGTACTACTCTCGCCCAAGCACACTTAACTGCGGAGTTCTGATGGGATCCGGTGCATTAGTGCTGGTATGATCGCACCCGAAATACTATCCATGCTTATTGCTTGTATGTCTTAAAAGACGCAGAACCTCATTTGTTTTCGTACGCGAGGCGTGGGACCCACGTGACCGATCAGCTCCGTTCCAAAAATACGAAGACCATCAACCATGAAGCGGAGGCCACCCGAGCATAGAAATAGCAAGAAAGAAAAAAAAACAAAAAAAAACCGCACGTAAAATTTAAAAAAACGCAAACGGACAACGAAAAAGGGGGTTGCAACACGAGGACTTCCCATGGGGTCACCCATCCTAGTACTACTCTCGCCCAAGCACGCTTAACTGCGGAGTTCTGATGGGATCCGGTGCATTAGTGCTGGTATGATCGCACCCGAAATACTGTCCATGCTTATTGCTTGTATGTCTTAAAAGACACAGAACCTCCTTTGTTTTCGTACGCGAGGCGTGGGACCCACGTGACCGATCGGCTCCGTTCCAAAAATACGAAGACCATGAACCATGAAACGGAGGCCACCCGAGCATAGAAATAGCAAGAAAAAAAAAACAAAAAAAAACCGCACGTAAAATCTAAAAAAACGCAAACGGACAACGAAAAAGGGGGGGTGCAACACGAGGACTTCCCAGGGGGTCACCCATCCTAGTACTACTCTCGCCCAAGCACGCTTAACTGCGGAGTTCTGATGGGATACGATGCATTAGTGCTGGTATGATCGCACCCGAAATACTATCCATGCTTATTGCTTTTATGTCTTAAAAGACGCAGAACCTCCTTTGTTTTCGTACGCGAGGCGTGGAACCCACGTGACCGATCGGCTCCGTTCCAAAAATACGAAAACCATCAACCATGAAGCGGAGGCCACCCGAGCATAGAAATAGCAAGAAAGAAAAAAAAACAAAAAAAAACCGCACGTAAAATCTAAAAAAACGCAAACGGACAACGAAAAAGGGGGGTGCAACACGAGGACTTCCCAGGGGGTCACCCATCCTAATACTACTCTCGCCCAAGCACGCTTAACTGCGGAGTTCTGATGGGATCCGGTGCGTTAGTGCTGGTATGATCACACCCGAAATACTATCCATACTTATTGCTTGTATGTCTTAAAAGACGCAGAACCTCCTTTGTTTTCGTACGCGAGGCGTGGGACCCACGTGACCGATCGGCTCCGTTCCAAAAATACGAAGACCATGAACCATGAAACGGAGGCCACCTGAGCATAGAAATAGCAAGAAAGAAAAAAAACAAAAAAAAAACCGCACGTAAAATCTAAAAAAACGCAAATGGACAACGAAAAACGGGGGTGCAACACGAGGACTTCCCAGGGGGTCACCCATCCTAGTACTACTCTCGCCCAAGCACGCTTAACTGCGGAGTTCTGATGGGATCCGGTGCATTAGTGCTGGTATGATCGCACCCGAAATACTATCCATGCTTATTGCATGTATGTCTTAAAAGACGCAGAACCTCCTTTGTTTTCGTACGCGAGGCGTGGAACCCACGTGACCGATCGGCTCCGTTCCAAAAATACGAAAACCATCAACCATGAAGCGGAGGCCACCCGAGCATAGAAATAGCAAGAAAGAAAAAAAAACAAAAAAAACCGCACGTAAAATCTAAAAAAACGCAAACGGACAACGAAAAAGGGGGGTGCAACACGAGGACTTCCCAGGGGGTCACCCATCCTAGTACTACTCTCGCCCAAGCACGCTTAACTACGGAGTTCTGATGGGATCCGGTGCATTAGTGCTGGTATGATCGCACCCGAAATACTATCCATGCTTATTGCTTGTATGTCTTAAAAGACGCAGAACCTCCTTTGTTTTCGTACGCGAGGCGTGGGACCCACGTGACCGATCGGCTCCGTTCCAAAAATACGAAGACCATCAACCATGAAACGGAGGCCACCCGAGCATAGAAATAGCAAGAAAGAAAAAAAAACAAAAAAAAAACCGCATGTAAAATCTAAAAAAAAGCAAACGGACAACGAAAAAGGGGGATGCAACACGAGGACTTCCGAGGGGGTCACCCATCCTAGTACTACTCTGGCCCAAGCACGCTTAACTGCAGAGTTCTGATGGGATCCGGTGCATTAGTGCTGGTATGATCGCACCCAAAATACTATCCATGCTTATTGCTTTTATGTCATAAAAGACGCAGAACCTCCTTTGTTTTCGTACGCGAGGCGTGGAACCCACGTGACCGATCGGCTCCGTTCCAAAAATACGAAGACCATGAACCATGAAACGGAGGCCACCCGAGCATAGAAATAGCAAGAAAGAAAAAAAAAACAAAAAAAACCGCACGTAAAATCTAAAAAAACGCAAACGGACAACGAAAAAGGGGGGTGCAACATGAGGACTTCCCAGGGGGTCACCCATCCTAGTACTACTCTCGCCCAAGCACGCTTAACTGTAGAGTTCTGATGGGATCCGGTGCATTAGTGCTGGTATGATCGCACCCGAAATACTATCCATGCTTATTGCTTGTATGTCTTAAAAGACGCAGAACCTCCTTTGTTTTCGTACGCGAGGCGTGGGACCCACGTGACCGATCGGCTCCGTTCCAAAAATACGAAGACCATGAACCATGAAACGGAGGCCACCCGAGCATAGAAATAGCAAGAAAGAAAAAAAAACAAAAAAAAAACCGCACGTAAAATATAAAAAAACGCAAACGGACAACGAAAAAGGGGGGTGCAACACGAGGACTTCCGAGGGGGTCACCCATCCTAGTACTACTCTCGCCCAAGCACGCTTAACTGCGGAGTTCTGATGGGATCCGGTGCATTAGTGCTGGTATGATCGCACCCGAAATACTATCCATGCTTATTGCTTGTATGTCTTAAAAGACGCAGAACCTCCTTTGTTTTCGTACGCGAGGCGTGGGACCCACGTGACCGATCGGCTCCGTTCCAAAAATACGAAGACCATGAACCATGAAACGGAGGCCACCCGAGCAAAGAAATAGCAAGAAAGAAAAAAAAACAAAAAAAAAACCGCACGTAAAATCTAAAAAAACGCAAACGGACAACGAAAAAGGGGGGTGCAACACGAGGACTTCCCAGGGGGTCACCCATCCTAGTACTACTCTCGCCCAAGCACGCTTAACTGCGGAGTTCTAATGGGATCCGGTGCATTAGTGCTGGTATGATCGCACCCAAAATACTATCCATGCTTATTGCTTGTATGTCTTAAAAGACGCAGAAACTCCTTTGTTTTCGTACGCGAGGCGTGGGACCCACGTGGCCGATCAGCTCCGTTCCAAAAATACGAAGACCATCAACCATGAAGCGGAGGCCACCCGAGCATAGAAATAGCAAGAAAGAAAAAAAAACAAAAAAAAACCGCACGTAAAATCTAAAAAAACGCAAACGGACAACGAAAAAGGGGGGTGCAACACGAGGACTTCCCATGGGGTCACCCATCCTAGTACTACTATCGCCCAAGCACGCTTAACTGCGGAGTTCTGATGGGATCCGGTGCATTAGTGCTGGTATGATCGCACCCGAAATACTGTCCATGCTTATTGCTTGTATGTCTTAAAAGACACAGAACCTCCTTTGTTTTCGTACGCGAGGCGTGGGACCCACGTGACCGATCGGCTCCGTTCCAAAAATACGAAGACCATGAACCATGAAACGGAGGCCACCCGAGCATAGAAATAGCAAGAAAAAAAAAACAAAAAAAAACCGCACGTAAAATCTAGAAAAACGCAAACGGACAATGAAAAAGGGGGGGTGCAACACGAGGACTTCCCAGGGGGTCACCCATCCTAGTACTACTCTCGCCCAAGCACGCTTAGCTGCGGAGTTCTGATGGGATCCGGTGCATTAGTGCTGGTATGATCGCACCCGAAATACTATCCATGCTTATTGCTTTTATGTCTTAAAAGACGCAGAACCTCCTTTGATTTCGTACGCGAGGCGTGGAACCCACGTGACCGATCAGCTCCGTTCCAAAAATACGAAAACCATCAACCATGAAGCGGAGGCCACCCGAGCATAGAAATAGCAAGAAAGAAAAAAAAACAAAAAAAAACCGCACGTAAAATCTAAAAAAACGCAAACGGACAACGAAAAAGGGGGGGTGCAACACGAGGACTTCTCAGGGGGTCACCCATCCTAGTACTACTCTCGCCCAAGCACGCTTAACTGCGGAGTTCTGATGGGATCCGGTGCATTAGTGCTGGTATGATCGCACCCGAAATACTATCCATGCTTATTGCTTGTATGTCTTAAAAGACGCAGAACCTCCTTTGTTTTCGTACGCGAGGCGTGGGACCCACGTGACCGATCGGCTCCGTTCCAAAAATACGAAGACCATGAACCATGAAACGGAGGCCACCCGAGCATAGAAATAGCAAGAAAGAAAAAAAAACAAAAAAAAAACCGCACGTAAAATCTAGAAAAACGCAAACGGACAACGAAAAAGGGGGGTGCAACACGAGGACTTCCCAGGGGGTCACCCATCCTAGTACTACTCTCGCCCAAGCACGCTTAACTGCGGAGTTCTGATGGGATCCGGTGCATTAGTGCTGGTATGATCGCACCCGAAATACTATCCATGCTTATTGCTTGTATGTCTTAAAAGACGCAGAACCTCCTTTGTTTTCGTACGCGAGGCGTGGAACC
Source organism: Lactuca virosa (assembly GCF_052849685.1). Lineage (NCBI taxonomy): Eukaryota > Viridiplantae > Streptophyta > Magnoliopsida > Asterales > Asteraceae > Lactuca > Lactuca virosa. Next base: position 263,177,718 of record NC_136426.1, on the reverse strand, counting down.
CACGTGACCGATCGGCTCCGTTCCAAAAATACGAAAACCATCAACCATGAAGCGGAGGCCACCCGAGCATAGAAATAGCAAGAAAGAAAAAAAAACAAAAAAAAAACGCACGTAAAATCTAAAAAAACGCAAACGGACAACGAAAAAGGGGGTGCAACACGAGGACTTCCCAGGGGGTCACCCATCCTAGTACTACTCTCGCCCAAGCACGCTTAACTGCGGAGTTCTGATAGGATCCAGTGCATTAGTGCTGGTATGATCGCACCCGAAATACTATCCATGCTTATTGCTTGTATGTCTTAAAAGACGCAGAACCTCCTTTGTTTTCGTACGCGAGGCGTGGGACCCACGTGACTGATCGGCTCCGTTCCAAAAATACGAAGACCATGAACCATGAAACGGAGGCCACCCGAGCATAGAAATAGCAAGAAAGAAAAAAAACAAAAAAAAAACCGCACGTAAAATCTAAAAAAACGCAAACGGACAACGAAAAAGGGGGGTGCAACACGAGGACTTCCCAGGGGGTCACCCATCCTAGTACTACTCTCGCCCAAGCACACTTAACTGCGGAGTTCTGATGGGATCCGGTGCATTAGTGCTGGTATGATCGCACCCGAAATACTATCCATGCTTATTGCTTGTATGTCTTAAAAGACGCAGAACCTCATTTGTTTTCGTACGCGAGGCGTGGGACCCACGTGACCGATCAGCTCCGTTCCAAAAATACGAAGACCATCAACCATGAAGCGGAGGCCACCCGAGCATAGAAATAGCAAGAAAGAAAAAAAAACAAAAAAAAACCGCACGTAAAATTTAAAAAAACGCAAACGGACAACGAAAAAGGGGGTTGCAACACGAGGACTTCCCATGGGGTCACCCATCCTAGTACTACTCTCGCCCAAGCACGCTTAACTGCGGAGTTCTGATGGGATCCGGTGCATTAGTGCTGGTATGATCGCACCCGAAATACTGTCCATGCTTATTGCTTGTATGTCTTAAAAGACACAGAACCTCCTTTGTTTTCGTACGCGAGGCGTGGGACCCACGTGACCGATCGGCTCCGTTCCAAAAATACGAAGACCATGAACCATGAAACGGAGGCCACCCGAGCATAGAAATAGCAAGAAAAAAAAACAAAAAAAAACCGCACGTCAAATCTAAAAAAACGCAAACGGACAACGAAAAAGGGGGTGCAACACGAGGACTTCCCAGGGGGTCACCCATCCTAGTACTACTCTCGCCCAAGCACGCTTAACTGCGGAGTTCTGATAGGATCCAGTGCATTAGTGCTGGTATGATCGCACCCGAAATACTATCCATGCTTATTGCTTGTATGTCTTAAAAGACGCAGAACCTCCTTTGTTTTCGTACGCGAGGCGTGGGACCCACGTGACCGATCGGCTCCGTTCCAAAAATACGAAGACCATGAACCATGAAACGGAGGCCACCCGAGCATAGAAATAGCAAGAAAGAAAAAAAACAAAAAAAAAACCGCACGTAAAATCTAAAAAAACGCAAACGGACAACGAAAAAGGGGGGTGCAACACGAGGACTTCCCAGGGGGTCACCCATCCTAGTACTACTCTCGCCCAAGCACACTTAACTGCGGAGTTCTGATGGGATCCGGTGCATTAGTGCTGGTATGATCGCACCCGAAATACTATCCATGCTTATTGCTTGTATGTCTTAAAAGACGCAGAACCTCATTTGTTTTCGTACGCGAGGCGTGGGACCCACGTGACCGATCAGCTCCGTTCCAAAAATACGAAGACCATCAACCATGAAGCGGAGGCCACCCGAGCATAGAAATAGCAAGAAAGAAAAAAAACAAAAAAAAACCGCACGTAAAATTTAAAAAAACGCAAACGGACAACGAAAAAGGGGGTTGCAACACGAGGACTTCCCATGGGGTCACCCATCCTAGTACTACTCTCGCCCAAGCACGCTTAACTGCGGAGTTCTGATGGGATCCGGTGCATTAGTGCTGGTATGATCGCACCCAAAATACTGTCCATGCTTATTGCTTGTATGTCTTAAAAGACACAGAACCTCCTTTGTTTTCGTACGCGAGGCGTGGGACCCACGTGACCGATCGGCTCCGTTCCAAAAATACGAAGACCATGAACCATGAAACGGAGGCCACCCGAGCATAGAAATAGCAAGAAAAAAAAACAAAAAAAAACCGCACGTAAAATCTAAAAAAACGCAAACGGACAACGAAAAAGGGGGGGTGCAACACGAGGACTTCCCAGGGGGTCACCCATCCTAGTACTACTCTCGCCCAAGCACGCTTAACTGCGGAGTTCTGATGGGATACGATGCATTAGTGCTGGTATGATCGCACCCGAAATACTATCCATGCTTATTGCTTTTATGTCTTAAAAGACGTAGAACCTCCTTTGTTTTCGTACGCGAGGCGTGGAACCCACGTGACCGATCGGCTCCGTTCCAAAAATACGAAAACCATCAACCATGAAGCGGAGGCCACCCGAGCATAGAAATAGCAAGAAAGAAAAAAAAACAAAAAAAAACCGCACGTAAAATCTAAAAAAACGCAAACGGTCAACGAAAAACGGGGGTGCAACACGAGGACTTCCCAGGGGGTCACCCATCCTAGTACTACTCTCGCCCAAGCACGCTTAACTGCGGAGTTCTGATGGGATCCGGTGCATTAGTGCTGGTATGATCGCACCCGAAATACTATCCATGCTTATTGCATGTATGTCTTAAAAGACGCAGAACCTCCTTTGTTTTCGTACGCGAGGCGTGGAACCCACGTGACCGATCGGCTCCGTTCCAAAAATACGAAGACCATGAACCATGAAACGGAGGCCAACCGAGCATAGAAATAGCAAGAAAGAAAAAAAAAACAAAAAAAACCGCACGTAAAATCTAAAAAAACGCAAACGGACAACGAAAAAGGGGGGTGCAACATGAGGACTTCCCAGGGGGTCACCCATCCTAGTACTACTCTCGCCCAAGCACGCTTAACTGTAGAGTTCTGATGGGATCCGGTGCATTAGTGCTGGTATGATCGCACCCGAAATACTATCCATGCTTATTGCTTGTATGTCTTAAAAGACGCAGAACCTCCTTTGTTTTCGTACGCGAGGCGTGGGACCCACGTGACCGATCGGCTCCGTTCCAAAAATACGAAGACCATGAACCATGAAACGGAGGCCACCCGAGCATAGAAATAGCAAGAAAGAAAAAAAAACAAAAAAAAACCGCACGTAAAATCTAAAAAAACGCAAACGGACAACGAAAAAGGGGGGTGCAACACGAGGACTTCCGAGGGGGTCACCCATCCTAGTACTACTCTCGCCCAAGCACGCTTAACTGCGGAGTTCTGATGGGATCCGGTGCATTAGTGCTGGTATGATCGCACCCGAAATACTATCCATGCTTATTGCTTGTATGTCTTAAAAGACGCAGAACCTCCTTTGTTTTCGTACGCGAGGCGTGGGACCCACGTGACCGATCGGCTCCGTTCCAAAAATACGAAGACCATGAACCATGAAACGGAGGCCACCCGAGCATAGAAATAGCAAGAAAGAAAAAAAAACAAAAAAAAACCGCACGTAAAATCTAAAAAAACGCAAACGGACAACGAAAAAGGGGGGTGCAACACGAGGACTTCCCAGGGGGTCACCCATCCTAGTACTACTCTCGCCCAAGCACGCTTAACTGCGGAGTTCTAATGGGATCCGGTGCATTAGTGCTGGTATGATCGCACCCAAAATACTATCCATGCTTATTGCTTGTATGTCTTAAAAGACGCAGAAACTCCTTTGTTTTCGTACGCGAGGCGTGGGACCCACGTGGCCGATCAGCTCCGTTCCAAAAATACGAAGACCATCAACCATGAAGCGGAGGCCACCCGAGCATAGAAATAGCAAGAAAGAAAAAAAAACAAAAAAAAACCGCACGTAAAATCTAAAAAAACGCAAACGGACAACGAAAAAGGGGGGTGCAACACGAGGACTTCCCATGGGGTCACCCATCCTAGTACTACTCTCGCCCAAGCACGCTTAACTGCGGAGATCTGATGGGATCCGGTGCATTAGTGCTGGTATGATCGCACCCGAAATACTATCCATGCTTATTGCTTGTATGTCTTAAAAGACGCAGAACCTCCTTTGTTTTCGTACGCGAGGCGTGGAACCCACGTGACCGATCGGCTCCGTTCCAAAAATACGAAAACCATCAACCATGAAGCGGAGGCCACCCGAGCATAGAAATAGCAAGAAAGAAAAAAAAACAAAAAAAAACCGCACGTAAAATCTAAAAAAACGCAAACGGACAACGAAAAAGGGGGGTGCAACACAAGGACTTCCCAGGGGGTCACCCATCCTAGTACTACTCTCGCCCAAGCACGCTTAACTGCGGAGTTCTGATGGGATCCGGTGCATTAGTGCTGGTATGATCGCACCCGAAATACTATCCATGCTTATTGCTTGTATGTCTTAAAAGACGCAGAACCTCCTTTGTTTTCGTACGCGAGGCGTGGGACCCACGTGACCGATCGGCTCCGTTCCAAAAATACGAAGACCATGAACCATGAAACGAAGGCCACCCGAGCATAGAAATAGCAAGAAAGAAAAAAAAACAAAAAAAAAACCGCACGTAAAATCTAGAAAAACGCAAACGGACAACGAAAAAGGGGGGTGCAACACGAGGACTTCCCAGGGGGTCACCCATCCTAGTACTACTCTCGCCCAAGCACGCTTAACTGCGGAGTTCTGATGGGATCCGGTGCATTAGTGCTGGTATGATCGCACCCGAAATACTATCCATGCTTATTGCTTGTATGTCTTAAAAGACGCAGAACCTCCTTTGTTTTCGTACGCGAGGCGTGGAACCCACGTGACCGATCGGCTCCGTTCCAAAAATACGAAAACCATCAACCATGAAGCGGAGGCCACCCGAGCATAGAAATAGCAAGAAAGAAAAAAAAAACAAAAAAAACAGCACGTAAAATCTAAAAAAACGCAAACGGACAACGAAAAAGGGGGGTGCAACATGAGGACTTCCCAGGGGGTCACCCATCCTAGTACTACTCTCGCCCAAGCACGCTTAACTGCGGAGTTCTGATGGGATCCGGTGCATTAGTGCTGGTATGATCGCACCCGAAATACTATCCATGCTTATTGCTTGTATGTCTTAAAAGACGCAGAACCTCCTTTGTTTTCGTACGCGAGGCGTGGAACCCACGTGACCGATCGGCTCCGTTCCAAAAATACGAAGACCATGAACCATGAAACGGAGGCCACCCGAGCATAGAAATAGCAAGAAAGAAAAAAAAACAAAAAAAACCGCACGTAAAATCTAAAAAAAAGCAAACGGACAACGAAAAAGGGGGGTGCAACATGAGGACTTCCCAGGGGGTCACCCATCCTAGTACTACTCTCGCCCAAGCACGCTTAACTGTAGAGTTCTGATGGGATCCGGTGCATTAGTGCTGGTATGATCGCACCCGAAATACTATCCATGCTTATTGCTTGTATGTCTTAAAAGACGCAGAACCTCCTTTGTTTTTGTACGCGAGGCGTGGGACCCACGTGACCGATCGGCTCCGTTCCAAAAATACGAAGACCATGAACCATGAAACGGAGGCCACCCGAGCATAGAAATAGCAAGAAAGAAAAAAAAACAAAAAAAAAACCGCACGTAAAATCTAAAAAAACGCAAACGGACAACGAAAAAGGGGGTGCAACACGAGGACTTCCCAGGGGGTCACCCATCCTAGTACTACTCTCGCCCAAGCACGCTTAACTGCGGAGTTCTAATGGGATCCGGTGCATTAGTGCTGGTATGATCGCACCCAAAATACTATCCATGCTTATTGCTTGTATGTCTTAAAAGACGCAGAAACTCCTTTGTTTTCGTACGCGAGGCGTGGGACCCACGTGGCCGATCAGCTCCGTTCCAAAAATACGAAGACCATCAACCATGAAGCGGAGGCCACCCGAGCATAGAAATAGCAAGAAAGAAAAAAAAACAAAAAAAAACCGCACGTAAAATCTAAAAAAACGCAAACGGACAACGAAAAAGGGGGGTGCAACACGAGGACTTCCCATGGGGTCACCCATCCTAGTACTACTCTCGCCCAAGCACGCTTAACTGCGGAGTTCTGATGGGATCCGGTGCATTAGTGCTGGTATGATCGCACCCGAAATACTGTCCATGCTTATTGCTTGTATGTCTTAAAAGACACAGAACCTCCTTTGTTTTCGTACGCGAGGCGTGGGACCCACGTGACCGATCGGCTCCGTTCCAAAAATACGAAGACCATCAACCATGAAGCGGAGGCCACCCGAGCATAGAAATAGCAAGAAAGAAAAAAAAACAAAAAAAAACCGCACGTAAAATCTAAAAAAACGCAAACGGACAACGAAAAAGGGGGGTGCAACACGAGGACTTCCCAGGGGGTCACCCATCCTAGTACTACTCTCGCCCAAGCACGCTTAACTGCGGAGTTCTGATGGGATCCGGTGCATTAGTGCTGGTATGATCGCACCCGAAATACTATCCATGCTTATTGCTTGTATGTCTTAAAAGACGCAGAACCTCCTTTGTTTTCGTACGCGAGGCGTGGGACCCACGTGACCGATCGGCTCCGTTCCAAAAATACGAAGACCATCAACCATGAAGCGGAGGCCACCCGAGCATAGAAATAGCAAGAAAGAAAAAAAAAACAAAAAAAACAGCACGTAAAATCTAAAAAAACGCAAACGGACAACGAAAAAGGGGGGTGCAACATGAGGACTTCCCAGGGGGTCACCCATCCTAGTACTACTCTCGCCCAAGCACGCTTAACTGTAGAGTTCTGATGGGATCCGGTGCATTAGTGCTGGTATGATCGCACCCGAAATACTATCCATGCTTATTGCTTGTATGTCTTAAAAGACGCAGAACCTCCTTTGTTTTTGTACGCGAGGCGTGGGACCCACGTGACCGATCGGCTCCGTTCCAAAAATACGAAGACCATGAACCATGAAACGGAGGCCACCCGAGCATAGAAATAGCAAGAAAGAAAAAAAAACAAAAAAAAAACCGCACGTAAAATCTAAAAAAACGCAAACGGACAACGAAAAAGGGGGTGCAACACGAGGACTTCCCAGGGGGTCACCCATCCTAGTACTACTCTCGCCCAAGCACGCTTAACTGCGGAGTTCTGATGGGATCCGGTGCATTAGTGCTGGTATGATCGCACCCGAAATACTATCCATGCTTATTGCTTGTATGTCTTAAAAGACGCAGAACCTCCTTTGTTTTCGTACGCGAGGCGTGGGACCCACGTGACCGATCGGCTCCGTTCCAAAAATACGAAGACCATGAACCATGAAACGGAGGCCACCCGAGCATAGAAATAGCAAGAAAGAAAAAAAACAAAAAAAAACCGCACGTAAAATCTAAAAAAACGCAAACGGACAACGAAAAAGGGGGGTGCAACACGAGGACTTCCCAGGGGGTCACCCATCCTAGTACTACTCTCGCCCAAGCACGCTTAACTGCGGAGTTCTAATGGGATCCGGTGCATTAGTGCTGGTATGATCGCACCCAAAATACTATCCATGCTTATTGCTTGTATGTCTTAAAAGACGCAGAAACTCCTTTGTTTTCGTACGCGAGGCGTGGGACCCACGTGGCCGATCAGCTCCGTTCCAAAAATACGAAGACCATCAACCATGAAGCGGAGGCCACCCGAGCATAGAAATAGCAAGAAAGAAAAAAAAACAAAAAAAAACCGCACGTAAAATCTAAAAAAACGCAAACGGACAACGAAAAAGGGGGGTGCAACACGAGGACTTCCCATGGGGTCACCCATCCTAGTACTACTCTCGTCCAAGCACGCTTAACTGCGGAGTTCTGATGGGATCCGGTGCATTAGTGCTGGTATGATCGCACCCGAAATACTGTCCATGCTTATTGCTTGTATGTCTTAAAAGACACAGAACCTCCTTTGTTTTCGTACGCGAGGCGTGGGACCCACGTGACCGATCGGCTCCGTTCCAAAAATACGAAGACCATGAACCATGAAACGGAGGCCACCCGAGCATAGAAATAGCAAGAAAAAAAAAACAAAAAAAAACCGCACGTAAAATCTAGAAAAACGCAAACGGACAATGAAAAAGGGGGGGTGCAACACGAGGACTTCCCAGGGGGTCACCCATCCTAGTACTACTCTCGCCCAAGCACGCTTAACTGCGGAGTTCTGATGGGATCCGGTGCATTAGTGCTGGTATGATCGCACCCGAAATACTATCCATGCTTATTGCTTTTATGTCTTAAAAGACGCAGAACCTCCTTTGATTTCGTACGCGAGGCGTGGAACCCACGTGACCGATCAGCTCCGTTCCAAAAATACGAAAACCATCAACCATGAAGCGGAGGCCACCCGAGCATAGAAATAGCAAGAAAGAAAAAAAAACAAAAAAAAACCGCACGTAAAATCTAAAAAAACGCAAACGGACAACGAAAAAGGGGGTTGCAACACGAGGACTTCCCATGGGGTCACCCATCCTAGTACTACTCTCGCCCAAGCACGCTTAACTGCGGAGTTCTGATGGGATCCGATGCATTAGTGCTGGTATGATCGCACACGAAATACTATCCATGCTTATTGCTTTTATGTCTTAAAAGACGCAGAACCTCCTTTGTTTTCGTACGCGAGGCGTGGAACCCACGTGACCGATCGGCTCCGTTCCAAAAATACGAAGACCATGAACCATGAAACGGAGGCCACCCGAGCATAGAAATAGCAAGAAAGAAAAAAAAACAAAAAAAACCGCACGTAAAATCTAAAAAAAAGCAAACGGACAACGAAAAAGGGGGGTGCAACATGAGGACTTCCCAGGGGGTCACCCATCCTAGTACTACTCTCGCCCAAGCACGCTTAACTGTAGAGTTCTGATGGGATCCGGTGCATTAGTGCTGGTATGATCGCACCCGAAATACTATCCATGCTTATTGCTTGTATGTCTTAAAAGACGCAGAACCTCCTTTGTTTTTGTACGCGAGGCGTGGGACCCACGTGACCGATCGGCTCCGTTCCAAAAATACGAAGACCATGAACCATGAAACGGAGGCCACCCGAGCATAGAAATAGCAAGAAAGAAAAAAAAACAAAAAAAAAACCGCACGTAAAATCTAAAAAAACGCAAACGGACAACGAAAAAGGGGGTGCAACACGAGGACTTCCCAGGGGGTCACCCATCCTAGTACTACTCTCGCCCAAGCACGCTTAACTGCGGAGTTCTAATGGGATCCGGTGCATTAGTGCTGGTATGATCGCACCCAAAATACTATCCATGCTTATTGCTTGTATGTCTTAAAAGACGCAGAAACTCCTTTGTTTTCGTACGCGAGGCGTGGGACCCACGTGGCCGATCAGCTCCGTTCCAAAAATACGAAGACCATCAACCATGAAGCGGAGGCCACCCGAGCATAGAAATAGCAAGAAAGAAAAAAAAACAAAAAAAAACCGCACGTAAAATCTAAAAAAACGCAAACGGACAACGAAAAAGGGGGGTGCAACACGAGGACTTCCCATGGGGTCACCCATCCTAGTACTACTCTCGCCCAAGCACGCTTAACTGCGGAGTTCTGATGGGATCCGGTGCATTAGTGCTGGTATGATCGCACCCGAAATACTGTCCATGCTTATTGCTTGTATGTCTTAAAAGACACAGAACCTCCTTTGTTTTCGTACGCGAGGCGTGGGACCCACGTGACCGATCGGCTCCGTTCCAAAAATACGAAGACCATCAACCATGAAGCGGAGGCCACCCGAGCATAGAAATAGCAAGAAAGAAAAAAAAACAAAAAAAAACCGCACGTAAAATCTAAAAAAACGCAAACGGACAACGAAAAAGGGGGGTGCAACACGAGGACTTCCCAGGGGGTCACCCATCCTAGTACTACTCTCGCCCAAGCACGCTTAACTGCGGAGTTCTGATGGGATCCGGTGCATTAGTGCTGGTATGATCGCACCCGAAATACTATCCATGCTTATTGCTTGTATGTCTTAAAAGACGCAGAACCTCCTTTGTTTTCGTACGCGAGGCGTGGGACCCACGTGACCGATCGGCTCCGTTCCAAAAATACGAAGACCATCAACCATGAAGCGGAGGCCACCCGAGCATAGAAATAGCAAGAAAGAAAAAAAAAACAAAAAAAACAGCACGTAAAATCTAAAAAAACGCAAACGGACAACGAAAAAGGGGGGTGCAACATGAGGACTTCCCAGGGGGTCACCCATCCTAGTACTACTCTCGCCCAAGCACGCTTAACTGTAGAGTTCTGATGGGATCCGGTGCATTAGTGCTGGTATGATCGCACCCGAAATACTATCCATGCTTATTGCTTGTATGTCTTAAAAGACGCAGAACCTCCTTTGTTTTTGTACGCGAGGCGTGGGACCCACGTGACCGATCGGCTCCGTTCCAAAAATACGAAGACCATGAACCATGAAACGGAGGCCACCCGAGCATAGAAATAGCAAGAAAGAAAAAAAAACAAAAAAAAAACCGCACGTAAAATCTAAAAATACGCAAACGGACAACGAAAAAGGGGGTGCAACACGAGGACTTCCCAGGGGGTCACCCATCCTAGTACTACTCTCGCCCAAGCACGCTTAACTGCGGAGTTCTGATGGGATCCGGTGCATTAGTGCTGGTATGATCGCACCCGAAATACTATCCATGCTTATTGCTTGTATGTCTTAAAAGACGCAGAACCTCCTTTGTTTTCGTACGCGAGGCGTGGGACCCACGTGACCGATCGGCTCCGTTCCAAAAATACGAAGACCATGAACCATGAAACGGAGGCCACCCGAGCATAGAAATAGCAAGAAAGAAAAAAAACAAAAAAAAACCGCACGTAAAATCTAAAAAAACGCAAACGGACAACGAAAAAGGGGGGTGCAACACGAGGACTTCCCAGGGGGTCACCCATCCTAGTACTACTCTCGCCCAAGCACGCTTAACTGCGGAGTTCTAATGGGATCCGGTGCATTAGTGCTGGTATGATCGCACCCAAAATACTATCCATGCTTATTGCTTGTATGTCTTAAAAGACGCAGAAACTCCTTTGTTTTCGTACGCGAGGCGTGGGACCCACGTGGCCGATCAGCTCCGTTCCAAAAATACGAAGACCATCAACCATGAAGCGGAGGCCACCCGAGCATAGAAATAGCAAGAAAGAAAAAAAAACAAAAAAAAACCGCACGTAAAATCTAAAAAAACGCAAACGGACAACGAAAAAGGGGGGTGCAACACGAGGACTTCCCATGGGGTCACCCATCCTAGTACTACTCTCGTCCAAGCACGCTTAACTGCGGAGTTCTGATGGGATCCGGTGCATTAGTGCTGGTATGATCGCACCCGAAATACTGTCCATGCTTATTGCTTGTATGTCTTAAAAGACACAGAACCTCCTTTGTTTTCGTACGCGAGGCGTGGGACCCACGTGACCGATCGGCTCCGTTCCAAAAATACGAAGACCATGAACCATGAAACGGAGGCCACCCGAGCATAGAAATAGCAAGAAAAAAAAAACAAAAAAAAACCGCACGTAAAATCTAGAAAAACGCAAACGGACAATGAAAAAGGGGGGGTGCAACACGAGGACTTCCCAGGGGGTCACCCATCCTAGTACTACTCTCGCCCAAGCACGCTTAACTGCGGAGTTCTGATGGGATCCGGTGCATTAGTGCTGGTATGATCGCACCCGAAATACTATCCATGCTTATTGCTTTTATGTCTTAAAAGACGCAGAACCTCCTTTGATTTCGTACGCGAGGCGTGGAACCCACGTGACCGATCAGCTCCGTTCCAAAAATACGAAAACCATCAACCATGAAGCGGAGGCCACCCGAGCATAGAAATAGCAAGAAAGAAAAAAAAACAAAAAAAAACCGCACGTAAAATCTAAAAAAACGCAAACGGACAACGAAAAAGGGGGTTGCAACACGAGGACTTCCCATGGGGTCACCCATCCTAGTACTACTCTCGCCCAAGCACGCTTAACTGCGGAGTTCTGATGGGATCCGATGCATTAGTGCTGGTATGATCGCACACGAAATACTATCCATGCTTATTGCTTTTATGTCTTAAAAGACGCAGAACCTCCTTTGTTTTCGTACGCGAGGCGTGGGACCCACGTGACCGATCGGCTCCGTTCCAAAAATACGAAGACCATCAACCATGAAGCGGAGGCCACCCGAGCATAGAAATAGCAAGAAAGAAAAAAAAACAAAAAAAAAAACCGCACGTAAAATCTAAAAAAAAGCAAACGGACAACGAAAAAGGGGGATGCAACACGAGGACTTCCCAGGGGGTCACCCATCCTAGTACTACTCTCGCCCAAGCACGCTTAACTGCGGAGTTCTGATGGGATCCGGTGCATTAGTGCTGGTATGATCGCACCCGAAATACTATCCATGCTTATTGCTTGTATGTCTTAAAAGACGCAGAACCTCCTTTGTTTTCGTACGCGAGGCGTGGAACCCACGTGACCGATCGGCTCCGTTCCAAAAATACGAAAACCATCAACCATGAAGCGGAGGCCACCCGAGCATAGAAATAGCAAGAAAGAAAAAAAAACAAAAAAAACAGCACGTAAAATCTAAAAAAACGCAAACGGACAACGAAAAAGGGGGGTGCAACACGAGGACTTCCCAGGGGGTCACCCATCCTAGTACTACTCTCGCCCAAGCACGCTTAACTGCGGAGTTCTGATGGGATCCGGTGCATTAGTGCTGGTATGATCGCACCCGAAATACTATCCATGCTTATTGCATGTATGTCTTAAAAGACGCAGAACCTCCTTTGTTTTCGTACGCGAGGCGTGGAACCCACGTGACCGATCGGCTCCGTTCCAAAAATACGAAGACCATGAACCATGAAACGGAGGCCACCCGAGCATAGAAATAGCAAGAAAGAAAAAAAAAACAAAAAAAACCGCACGTAAAATCTAAAAAAACGCAAACGGACAACGAAAAAGGGGGGTGCAACATGAGGACTTCCCAGGGGGTCACCCATCCTAGTACTACTCTCGCCCAAGCACGCTTAACTGTAGAGTTCTGATGGGATCCGGTGCATTAGTGCTGGTATGATCGCACCCGAAATACTATCCATGCTTATTGCTTGTATGTCTTAAAAGACGCAGAACCTCCTTTGTTTTCGTACGCGAGGCGTGGGACCCACGTGACCGATCGGCTCCGTTCCAAAAATACGAAGACCATGAACCATGAAACGGAGGCCACCCGAGCATAGAAATAGCAAGAAAGAAAAAAAAACAAAAAAAAAACCGCACGTAAAATCTAAAAAAACGCAAACGGACAACGAAAAAGGGGGTGCAACACGAGGACTTCCGAGGGGGTCACCCATCCTAGTACTACTCTCGCCCAAGCACGCTTAACTGCGGAGTTCTGATGGGATCCGGTGCATTAGTGCTGGTATGATCGCACCCGAAATACTATCCATGCTTATTGCTTGTATGTCTTAAAAGACGCAGAACCTCCTTTGTTTTCGTACGCGAGGCGTGGGACCCACGTGACCGATCGGCTCCGTTCCAAAAATACGAAGACCATGAACCATGAAACGGAGGCCACCCGAGCATAGAAATAGCAAGAAAGAAAAAAAAACAAAAAAAAAACCGCACGTAAAATCTAAAAAAACGCAAACGGACAACGAAAAAGGGGGGTGCAACACGAGGACTTCCCAGGGGGTCACCCATCCTAGTAATACTCTCGCCCAAGCACGCTTAACTGCGGAGTTCTAATGGGATCCGGTGCATTAGTGCTGGTATGATCGCACCCAAAATACTATCCATGCTTATTGCTTGTATGTCTTAAAAGACGCAGAAACTCCTTTGTTTTCGTACGCGAGGCGTGGGACCCACGTGGCCGATCAGCTCCGTTCCAAAAATACGAAGACCATCAACCATGAAGCGGAGGCCACCCGAGCATAGAAATAGCAAGAAAGAAAAAAAAACAAAAAAAAACCGCACGTAAAATCTAAAAAAACGCAAACGGACAACGAAAAAGGGGGGTGCAACACGAGGACTTCCCATGGGGTCACCCATCCTAGTACTACTCTCGCCCAAGCACGCTTAACTGCGGAGTTCTGATGGGATCCGGTGCATTAGTGCTGGTATGATCGCACCCGAAATACTGTCCATGCTTATTGCTTGTATGTCTTAAAAGACACAGAACCTCCTTTGTTTTCGTACGCGAGGCGTGGGACCCACGTGACCGATCGGCTCCGTTCCAAAAATACGAAGACCATGAACCATGAAACGGAGGCCACCCGAGCATAGAAATAGCAAGAAAAAAAAAACAAAAAAAAACCGCACGTAAAATCTAGAAAAACGCAAACGGACAATGAAAAAGGGGGGGGTGCAACACGAGGACTTCCCAGGGGGTCACCCATCCTAGTACTACTCTCGCCCGAGCACGCTTAACTGCGGAGTTCTGATGGGATCCGGTGCATTAGTGCTGGTATGATCGCACCCGAAATATTATCCATGCTTATTGCTTTTATGTCTTAAAAGACGCAGAACCTCCTTTGATTTCGTACGCGAGGCGTGGAACCCACGTGACCGATCAGCTCCGTTCCAAAAATACGAAAACCATCAACCATGAAGCGGAGGCCACCCGAGCATAGAAATAGCAAGAAAGAAAAAAAAACAAAAAAAAACCGCACGTAAAATCTAAAAAAACGCAAACGGACAACGAAAAAGGGGGTTGCAACACGAGGACTTCCCATGGGGTCACCCATCCTAGTACTACTCTCGCCCAAGCACGCTTAACTGCGGAGTTCTGATGGGATCCGGTGCATTAGTGCTGGTATGATCGCACCCGAAATACTGTCCATGCTTATTGCTTGTATGTCTTAAAAGACGCAGAACCTCCTTTGTTTTCGTACGCGAGGCGTGAAACCCACGTGACCGATCGGCTCCGTTCCAAAAATACGAAAACCATCAACCATGAAGCGGAGGCCACCCGAGCATAGAAATAGCAAGAAAGAAAAAAAAACAAAAAAAAACCGCACGTAAAATCTAAAAAAACGCAAACGGACAACGAAAAAGGGGGGTGCAACACGAGGACTTCCCAGGGGGTCACCCATCCTAGTACTACTCTCGCCCAAGCACGCTTAACTGCGGAGTTCTGATGGGATCCGGTGCATTAGTGCTGGTATGATCGCACCCGAAATACTATCCATGCTTATTGCTTGTATGTCTTAAAAGACGCAGAACCTCCTTTGTTTTCGTACGCGAGGCGTGGGACCCACGTGACCGATCGGCTCCGTTCCAAAAATACGAAGACCATGAACCATGAAACGGAGGCCACCCGAGCATAGAAATAGCAAGAAAGAAAAAAAAACAAAAAAAAACCGCACGTAAAATCTAAAAAAACGCAAACGGACAACGGAAAAGGGGGGTGCAACATGAGGACTTCCCAGGGGGTCACCCATCCTAGTACTACTCTCGCCCAAACACGCTTAACTGTGGAGTTCTGATGGGATCCGGTGCATTAGTGCTGGTATGATCGCACCCGAAATACTATCCATGCTTATTGCTTTTATGTCTTAAAAGACGCAGAACCTCCTTTGTTTTCGTACGCGAGGCGTGGGACCCACGTGACCGATCGGCTCCGTTCCAAAAATACGAAGACCATGAACCATGAAACGGAGGCCACCCGAGCATAGAAATAGCAAGAAAGAAAAAAAAAACAAAAAAAAAACCGCACGTAAAATCTAAAAAAACGCAAACGGACAACGAAAAAGGGGGGTGCAACACGAGGACTTCCGAGGGGGTCACCCATCCTAGTACTACTCTCGCCCAAGCACGCTTAACTGCGGAGTTCTGATGGGATCCGGTGCATTAGTGCTGGTATGATCGCACCCGAAATACTATCCATGCTTATTGCTTGTATGTCTTAAAAGACGCAGAACCTCCTTTGTTTTCATACGCGAGGCGTGGGACCCACGTGACCGATCGGCTCCGTTCCAAAAATACGAAGACCATGAACCATGAAACGGAGGCCACCCGAGCATAGAAATAGCAAGAAAGAAAAAAAAACAAAAAAAAACCGCACGTAAAATCTAAAAAAACGCAAACGGACAACGAAAAAGGGGGGTGCAACACGAGGACTTCCCAGGGGATCACCCATCCTAGTACTACTCTCGCCCAAGCACGCTTAACTGCGGAGTTCTGATGGGATCCGGTGCATTAGTGCTGGTATGATCGCACCCAAAATACTATCCATGCTTATTGTTTGTATGTCTTAAAAGACGCAGAAACTCCCTTGTTTTCGTACGCGAGGCGTGGGACCCACGTGACCGATCAGCTCCGTTCCAAAAATACGAAGACCATCAACCATGAAGCGGAGGCCACCCGAGCATAGAAATAGGAAGAAAGAAAAAAAAAACAAAAAAATAACCGCACGTAAAATCTAAAAAAACGCAAACGGACAACGAAAAAGGGGGTGCAACACGAGGACTTCCCATGGGGTCACCCATCCTAGTACTACTCTCGCCCAAGCACGCTTAACTGCGGAGTTCTGATCGGATCCGGTGCATTAGTGCTGGTATGATCGCACCCGAAATACTGTCCATGCTTATTGCTTGTATGTCTTAAAAGACACAGAACCTCCTTTGTTTTCGTACGCGAGGCGTGGGACCCACGTGACCGATCGGCTCCGTTCCAAAAATACGAAGACCATGAACCATGAAACGGAGGCCACCCGAGCATAGAAATAGCAAGAAAAAAAAACAAAAAAAACCGCACGTAAAATCTAAAAAAACGCAAACGGACAATGAAAAAGGGGGGGTGCAACACGAGGACTTCCCAGGGGGTCACCCATCCTAGTACTACTCTCGCCCAAGCACGCTTAACTGCGGAGTTCTGATGGGATCCGGTGCATTAGTGCTGGTATGATCGCACCCGAAATACTATCCATGCTTATTGCTTTTATGTCTTAAAAGACGCAGAACCTCCTTTGTTTTCGTACGCGAGGCGTGGAACCCACGTGACCGATCGGCTCCGTTCCAAAAATACGAAAACCATCAACCATGAAGCGGAGGCCACCCGAGCATAGAAATAGCAAGAAAGAAAAAAAAACAAAAAAAAACCGCACGTAAAATCTAAAAAAACGCAAACGGACAACGAAAAAGGGGGGTGCAACACGAGGACTTCCCATGGGGTCACCCATCCTAGTACTACTCTCGCCCAAGCACGCTTAACTGCGGAGTTCTGATGGGATCCGGTGCATTAGTGCTGGTATGATCGCACCCAAAATACTGTCCATGCTTATTGCTTGTATGTCTTAAAAGACACAGAACCTCCTTTGTTTTCGTACGCGAGGCGTGGGACCCACGTGACAGATCGGCTCCATTCCAAAAATACGAAGACCATGAACCATGAAACGGAGGCCACCTGAGCATAGAAATAGCAAGAAAAAAAAAACAAAAAAAAACCGCACGTAAAATATAAAAAAACGCAAACGGACAACGAAAAAGGGGGGTGCAACATGAGGACTTCCCAGGGGGTCACCCATCCTAGTACTACTCTCGCCCAAGCACGCTTAACTGTGGAGTTCTGATGGGATCCGGTGCATTAGTGCTGGTATGATCGCACCCGAAATACTATCCATGCTTATTGCTTGTGTGTCTTAAAAGACGCAGAACCTCCTTTGTTTTCGTACGCGAGGCGTGGGACCCACGTGACCGATCGGCTCCGTTCCAAAAATACGAAGACCATGAACCATGAAACGGAGGCCACCCGAGCATAGAAATAGCAAGAAAGAAAAAAAAACAAAAAAAAAACCGCACGTAAAATCTAAAAAAACGCAAACGGACAACGAAAAAGGGGGGTGCAACACGAGGACTTCCGAGGGGGTCACCCATCCTAGTACTACTCTCGCCCAAGCACGCTTAACTGCGGAGTTCTGATGGGATCCGGTGCATTAGTGTTGGTATGATCGCACCCGAAATACTATCCATGCTTATTGCTTGTATGTCTTAAAAGACGCAGAACCTCCTTTGTTTCGTACGCGAGGCGTGGGACCCACGTGACCGATCGGCTCCGTTCCAAAAATACGAAGACCATGAACCATGAAACGGAGGCCACCCGAGCATAGAAATAGCAAGAAAGAAAAAAAAACAAAAAAAAACCGCACGTAAAATCTAAAAAAACGCAAACGGACAACGGAAAAGGGGGGTGCAACATGAGGACTTCCCAGGGGGTCACCCATCCTAGTACTACTCTCGCCCAAGCACGCTTAACTGTGGAGTTCTGATGGGATCCGGTGCATTAGTGCTGGTATGATCGCACCCGAAATACTATCCATGCTTATTGCTTGTATGTCTTAAAAGACGCAGAACCTCCTTTGTTTTCGTACGCGAGGCGTGGGACCCACGTGACCGATCGGCTCCGTTCCAAAAATACGAAGACCATGAACCATGAAACGGAGGCCACCCGAGCATAGAAATAGCAAGAAAGAAAAAAAAAACAAAAAAAAAACCGCACGTAAAATCTAAAAAAACGCAAACGGACAACGAAAAAGGGGGGTGCAACACGAGGACTTCCGAGGGGGTCACCCATCCTAGTACTACTCTCGCCCAAGCACGCTTAACTGTGGAGTTCTGATGGGATCCGGTGCATTAGTGCTGGTATGATCGCACCCGAAATACTATCCATGCTTATTGCTTGTATGTCTTAAAAGACGCAGAACCTCCTTTGTTTTCGTACGCGAGGCGTGGGACCCACGTGACCGATCGGCTCCGTTCCAAAAATACGAAGACCATGAACCATGAAACGGAGGCCACCCGAGCATAGAAATAGCAAGAAAGAAAAAAAACAAAACAAAACCGCACGTAAAATCTAAAAAAACGCAAACGGACAACGGAAAAGGGGGGTGCAACATGAGGACTTCCCAGGGGGTCACCCATCCTAGTACTACTCTCGCCCAAGCACGCTTAACTGTGGAGTTCTGATGGGATCCGGTGCATTAGTGCTGGTATGATCGCACCCGAAATACTATCCATGCTTATTGCTTGTATGTCTTAAAAGACGCAGAACCTCCTTTGTTTTCGTACGCGAGGGGTGGGACCCACGTGACCGATCGGCTCCGTTCCAAAAATACGAAGACCATGAACCATGAAACGGAGGCCACCCGAGCATAGAAATAGCAAGAAAGAAAAAAAAAACAAAAAAAAAACCGCACGTAAAATCTAAAAAAACGCAAACGGACAACGAAAAAGGGGGGTGCAACACGAGGACTTCCGAGGGGGTCACCCATCCTAGTACTACTCTCGCCCAAGCACGCTTAACTGCGGAGTTCTGATGGGATCCGGTGCATTAGTGCTGGTATGATCGCACCCGAAATACTATCCATGCTTATTGCTTGTATGTCTTAAAAGACGCAGAACCTCCTTTGTTTTCATACGCGAGGCGTGGGACCCACGTGACCGATCGGCTCCGTTCCAAAAATACGAAGACCATGAACCATGAAACGGAGGCCACCCGAGCATAGAAATAGCAACAAAGAAAAAAAAACAAAAAAAAACCGCACGTAAAATCTAAAAAAACGCAAACGGACAACGAAAAAGGGGGTGCAACACGAGGACTTCCCAGGGGATCACCCATCCTAGTACTACTCTCGCCCAAGCACGCTTAACTGCGGAGTTCTGATGGGATCCGGTGCATTAGTGCTGGTATGATCGCACCCAAAATACTATCCATGCTTATTGCTTGTATGTCTTAAAAGACGCAGAAACTCCCTTGTTTTCGTACGCGAGGCGTGGGACCCACGTGACCGATCAGCTCCGTTCCAAAAATACGAAGACCATCAACCATGAAGCGGAGGCCACCCGAGCATAGAAATAGCAAGAAAGAAAAAAAAAGAAAAAAATAACCGCACGTAAAATCTAAAAAAACGCAAACGGACAACGAAAAAGGGGGGTGCAACACGAGGACTTCCCATGGGGTCACCCATCCTAGTACTACTCTCGCCCAAGCACGCTTAACTGCGGAGTTCTGATCGGATCCGGTGCATTAGTGCTGGTATGATCGCACCCGAAATACTGTCCATGCTTATTGCTTGTATGTCTTAAAAGACACAGAACCTGCTTTGTTTTCGTACGCGAGGCGTGGGACCCACGTGACCGATCGGCTCCGTTCCAAAAATACGAAGACCATGAACCATGAAACGGAGGCCACCCGAGCATAGAAATAGCAAGAAAAAAAAACAAAAAAAACCGCACGTAAAATCTAAAAAAACGCAAACGGACAATGAAAAAGGGGGGGGTGCAACACGAGGACTTCCCAGGGGGTCACCCATCCTAGTACTACTCTCGCCCAAGCACGCTTAACTGCGGAGTTCTGATGGGATCCGATGCATTAGTGCTGGTATGATCGCACCCGAAATACTATCCATGCTTATTGCTTTTATGTCTTAAAAGACGCAGAACCTCCTTTGTTTTCGTACGCGAGGCGTGGAACCCACGTGACCGATCGGCTCCGTTCCAAAAATACGAAAACCATCAACCATGAAGCGGAGGCCACCCGAGCATAGAAATAGCAAGAAAGAAAAAAAAAACAAAAAAAAACCGCACGTAAAATCTAAAAAAACGCAAACGGACAACGAAAAAGGGGGGTGCAACATGAGGACTTCCCATGGGGTCACCCATCCTAGTACTACTCTCGCCCAAGCACGCTTAACTGCGGAGTTCTGATGGGATCCGGTGCATTAGTGCTGGTATGATCGCACCCAAAATACTGTCCATGCTTATTGCTTGTATGTCTTAAAAGACACAGAACCTCCTTTGTTTTCGTACGCGAGGCGTGGGACCCACGTGACAGATCGGCTCCGTTCCAAAAATACGAAGACCATGAACCATGAAACGGAGGCCACCCGAGCATAGAAATAGCAAGAAAAAAAAAACAAAAAAAAACCGCACGTAAAATCTAAAAAAACGCAAACGGACAACGAAAAAGGGGGGTGCAACATGAGGACTTCCCAGGGGGTCACCCATCCTAGTACTACTCTCGCCCAAGCACGCTTAACTGTGGAGTTCTGATGGGATCCGGTGCATTAGTGCTGGTATGATCGCACCCGAAATACTATCCATGCTTATTGCTTGTATGTCTTAAAAGACGCAGAACCTCCTTTGTTTTCGTACGCGAGGCGTGGGACCCACGTGACCGATCGGCTCCGTTCCAAAAATACGAAGACCATGAACCATGAAACGGAGGCCACCCGAGCATAGAAATAGCAAGAAAGAAAAAAAAAAACAAAAAAAAACCGCACGTAAAATCTAAAAAAACGCAAACGGACAACGGAAAAGGGGGGTGCAACATGAGGACTTCCCAGGGGGTCACCCATCCTAGTACTACTCTCGCCCAAGCACGCTTAACTGTGGAGTTCTGATGGGATCCGGTGCATTAGTGCTGGTATGATCGCACCCGAAATACTATCCATGCTTATTGCTTGTATGTCTTAAAAGACGCAGAACCTCCTTTGTTTTCGTACGCGAGGCGTGGGACCCACGTGACCGATCGGCTCCGTTCCAAAAATACGAAGACCATGAACCATGAAACGGAGGCCACCCGAGCATAGAAATAGCAAGAAAGAAAAAAAAAAACAAAAAAAAAACCGCACGTAAAATCTAAAAAAACGCAAACGGACAACGAAAAAGGGGGGTGCAACACGAGGACTTCCGAGGGGGTCACCCATCCTAGTACTACTCTCGCCCAAGCACGCTTAACTGCGGAGTTCTGATGGGATCCGGTGCATTAGTGCTGGTATGATCGCACCCGAAATACTATCCATGCTTATTGCTTGTATGTCTTAAAAGACGCAGAACCTCCTTTGTTTTCATACGCGAGGCGTGGGACCCACGTGACCGATCGGCTCCGTTCCAAAAATACGAAGACCATGAACCATGAAACGGAGGCCACCCGAGC
The DNA here is from genome assembly GCF_052849685.1 of Lactuca virosa. Taxonomy (NCBI): domain Eukaryota; kingdom Viridiplantae; phylum Streptophyta; class Magnoliopsida; order Asterales; family Asteraceae; genus Lactuca; species Lactuca virosa. Next base: position 263,155,743 of record NC_136426.1, on the reverse strand, counting down.
ATAGAAATAGCAAGAAAGAAAAAAAAACAAAAAAAAACCGCACGTAAAATCTAAAAAAACGCAAACGGACAACGAAAAAGGGGGGTGCAACACGAGGACTTCCCAGGGGATCACCCATCCTAGTACTACTCTCGCCCAAGCACGCTTAACTGCGGAGTTCTGATGGGATCCGGTGCATTAGTGCTGGTATGATCGCACCCAAAATACTATCCATGCTTATTGCTTGTATGTCTTAAAAGACGCAGAAACTCCCTTGTTTTCGTACGCGAGGCGTGGGACCCACGTGACCGATCAGCTCCGTTCCAAAAATACGAAGACCATCAACCATGAAGCGGAGGCCACCCGAGCATAGAAATAGCAAGAAAGAAAAAAAAACAAAAAAAAAACGCACGTAAAATCTAAAAAAACGCAAACGGACAACGAAAAAGGGGGGTGCAACACGAGGACTTCCCATGGGGTCACCCATCCTAGTACTACTCTCGCCCAAGCACGCTTAACTGCGGAGTTCTGATCGGATCCGGTGCATTAGTGCTGGTATGATCGCACCCGAAATACTGTCCATGCTTATTGCTTGTATGTCTTAAAAGACACAGAACCTCCTTTGTTTTCGTACGCGAGGCGTGGGACCCACGTGACCGATCGGCTCCGTTCCAAAAATACGAACACCATGAACCATGAAACGGAGGCCACCCGAGCATAGAAATAGCAAGAAAAAAAAAACAAAAAAAAACCGCACGTAAAATCTAAAAAAACGCAAACGGACAATGAAAAAGGGGAGGTGCAACACGAGGACTTCCCAGGGGGTCACCCATCCTAGTACTACTCTCGCCCAAGCACGCTTAACTGCGGAGTTCTGATGGGATCCGGTGCATTAGTGCTGGTATGATCGCACCGGAAATACTATCCATGCTTATTGCTTTTATGTCTTAAAAGACGCAGAACCTCCTTTGTTTTCGTACGCGAGGCGTGGAACCCACGTGACCGATCGGCTCCGTTCCAAAAATACGAAAACCATCAACCATGAAGCGGAGGCCACCCGAGCATAGAAATAGCAAGAAAGAAAAAAAAAACAAAAAAAAACCCCACGTAAAATCTAAAAAAACGCAAACGGACAACGAAAAAGGGGGTTGCAACACGAGGACTTCCCATGGGGTCACCCATCCTAGTACTACTCTCGCCCAAGCACGCTTAACTGCGGAGTTCTGATGGGATCCGGTGCATTAGTGCTGGTATGATCGCACCCGAAATACTGTCCATGCTTATTGCTTGTATGTCTTAAAAGACGCAGAACCTCCTTTGTTTTCGTACGCGAGGCGTGAAACCCACGTGACCGATCGGCTCCGTTCCAAAAATACGAAAACCATCAACCATGAAGCGGAGGCCACCCGAGCATAGAAATAGCAAGAAAGAAAAAAAAACAAAAAAAAACCGCACGTAAAATCTAAAAAAACGCAAACGGACAACGAAAAAGGGGGGTGCAACACGAGGACTTCCCAGGGGGTCACCCATCCTAGTACTACTCTCGCCCAAGCACGCTTAACTGCGGAGTTCTGATGGGATCCGGTGCATTAGTGCTGGTATGATCGCACCCGAAATACTATCCATGCTTATTGCTTGTATGTCTTAAAAGACGCAGAACCTCCTTTGTTTTCGTACGCGAGGCGTGGGACCCACGTGACCGATCGGCTCCGTTCCAAAAATACGAAGACCATGAACCATGAAACGGAGGCCACCCGAGCATAGAAATAGCAAGAAAGAAAAAAAAACAAAAAAAAACCGCACGTAAAATCTAAAAAAACGCAAACGGACAACGGAAAAGGGGGGTGCAACATGAGGACTTCCCAGGGGGTCACCCATCCTAGTACTACTCTCGCCCAAGCACGCTTAACTATGGAGTTCTGATGGGATCCGGTGCATTAGTGCTGGTATGATCGCACCCGAAATACTATCCATGCTTATTGCTTGTATGTCTTAAAAGACGCAGAACCTCCTTTGTTTTCGTACGCGAGGCGTGGGACCCACGTGACCGATCGGCTCCGTTCCAAAAATACGAAGACCATGAACCATGAAACGGAGGCCACCCGAGCATAGAAATAGCAAGAAAGAAAAAAAAAACAAAAAAAAAACCGCACGTAAAATCTAAAAAAACGCAAACGGACAACGAAAAAGGGGGTGCAACACGAGGACTTCCGAGGGGGTCACCCATCCTAGTACTACTCTCGCCCAAGCACGCTTAACTGCGGAGTTCTGATGGGATCCGGTGCATTAGTGCTGGTATGATCGCACCCGAAATACTATCCATGCTTATTGCTTGTATGTCTTAAAAGACGCAGAACCTCCTTTGTTTTCATACGCGAGGCGTGGGACCCACGTGACCGATCGGCTCCGTTCCAAAAATACGAAGACCATGAACCATGAAACGGAGGCCACCCGAGCATAGAAATAGCAAGAAAGAAAAAAAAACAAAAAAAAACCGCACGTAAAATCTAAAAAAACGCAAACGGACAACGAAAAAGGGGGGTGCAACACGAGGACTTCCCAGGGGATCACCCATCCTAGTACTACTCTCGCCCAAGCACGCTTAACTGCGGAGTTCTGATGGGATCCGGTGCATTAGTGCTGGTATGATCGCACCCAAAATACTATCCATGCTTATTGCTTGTATGTCTTAAAAGACGCAGAAACTCCCTTGTTTTCGTACGCGAGGCGTGGGACCCACGTGACCGATCAGCTCCGTTCCAAAAATACGAAGACCATCAACCATGAAGCGGAGGCCACCCGAGCATAGAAATAGCAAGAAAGAAAAAAAAACAAAAAAAAACCGCACGTAAAATCTAAAAAAACGCAAACGGACAACGAAAAAGGGGGGTGCAACACGAGGACTTCCCATGGGGTCACCCATCCTAGTACTACTCTCGCCCAAGCACGCTTAACTGCGGAGTTCTGATCGGATCCGGTGCATTAGTGCTGGTATGATCGCACCCGAAATACTGTCCATGCTTATTGCTTGTATGTCTTAAAAGACACAGAACCTCCTTTGTTTTCGTACGCGAGGCGTGGGACCCACGTGACCGATCGGCTCCGTTCCAAAAATACGAAGACCATGAACCATGAAACGGAGGCCACCCGAGCATAGAAATAGCAAGAAAAAAAAAACAAAAAAAAACCGCACGTAAAATCTAAAAAAACGTAAACGGACAATGAAAAAGGGGGGGGTGCAACACGAGGACTTCCCAGGGGGTCACCCATCCTAGTACTACTCTCGCCCAAGCACGCTTAACTGCGGAGTTCTGATGGGATCCGGTGCATTAGTGCTGGTATGATCGCACCCGAAATACTATCCATGCTTATTGCTTTTATGTCTTAAAAGACGCAAAACCTCCTTTGTTTTCGTACGCGAGGCGTGGAACCCACGTGACCGATCGGCTCCGTTCTAAAAATACGAAAACCATCAACCATGAAGCGGAGGCCACCCGAGCATAGAAATAGCAAGAAAGAAAAAAAAACAAAAAAAACCGCACGTAAAATCTAAAAAAACGCAAACGGACAACGAAAAAGGGGGGTGCAACACGAGGACTTCCCATGGGGTCACCCATCCTAGTACTACTCTCGCCCAAGCACGCTTAACTGCGGAGTTCTGATGGGATCCGGTGCATTAGTGCTGGTATGATCGCACCCAAAATACTGTCCATGCTTATTGCTTGTATGTCTTAAAAGACGGAGAACCTCCTTTGTTTTCGTACGCGAGGCGTGGGACCCACGTGACAGATCGGCTCCGTTCCAAAAATACGAAGACCATGAACCATGAAACGGAGGCCACCCGAGCATAGAAATAGCAAGAAAAAAAAAACAAAAAAAAACCGCACGTAAAATCTAAAAAAAACGCAAACGGACAACGAAAAAGGGGGGGTGCAACACGAGGACTTCCCAGGGGGTCACCCATCCTAGTACTACTCTCGCCCAAGCACGCTTAACTGCGGAGTTCTGATGGGATCCGGTGCATTAGTGCTGGTATGATCGCACCCGAAAACTATCCATGCTTATTGCTTTTATGTCGTAAAAGACGCAGAACCTCCTTTGTTTTCGTACGCGAGGCGTGGAACCCACGTGACCGATCGGCTCCGTTCCAAAAATACGAAAACCATCAACCATGAAGCGGAGGCCACCCGAGCATAGAAATAGCAAGAAAGAAAAAAAACAAAAAAAAACCGCACGTAAAATCTAAAAAAACGCAAACGGACAACGAAAAAGGGGGGTGCAACACGAGGACTTCCCAGGGGGTCACCCATCCTAGTACTACTCTCGCCCAAGCACGCTTAACTGCGGAGTTCTGATGGGATCCGGTGCATTAGTGCTGGTATGATCGCACCCGAAATACTATCCATGCTTATTGCTTGTATGTCTTAAAAGACGCAGAACCTCCTTTGTTTTCGTACGCGAGGCGTGGGACCCACGTGACCGATCGGCTCCGTTCCAAAAATACGAAGACCATGAACCATGAAACGGAGGCCACCCGAGCATAGAAATAGCAAGAAAGAAAAAAAAACAAAAAAATAACCGCACGTAAAATCTAAAAAAACGCAAACGGACAACGAAAAAAGGGGGTGCAACACGAGGACTTCCCAGGGGGTCACCCATCCTAGTACTACTCTCGCCCAAGCACGCTTAACTGCGGAGTTCTGATGGGATCCGGTGCATTAGTGCTGGTATGATCGCACCCGAAATACTATTCATGCTTATTGCTTGTATGTCTTAAAAGACGCAGAACCTCCTTTGTTTTCGTACGCGAGGCGTGGAACCCACGTGACCGATCGGCTCCGTTCCAAAAATACGAAAACCATCAACCATGAAGCGGAGGCCACCCGAGCATAGAAATAGCAAGAAAGAAAAAAAAAACAAAAAAAAACTGCACGTAAAATCTAAAAAAACGCAAACGGACAACGAAAAAGGGGGGGTGCAACACGAGGACTTCCCAGGGGGTCACCCATCCTAGTACTACTCTCGCCCAAGCACGCTTAACTGCGGAGTTCTGATGGGATCCGGTGCATTAGTGCTGGTATGATCGCACCCGAAATACTATCCATGCTTATTGCTTTTATGTCTTAAAAGACGCAGAACCTCCTTTGTTTTCGTACGCGAGGCGTGGAACCCACGTGACCGATCCGCTCCGTTCCAAAAATACGAAAACCATCAACCATGAAGCGGAGGCCACCCGAGCATAGAAATAGCAAGAAAGAAAAAAAAAACAAAAAAAAACCGCACGTAAAATCTAAAAAAACGCAAACGGACAACGAAAAAGGGGGGTGCAACACGAGGACTTCCCAGGGGGTCACCCATCCTAGTACTACTCTCGCCCAAGCACGCTTAACTGCGGAGTTCTTATGGGATCCGGTGCATTAGTGCTGGTATGATCGCACCCAAAATACTATCCATGCTTATTGCTTGTATGTCTTAAAAGACGCAGAACCTCCTTTGTTTTCGTACGCGAGGCGTGGGACCCACGTGACCGATCGGCTCCGTTCCAAAAATACGAAGACCATGAACCATGAAACGGAGGCCACCCGAGCATAGAAATAGCAAGAAAGAAAAAAAAAACCGCACGTAAAATCTAAAAAAACGCAAACGGACAACGAAAAAGGGGGGTGCAACACGAGGACTTCCCAGGGGGTCACCCATCCTAGTACTACTCTCGCCCAAGCACGCATAACTGCAGAGTTCTGATGGGATCCGGTGCATTAGTGCTGGTATGATCGCACCCGAAATACTATCCATGCTTATTGCTTGTATGTCTTAAAAGACGCAGAACCTCCTTTGTTTTCGTACGCGAGGCGTGGGACCCACGTGACCGATCGGCTCCGTTCCAAAAATACGAAGACCATGAACCATGAAACGGAGGCCACCCGAGCATAGAAATAGCAAGAAAGAAAAAAAAACAAAAAAAAACCGCACGTAAAATCTAAAAAAACGCAAACGGACAACGAAAAAGGGGGGTGCAACACGAGGACTTACCAGGGGGTCACCCATCCTAGTACTACTCTCGCCCAAGCACGCTTAACTGCGGAGTTCTGATGGGATCCGGTGCATTAGTGCTGGTATGATCGCACCCAAAATACTATCCATGCTTATTGCTTGTATGTCTTAAAAGACGCAGAAACTCCTTTGTTTTCGTACGCAAGGCGTGGGACCCACGTGACCGATCAGCTCCGTTCCAAAAATACGAAGACCATCAACCATGAAGCGGAGGCCACCCGAGCATAGAAATAGCAAGAAAGAAAAAAAAACAAAAAAAAACCGCACGTAAAATCTAAAAAAACGCAAACGGACAACGAAAAAGGGGGGTGCAACACGAGGACTTACCAGGGGGTCACCCATCCTAGTACTACTCTCGCCCAAGCACGCTAAATTGCGGAGTTCTGATGGGATCCGGTGCATTAGTGCTGGTATGATCGCACCCAAAATACTATCCATGCTTATTGCTTGTATGTCTTAAAAGACGCATAAACTCCTTTGTTTTCGTACGCGAGGCATGGGACCCACGTGAACGATCAGCTCCGTTCCAAAAATACGAAGACCATGAACCATGAAGCGGAGGCCACCCGAGCATAGAAATAGCAAGAAAGAAAAAAAAAACAAAAAAAAACCGCACGTAAAATCTAAAAAAACGCAAACGGACAACGAAAAAGGGGGGTGCAACACGAGGACTTCCCATGGGGTCACCCATCCTAGTACTACTCTCGCCCAAGCACGCTTAACTGCGGAGTTCTGATGGGATCCGGTGCATTAGTGCTGGTATGATCGCACCCGAAATACTGTCCATGCTTATTGCTTGTATGTCTTAAAAGACACAGAACCTCCTTTGTTTTCGTACGCGAGGCGTGGGACCCACGTGACCGATCGGCTCCATTCCAAAAATACGAAGACCATGAACCATGAAGCGGAGGCCACCCGAGCATAGAAATAGCAAGAAAAAAAAAACAAAAAAAAAACCGCACGTAAAATCTAAAAAAACGCAAACGGACAACGAAAAAGGGGGGGTGCAACACGAGGACTTCCCAGGGGGTCACCCATCCTAGTACTACTCTCGCCCAAGCACGCTTAACTGCGGAGTTCTGATGGGATCCGGTGCATTAGTGCTGGTATGATCGCACCCGAAATACTATCCATGCTTATTGCTTGTATGTCTTAAAAGACGCAGAACCTCCTTTGTTTTCGTACGCGAGGCGTGGGACCCACGTGACCGATCGGCTCCGTTCCAAAAATATGAAGACCATGAACCATGAAGCGGAGGCCACCCGAGCATAGAAATAGCAAGAAAGAAAAAAAAACAAAAAAAAAAACCGCACGTAAAATCTAAAAAAACGCAAACGGACAACGAAAAAGGGGGTGCAACACGAGGACTTCCCAGGGGGTCACCCATCCTAGTACTACTCTCGCCCAAGCACGCTTAACTGCGGAGTTCTGATGGGATCCGGTGCATTAGTGCTGGTATGACCGCACCCGAAATACTATCCATGCTTATTGCTTGTATGTCTTAAAAGACGCAGAACCTCCTTTGTTTTCGTACGCGAGGCGTGGGACCCACGTGACCGATCGGCTCCGTTCCAAAAATACGAAGACCATGAACCATGAAACGGAGGCCACCCGAGCATACAAATAGCAAGAAAGAAAAAAAAAACAAAAAAAAAACCGCACGTAAAATCTAAAAAAACGCAAACGGACAACGAAAAAGGGGGGTGCAACACGAGGACTTACCAGGGGGTCACCCATCCTAGTACTACTCTCGCCCAAGCACGCTTAACTGCGGAGTTCTGATGGGATCCGGTGCATTAGTGCTGGTATGATCGCACCCAAAATACTATCCATGCTTATTGCTTGTATGTCTTAAAAGACGCAGAAACTCCTTTGTTTTCGTACGCAAGGCGTGGGACCCACGTGACCGATCAGCTCCGTTCCAAAAATACGAAGACCATCAACCATGAAGCGGAGGCCACCCGAGCATAGAAATAGCAAGAAAGAAAAAAAAACAAAAAAAAACCGCACGTAAAATCTAAAAAAACGCAAACGGACAACGAAAAAGGGGGGTGCAACACGAGGACTTCCCAGGGGGTCACCCATCCTAGTACTACTCTCGCCCAAGCACGCTAAATTGCGGAGTTCTGATGGGATCCGGTGCATTAGTGCTGGTATGATCGCACCCAAAATACTATCCATGCTTATTGCTTGTATGTCTTAAAAGACGCATAAACTCCTTTGTTTTCGTACGCGAGGCATGGGACCCACGTGACCGATCAGCTCCGTTCCAAAAATACGAAGACCATGAACCATGAAGCGGAGGCCACCCGAGCATAGAAATAGCAAGAAAGAAAAAAAAAACAAAAAAAAACCGCACGTAAAATCTAAAAAAACGCAAACGGACAACGAAAAAGTGGGGTGCAACACGAGGACTTCCCATGGGGTCACCCATCCTAGTACTACTCTCGCCCAAGCACGCTTAACTGCGGAGTTCTGATGGGATCCGGTGCATTAGTGCTGGTATGATCGCACCCGAAATACTGTCCATGCTTATTGCTTGTATGTCTTAAAAGACACAGAACCTCCTTTGTTTTCGTACGCGAGGCGTGGGACCCACGTGACCGATCGGCTCCATTCCAAAAATACGAAGACGATGAACCATGAAGCGGAGGCCACCCGAGCATAGAAATAGCAAGAAAAAAAAAACAAAAAAAAAACCGCACGTAAAATCTAAAAAAACGCAAACGGACAACGAAAAAGGGGGGGTGCAACGCGAGGACTTCCCAGGGGGTCACCCATCCTAGTACTACTCTCGCCCAAGCACGCTTAACTGCGGAGTTCTGATGGGATCCGGTGCATTAGTGCTGGTATGATCGCACCCGAAATACTATCCATGCTTATTGCTTGTATGTCTTAAAAGACGCAGAACCTCCTTTGTTTTCGTACGCGAGGCGTGGGACCCACGTGACCGATCGGCTCCGTTCCAAAAATACGAAGACCATGAACCATGAAGCGGAGGCCACCCGAGCATAGAAATAGCAAGAAAGAAAAAAAAACAAAAAAAAAAACCGCACGTAAAATCTAAAAAAACGCAAACGGACAACGAAAAAGGGGGGTGCAACACGAGGACTTCCCAGGGGGTCACCCATCCTAGTACTACTCTCGCCCAAGCACGCTTAACTGCGGAGTTCTGATGGGATCCGGTGCATTAGTGCTGGTATGATCGCACCCGAAATACTATCCATGCTTATTGCTTGTATGTCTTAAAAGACGCAGAACCTCCTTTGTTTTCGTACGCGAGGCGTGGGACCCACGTGACCGATCGACTCCGTTCCAAAAATACGAAGACCATGAACCATGAAACGGAGGCCACCCGAGCATAGAAATAGCAAGAAAGAAAAAAAAAACAAAAAAAAACCGCACGTAAAATCTAAAAAAACGCAAACGGACAACGAAAAAGGGGGGTGCAACACGAGGACTTACCAGGGGGTCACCCATCCTAGTACTACTCTCGCCCAAGCACGCTTAACTGCGGAGTTCTGATGGGATCCGGTGCATTGGTGCTGGTATGATCGCACCCAAAATACTATCCATGCTTATTGCTTGTATGTCTTAAAAGACGTAGAAACTCCTTTGTTTTCGTACGCGAGGCGTGGGACCCACGTGACCGATCAGCTCCGTTCCAAAAATACGAAGACCATCAACCATGAAGCGGAGGCCACCCGAGCATAGAAATAGCAAGAAAGAAAAAAAAACAAAAAAAAACCGCACGTAAAATCTAAAAAAACGCAAACGGACAACGAAAAAGGGGGGTGCAACACGACGACTTCCCAGGGGGTCACCCATCCTAGTACTACTCTCGCCCAAGCACGCTAAACTGCGGAGTTCTGATGGGATCCGGTGCATTAGTGCTGGTATGATCGCACCCAAAATACTATCCATGCTTATTGCTTGTATGTCTTAAAAGACGCAGAAACTCCTTTGTTTTCGTACGCGAGGCGTGGGACCCACGTGACCGATCAGCTCCGTTCCAAGAATACGAAGACCATGAACCATGAAGCGGAGGCCACCCGAGCATAGAAATAGCAAGAAAGAAAAAAAAAACAAAAAAAAACCGCACGTAAAATCTAAAAAAACGCAAACGGACAACGAAAAAGGGGGGTGCAACACGAGGACTTCCCATGGGGTCACCCATCCTAGTACTACTCTCGCCCAAGCACGCTTAACTGCGGAGTTCTGATGGGATCCGGTGCATTAGTGCTGGTATGATCGCACCCGAAATACTGTCCATGCTTATTGCTTGTATGTCTTAAAAGACACAGAACCTCCTTTGTTTTCGTACGCGAGGCGTGGGACCCACGTGACCGATCGGCTCCGTTCCAAAAATACGAAGACCATGAACCATGAAGCGGAGGCCACCCGAGCATAGAAATAGCAAGAAAAAAAAAACAAAAAAAAAACCGCACGTAAAATCTAAAAAAACGCAAACGGACAACGAAAAAGGGGGGGTGCAACACGAGGACTTCCCAGGGGGTCACCCATCCTAGTACTACTCTCGCCCAAGCACGCTTAACTGCGGAGTTCTGATTGGATCCGGTGCATTAGTGCTGGTATGATCGCACCCGAAATACTATCCATGCTTATTGCTTGTATGTCTTAAAAGACGCAGAACCTCCTTTGTTTTCGTACGCGAGGCGTGGGACCCACGTGACCGATCGGCTCCGTTCCAAAAATACGAAGACCATGAACCATGAAGCGGAGGCCACCCGAGCATAGAAATAGCAAGAAAGAAAAAAAAACAAAAAAAAACCGCACGTAAAATTTAAAAAAACGCAAACGGACAACGAAAAAGGGGGGTGCAACACGAGGACTTCCCAGGGGGTCACCCATCCTAGTACTACTCTCGCCCAAGCATGCTTAACTGCGGAGTTCTGATGGGATCCGGTGCATTAGTGCTGGTATGATCGCACCTGAAATACTATCCATGCTTATTGCTTGTATGTCTTAAAAGACGCAGAACCTCCTTTGTTTTCGTACGCGAGGCGTGGGACCCACGTGACCGATCGGCTCCGTTCCAAAAATACGAAGACCATGAACCATGAAACGGAGGCCACCCGAGCATAGAAATAGCAAGAAAGAAAAAAAAAACAAAAAAAAACCGCACGTAAAATCTAAAAAAACGCAAACGGACAACGAAAAAGTGGGGTGCAACACGAGGACTTACCAGGGGGTCACCCATCCTAGTACTACTCTCGCCCAAGCACGCTTAACTGCGGAGTTCTGATGGGATCCGGTGCATTAGTGCTGGTATGATCGCACCCAAAATACTATCCATGCTTATTGCTTGTATGTCTTAAAAGACGCAGAAACTCCTTTGTTTTCGTACGCGAGGCGTGGGACCCACGTGACCGATCAGCTCCGTTCCAAAAATACGAAGACCATCAACCATGAAGCGGAGGCCACCCGAGCATAGAAATAGCAAGAAAGAAAAAAAAACAAAAAAAACCGCACGTAAAATCTAAAAAAACGCAAACGGACAACGAAAAAGGGGGGTGCAACACGAGGACTTCCCAGGGGGTCACCCATCCTAGTACTACTCTCGCCCAAGCACGCTAAACTGCGGAGTTCTGATGGGATCCGGTGCATTAGTGCTGGTATGATCGCACCCAAAATACTATCCATGCTTATTGCTTGTATGTCTTAAAAGACGCAGAAACTCCTTTGTTTTCGTACGCGAGGCGTGGGACCCACGTGACCGATCAGCTCCGTTCCAAAAATACGAAGACCATGAACCATGAAGCGGAGGCCACCCGAGCATAGAAATAGCAAGAAAGAAAAAAAAACAAAAAAAAACCGCACGTAAAATCTAAAAAAACGCAAACGGACAACGAAAAAGGGGGGTGCAACACGAGGACTTCCCATGGGGTCACCCATCCTAGTACTACTCTCGCCCAAGCACGCTTAACTGCGGAGTTCTGATGGGATCCGGTGCATTAGTGCTGGTATGATCGCACCCGAAATACTGTCCATGCTTATTGCTTGTATGTCTTAAAAGACACAGAACCTCCTTTGTTTTCGTACGCGAGGCGTGGGACCCACGTGACCGATCGGCTCCGTTCCAAAAATACGAAGACCATGAACTATGAAGCGGAGGCCACCCGAGCAAAGAAATAGCAAGAAAAAAAAAACAAAAAAAAAACCGCACGTAAAATCTAAAAAAACGCAAACGGACAACGAAAAAGGGGGGGTGCAACACGAGGACTTCCCAGGGGGTCACCCATCCTAGTACTACTCTCGCCCAAGCACGCTTAACTGCGGAGTTCTGATGGGATCCGGTGCATTAGTACTGGTATGATCGCACCCGAAATACTATCCATGCTTATTGCTTGTATGTCTTAAAAGACGCCGAACCTCCTTTGTTTTCGTACGCGAGGCGTGGGACCCACGTGACCGATCGGCTCCGTTCCAAAAATACGAAGACCATGAACCATGAAGCGAAGGCCACCCGAGCATAGAAATAGCAAGAAAGAAAAAAAAACAAAAAAAAACCGCACGTAAAATCTAAAAAAACGCAAACGGACAACGAAAAAGGGGGGTGCAACACGAGGACTTCCCAGGGGGTCACCCATCCTAGTACTACTCTCGCCCAAGCACGCTTAACTGCGGAGTTCTGATGGGATCCGGTGCATTAGTGCTGGTATGATCGCACCCGAAATACTATCCATGCTTATTGCTTGTATGTCTTAAAAGACGCAGAACCTCCTTTGTTTTCGTACGCGAGGCGTGGGACCCACGTGACCGATCGGCTCTGTTCCAAAAATACGAAGACCATGAACCATGAAACGGAGGCCACCCGAGCATAGAAATAGCAAGAAAGAAAAAAAAAACAAAAAAAAAATGCACGTAAAATCTAAAAAAACGCAAACGGACAACGAAAAAGGGGGGTGCAACACGAGGACTTACCAGGGGGTCACCCATCCTAGTACTACTCTCGCCCAAGCACGCTTAACTGCGGAGTTCTGATGGGATCCGGTGCATTAGTGCTGGTATGATCGCACCCAAAATACTATCCATGCTTATTGCTTGTATGTCTTAAAAGACGCAGAAACTCCTTTGTTTTCGTACGCGAGGCGTGGGACCCACGTGACCGATCAGCTCCGTTCCAAAAATACGAAGACCATCAACCATGAAGCGGAGGCCACCCGAGCATAGAAATAGCAAGAAAGAAAAAAAACAAAAAAAACCGCACGTAAAATCTAAAAAAACGCAAACGGACAACGAAAAAGGGGGGTGCAACACGAGGACTTCCCAGGGGGTCACCCATCCTAGTACTACTCTCGCCCAAGCACGCTAAACTGCGGAGTTCTGATGGGATCCGGTGCATTAGTGCTGGTATGATCGCACCCAAAATACTATCCATGCTTATTGCTTGTATGTCTTAAAAGACGCAGAAACTCCTTTGTTTTCGTACGCGAGGCGTGGGACCCACGTGACCGATCAGCTCCGTTCCAATAATACGAAGACCATGAACCATGAAGCGGAGGCCACCCGAGCATAGAAATAGCAAGAAAGAAAAAAAAACAAAAAAAAACCGCACGTAAAATCTAAAAAAACGCAAACGGACAACGAAAAAGGGGGGTGCAACACGAGGACTTCCCATGGGGTCACCCATCCTAGTACTACTCTCGCCCAAGCACGCTTAACTGCGGAGTTCTGATGGGATCCGGTGCATTAGTGCTGGTATGATCGCACCCGAAATACTGTCCATGCTTATTGCTTGTATGTCTTAAAAGACACAGAACCTCCTTTGTTTTCGTACGCGAGGCGTGGGACCCACGTGACCGATCGGCTTCGTTCCAAAAATACGAAGACCATGAACCATGAAGCGGAGGCCACCCGAGCATAGAAATAGCAAGAAAAAAAAACAAAAAAAAAAACCGCACGTAAAATCTAAAAAAACGCAAACGGACAACGAAAAAGGGGGGGTGCAACACGAGGACTTCCCAGGGGGTCACCCATCCTAGTACTACTCTCGCCCAAGCACGCTTAACTGCGGAGTTCTGATGGGATCCGGTGCATTAGTGCTGGTATGATCGCACCTGAAATACTATCCATGCTTATTGCTTGTATGTCTTAAAAGACGCAGAACCTCCTTTGTTTTCGTACGCGAGGCGTGGGACCCACGTGACCGATCGGCTCCGTTCCAAAAATACGAAGACTATGAACCATGAAGCGGAGGCCACCCGAGCATAGAAATAGCAAGAAAGAAAAAAAAACAAAAAAAAACCGCACGTAAAATCTAAAAAAACGTAAACGGACAACGAAAAAGGGGGGTGCAACACGAGGACTTCCCAGGGGGTCACCCATCCTAGTACTACTCTCGCCCAAGCACGCTTAACTGCAGAGTTCTGATGGGATCCGGTGCATTAGTGCTGGTATGATCGCACCCGAAATACTATCCATGCTTATTGCTTGTATGTCTTAAAAGACGCAGAACCTCCTTTGTTTTCGTACGCGAGGCGTGGGACCCACGTGACCGATCGGCTCCGTTCCAAAAATACGAAGACCATGAACTATGAAACGGAGGCCACCCGAGCATAGAAATAGCAAGAAAGAAAAAAAACAAAAAAAAACCGCACGTAAAAATCTAAAAAAACGCAAACGGACAACGAAAAAAGGGGGTGCAACACGAGGACTTCCCAGGGGGTCACCCATCCTAGTACTACTCTCGCCCAAGCACGCTTAACTGCGGAGTTCTGATGGGATCCGGTGCATTAGTGCTGGTATGATCGCACCCAAAATACTATCCATGCTTATTGCTTGTATGTCTTAAAAGACGCAGAAACTCCTTTGTTTTCGTACGCGAGGCGTGGGACCCACGTGACCGATCAGCTCCGTTCCAAAAATACGAAGACCATGAACCATGAAGCGGAGGCCACCCGAGCATAGAAATAGCAAGAAAGAAAAAAAAAACAAAAAAAAAACCGCACGTAAAATCTAAAAAAACGCAAACGGACAACGAAAAAGGGGGTGCAACACGAGGACTTCCGAGGGGGTCACCCATCCTAGTACTACTCTCGCCCAAGCACGCTTAACTGCGGAGTTCTGATGGGATCCGGTGCATTAGTGCTGGTATGATCGCACCCGAAATACTATCCATGCTTATTGCTTGTATGTCTTAAAAGACGCAGAACCTCCTTTGTTTTCGTACGCGAGGCGTGGGACCCACGTGACCGATCGGCTCCGTTCCAAAAATACGAAGACCATGAACTATGAAACGGAGGCCACCCGAGCATAGAAATAGCAAGAAAGAAAAAAAACAAAAAAAAACCGCACGTAAAATCTAAAAAAACGCAAACGGACAACGAAAAAAGGGGGTGCAACACGAGGACTTCCCAGGGGGTCACCCATCCTAGTACTACTCTCGCCCAAGCACGCTTAACTGCGGAGTTCTGATGGGATCCGGTGCATTAGTGCTGGTATGATCGCACCCAAAATACTATCCATGCTTATTGCTTGTATGTCTTAAAAGACGCAGAAACTCCTTTGTTTTCGTACGCGAGGCGTGGGACCCACGTGACCGATCAGCTCCGTTCCAAAAATACGAAGACCATCAACCATGAAGCGGAGGCCACCCGAGCATAGAAATAGCAAGAAAGAAAAAAAAACAAAAAAAAACCGCACGTAAAATCTAAAAAAACGCAAACGGACAACGAAAAAGGGGGGTGCAACACGAGGACTTCCCAGGGGGTCACC
Source organism: Lactuca virosa (assembly GCF_052849685.1). Lineage (NCBI taxonomy): Eukaryota > Viridiplantae > Streptophyta > Magnoliopsida > Asterales > Asteraceae > Lactuca > Lactuca virosa. The sequence continues at coordinate 263,139,975 of NC_136426.1, read as the reverse complement.
CATCCTAGTACTACTCTCGCCCAAGCACGCTAAACTGCGGAGTTCTGATGGGATCCGGTGCATTAGTGCTGGTATGATCGCACCCAAAATACTATCCATGCTTATTGCTTGTATGTCTTAAAAGACGCAGAAACTCCTTTGTTTTCGTACGCGAGGCGTGGGACCCACGTGACCGATCAGCTCCGTTCGAAAAATACGAAGACCATGAACCATGAAGCGGAGGCCACCCGAGCATAGAAATAGCAAGAAAGAAAAAAAAACAAAAAAAAACCGCACGTAAAATCTAAAAAAACGCAAACGGACAACGAAAAAGGGGGGTGCAACACGAGGACTTCCCATGGGGTCACCCATCCTAGTACTACTCTCGCCCAAGCACGCTTAACTGCGGAGTTCTGATGGGATCCGGTGCATTAGTGCTGGTATGATCGCACCCGAAATACTGTCCATGCTTATTGCTTGTATGTCTTAAAAGACACAGAACCTCCTTTGTTTTCGTACGCGAGGCGTGGGACCCACGTGACCGATCGGCTCCGTTCCAAAAATACGAAGACCATGAACCATGAAGCGGAGGCCACCCGAGCAAAGAAATAGCAAGAAAAAAAAAACAAAAAAAAAACCGCACGTAAAATCTAAAAAAACGCAAACGGACAACGAAAAAGGGGGGGTGCAACACGAGGACTTCCCAGGGGGTCACCCATCCTAGTACTACTCTCGCCCAAGCACGCTTAACTGCGGAGTTCTGATGGGATCCGGTGCATTAGTACTGGTATGATCGCACCCGAAATACTATCCATGCTTATTGCTTGTATGTCTTAAAAGACGCCGAACCTCCTTTGTTTTCGTACGCGAGGCGTGGGACCCACGTGACCGATCGGCTCCGTTCCAAAAATACGAAGACCATGAACCATGAAGCGAAGGCCACCCGAGCATAGAAATAGCAAGAAAGAAAAAAAAACAAAAAAAAACCGCACGTAAAATCTAAAAAAACGCAAACGGACAACGAAAAAGGGGGGTGCAACACGAGGACTTCCCAGGGGGTCACCCATCCTAGTACTACTCTCGCCCAAGCACGCTTAACTGCGGAGTTCTGATGGGATCCGGTGCATTAGTGCTGGTATGATCGCACCCGAAATACTATCCATGCTTATTGCTTGTATGTCTTAAAAGACGCAGAACCTCCTTTGTTTTCGTACGCGAGGCGTGGGACCCACGTGACCGATCGGCTCTGTTCCAAAAATACGAAGACCATGAACCATGAAACGGAGGCCACCCGAGCATAGAAATAGCAAGAAAGAAAAAAAAAACAAAAAAAAAATGCACGTAAAATCTAAAAAAACGCAAACGGACAACGAAAAAGGGGGGTGCAACACGAGGACTTACCAGGGGGTCACCCATCCTAGTACTACTCTCGCCCAAGCACGCTTAACTGCGGAGTTCTGATGGGATCCGGTGCATTAGTGCTGGTATGATCGCACCCAAAATACTATCCATGCTTATTGCTTGTATGTCTTAAAAGACGCAGAAACTCCTTTGTTTTCGTACGCGAGGCGTGGGACCCACGTGACCGATCAGCTCCGTTCCAAAAATACGAAGACCATCAACCATGAAGCGGAGGCCACCCGAGCATAGAAATAGCAAGAAAGAAAAAAAACAAAAAAAACCGCACGTAAAATCTAAAAAAACGCAAACGGACAACGAAAAAGGGGGGTGCAACACGAGGACTTCCCAGGGGGTCACCCATCCTAGTACTACTCTCGCCCAAGCACGCTAAACTGCGGAGTTCTGATGGGATCCGGTGCATTAGTGCTGGTATGATCGCACCCAAAATACTATCCATGCTTATTGCTTGTATGTCTTAAAAGACGCAGAAACTCCTTTGTTTTCGTACGCGAGGCGTGGGACCCACGTGACCGATCAGCTCCGTTCCAATAATACGAAGACCATGAACCATGAAGCGGAGGCCACCCGAGCATAGAAATAGCAAGAAAGAAAAAAAAACAAAAAAAAACCGCACGTAAAATCTAAAAAAACGCAAACGGACAACGAAAAAGGGGGGTGCAACACGAGGACTTCCCATGGGGTCACCCATCCTAGTACTACTCTCGCCCAAGCACGCTTAACTGCGGAGTTCTGATGGGATCCGGTGCATTAGTGCTGGTATGATCGCACCCGAAATACTGTCCATGCTTATTGCTTGTATGTCTTAAAAGACACAGAACCTCCTTTGTTTTCGTACGCGAGGCGTGGGACCCACGTGACCGATCGGCTTCGTTCCAAAAATACGAAGACCATGAACCATGAAGCGGAGGCCACCCGAGCATAGAAATAGCAAGAAAAAAAAACAAAAAAAAAAACCGCACGTAAAATCTAAAAAAACGCAAACGGACAACGAAAAAGGGGGGGTGCAACACGAGGACTTCCCAGGGGGTCACCCATCCTAGTACTACTCTCGCCCAAGCACGCTTAACTGCGGAGTTCTGATGGGATCCGGTGCATTAGTGCTGGTATGATCGCACCTGAAATACTATCCATGCTTATTGCTTGTATGTCTTAAAAGACGCAGAACCTCCTTTGTTTTCGTACGCGAGGCGTGGGACCCACGTGACCGATCGGCTCCGTTCCAAAAATACGAAGACTATGAACCATGAAGCGGAGGCCACCCGAGCATAGAAATAGCAAGAAAGAAAAAAAAACAAAAAAAAACCGCACGTAAAATCTAAAAAAACGTAAACGGACAACGAAAAAGGGGGGTGCAACACGAGGACTTCCCAGGGGGTCACCCATCCTAGTACTACTCTCGCCCAAGCACGCTTAACTGCAGAGTTCTGATGGGATCCGGTGCATTAGTGCTGGTATGATCGCACCCGAAATACTATCCATGCTTATTGCTTGTATGTCTTAAAAGACGCAGAACCTCCTTTGTTTTCGTACGCGAGGCGTGGGACCCACGTGACCGATCGGCTCCGTTCCAAAAATACGAAGACCATGAACTATGAAACGGAGGCCACCCGAGCATAGAAATAGCAAGAAAGAAAAAAAACAAAAAAAAACCGCACGTAAAAATCTAAAAAAACGCAAACGGACAACGAAAAAAGGGGGTGCAACACGAGGACTTCCCAGGGGGTCACCCATCCTAGTACTACTCTCGCCCAAGCACGCTTAACTGCGGAGTTCTGATGGGATCCGGTGCATTAGTGCTGGTATGATCGCACCCAAAATACTATCCATGCTTATTGCTTGTATGTCTTAAAAGACGCAGAAACTCCTTTGTTTTCGTACGCGAGGCGTGGGACCCACGTGACCGATCAGCTCCGTTCCAAAAATACGAAGACCATGAACCATGAAGCGGAGGCCACCCGAGCATAGAAATAGCAAGAAAGAAAAAAAAAACAAAAAAAAAACCGCACGTAAAATCTAAAAAAACGCAAACGGACAACGAAAAAGGGGGTGCAACACGAGGACTTCCGAGGGGGTCACCCATCCTAGTACTACTCTCGCCCAAGCACGCTTAACTGCGGAGTTCTGATGGGATCCGGTGCATTAGTGCTGGTATGATCGCACCCGAAATACTATCCATGCTTATTGCTTGTATGTCTTAAAAGACGCAGAACCTCCTTTGTTTTCGTACGCGAGGCGTGGGACCCACGTGACCGATCGGCTCCGTTCCAAAAATACGAAGACCATGAACTATGAAACGGAGGCCACCCGAGCATAGAAATAGCAAGAAAGAAAAAAAACAAAAAAAAACCGCACGTAAAATCTAAAAAAACGCAAACGGACAACGAAAAAAGGGGGTGCAACACGAGGACTTCCCAGGGGGTCACCCATCCTAGTACTACTCTCGCCCAAGCACGCTTAACTGCGGAGTTCTGATGGGATCCGGTGCATTAGTGCTGGTATGATCGCACCCAAAATACTATCCATGCTTATTGCTTGTATGTCTTAAAAGACGCAGAAACTCCTTTGTTTTCGTACGCGAGGCGTGGGACCCACGTGACCGATCAGCTCCGTTCCAAAAATACGAAGACCATCAACCATGAAGCGGAGGCCACCCGAGCATAGAAATAGCAAGAAAGAAAAAAAAACAAAAAAAAACCGCACGTAAAATCTAAAAAAACGCAAACGGACAACGAAAAAGGGGGGTGCAACACGAGGACTTCCCAGGGGGTCACCCATCCTAGTACTACTCTCGCCCAAGCACGCTAAACTGCGGAGTTCTGATGGGATCCGGTGCATTAGTGCTGGTATGATCGCACCCAAAATACTATCCATGCTTATTGCTTGTATGTCTTAAAAGACGCAGAAACTCCTTTGTTTTCGTACGCGAGGCGTGGGACCCACGTGACCGATCAGCTCCGTTCGAAAAATACGAAGACCATGAACCATGAAGCGGAGGCCACCCGAGCATAGAAATAGCAAGAAAGAAAAAAAAAACAAAAAAAAACCGCACGTAAAATCTAAAAAAACGCAAACGGACAACGAAAAAGGGGGTGCAACACGAGGACTTCCCAGGGGGTCACCCATCCTAGTACTACTCTCGCCCAAGCACGCTTAACTGCGAAGTTCTGATGGGATCCGGTGCATTAGTGCTGGTATGATCGCACCCGAAATACTATCCATGCTTATTGCTTGTATGTCTTAAAAGACGCAGAACCTCCTTTGTTTTCGTACGCGAGGCGTGGGACCCACGTGACCGATCGGCTCCGTTCCAAAAATACGAAGACCATGAACCATGAAACGGAGGCCACCCGAGCATAGAAATAGCAAGAAAGAAAAAAAACAAAAAAAAAACCGCACGTAAAATCTAAAAAAACGCAAACGGACAACGAAAAAAGGGGGTGCAACACGAGGACTTCCCAGGGGGTCACCCATCCTAGTACTACTCTCGCCCAAGCACGCTAAACTGCGAAGTTCTGATGGGATCCGGTGCATTAGTGCTGGTATGATCGCACCCGAAATACTATCCATGCTTATTGCTTGTATGTCTTAAAAGACGCAGAACCTCCTTTGTTTTCGTACGCGAGGCGTGGAACCCACGTGACCGATCGGCTCCGTTCCAAAAATACGAAAACCATCAACCATGAAGCGGAGGCCACCCGAGCATAGAAATAGCAAGAAAGAAAAAAAAAAACAAAAAAAAACCGCACGTAAAATCTAAAAAAACGCAAACAGACAACGAAAAAGGGGGGTGCAACACGAGGACTTCCCAGGGGGTCACCCATCCTAATACTACTCTCGCCCAAGCACGCTTAACTGCGGAGTTCTGATGGGATCCGGTGCATTAGTGCTGGTATGATCGCACCCGAAATACTATCCATGCTTATTGCTTGTATGTCTTAAAAGACGCAGAACCTCCTTTGTTTTCGTACGCGAGGCGTGGGACCTACGTGACCGATCGGTTCCGTTCCAAAAATACGAAGACCATGAACCATGAAATGGAGGCCACCCGAGCATAGAAATAGCAAGAAAGAAAAAAAAAACAAAAAAAAAACCGCACGTAAAATCTAAAAAAACGCAAACGGACAACGAAAAAGGGGGGTGCAACACGAGGACTTCCCAGGGGGTTACCCATCCTAGTACTACTCTCACCCAAGCACGCTTAACTGCGGAGTTCTGATGGGATCCGGTGCATTAGTGCTGGTATGATCGCACCCGAAATACTATCCATGCTTATTGCTTGTATGTCTTAAAAGACGCAGAACCTCCTTTGTTTTCGTACGCGAGGCGTGGGACCCACGTGACCGATCGGCTCCGTTCCAAAAATACGAAGACCATGAACCATGAAACGGAGGCCACCCGAGCATAGAAATAGCAAGAAAGAAAAAAAAAACAAAAAAAAACCGCACGTAAAATCTAAAAAAACGCAAACGGACATAGAAAAAGGGGGTGCAACACGAGGACTTCCCAGGGGGTCACCCATCCTAGTACTACTCTCGCCCAAGCACGCTTAACTGCGGAGTTCTGATGGGATCCGGTGCATTAGTGCTGGTATGATCGCACCCGAAATACTATCCATGCTTATTGCTTGTATGTCTTAAAAGACGCAGAACCTCCTTTGTTTTCGTACGCGAGGCGTGGGACCCACGTGACCGATCGGCTCCGTTCCAAAAATACGAAGACCATGAACCATGAAACGGAGGCCACCCGAGCATAGAAATAGCAAGAAAGAAAAAAAAACAAAAAAAAACCGCACGTAAAATCTAAAAAAACGCAAACGGACAACGAAAAAGGGGGGTGCAACACAAGGACTTCCCAGGGGGTCACCCATCCTAGTACTACTCTCGCCCAAGCACGCTTAACTGCGGAGTTCTGATTGGATTCGGTGCATTAGTGCTGGTATGATCGCACCCAAAATACTATCCATGCTTATTGCTTGTATGTCTTAAAACACGCAGAAACTCCTTTGTTTTCGTACGCGAGGCGTGGGACCCACGTGACCGATCAGCTCCGTTCCAAAAATACGAAGACCATGAACCATGAAGCGGAGGCCACCCGAGCATAGAAATAGCAAGAAAGAAAAAAAAAACAAAAAAAAACCGCACGTAAAATCTAAAAAAACGCAAACGGACAACGAAAAAGGGGGGTGCAACACGAGGACTTCCCATGGGGTCACCCATCCTAGTACTACTCTCACCCAAGCACGCTTAACTGCGGAGTTCTGATGGGATCCGGTGCATTAGTGCTGGTATGATCGCACCCGAAATACTGTCCATGCTTATTGCTTGTATGTCTTAAAAGACACAGAACCTCCTTTGTTTTCGTACGCGAGGCGTGGGACCCACGTGACCGATCGGCTCCGTTCCAAAAATACGAAGACCATGAACCATGAAGCGGAGGCCACCCGAGCATAGAAATAGCAAGAAAAAAAAAACAAAAAAAAAACCGCACGTAAAATCTAAAAAAACGCAAACGGACAACGAAAAAGGGGGGTGCAACACGAGGACTTCCCAGGGGGTCACCCATCCTAGTACTACTCTCGCCCAAGCACGCTAAACTGCGGAGTTCCGATGGGATCCGGTGCATTAGTGCTGGTATGATCGCACCCAAAATACTATCCATGCTTATTGCTTGTATGTCTTAAAAGACGCAGAAACTCCTTTGTTTTCGTACGCGAGGCGTGGGACCCACGTGACCGATCAGCTCCGTTCCAAAAATACGAAGACCATGAACCATGAAGCGGAGGCCACCCGAGCATAGAAATAGCAAGAAAGAAAAAAAAACAAAAAAAAACCGCACGTAAAATCTAAAAAAACGCAAACGGACAACGAAAAAGGGGGGTGCAACACGAGGACTTCCCATGGGGTCACCCATCCTAGTACTACTCTCGCCCAAGCACGCTTAACTGCGGAGTTCTGATGGGATCCGGTGCATTAGTGCTGGTATGATCGCACCCGAAATACTGTCCATGCTTATTGCTTGTATGTCTTAAAAGACACAGAACCTCCTTTGTTTTCGTACGCAAGGCGTGGGACCCACGTGACCGATCGGCTCCGTTCCAAAAATACGAAGACCATGAACCATGAAGCGGAGGCCACCCGAGCATAGAAATAGCAAGAAAAAAAAACAAAAAAAAAACCGCACGTAAAATCTAAAAAAACGCAAACGGACAACGAAAAAGGGGGGGTGCAACACGAGGACTTCCCAGGGGGTCACCCATCCTAGTACTACTCTCGCCCAAGCACGCTTAACTGCGGAGTTCTGATGGGATCCGGTGCATTAGTGCTGGTATGATCGCACCCGAAATACTATCCATGCTTATTGCTTATATGTCTTAAAAGACGCAGAACCTCCTTTGTTTTCGTACGCGAGGCGTGGGACCCACGTGACCGATCGGCTCCGTTCCAAAAATACGAAGACCATGAACCATGAAACGGAGGCCACCCGAGCATAGAAATAGCAAGAAAGAAAAAAAACAAAAAAAAAACCGCACGTAAAATCTAAAAAAACGCAAACGGACAACGAAAAAAGGGGGTGCAACACGAGGACTTCCCAGGGGGTCACCCATCCTAGTACTACTCTCGCCCAAGCACGCTTAACTGCGAAGTTCTGATGGGATCCGGTGCATTAGTGCTGGTATGATCGCACCCGAAATACTATCCATGCTTATTGCTTGTATGTCTTAAAAGACGCAGAACCTCCTTTGTTTTCGTACGCGAGGCGTGGAACCCACGTGATCGATCGGCTCCGTTCCAAAAATACGAAAACCATCAACCATGAAGCGGAGGCCACCCGAGCATAGAAATAGCAAGAAAGAAAAAAAAAACAAAAAAAAACCGCACGTAAAATCTAAAAAAACGCAAACGGACAACGAAAAAGGGGGGTGCAACACGAGGACTTCCCAGGGGGTCACCCATCCTAGTACTACTCTCGCCCAAGCACGCTTAACTGCGGAGTTCTGATGGGATCCGGTGCATTAGTGCTGGTATGATCGCACCCGAAATACTATCCATGCTTATTGCTTGTATGTCTTAAAAGACGCAGAACCTCCTTTGTTTTCGTACGCGAGGCGTGGGACCTACGTGACCGATCGGTTCCGTTCCAAAAATACGAAGACCATGAACCATGAAATGGAGGCCACCCGAGCATAGAAATAGCAAGAAAGAAAAAAAAAACAAAAAAAAAACCGCACGTAAAATCTAAAAAAACGCAAACGGACAACGAAAAAGGGGGGTGCAACACGAGGACTTCCCAGGGGGTCACCCATCCTAGTACTACTCTCGCCCAAGCACGCTTAACTGCGGAGTTCTGATGGGATCCGGTGCATTAGTGCTAGTATGATCGCACCCGAAATACTATCCATGCTTATTGCTTGTATGTCTTAAAAGACGCAGAACCTCCTTTGTTTTCGTACGCGAGGCGTGGGACCCACGTGACCGATCGGCTCCGTTCCAAAAATACGAAGACCATGAACCATGAAACGGAGGCCACCCGAGCATAGAAATAGCAAGAAAGAAAAAAAAACAAAAAAAAACCGCACGTAAAATCTAAAAAAACGCAAACGGACAACGAAAAAGGGGGGTGCAACACGAGGACTTCCCAGGGGGTCACCCATCCTAGTACTACTCTCGCCCAAGCACGCTTAACTGCGGAGTTCTGATGGGATTCGGTGCATTAGTGCTGGTATGATCGCACCCAAAATACTATCCATGCTTATTGCTTGTATGTCTTAAAAGACCCAGAAACTCCTTTGTTTTCGTACGCGAGGCGTGGGACCCACGTGACCGATCAGCTCCGTTCCAAAAATACGAAGACCATGAACCATGAAGCGGAGGCCACCCGAGCATAGAAATAGCAAGAAAGAAAAAAAAAACAAAAAAAAACCGCACGTAAAATCTAAAAAAACGCAAACGGACAACGAAAAAGGGGGGTGCAACACGAGGACTTCCCATGGGGTCACCCATCCTAGTACTACTCTCGCCCAAGCACGCTTAACTGCGGAGTTCTGATGGGATCCGGTGCATTAGTGCTGGTATGATCGCACCCGAAATACTGTCAATGCTTATTGCTTGTATGTCTTAAAAGACACAGAACCTCCTTTGTTTTCGTACGCGAGGCGTGGGACCCACGTGACCGATCGGCTCCGTTCCAAAAATACGAAGACCATGAACCATGAAGCGGAGGCCACCCGAGCATAGAAATAGCAAGAAAAAAAAAACAAAAAAAAAACCGCACGTAAAATCTAAAAAAACGCAAACGGACAACGAAAAAGGGGGGTGCAACACGAGGACTTCCCAGGGGGTCACCCATCCTAGTACTACTCTCGCCCAAGCACGCTAAACTGCGGAGTTCTGATGGGATCCGGTGCATTAGTGCTGGTATGATCGCACCCAAAATACTATCCATGCTTATTGCTTGTATGTCTTAAAAGACGCAGAAACTCCTTTGTTTTCGTACGCGAGGCGTGGGACCCACGTGACCGATCAGCTCCGTTCCAAAAATACGAAGACCATGAACCATGAAGCGGAGGCCACCCGAGCATAGAAATAGCAAGAAAGAAAAAAAAACAAAAAAAAACCGCACGTAAAATCTAAAAAAACGCAAACGGACAACGAAAAAGGGGGGTGCAACACGAGGACTTCCCATGGGGTCACCCATCCTAGTACTACTCTCGCCCAAGCACGCTTAACTGCGGAGTTCTGATGGGATCCGGTGCATTAGTGCTGGTATGATCGCACCCGAAATACTGTCCATGCTTATTGCTTGTATGTCTTAAAAGACACAGAACCTCCTTTGTTTTCGTACGCGAGGCGTGGGACCCACGTGACCGATCGGCTCCGTTCCAAAAATACGAAGACCATGAACCATGAAGCGGAGGCCACCCGAGCATAGAAATAGCAAGAAAAAAAAAACAAAAAAAAAACCGCACGTAAAATCTAAAAAAACGCAAACGGACAACGAAAAAGGGGGGGTGCAACACGAGGACTTCCCAGGGGGTCACCCATCCTAGTACTACTCTCGCCCAAGCACGCTTAACTGCGGAGTTCTGATGGGATCCGGTGCATTAGTGCTGGTATGATCGCACACGAAATACTATCCATGCTTATTGCTTGTATGTCTTAAAAGACGTAGAACCTCCTTTGTTTTCGTACGCGAGGCGTGGGACCCACGTGACCGATCGGCTCCGTTCCAAAAATACGAAGACCATGAACCATGAAGCGGAGGCCACCCGAGCATAGAAATAGCAAGAAAGAAAAAAAAACAAAAAAAAACCGCACGTAAAATCTAAAAAAACGCAAACGGACAACAAAAAAGGGGGGTGCAACACGAGGACTTACCAGGGGGTCACCCATCCTAGTACTACTCTCGCCCAAGCACGCTTAACTGCAGAGTTCTGATGGGATCCGGTGCATTAGTGCTGGTATGATCGCACCCGAAATACTATCCATGCTTATTGCTTGTATGTCTTAAAAGACGCAGAACCTCCTTTGTTTTCGTACGCGAGGCGTGGGACCCACGTGACCGATCGGTTCCGTTCCAAAAATACGAAGACCATGAACCATGAAATGGAGGCCACCCGAGCATAGAAATAGCAAGAAAGAAAAAAAAAACAAAAAAAACCGCACGTAAAATCTAAAAAAACGCAAACGGACAACGAAAAAGGGGGGTGCAACACGAGGACTTCCCAGGGGGTCACCCATCCTAGTACTACTCACGCCCAAGCACGCTTAACTGCGGAGTTCTGATGGGATCCGGTGCATTAGTGCTGGTATGATCGCACCCGAAATACTATCCATGCTTATTGCTTGTATGTCTTAAAAGACGCAGAACCTCCTTTGTTTTCGTACGCGAGGCGTGGGACCCACGTGACCGATCGGCTCCGTTCCAAAAATACGAAGACCATGAACCATGAAACGGAGGCCACCCGAGCATAGAAATAGCAAGAAAGAAAAAAAAACAAAAAAAAACCGCACGTAAAATCTAAAAAAACGCAAACGGACAACGAAAAAGGGGGGTGCAACACGAGGACTTCCCAGGGGGTCACCCATCCTAGTACTACTCTCGCCCAAGCACGCTTAACTGCGGAGTTCTGATGGGATTCGGTGCATTAGTGCTGGTGTGATCGCACCGAAAATACTATCCATGCTTATTGCTTGTATGTCTTAAAAGACGCAGAAACTCCTTTGTTTTCGTACGCGAGGCGTGGGACCCACGTGACCGATCAGCTCCGTTCCAAAAATACGAAGACCATCAACCATGAAGCGGAGGCCACCCGAGCATAGAAATAGCAAGAAAGAAAAAAAAAACAAAAAAAAACCGCACGTAAAATCTAAAAAAACGTAAACGGACAACGAAAAAGGGGGTGCAACACGAGGACTTACCAGGGGGTCACCCATCCTAGTACTACTCTCGCCCAAACACGCTTAACTGCAAAGTTCTGATGGGATCCGGTGCATTAGTGCTGGTATGATCGCACCCGAAATACTATCCATGCTTATTGCTTATATGTCTTAAAAGACGCAGAACCTCCTTTGTTTTCGTACGCGAGGCGTGGGACCCACGTGACCGATCGGCTCCGTTCCAAAAATACGAAGACTATGAACCATGAAACGGAGGCCACCCGAGCATAGAAATAGCAAGAAAGAAAAAAAAAACAAAAAAAAAACCGCACGTAAAATCTAAAAAAACGCAAACGGACAACGAAAAAGGGGGGTGCAACATGAGGACTTCCCAGGGGGTCACCCATCCTAGTACTACTCACGCCCAAGCACGCTTAACTGCGGAGTTCTGATGGGATCCGGTGCATTAGTGCTGGTATGATCGCACCCGAAATACTATCCATGCTTATTGCTTGTATGTCTTAAAAGACACAGAACCTCCTTTGTTTTCGTACGCGAGGCGTGGGACCCACGTGACCGATCGGCTCCGTTCCAAAAATACGAAGACCATGAACCATGAAGCGGAGGCCACCCGAGCATAGAAATAGCAAGAAAAAAAAACAAAAAAAAAACCGCACGTAAAATCTAAAAAAACGCAAACGGACAACGAAAAAGGGGGGGTGGAACACGAGGACTTCCCAGGGGGTCACCCATCCTAGTACTACTCTCGCCCAAGCACGCTTAACTGCGGAGTTCTGATGGGATCCGGTGCATTAGTGCTGGTATGATCGCACCCGAAATACTATCCATGCTTATTGCTTGTATGTCTTAAAAGACGCAGAACCTCCTTTGTTTTCGTACGCGAGGCGTGGGACCCACGTGACCGATCGGCTCCGTTCCAAAAATACGAAGACCATGAACCATGAAACGGAGGCCACCCCAGCATAGAAATAGCAAGAAAGAAAAAAAAACAAAAAAAAACCGCACGTAAAATCTAAAAAAACGCAAACGGACAACGAAAAAGGGGGGTGCAACACGAGGACTTACCAGGGGGTCACCCATCCTAGTACTACTCTCGCCCAAGCACGCTTAACTGCAAAGTTCTGATGGGATCCGGTGCATTAGTGCTGGTATGATCGCACCCGAAATACTATCCATGCTTATTGCTTATATGTCTTAAAAGACGCAGAACCTCCTTTGTTTTCGTACGCGAGGCGTGGGACCCACGTGACCGATCGGCTCCGTTCCAAAAATACGAAGACCATGAACCATGAAACGGAGGCCACCCGAGCATAGAAATAGCAAGAAAGAAAAAAAACAAAAAAAAACCGCACGTAAAATCTAAAAAAACGCAAACGGACAACGAAAAAAGGGGGTGCAACACGAGGACTTCCCAGGGGGTCACCCATCCTAGTACTACTCTCGCCCAAGCACGCTTAACTGCGAAGTTCTGATGGGATCCGGTGCATTAGTGCTGGTATGATCGCACCCGAAATACTATCCATGCTTATTGCTTGTATGTCTTAAAAGACGCAGAACCTCCTTTGTTTTCGTACGCGAGGCGTGGAACCCACGTGATCGATCGGCTCCGTTCCAAAAATACGAAAACCATCAACCATGAAGCGGAGGCCACCCGAGCATAGAAATAGCAAGAAAGAAAAAAAAAACAAAAAAAAACCGCACGTAAAATCTAAAAAAACGCAAACGGACAACGAAAAAGGGGGGTGCAACACGAGGACTTCCCAGGGGGTCACCCATCCTAGTACTACTCTCGCCCAAGCACGCTTAACTGCGGAGTTCTGATGGGATCCGGTGCATTAGTGCTGGTATGATCGCACCCGAAATACTATCCATGCTTATTGCTTGTATGTCTTAAAAGACGCAGAACCTCCTTTGTTTTCGTACGCGAGGCGTGGGACCTACGTGACCGATCGGTTCCGTTCCAAAAATACGAAGACCATGAACCATGAAATGGAGGCCACCCGAGCATAGAAATAGCAAGAAAGAAAAAAAAAACAAAAAAAAAACCGCACGTAAAATTTAAAAAAACGCAAACGGACAACGAAAAAGGGGGGTGCAACACGAGGACTTCCCAGGGGGTCACCCATCCTAGTACTACTCTCACCCAAGCACGCTTAACTGCGGAGTTCTGATGGGATCCGGTGCATTAGTGCTGGTATGATCGCACCCGAAATACTATCCATGCTTATTGCTTGTATGTCCTAAAAGACGGAGAACCTCCTTTGTTTTCGTACGCGAGGCGTGGGACCCACGTGACCGATCGGCTCCGTTCCAAAAATACGAAGACCATGAACCATGAAACGGAGGCCACCCGAGCATAGAAATAGCAAGAAAGAAAAAAAAAACAAAAAAAAAACCGCACGTAAAATCTAAAAAAACGCAAACGGACAACGAAAAAGGGGGGTGCAACACGAGGACTTCCCAGGGGGTCACCCATCCTAGTACTACTCTCGCCCAAGCACGCTTAACTGCGGAGTTCTGATGGGATCCGGTGCATTAGTGCTAGTATGATCGCACCCGAAATACTATCCATGCTTATTGCTTGTATGTCTTAAAAGACGCAGAACCTCCTTTGTTTTCGTACGCGAGGCGTGGGACCCACGTGACCGATCGGCTCCGTTCCAAAAATACGAAGACCATGAACCATGAAACGGAGGCCACCCGAGCATAGAAATAGCAAGAAAGAAAAAAAAACAAAAAAAAACCGCACGTAAAATCTAAAAAAACGCAAACGGACAACGAAAAAGGGGGGTGCAACACGAGGACTTCCCAGGGGGTCACCCATCCTAGTACTACTCTCGCCCAAGCACGCTTAACTGCGGAGTTCTGATGGGATTCGGTGCATTAGTGCTGGTATGATCGCACCCAAAATACTATCCATGCTTATTGCTTGTATGTCTTAAAAGACGCAGAAACTCCTTTGTTTTCGTACGCGAGGCGTGGGACCCACGTGACCGATCAGCTCCGTTCCAAAAATACGAAGACCATGAACCATGAAGCGGAGGCCACCCGAGCATAGAAATAGCAAGAAAGAAAAAAAAAACAAAAAAAAACCGCACGTAAAATCTAAAAAAACGCAAACGGACAACGAAAAAGGGGGGTGCAACACGAGGACTTCCCATGGGGTCACCCATCCTAGTACTACTCTCGCCCAAGCACGCTTAACTGCGGAGTTCTGATGGGATCCGGTGCATTAGTGCTGGTATGATCGCACCCGAAATACTGTCAATGCTTATTGCTTGTATGTCTTAAAAGACACAGAACCTCCTTTGTTTTCGTACGCGAGGCGTGGGACCCACGTGACCGATCGGCTCCGTTCCAAAAATACGAAGACCATGAACCATGAAGCGGAGGCCACCCGAGCATAGAAATAGCAAGAAAAAAAAAACAAAAAAAAAACCGCACGTAAAATCTAAAAAAACGCAAACGGACAACGAAAAAGGGGGGTGCAACACGAGGACTTCCCAGGGGGTCACCCATCCTAGTACTACTCTCGCCCAAGCACGCTAAACTGCGGAGTTCTGATGGGATCCGGTGCATTAGTGCTGGTATGATCGCACCCAAAATACTATCCATGCTTATTGCTTGTATGTCTTAAAAGACGCAGAAACTCCTTTGTTTTCGTACGCGAGGCGTGGGACCCACGTGACCGATCAGCTCCGTTCCAAAAATACGAAGACCATGAACCATGAAGCGGAGGCCACCCGAGCATAGAAATAGCAAGAAAGAAAAAAAAACAAAAAAAAACCGCACGTAAAATCTAAAAAAACGCAAACGGACAACGAAAAAGGGGGGTGCAACACGAGGACTTCCCATGGGGTCACCCATCCTAGTACTACTCTCGCCCAAGCACGCTTAACTGCGGAGTTCTGATGGGATCCGGTGCATTAGTGCTGGTATGATCGCACCCGAAATACTGTCCATGCTTATTGCTTGTATGTCTTAAAAGACACAGAACCTCCTTTGTTTTCGTACGCGAGGCGTGGGACCCACGTGACCGATCGGCTCCGTTCCATAAATACGAAGACCATGAACCATGAAGCGGAGGCCACCCGAGCATAGAAATAGCAAGAAAAAAAAAACAAAAAAAAAACCGCACGTAAAATCTAAAAAAACGCAAACGGACAACGAAAAAGGGGGGGTGCAACACGAGGACTTCCCAGGGGGTCACCCATCCTAGTACTACTCTCGCCCAAGCACGCTTAACTGCGGAGTTCTGATGGGATCCGGTGCATTAGTGCTGGTATGATCGCACACGAAATACTATCCATGCTTATTGCTTGTATGTCTTAAAAGACGTAGAACCTCCTTTGTTTTCGTACGCGAGGCGTGGGACCCACGTGACCGATCGGCTCCGTTCCAAAAATACGAAGACCATGAACCATGAAGCGGAGGCCACCCGAGCATAGAAATAGCAAGAAAGAAAAAAAAACAAAAAAAAACCGCACGTAAAATCTAAAAAAACGCAAACGGACAACAAAAAAGGGGGGTGCAACACGAGGACTTACCAGGGGGTCACCCATCCTAGTACTACTCTCGCCCAAGCACGCTTAACTGCAGAGTTCTGATGGGATCCGGTGCATTAGTGCTGGTATGATCGCACCCGAAATACTATCCATGCTTATTGCTTGTATGTCTTAAAAGACGCAGAACCTCCTTTGTTTTCGTACGCGAGGCGTGGGACCCACGTGACCGATCGGTTCCGTTCCAAAAATACGAAGACCATGAACCATGAAATGGAGGCCACCCGAGCATAGAAATAGCAAGAAAGAAAAAAAAAACAAAAAAAACCGCACGTAAAATCTAAAAAAACGCAAACGGACAACGAAAAAGGGGGGTGCAACACGAGGACTTCCCAGGGGGTCACCCATCCTAGTACTACTCACGCCCAAGCACGCTTAACTGCGGAGTTCTGATGGGATCCGGTGCATTAGTGCTGGTATGATCGCACCCGAAATACTATCCATGCTTATTGCTTGTATGTCTTAAAAGACGCAGAACCTCCTTTGTTTTCGTACGCGAGGCGTGGGACCCACGTGACCGATCGGCTCCGTTCCAAAAATACGAAGACCATGAACCATGAAACGGAGGCCACCCGAGCATAGAAATAGCAAGAAAGAAAAAAAAACAAAAAAAAACCGCACGTAAAATCTAAAAAAACGCAAACGGACAACGAAAAAGGGGGGTGCAACACGAGGACTTCCCAGGGGGTCACCCATCCTAGTACTACTCTCGCCCAAGCACGCTTAACTGCGGAGTTCTGATGGGATTCGGTGCATTAGTGCTGGTGTGATCGCACCGAAAATACTATCCATGCTTATTGCTTGTATGTCTTAAAAGACGCAGAAACTCCTTTGTTTTCGTACGCGAGGCGTGGGACCCACGTGACCGATCAGCTCCGTTCCAAAAATACGAAGACCATCAACCATGAAGCGGAGGCCACCCGAGCATAGAAATAGCAAGAAAGAAAAAAAAAACAAAAAAAAACCGCACGTAAAATCTAAAAAAACGTAAACGGACAACGAAAAAGGGGGTGCAACACGAGGACTTACCAGGGGGTCACCCATCCTAGTACTACTCTCGCCCAAGCACGCTTAACTGCAAAGTTCTGATGGGATCCGGTGCATTAGTGCTGGTATGATCGCACCCGAAATACTATCCATGCTTATTGCTTATATGTCTTAAAAGACGCAGAACCTCCTTTGTTTTCGTACGCGAGGCGTGGGACCCACGTGACCGATCGGCTCCGTTCCAAAAATACGAAGACTATGAACCATGAAACGGAGGCCACCCGAGCATAGAAATAGCAAGAAAGAAAAAAAAAACAAAAAAAAAAACCGCACGTAAAATCTAAAAAAACGCAAACGGACAACGAAAAAGGGGGGTGCAACATGAGGACTTCCCAGGGGGTCACCCATCCTAGTACTACTCACGCCCAAGCACGCTTAACTGCGGAGTTCTGATGGGATCCGGTGCATTAGTGCTGGTATGATCGCACCCGAAATACTATCCATGCTTATTGCTTGTATGTCTTAAAAGACACAGAACCTCCTTTGTTTTCGTACGCGAGGCGTGGGACCCACGTGACCGATCGGCTCCGTTCCAAAAATACGAAGACCATGAACCATGAAGCGGAGGCCACCCGAGCATAGAAATAGCAAGAAAAAAAAACAAAAAAAAAACCGCACGTAAAATCTAAAAAAACGCAAACGGACAACGAAAAAGGGGGGGTGCAACACGAGGACTTCCCAGGGGGTCACCCATCCTAGTACTACTCTCGCCCAAGCACGCTTAACTGCGGAGTTCTGATGGGATCCGGTGCATTAGTGCTGGTATGATCGCACCCGAAATACTATCCATGCTTATTGCTTGTATGTCTTAAAAGACGCAGAACCTCCTTTGTTTTCGTACGCGAGGCGTGGGACCCACGTGACCGATCGGCTCCGTTCCAAAAATACGAAGACCATGAACCATGAAACGGAGGCCACCCGAGCATAGAAATAGCAAGAAAGAAAAAAAAACAAAAAAAAACCGCACGTAAAATCTAAAAAAACGCAAACGGACAACGAAAAAGGGGGGTGCAACACGAGGACTTACCAGGGGGTCACCCATCCTAGTACTACTCTCGCCCAAGCACGCTTAACTGCAAAGTTCTGATGGGATCCGGTGCATTAGTGCTGGTATGATCGCACCCGAAATACTATCCATGCTTATTGCTTATATGTCTTAAAAGACGCAGAACCTCCTTTGTTTTCGTACGCGAGGCGTGGGACCCACGTGACCGATCGGCTCCGTTCCAAAAATACGAAGACCATGAACCATGAAACGGAGGCCACCCGAGCATAGAAATAGCAAGAAAGAAAAAAAACAAAAAAAAACCGCACGTAAAATCTAAAAAAACGCAAACGGACAACGAAAAAAGGGGGTGCAACACGAGGACTTCCCAGGGGGTCACCCATCCTAGTACTACTCTCGCCCAAGCACGCTTAACTGCGAAGTTCTGATGGGATCCGGTGCATTAGTGCTGGTATGATCGCACCCGAAATACTATCCATGCTTATTGCTTGTATGTCTTAAAAGACGCAGAACCTCCTTTGTTTTCGTACGCGAGGCGTGGAACCCACGTGATCGATCGGCTCCGTTCCAAAAATACGAAAACCATCAACCATGAAGCGGAGGCCACCCGAGCATAGAAATAGCAAGAAAGAAAAAAAAAACAAAAAAAAACCGCACGTAAAATCTAAAAAAACGCAAACGGACAACGAAAAAGGGGGGTGCAACACGAGGACTTCCCAGGGGGTCACCCATCCTAGTACTACTCTCGCCCAAGCACGCTTAACTGCGGAGTTCTGATGGGATCCGGTGCATTAGTGCTGGTATGATCGCACCCGAAATACTATCCATGCTTATTGCTTGTATGTCTTAAAAGACGCAGAACCTCCTTTGTTTTCGTACGCGAGGCGTGGGACCTACGTGACCGATCGGTTCCGTTCCAAAAATACGAAGACCATGAACCATGAAATGGAGGCCACCCGAGCATAGAAATAGCAAGAAAGAAAAAAAAAACAAAAAAAAACCGCACGTAAAATCTAAAAAAACGCAAACGGACAACGAAAAAGGGGGGTGCAACACGAGGACTTCCCAGGGGGTCACCCATCCTAGTACTACTCTCACCCAAGCACGCTTAACTGCGGAGTTCTGATGGGATCCGGTGCATTAGTGCTGGTATGATCGCACCCGAAATACTATCCATGCTTATTGCTTGTATGTCCTAAAAGACGGAGAACCTCCTTTGTTTTCGTACGCGAGGCGTGGGACCCACGTGACCGATCGGCTCCGTTCCAAAAATACGAAGACCATGAACCATGAAACGGAGGCCACCCGAGCATAGAAATAGCAAGAAAGAAAAAAAAAACAAAAAAAAAACCGCACGTAAAATCTAAAAAAACGCAAACGGACAACGAAAAAGGGGGGTGCAACACGAGGACTTCCCAGGGGGTCACCCATCCTAGTACTACTCTCGCCCAAGCACGCTTAACTGCGGAGTTCTGATGGGATCCGGTGCATTAGTGCTAGTATGATCGCACCCGAAATACTATCCATGCTTATTGCTTGTATGTCTTAAAAGACGCAGAACCTCCTTTGTTTTCGTACGCGAGGCGTGGGACCCACGTGACCGATCGGCTCCGTTCCAAAAATACGAAGACCATGAACCATGAAACGGAGGCCACCCGAGCATAGAAATAGCAAGAAAGAAAAAAAAACAAAAAAAAACCGCACGTAAAATCTAAAAAAACGCAAACGGACAACGAAAAAGGGGGGTGCAACACGAGGACTTCCCAGGGGGTCACCCATCCTAGTACTACTCTCGCCCAAGCACGCTTAACTGCGGAGTTCTGATGGGATTCGGTGCATTAGTGCTGGTATGATCGCACCCAAAATACTATCCATGCTTATTGCTTGTATGTCTTAAAAGACGCAGAAACTCCTTTGTTTTCGTACGCGAGGCGTGGGACCCACGTGACCGATCAGCTCCGTTCCAAAAATACGAAGACCATGAACCATGAAGCGGAGGCCACCCGAGCATAGAAATAGCAAGAAAGAAAAAAAAAACAAAAAAAAACCGCACGTAAAATCTAAAAAAACGCAAACGGACAACGAAAAAGGGGGGTGCAACACGAGGACTTCCCATGGGGTCACCCATCCTAGTACTACTCTCGCCCAAGCACGCTTAACTGCGGAGTTCTGATGGGATCCGGTGCATTAGTGCTGGTATGATCGCACCCGAAATACTGTCAATGCTTATTGCTTGTATGTCTTAAAAGACACAGAACCTCCTTTGTTTTCGTACGCGAGGCGTGGGACCCACGTGACCGATCGGCTCCGTTCCAAAAATACGAAGACCATGAACCATGAAGCGGAGGCCACCCGAGCATAGAAATAGCAAGAAAAAAAAAACAAAAAAAAAACCGCACGTAAAATCTAAAAAAACGCAAACGGACAACGAAAAAGGGGGGTGCAACACGAGGACTTCCCAGGGGGTCACCCATCCTAGTACTACTCTCGCCCAAGCACGCTAAACTGCGGAGTTCTGATGGGATCCGGTGCATTAGTGCTGGTATGATCGCACCCAAAATACTATCCATGCTTATTGCTTGTATGTCTTAAAAGACGCAGAAACTCCTTTGTTTTCGTACGCGAGGCGTGGGACCCACGTGACCGATCAGCTCCGTTCCAAAAATACGAAGACCATGAACCATGAAGCGGAGGCCACCCGAGCATAGAAATAGCAAGAAAGAAAAAAAAACAAAAAAAAACCGCACGTAAAATCTAAAAAAACGCAAACGGACAACGAAAAAGGGGGGTGCAACACGAGGACTTCCCATGGGGTCACCCATCCTAGTACTACTCTCGCCCAAGCACGCTTAACTGCGGAGTTCTGATGGGATCCGGTGCATTAGTGCTGGTATGATCGCACCCGAAATACTGTCCATGCTTATTGCTTGTATGTCTTAAAAGACACAGAACCTCCTTTGTTTTCGTACGCGAGGCGTGGGACCCACGTGACCGATCGGCTCCGTTCCATAAATACGAAGACCATGAACCATGAAGCGGAGGCCACCCGAGCATAGAAATAGCAAGAAAAAAAAAACAAAAAAAAAACCGCACGTAAAATCTAAAAAAACGCAAACGGACAACGAAAAAGGGGGGGTGCAACACGAGGACTTCCCAGGGGGTCACCCATCCTAGTACTACTCTCGCCCAAGCACGCTTAACTGCGGAGTTCTGATGGGATCCGGTGCATTAGTGCTGGTATGATCGCACACGAAATACTATCCATGCTTATTGCTTGTATGTCTTAAAAGACGTAGAACCTCCTTTGTTTTCGTACGCGAGGCGTGGGACCCACGTGACCGATCGGCTCCGTTCCAAAAATACGAAGACCATGAACCATGAAGCGGAGGCCACCCGAGCATAGAAATAGCAAGAAAGAAAAAAAAACAAAAAAAAACCGCACGTAAAATCTAAAAAAACGCAAACGGACAACAAAAAAGGGGGGTGCAACACGAGGACTTACCAGGGGGTCACCCATCCTAGTACTACTCTCGCCCAAGCACGCTTAACTGCAGAGTTCTGATGGGATCCGGTGCATTAGTGCTGGTATGATCGCACCCGAAATACTATCCATGCTTATTGCTTGTATGTCTTAAAAGACGCAGAACCTCCTTTGTTTTCGTACGCGAGGCGTGGGACCCTCGTGACCGATCGGCTCCGTTCCAAAAATACGAAGACCATGAACCATGAAACGGAGGCCACCCGAGCATAGAAATAGCAAGAAAGAAAAAAAACAAAAAAAAAACCGCACGTAAAATCTAAAAAAACGCAAACGGACAACGAAAAAAGGGGGTGCAACACGAGGACTTCCCAGGGGGTCACCCATCCTAGTACTACTCTCGCCCAAGCACGCTTAACTGCGAAGTTCTGATGGGATCCGGTGCATTAGTGCTGGTATGATCGCACCCGAAATACTATCCATGCTTATTGCTTGTATGTCTTAAAAGACGCAGAACCTCCTTTGTTTTCGTACGCGAGGCGTGGAACCCACGTGACCGATCGGCTCCGTTCCAAAAATACGAAAACCATCAACCATGAAGCGGAGGCCACCCGAGCATAGAAATAGCAAGAAAGAAAAAAAAAACAAAAAAAAACCGCACGTAAAATCTAAAAAAACGCAAACAGACAACGAAAAAGGGGGGTGCAACACGAGGACTTCCCAGGGGGTCACCCATCCTAGTACTACTCTCGCCCAAGCACGCTTAACTGCGGAGTTCTGATGGGATCCGGTGCATTAGTGCTGGTATGATCGCACCCGAAATACTATCCATGCTTATTGCTTGTATGTCTTAAAAGACGCAGAACCTCCTTTGTTTTCGTACGCGAGGCGTGGGACCTACGTGACCGATCGGTTCCGTTCCAAAAATACGAAGACCATGAACCATGAAATGGAGGCCACCCGAGCATAGAAATAGCAAGAAAGAAAAAAAAAACAAAAAAAACCGCACGTAAAATCTAAAAAAACGCAAACGGACAACGAAAAAGGGGGGTGCAACACGAGGACTTCCCAGGGGGTCACCCATCCTAGTACTACTCTCACCCAAGCACGCTTAACTGCGGAGTTCTGATGGGATCCGGTGCATTAGTGCTGGTATGATCGCACCCGAAATACTATCCATGCTTATTGCTTGTATGTCTTAAAAGACGGATAACCTCCTTTGTTTTCGTACGCGAGGCGTGGGACCCACGTGACCGATCGGCTCCGTTCCAAAAATACGAAGACTATGAACCATGAAACGGAGGCCACCCGAGCATAGAAATAGCAAGAAAGAAAAAAAAAACAAAAAAAAAAACCGCACGTAAAATCTAAAAAAACGCAAACGGACAACGAAAAAGGGGGGTGCAACACGAGGACTTCCCAGGGGGTCACCCATCCTAGTACTACTCACGCCCAAGCACGCTTAACTGCGGAGTTCTGATGGGATCCGGTGCATTAGTGCTGGTATGATCGCACCCGAAATACTATCCATGCTTATTGCTTGTATGTCTTAAAAGACGCAGAACCTCCTTTGTTTTCGTACGCGAGGCGTGGGACCCACGTGACCGATCGGCTCCGTTCCAAAAATACGAAGACCATGAACCATGAAACGGAGGCCACCCGAGCATAGAAATAGCAAGAAAGAAAAAAAAACAAAAAAAAACCGCACGTAAAATCTAAAAAAACGCAAACGGACAACGAAAAAGGGGGGTGCAACACGAGGACTTCCCAGGGGGTCACCCATCCTAGTACTACTCTCGCCCAAGCACGCTTAACTGCGGAGTTCTGATGGGATTCGGTGCATTAGTGCTGGTGTGATCGCACCCAAAATACTATCCATGCTTATTGCTTGTATGTCTTAAAAGACGCAGAAACTCCTTTGTTTTCGTACGCGAGGCGTGGGACCCACGTGGCCGATCAGCTCCGTTCCAAAAATACGAAGACCATCAACCATGAAGCGGAGGCCACCCGAGCATAGAAATAGCAAGAAAGAAAAAAAAAACAAAAAAAAACCGCACGTAAAATCTAAAAAAACGTAAACGGACAACGAAAAAGGGGGTGCAACACGAGGACTTCCCATGGGGTCACCCATCCTAGTACTACTCTCGCCCAAGCACGATTAACTGCGGAGTTCTGATGGGATCCGGTGCATTAGTGCTGGTATGATCGCACCCGAAATACTGTCCATGCTTATTGCTTGTATGTCTTAAAAGACACAGAACCTCCTTTGTTTTCGTACGCGAGGCGTGGGACCCACGTGACCGATCGGCTCCGTTCCAAAAATACGAAGACCATGAACCATGAAACGGAGGCCACCCGAGCATAGAAATAGCAAGAAAAAAAAAACAAAAAAAAAACCGCACGTAAAATCTAAAAAAACGCAAACGGACAACGAAAAAGGGGGGTGCAACACGAGGACTTCCCAGGGGGTCACCCATCCTAGTACTACTCTCTCCCAAGCACGCTTAACTGCGGAGTTCTGATGGGATCCGGTGCATTAGTGCTGGTATGATCGCACCGGAAATAATATCCATGCTTATTGCTTGTATGTCTTAAAAGACGCAGAACCTCCTTTGTTTTCGTACGCGAGGCGTGGGACCCACGTGACCGATCGGCTCCGTTCCAAAAATACGAAGACCATGAACCATGAAACGGAGGCCACCCGAGCATAGAAATAGCAAGAAAGAAAAAAAAAACAAAAAAAAAAACCGCACGTAAAATCTAAAAAAACGCAAACGGACAACGAAAAAGGGGGTGCAACACGAGGACTTCCCAGGGGGTCACCCATCCTAGTACCACTCTCGCCCAAGCACGCTTAACTGCGGAGTTCTGATGGGATCCGGTGCATTAGTGCTGGTATGATCGCACCCGAAATACTATCCATGCTTATTGCTTGTATGTCTTAAAAGACGCAGAACCTCCTTTGTTTTCGTACGCGAGGCGTGGGACCCACGTGACCGATCGGCTCCGTTCCAAATATACAAAGATCATGAACCATGAAACGGAGGCCACCCGAGCATAGAAATAGCAAGAAAGAAAAAAAAACAAAAAAAAACCGCACGTAAAATCTAAAAAAACGCAAACGGACAACGAAAAAGGGGGGTGCAACACGAGGACTTCCCAGGGGGTCACCCATCCTAGTACTACTTTCGCCCAAGCACGCTTAACTGCGGAGTTCTGATGGGATCCGGTGCATTAGTGCTGGTATTATCTCACCCAAAATACTATCCATGCTTATTGCTTGTATGTCTTAAAAGACGCAGAAACTCCTTTGTTTTCGTACGCGAGGCGTGGGACCCACGTGACCGATCAGCTCCGTTCCAAAAATACGAAGACCATCAACCATGAAGCGGAGGCCACCCGAGCATAGAAATAGCAAGAAAGAAAAAAAAACAAAAAAAAACCGCACGTAAAATCTAAAAAAACGCAAACGGACAACGAAAAAGGGGGGTGCAGCACGAGGACTTCCCATGGGGTCACCCATCCTAGTACTACTCTCGCCCAAGCACGCTTAACTGCGGAGTTCTGATGGGATCCGGTGCATTAGTGCTGGTATGATCGCACCCGAAATACTGTCCATGCTTATTGCTTGTATGTCTTAAAAGACACAGAACCTCCTTTGTTTTCGTACACGAGGCGTGGGATCCACGTGACCGATCGGCTCCGTTCCAAAAATACGAAGACCATGAACCATGAAACGGAGGCCACCCGAGCATAGAAATAACAAGAAAAAAAAAACAAAAAAAAACCGCACGTAAAATCTAAAAAAACGCAAACGGACAACGAAAAAGTGGGGGTGCAACACGAGGACTTCCCAGGGGGTCACCCATCCTAGTACTACTCTCGCCCAAGCACGCTTCACTGCGGAGTTCTGATGGGATCCGGTGCATTAGTGCTGGTATGATCGCACCCGAAATACTATCCATGCTTATTGCTTTTATGTCTTAAAAGACGCAGAACCTCCTTTGTTTTCGTACGCGAGGCGTGGAACCCACGTGACCGATCGGCTCCGTTCCAAAAATACGAAAACCATCAACCATGAAGCGGAGGCCACCCGAGCATAGAAATAGCAAGAAAGAAAAAAAAACAAAAAAAAACCGCACGTAAAATCTAAAAAAACGCAAACGGACAACGAAAAAGGGGGGTGCAACACGAGGACTTCCCAGGGGGTCACCCATCCTAGTACTACTCTCGCCCAAGCACGCTTAACTGCGGAGTTCTGATGGGATCCGGTTCATTAGTGCTGGTATGATCGCACCCGAAATACTATCCATGCTTATTGCTTGTATGTCTTAAAAGACGCAGAACCTCCTTTGTTTTCGTACGCGAGACGTGGGACCCACGTGACCGATCGGCTCCGTTCCAAAAATACGAAGACCATGAACCATGAAACGGAGGCCACCCGAGCATAGAAATAGCAAGAAAGAAAAAAAAACAAAAAAAAAACCGCACGTAAAATCTAAAAAAACGCAAACGGACAACGAAAAAGGGGGGTGCAACACGAGGACTTCCCATGGGGTCACCCATCCTAGTACTACTCTCGCCCAAGCACGCTTAACTGCGGAGTTCTGATGGGATCCGGTCCATTATTGGTGGTATGATCGCACCCGAAATAATGTCCATGCTTATTGCTTGTATGTCTTAAAAGACACAGAACCTCCTTTGTTTTCGTACGCGAGGCGTGGGACCCACGTGACCGATCGGCTCCGTTCCAAAAATACGAAAACCATCAACCATGAAGCGGAGGCCACCCGAGCATAGAAATAGCAAGAAAGAAAAAAAAACAAAAAAAAACCGCACGTAAAATCTAAAAAAACGCAAACGGACAACGAAAAAGGGGGGTGCAACACGAGGACTTCCCAGGGGGTCACCCATCCTAGTACTACTCTCGCCCAAGCACGCTTAACTGCGGAGTTCTGATAGGATCCGGTGCATTAGTGCTGGTATGATCGCACCCGAAATACTATCCATGTTATTGCTTGTATGTCTTAAAAGACGCAGAACCTCCTTTGTTTTCGTACGCGAGGCGTGGGACCCACGTGACCGATCGGCTCCGTTCCAAAAATACGAAGACCATGAACCATGAAGCGGAGGCCACCCGAGCATAGAAATAGCAAGAAAGAAAAAAAAACAAAAAAAAACCGCACGTAAAATCTAAAAAAACGCAAACGGACAACGAAAAAGGGGGGTGCAACACGAGGACTTCCCAGGGGGTCACCCATCCTAGTACTACTCTCGCCCAAGCACGCTTAACTACGGAGTTCTGATGGGATCCGATGCATTAGTGCTGGTATGATCGCACCCGAAATACTATCCATGCTTATTGCTTGTATGTCTTAAAAGACGCAGAACCTCCTTTGTTTTCGTACGCGAGACGTGGGACCCACGTGACCGATCGACTCCTTTCCAAAAATACGAAGACCATGAACCATGAAACGGAGGCCACCCGAGCATAGAAATAGCAAGAAAGAAAAAAAAACAAAAAAAAACCGCACGTAAAATCTAAAAAAACGCAAACGGACAACGAAAAAGGGGGGTGCAACACGAGGACTTCCCAGGGGGTCACCCATCCTAGTACTACTCTCGCCCAAGCACGCTTAACTGCGGAGTGCTGATGGGATTCGGTGCATTAGTGCTGGTATGATCGCACCCAAAATACTATCCATGCTTATTGCTTGTATGTCTTAAAAGACGCAGAAACTCCTTTGTTTTCGTACGCGAGGCGTGGGACCCACGTGACCGATCAGCTCCGTTCCAAAAATACGAAGACCATGAACCATGAAGCGGAGGCCACCCGAGCATAGAAATAGCAAGAAAGAAAAAAAAAACAAAAAAAAATCGCACGTAAAATCTAAAAAAACGCAAACGGACAACGAAAAAGGGGGGTGCAACACGAGGACTTCCCATGGGGTCACCCATCCTAGTACTACTCTCGCCCAAGCACGCTTAACTGCGGAGTTCTGATGGGATCCGGTGCATTAGTGCTGGTATGATCGCACCCGAAATATTGTCCATGCTTATTGCTTGTATGTCTTAAAAGTCACAGAACCTCCTTTGTTTTCGTACGCGAGGCGTGGGACCCACGTGACCGATCGGCTCCGTTCCAAAAATACGAAGACCATGAACCATGAAGCGGAGGCCACCCGAGCATAGAAATAGCAAGAAAAAAAAAACAAAAAAAAACCGCACGTAAAATCTAAAAAAACGCAAACGGACAACGAAAAAGGGGGGTGCAACACGAGGACTTCCCAGGGGGTCACCCATCCTAGTACTACTCTCGCCCAAGCACGCTAAACTGCGGAGTTCTGATGGGATCCGGTGCATTAGTGATGGTATGATCGCACCCAAAATACTATCCATGCTTATTGCTTGTATGTCTTAAAAGACGCAGAAACTCCTTTATTTTCGTACGCGAGGCGTGGGACCCACGTGACCGATAAGCTCCGTTCCAAAAATACGAAGACCATGAACCATGAAGCGGAGGCCACCCGAGCATAGAAATAGCAAGAAAGAAAAAAAAACAAAAAAAAACCGCACGTAAAATCTAAAAAAACGCAAACGGACAACGAAAAAGGGGGGGTGCAACACGAGGACTTCCCATGGGGTCACCCATCCTAGTACTACTCTCGCCCAAGCACGCTTAACTGCGGAGTTCTGATGGGATCCGGTGCATTAGTGCTGGTATGATCGCACCCGAAATATTGTCCATGCTTATTGCTTGTATGTCTTAAAAGACACAGAACCTCCTTTGTTTTCGTACGCGAGGCGTGGGACCCACGTGACCGATCGGCTCCGTTCCAAAAATACGAAGACCATGAACCATGAAGCGGAGGCCACCCGAGTATAGAAATAGCAAGAAAAAAAAAACAAAAAAAAAACCGCACGTAAAATCTAAAAAAACGCAAACGGACAACGAAAAAGTGGGGGTGCAACACGAGGACTTCCCAGGGGGTCACCCATCCTAGTACTACTCTCGCCCAAGCACGCTTAACTGCGGAGTTCTGATGGGATCCGGTGCATTAGTGCTGGTATGATCGCACCCGAAATACTATCCATGCTTATTGCTTGTATGTCTTAAAAGACGCAGAACCTCCTTTGTTTTCGTACGCGAGGCGTGGGACCCACGTGACCGATCGGCTCCGTTCCAAAAATACGAAGACCATGAACCATGAAGCGGAGGCCACCCGAGCATAGAAATAGCAAGAAAAAAAAAACAAAAAAAAACCGCACGTAAAATCTAAAAAAACGCAAACGGACAACGAAAAAGGGGGGTGCAACACGAGGACTTACCAGGGGGTCACCCATCCTAGTACTACTCTCGCCCAAGCACGCTTAACTGCAGAGTTCTGATGGGATCCGGTGCATTAGTGCTGGTATGATCGCACCCGAAATACTATCCATGCTTATTGCTTGTATGTCTTAAAAGACGCAGAACCTCCTTTGTTTTCGTACGCGAGGCGTGGGACCCACGTGACCGATCGGCTCCGTTCCAAAAATACGAAGACCATGAACCATGAAACGGAGGCCACCCGAGCATAGAAATAGCAAGAAAGAAAAAAAACAAAAAAAAACCGCACGTAAAATCTAAAAAAACGCAAACGGACAACGAAAAAAGGGGGTGCAACACGAGGACTTCCCAGGGGGTCACCCATCCTAGTACTACTCTCGCCCAAGCACGCTTAACTGCGAAGTTCTGATGGGATCCGGTGCATTAGTGCTGGTATGATCGCACCCGAAATACTATCCATGCTTATTGCTTGTATGTCTTAAAAGACGCAGAACCTCCTTTGTTTTCGTACGCGAGGCGTGGAACCCACGTGACCGATCGGC
Organism: Lactuca virosa; assembly: GCF_052849685.1. Classification (NCBI taxonomy): domain Eukaryota; kingdom Viridiplantae; phylum Streptophyta; class Magnoliopsida; order Asterales; family Asteraceae; genus Lactuca; species Lactuca virosa. The sequence continues at coordinate 263,110,215 of NC_136426.1, read as the reverse complement.
TCCGTTCCAAAAATACGAAAACCATCAACCATGAAGCGGAGGCCACCCGAGCATAGAAATAGCAAGAAAGAAAAAAAAACAAAAAAAAAACCGCACGTAAAATCTAAAAAAACGCAAACAGACAACGAAAAAGGGGGGTGCAACACGAGGACTTCCCAGGGGGTCACCCATCCTAGTACTACTCTCGCCCAAGCACGCTTAACTGCGGAGTTCTGATGGGATCCGGTGCATTAGTGCTGGTATGATCGCACCCGAAATACTATCCATGCTTATTGCTTGTATGTCTTAAAAGACGCAGAACCTCCTTTGTTTTCGTACGCGAGGCGTGGGACCTACGTGACCGATCGGTTCCGTTCCAAAAATACGAAGACCATGAACCATGAAATGGAGGCCACCCGAGCATAGAAATAGCAAGAAAGAAAAAAAAACAAAAAAAAACCGCACGTAAAATCTAAAAAAACGCAAACGGACAACGAAAAAGGGGGGTGCAACACGAGGACTTCCCAGGGGGTCACCCATCCTAGTACTACTCTCACCCAAGCGCGCTTAACTGCGGAGTTCTGATGGGATCCGGTGCATTAGTGCTGGTATGATCGCACCCGAAATACTATCCATGCTTATTGCTTGTATGTCTTAAAAGACGGAGAACCTCCTTTGTTTTCGTACGCGAGGCGTGGGACCCACGTGACCGATCGGCTCCGTTCCAAAAATACGAAGACCATGAACCATGAAACGGAGGCCACCCGAGCATAGAAATAGCAAGAAAGAAAAAAAAACAAAAAAAAAACCGCACGTAAAATCTAAAAAAACGCAAACGGACAACGAAAAAGGGGGGTGCAACACGAGGACTTCCCAGGGGGTCACCCATCCTAGTACTACTCTCGCCCAAGCACGCTTAACTGCGGAGTTCTGATGGGATCCGGTGCATTAGTGCTGGTATGATCGCACCCGAAATACTATCCATGCTTATTGCTTGTATGTCTTAAAAGACGCAGAACCTCCTTTCTTTTCGTACGCGAGGCGTGGGACCCACGTGACCGATCGGCTCCGTTCCAAAAATACGAAGACCATGAACCATGAAACGGAGGCCACCCGAGCATAGAAATAGCAAGAAAGAAAAAAAAACAAAAAAAAACCGCACGTAAAATCTAAAAAAACGCAAACGGACAACGAAAAAGGGGGTGCAACACGAGGACTTCCCAGGGGGTCACCCATCCTAGTACTACTCTCGCCCAAGCACGCTTAACTGCGGAGTTCTGATGGGATTCGGTGCATTAGTGCTGGTGTGATCGCACCCAAAATACTATCCATGCTTATTGCTTGTATGTCTTAAAAGACGCAGAAACTCCTTTGTTTTCGTACGCGAGGCGTGGGACCCACGTGACCGATCAGCTCCGTTCCAAAAATACGAAGACCATCAACCATGAAGCGGAGGCCACCCGAGCATAGAAATAGCAAGAAAGAAAAAAAAAACAAAAAAAAACCGCACGTAAAATCTAAAAAAACGCAAACGGACAACGAAAAAGGGGGTGCAACACGAGGACTTCCCATGGGGTCACCCATCCTAGTACTACTCTCGCCCAAGCACGCTTAACTGCGGAGTTCTGATGGGATCCGGTGCATTAGTGCTGGTATGATCGCACCCGAAATACTGTCCATTCTTATTGCTTGTATGTCTTAAAAGACACAGAACCTCCTTTGTTTTCGTACGCGAGGCGTGGGACCCACGTGACCGATCGGCTCCGTTCCAAAAATACGAAGACCATTAACCATGAAACGGAGGCCACCCGAGCATAGAAATAGCAAGAAAAAAAAAACAAAAAAAAACCGCACGTAAAATCTAAAAAAACGCAAACGGACAACAAAAAAGGGGGGTGCAACACGAGGACTTCCCAGGGGGTCACCCATCCTAGTACTACTCTCGCCCAAGCACGCTTAACTGCGGAGTTCTGATGGGATCCGGTGCATTAGTGCTGGTATGATCGCACCCAAAATACTATCCATGCTTATTGCTTGTATGTCTTAAAAGACGCAGAAACTCCTTTGTTTTCGTACGCGAGGCGTGGGACCCACGTGACCGATCAACTCCGTTCCAAAAATACGAAGACCATGAACCATGAAGCGGAGGCCACCCGAGCATAGAAATAGCAAGAAAGAAAAAAAAACAAAAAAAAACCGCAGGTAAAATCTAAAAAAACGCAAACGGACAACGAAAAAGGGGGGTGCAACACGAGGACTTCCCATGGGGTCACCCATCCTAGTACTACTCTCGCCCAAGCACGCTTAACTGCGGAGTTCTGATGGGATCCGGTGCATTAGTGCTGGTATGATCGCACCCGAAATACTGTCCATGCTTATTGCTTGTATGTCTTAAAAGACACAGAACCTCCTTTGTTTTCGTACGCGAGGCGTGGGACCCACGTGACCGATCGGCTCCGTTCCAAAAATACGAAGACCATGAACCATGAAGCGGAGGCCACCCGAGCATAGAAATAGCAAGAAAAAAAAAACAAAAAAAAAACCGCACGTAAAATCTAAAAAAACGCAAACGGACAACGAAAAAGGGGGGGTGCAACACGAGGACTTCCCAGGGGGTCACCCATCCTAGTACTACTCTCGCCCAAGCACGCTTAACTGCGGAGTTCTGATGGGATCCGGTGCATTAGTGCTGGTATGATCGCACCCGAAATACTATCCATGCTTATTGCTTGTATGTCTTAAAAGACGCAGAACATCCTTTGTTTTCGTACGCGAGGCGTGGGACCCACGTGACCGATCGGCTCCGTTCCAAAAATACGAAGACCATGAACCATGAAGCGGAGGCCACCCGAGCATAGAAATAGCAAGAAAGAAAAAAAAACAAAAAAAAACCGCACGTAAAATCTAAAAAAACGCAAACGGACAACGAAAAAGGGGGGTGCAACACGAGGACTTACCAGGGGGTCACCCATCCTAGTACTACTCTCGCCCAAGCACGCTTAACTGCAGAGTTCTGATGGGATCCGGTGCATTAGTGCTGGTATGATCGCACCCGAAATACTATCCATGCTTATTGCTTGTATGTCTTAAAAGACGCAGAACCTCCTTTGTTTTCGTACGCGAGGCGTGGGACCCACGTGACCGATCGGCTCCGTTCCAAAAATACGAAGACCATGAACCATGAAACGGAGGCCACCCGAGCATAGAAATAGCAAGAAAGAAAAAAAACAAAAAAAAAACCGCACGTAAAATCTAAAAAAACGCAAACGGACAACGAAAAAAGGGGGTGCAACACGAGGACTTCCCAGGGGGTCACCCATCCTAGTACTACTCTCGCCCAAGCACGCTTAACTGCGAAGTTCTGATGGGATCCGGTGCATTAGTGCTGGTATGATCGCACCCGAAATACTATCCATGCTTATTGCTTGTATGTCTTAAAAGACGCAGAACCTCCTTTGTTTTCGTACGCGAGGCGTGGAACCCACGTGACCGATCGGCTCCGTTCCAAAAATACGAAAACCATCAACCATGAAGCGGAGGCCACCCGAGCATAGAAATAGCAAGAAAGAAAAAAAAAACAAAAAAAAACCGCACGTAAAATCTAAAAAAACGCAAACAGACAACGAAAAAGGGGGGTGCAACACGAGGACTTCCCAGGGGGTCACCCATCCTAGTACTACTCTCGCCCAAGCACGCTTAACTGCGGAGTTCTGATGGGATCCGGTGCATTAGTGCTGGTATGATCGCACCCGAAATACTATCCATGCTTATTGCTTGTATGTCTTAAAAGACGCAGAACCTCCTTTGTTTTCGTACGCGAGGCGTGGGACCTACGTGACCGATCGGTTCCGTTCCAAAAATACGAAGACCATGAACCATGAAATGGAGGCCACCCGAGCATAGAAATAGCAAGAAAGAAAAAAAAACAAAAAAAAACCGCACGTAAAATCTAAAAAAACGCAAACGGACAACGAAAAAGGGGGTGCAACACGAGGACTTCCCAGGGGGTCACCCATCCTAGTACTACTCTCACCCAAGCACGCTTAACTGCGGAGTTCTGATGGGATCCGGTGCATTAGTGCTGGTATGATCGCACCCGAAATACTATCCATGCTTATTGCTTGTATGTCTTAAAAGACGGAGAACCTCCTTTGTTTTCGTACGCGAGGCGTGGGACCCACGTGACCGATCGGCTCCGTTCCAAAAATACGAAGACTATGAACCATGAAACGGAGGCCACCCGAGCATAGAAATAGCAAGAAAGAAAAAAAAAACAAAAAAAAAAACCGCACGTAAAATCTAAAAAAACGCAAACGGACAACGAAAAAGGGGGGTGCAACACGAGGACTTCCCAGGGGGTCACCCATCCTAGTACTACTCTCGCCCAAGCACGCTTAACTGCGGAGTTCTGATGGGATCCGGTGCATTAGTGCTGGTATGATCGCACCCGAAATACTATCCATGCTTATTGCTTGTATGTCTTAAAAGACGGAGAACCTCCTTTGTTTTCGTACGCGAGGCGTGGGACCCACGTGACCGATCGGCTCCGTTCCAAAAATACGAAGACCATGAACCATGAAACGGAGGCCACCCGAGCATAGAAATAGCAAGAAAGAAAAAAAAACAAAAAAAAACCGCACGTAAAATCTAAAAAAACGCAAACGGACAACGAAAAAGGGGGGTGCAACACGAGGACTTCCCAGGGGGTCACCCATCCTAGTACTACTCTCGCCCAAGCACGCTTAACTGCGGAGTTCTGATGGGATTCGGTGCATTAGTGCTGGTGTGATCGCACCCAAAATACTATCCATGCTTATTGCTTGTATGTCTTAAAAGACGCAGAAACTCCTTTGTTTTCGTACGCGAGGCGTGGGACCCACGTGACCGATCAGCTCCGTTCCAAAAATACGAAGACCATCAACCATGAAGCGGAGGCCACCCGAGCATAGAAATAGCAAGAAAGAAAAAAAAAACAAAAAAAAAACCGCACGTAAAATCTAAAAAAACGTAAACGGACAACGAAAAAGGGGGTGCAACACGAGGACTTCCCATGGGGTCACCCATCCTAGTACTACTCTCGCCCAAGCACGCTTAACTGCGGAGTTCTGATGGGATCCGGTGCATTAGTGCTGGTATGATCGCACCCGAAATACTGTCCATGCTTATTGCTTGTATGTCTTAAAAGACACAGAACCTCCTTTGTTTTCGTACGCGAGGCGTGGGACCCACGTGACCGATCGGCTCCGTTCCAAAAATACGAAGACCATGAACCATGAAACGGAGGCCACCCGAGCATAGAAATAGCAAGAAAAAAAAAACAAAAAAAAAACCGCACGTAAAATCTAAAAAAACGCAAACGGACAACGAAAAAGGGGGGTGCAACACGAGGACTTCCCAGGGGGTCACCCATCCTAGTACTACTCTCGCCCAAGCACGCTTAACTGCGGAGTTCTGATGGGATCCGGTGCATTAGTGCTGGTATGATCGCACCGGAAATAATATCCATGCTTATTGCTTGTATGTCTTAAAAGACGCAGAAACTCCTTTGTTTTCGTACGCGAGGCGTGGGACCCACGTGACCGATCAGCTCCGTTCCAAAAATACGAAGACCATCAACCATGAAGCGGAGGCCACCCGAGCATAGAAATAGCAAGAAAGAAAAAAAAAACAAAAAAAAACCGCACGTAAAATCTAAAAAAACGCAAACGGACAACGAAAAAGGGGGTGCAACACGAGGACTTCCCAGGGGGTCACCCATCCTAGTACTACTCTCGCCCAAGCACGCTTAACTGCGGAGTTCTGATGGGATCCGGTGCATTAGTGCTGGTATGATCGCACCCGAAATACTGTCCATTCTTATTGCTTGTATGTCTTAAAAGACACAGAACCTCCTTTGTTTTCGTACGCGAGGCGTGGGACCCACGTGACCGATCGGCTCCGTTCCAAAAATACGAAGACCATTAACCATGAAACGGAGGCCACCCGAGCATAGAAATAGCAAGAAAAAAAAAACAAAAAAAAACCGCACGTAAAATCTAAAAAAACGCAAACGGACAACAAAAAAGGAGGGTGCAACACGAGGACTTCCCAGGGGGTCACCCATCCTAGTACTACTCTCGCCCAAGCACGCTTAACTGCGGAGTTCTGATGGGATCCGGTGCATTAGTGCTGGTATGATCGCACCCAAAATACTATCCATGCTTATTGCTTGTATGTCTTAAAAGACGCAGAAACTCCTTTGTTTTCGTACGCGAGGCGTGGGACCCACGTGACCGATCAACTCCGTTCCAAAAATACGAAGACCATGAACCATGAAGCGGAGGCCACCCGAGCATAGAAATAGCAAGAAAGAAAAAAAAACAAAAAAAAACCGCAGGTAAAATCTAAAAAAACGCAAACGGACAACGAAAAAGGGGGGTGCAACACGAGGACTTCCCATGGGGTCACCCATCCTAGTACTACTCTCGCCCAAGCACGCTTAACTGCGGAGTTCTGATGGGATCCGGTGCATTAGTGCTGGTATGATCGCACCCGAAATACTGTCCATGCTTATTGCTTGTATGTCTTAAAAGACACAGAACCTCCTTTGTTTTCGTACGCGAGGCGTGGGACCCACGTGACCGATCGGCTCCGTTCCAAAAATGCGAAGACCATGAACCATGAAGCGGAGGCCACCCGAGCATAGAAATAGCAAGAAAAAAAAAACAAAAAAAAAAACCGCACGTAAAATCTAAAAAAACGCAAACGGACAACGAAAAAGGGGGGGTGCAACACGAGGACTTCCCAGGGGGTCACCCATCCTAGTACTACTCTCGCCCAAGCACGCTTAACTGCGGAGTTCTGATGGGATCCGGTGCATTAGTGCTGGTATGATCGCACCCGAAATACTATCCATGCTTATTGCTTGTATGTCTTAAAAGACGCAGAACATCCTTTGTTTTCGTACGCGAGGCGTGGGACCCACGTGACCGATCGGCTCCGTTCCAAAAATACGAAGACCATGAACCATGAAGCGGAGGCCACCCGAGCATAGAAATAGCAAGAAAGAAAAAAAAACAAAAAAAAACCGCACGTAAAATCTAAAAAAACGCAAACGGACAACGAAAAAGGGGGGTGCAACACGAGGACTTACCAGGGGGTCACCCATCCTAGTACTACTCTCGCCCAAGCACGCTTAACTGCAGAGTTCTGATGGGATCCGGTGCATTAGTGCTGGTATGATCGCACCCGAAATACTATCCATGCTTATTGCTTGTATGTCTTAAAAGACGCAGAACCTCCTTTGTTTTCGTACGCGAGGCGTGGGACCCACGTGACCGATCGGCTCCGTTCCAAAAATACGAAGACCATGAACCATGAAACGGAGGCCACCCGAGCATAGAAATAGCAAGAAAGAAAAAAAACAAAAAAAAAACCGCACGTAAAATCTAAAAAAACGCAAACGGACAACGAAAAAAGGGGGTGCAACACGAGGACTTCCCAGGGGGTCACCCATCCTAGTACTACTCTCGCCCAAGCACGCTTAACTGCGAAGTTCTGATGGGATCCGGTGCATTAGTGCTGGTATGATCGCACCCGAAATACTATCCATGCTTATTGCTTGTATGTCTTAAAAGACGCAGAACCTCCTTTGTTTTCGTACGCGAGGCGTGGAACCCACGTGACCGATCGGCTCCGTTCCAAAAATACGAAAACCATCAACCATGAAGCGGAGGCCACCCGAGCATAGAAATAGCAAGAAAGAAAAAAAAAACAAAAAAAAACCGCACGTAAAATCTAAAAAAACGCAAACAGACAACGAAAAAGGGGGGTGCAACACGAGGACTTCCCAGGGGGTCACCCATCCTAGTACTACTCTCGCCCAAGCACGCTTAACTGCGGAGTTCTGATGGGATCCGGTGCATTAGTGCTGGTATGATCGCACCCGAAATACTATCCATGCTTATTGCTTGTATGTCTTAAAAGACGCAGAACCTCCTTTGTTTTCGTACGCGAGGCGTGGGACCTACGTGACCGATCGGTTCCGTTCCAAAAATACGAAGACCATGAACCATGAAATGGAGGCCACCCGAGCATAGAAATAGCAAGAAAGAAAAAAAAACAAAAAAAAACCGCACGTAAAATCTAAAAAAACGCAAACGGACAACGAAAAAGGGGGTGCAACACGAGGACTTCCCAGGGGGTCACCCATTCTAGTACTACTCTCACCCAAGCACGCTTAACTGCGGAGTTCTGATGGGATCCGGTGCATTAGTGCTGGTATGATCGCACCCGAAATACTATCCATGCTTATTGCTTGTATGTCTTAAAAGACGGAGAACCTCCTTTGTTTTCGTACGCGAGGCGTGGGACCCACGTGACCGATCGGCTCCGTTCCAAAAATACGAAGACTATGAACCATGAAACGGAGGCCACCCGAGCATAGAAATAGCAAGAAAGAAAAAAAAAACAAAAAAAAAAACCGCACGTAAAATCTAAAAAAACGCAAACGGACAACGAAAAAGGGGGGTGCAACACGAGGACTTCCCAGGGGGTCACCCATCCTAGTACTACTCTCGCCCAAGCACGCTTAACTGCGGAGTTCTGATGGGATCCGGTGCATTAGTGCTGGTATGATCGCACCCGAAATACTATCCATGCTTATTGCTTGTATGTCTTAAAAGACGGAGAACCTCCTTTGTTTTCGTACGCGAGGCGTGGGACCCACGTGACCGATCGGCTCCGTTCCAAAAATACGAAGACCATGAACCATGAAACGGAGGCCACCCGAGCATAGAAATAGCAAGAAAGAAAAAAAAACAAAAAAAAACCGCACGTAAAATCTAAAAAAACGCAAACGGACAACGAAAAAGGGGGGTGCAACACGAGGACTTCCCAGGGGGTCACCCATCCTAGTACTACTCTCGCCCAAGCACGCTTAACTGCGGAGTTCTGATGGGATTCGGTGCATTAGTGCTGGTGTGATCGCACCCAAAATACTATCCATGCTTATTGCTTGTATGTCTTAAAAGACGCAGAAACTCCTTTGTTTTCGTACGCGAGGCGTGGGACCCACGTGACCGATCAGCTCCGTTCCAAAAATACGAAGACCATCAACCATGAAGCGGAGGCCACCCGAGCATAGAAATAGCAAGAAAGAAAAAAAAAACAAAAAAAAAACCGCACGTAAAATCTAAAAAAACGTAAACGGACAACGAAAAAGGGGGTGCAACACGAGGACTTCCCATGGGGTCACCCATCCTAGTACTACTCTCGCCCAAGCACGCTTAACTGCGGAGTTCTGATGGGATCCGGTGCATTAGTGCTGGTATGATCGCACCCGAAATACTGTCCATGCTTATTGCTTGTATGTCTTAAAAGACACAGAACCTCCTTTGTTTTCGTACGCGAGGCGTGGGACCCACGTGACCGATCGGCTCCGTTCCAAAAATACGAAGACCATGAACCATGAAACGGAGGCCACCCGAGCATAGAAATAGCAAGAAAAAAAAAACAAAAAAAAAACCGCACGTAAAATCTAAAAAAACGCAAACGGACAACGAAAAAGGGGGGTGCAACACGAGGACTTCCCAGGGGGTCACCCATCCTAGTACTACTCTCGCCCAAGCACGCTTAACTGCGGAGTTCTGATGGGATCCGGTGCATTAGTGCTGGTATGATCGCACCGGAAATAATATCCATGCTTATTGCTTGTATGTCTTAAAAGACGCAGAACCTCCTTTGTTTTCGTACGCGAGGCGTGGGACCCACGTGACCGATCGGCTCCGTTCCAAAAATACGAAGACCATGAACCATGAAACGGAGGCCACCCGAGCATCGAAATAGCAAGAAAGAAAAAAAAAACAAAAAAAAAACCGCACGTAAAATCTAAAAAAACGCAAACGGACAACGAAAAAGGGGGTGCAACACGAGGACTTCCCAGGGGGTCACCCATCCTAGTACCACTCTCGCCCAAGCACGCTTAACTGCGGAGTTCTGATGGGATCCGGTGCATTAGTGCTGGTATGATCGCACCCGAAATACTATCCATGCTTATTGCTTGTATGTCTTAAAAGACGCAGAACCTCCTTTGTTTTCGTACGCGAGGCGTGGGACCCACGTGACCGATCGGCTCCGTTCCAAATATACGAAGATCATGAACCATGAAACGGAGGCCACCCGAGCATAGAAATAGCAAGAAAGAAAAAAAAACAAAAAAAAAACCGCACGTAAAATCTAAAAAAACGCAAACGGACAACGAAAAAGGGGGGTGCAACACGAGGACTTCCCAGGGGGTCACCCATCCTAGTACTACTCTCGCCCAAGCACGCTTAACTGCGGAGTTCTGATGGGATCCGGTGCATTAGTGCTGGTATGATCTCACCCAAAATACTATCCATGCTTATTGCTTGTATGTCTTAAAAGACGCAGAAACTCCTTTGTTTTCGTACGCGAGGCGTGGGACCCACGTGACCGATCAGCTCCGTTCCAAAAATACGAAGACCATCAACCATGAAGCGGAGGCCACCCGAGCATAGAAATAGCAAGAAAGAAAAAAAAACAAAAAAAAACCGCACGTAAAATCTAAAAAAACGCAAACGGACAACGAAAAAGGGGGGTGCAACACGAGGACTTCCCATGGGGTCACCCATCCTAGTACTACTCTCGCCCAAGCACGCTTAACTGCGGAGTTCTGATGGGATCCGGTGCATTAGTGCTGGTATGATCGCACCCGAAATACTGTCCATGCTTATTGCTTGTATGTCTTAAAAGACACAGAACCTCCTTTGTTTTCGTACGCGAGGCGTGGGATCCACGTGACCGATCGGCTCCGTTCCAAAAATACGAAGACCATGAACCATGAAACGGAGGCCACCCGAGCATAGAAATAGCAAGAAAAAAAAAACAAAAAAAAACCGCACGTAAAATCTAAAAAAACGCAAACGGACAACGAAAAAGTGGGGGTGCAACACGAGGACTTCCCAGGGGGTCACCCATCCTAGTACTACTCTCGCCCAAGCACGCTTCACTGCGGAGTTCTGATGGGATCCGGTGCATTAGTGCTGGTATGATCGCACCCGAAATACTATCCATGCTTATTGCTTTTATGTCTTAAAAGACGCAGAACCTCCTTTGTTTTCGTACGCGAGGCGTGGAACCCACGTGACCGATCGGCTCCGTTCCAAAAATACGAAAACCATCAACCATGAAGCGGAGGCCACCCGAGCATAGAAATAGCAAGAAAGAAAAAAAAACAAAAAAAAACCGCACGTAAAATCTAAAAAAACGCAAACGGACAACGAAAAAGGGGGGTGCAACACGAGGACTTCCCAGGGGGTCACCCATCCTAGTACTACTCTCGCCCAAGCACGCTTAACTGCGGAGTTGTGATGGGATCCGGTTCATTAGTGCTGGTATGATCGCACCCGAAATACTATCCATGCTTATTGCTTGTATGTCTTAAAAGACGCAGAACCTCCTTTGTTTTCGTACGCGAGACGTGGGACCCACGTGACCGATCGGCTCCGTTCCAAAAATACGAAGACCATGAACCATGAAACGGAGGCCACCCGAGCATAGAAATAGCAAGAAAGAAAAAAAAAACAAAAAAAAAACCGCACGTAAAATCTAAAAAAACGCAAACGGACAACGAAAAAGGGGGGTGCAACACGAGGACTTCCCATGGGGTCACCCATCCTAGTACTACTCTCGCCCAAGCACGCTTAACTGCGGAGTTCTGATGGGATCCGGTGCATTAGTGGTGGTATGATCGCACCCGAAATAATGTCCATGCTTATTGCTTGTATGTCTTAAAAGACACAGAACCTCCTTTGTTTTCGTACGCGAGGCGTGGGACCCACGTGACCGATCGGCTCCGTTCCAAAAATACGAAAACCATCAACCATGAAGCGGAGGCCACCCGAGCATAGAAATAGCAAGAAAGAAAAAAAAACAAAAAAAAACCGCACGTAAAATCTAAAAAAACGCAAACGGACAACGAAAAAGGGGGGTGCAACACGAGGACTTCCCAGGGGGTCACCCATCCTAGTACTACTCTCGCCCAAGCACGCTTAACTGCGGAGTTCTGATAGGATCCGGTGCATTAGTGCTGGTATGATCGCACCCGAAATACTATCCATGCTTATTGCTTGTATGTCTTAAAAGACGCAGAACCTCCTTTGTTTTCGTACGCGAGGCGTGGGACCCACGTGACCGATCGGCTCCGTTCCAAAAATACGAAGACCATGAACCATGAAGCGGAGGCCACCCGAGCATAGAAATAGCAAGAAAGAAAAAAAAATAAAAAAAAACCGCACGTAAAATCTAAAAAAACGCAAACGGACAACGAAAAAGGGGGGTGCAACACGAGGACTTCCCAGGGGGTCACCAATCCTAGTACTACTCTCGCCCAAGCACGCTTAACTGCGGAGTTCTGATGGGATCCGATGCATTAGTGCTGGTATGATCGCACCCGAAATACTATCCATGCTTATTGCTTGTATGTCTTAAAAGACGCAGAACCTCCTTTGTTTTCGTACGCGAGACGTGGGACCCACGTGACCGATCGGCTCCGTTCCAAAAATACGAAGACCATGAACCATGAAACGGAGGCCACCCGAGCATAGAAATAGCAAGAAAGAAAAAAAAACAAAAAAAAACCGCACGTAAAATCTAAAAAAACGCAAACGGACAACGAAAAAGGGGGGTGCAACACGAGGACTTCCCAGGGGGTCACCCATCCTAGTACTACTCTCGCCCAAGCACGCTTAACTGCGGAGTGCTGATGGGATTCGGTGCATTAGTGCTGGTATGATCGCACCCAAAATACTATCCATGCTTATTGCTTGTATGTCTTAAAAGACGCAGAAACTCCTTTGTTTTCGTACGCGAGGCGTGGGACCCACGTGACCGATCAGCTCCGTTCCAAAAATACGAAGACCATGAACCATGAAGCGGAGGCCACCCGAGCATAGAAATAGCAAGAAAGAAAAAAAAAACAAAAAAAAACCGCACGTAAAATCTAAAAAAACGCAAACGGACAACGAAAAAGGGGGGTGCAACACGAGGACTTCCCATGGGGTCACCCATCCTAGTACTACTCTCGCCCAAGCACGCTTAACTGCGGAGTTCTGATGGGATCCGGTGCATTAGTGCTGGTATGATCGCACCCGAAATATTGTCCATGCTTATTGCTTGTATGTCTTAAAAGACACAGAACCTCCTTTGTTTTCGTACGCGAGGCGTGGGACCCACGTGACCGATCGGCTCCGTTCCAAAAATACGAAGACCATGAACCATGAAGCGGAGGCCACCCGAGCATAGAAATAGCAAGAAAAAAAAAACAAAAAAAAACCTCACGTAAAATCTAAAAAAACGCAAACGGACAACGAAAAAGGGGGGTGCAACACGAGGACTTCCCAGGGGGTCACCCATCCTAGTACTACTCTCGCCCAAGCACGCTAAACTGCGGAGTTCTGATGGGATCCGGTGCATTAGTGCTGGTATGATCGCACCCAAAATATTATCCATGCTTATTGCTTGTATGTCTTAAAAGACGCAGAAACTCCTTTATTTTCGTACGCGAGGCGTGGGACCCACGTGACCGATCAGCTCCGTTCCAAAAATACGAAGACCATGAACCATGAAGCGGAGGCCACCCGAGCATAGAAATAGCAAGAAAGAAAAAAAAACAAAAAAAAACCGCACGTAAAATCTAAAAAAACGCAAACGGACAACGAAAAAGGGGGGTGCAACACGAGGACTTCCCATGGGGTCACCCATCCTAGTACTACTCTCGCCCAAGCACGCTTAACTGCGGAGTTCTGATGGGATCCGGTGCATTAGTGCTGGTATGATCGCACCCGAAATATTGTCCATGCTTATTGCTTGTATGTCTTAAAAGACACAGAACCTCCTTTGTTTTCGTACGCGAGGCGTGGGACCCACGTGACCGATCGGCTCCGTTCCAAAAATACGAAGACCATGAACCATGAAGCGGAGGCCACCCGAGCATAGAAATAGCAAGAAAAAAAAACAAAAAAAAAACCGCACGTAAAATCTAAAAAAACGCAAACGGACAACGAAAAAGTGGGGGTGCAACACGAGGACTTCCCAGGGGGTCACCCATCCTAGTACTACTCTCGCCCAAGCACGCTTAACTGCGGAGTTCTGATGGGATCTGGTGCATTAGTGCTGGTATGATCGCACCCGAAATACTATCCATGCTTATTGCTTGTATGTTTTAAAAGACGCAGAACCTCCTTTGTTTTCGTACGCGAGGCGTGGGACCCACGTGACCGATCGGCTCCGTTCCAAAAATACGAAGACCATGAACCATGAAGCGGAGGCCACCCGAGCATAGAAATAGCAAGAAAGAAAAAAAAACAAAAAAAAACCGCACGTAAAATCTAAAAAAACGCAAACGGACAACGAAAAAGGGGGGTGCAACACGAGGACTTACCAGGGGGTCACCCATCCTAGTACTACTCTCGCCCAAGCACGCTTAACTGCAGAGTTCTGATGGGATCCGGTGCATTAGTGCTGGTATGATCGCACCCGAAATACTATCCATGCTTATTGCTTGTATGTCTTAAAAGACGCAGAACCTCCTTTGTTTTCGTACGCGAGGCGTGGGACCCACGTGACCGATCGGCTCCGTTCAAAAAATACGAAGACCATGAACCATGAAACGGAGGCCACCCGAGCATAGAAATAGCAAGAAAGAAAAAAAACAAAAAAAAAACCGCACGTAAAATCTAAAAAAACGCAAACGGACAACGAAAAAAGGGGGAGCAACACGAGGACTTCCCAGGGGGTCACCCATCCTAGTACTACTCTCGCCCAAGCACGCTTAACTGCGAAGTTCTGATGGGATCCGGTGCATTAGTGCTGGTATGATCGCACCCGAAATACTATCCATGCTTATTGCTTGTATGTCTTAAAAGACGCAGAACCTCCTTTGTTTTCGTACGCGAGGCGTGGAACCCACGTGACCGATCGGCTCCGTTCCAAAAATACGAAAACCATCAACCATGAAGCGGAGGCCACCCGAGCATAGAAATAGCAAGAAAGAAAAAAAAACAAAAAAAAACCGCACGTAAAATCTAAAAAAACGCAAACAGACAACGAAAAAGGGGGGTGCAACACGAGGACTTCCCAGGGGGTCACGCATCCTAGTACTACTCTCGCCCAAGCACGCTTAACTGCAGAGTTCTGATGGGATCCGGTGCATTAGTGCTGGTATGATCGCACCCGAAATACTATCCATGCTTATTGCTTGTATGTCTTAAAAGACGCAGAACCTCCTTTGTTTTCGTACGCGAGGCGTGGGACCTACGTGACCGATCGGTTCCGTTCCAAAAATACGAAGACCATGAACCATGAAATGGAGGCCACCCGAGCATAGAAATAGCAAGAAAGAAAAAAAAACAAAAAAAAAACCGCATGTAAAATCTAAAAAAACGCAAACGGACAACGAAAAAGGGGGGTGCAACACGAGGACTTCCCAGGGGGTCACCCATCCTAGTACTACTCTCACCCAAGCACGCTTAACTGCGGAGTTCTGATGGGATCCGGTGCATTAGTGCTGGTATGATCGCACCCGAAATACTATCCATGCTTATTGCTTGTATGTCTTAAAAGACGGAGAACCTCCTTTGTTTTCGTACGCGAGGCGTGGGACCCACGTGACCGATCGGCTACGTTCCAAAAATACGAAGACCATGAACCATGAAACGGAGGCCACCCGAGCATAGAAATAGCAAGAAAGAAAAAAAAACAAAAAAAAACCGCACGTAAAATCTAAAAAAACGCAAACGGACAACGAAAAAGGGGGGTGCAACACGAGGACTTCCCAGGGGGTCACCCATCCTAGTACTACTCTAGCCCAAGCACGCTTAATTGCGGAGTTCTGATGGGATTCGGTGCATTAGTGCTGGTGTGATCGCACCCAAAATACTATCCATGCTTATTGCTTGTATGTCTTAAAAGACGCAGAAACTCCTTTGTTTTCGTACGCGAGGCGTGGGACCCACGTGACCGATCAGCTCCGTTCCAAAAATACGAAGACCATCAACCATGAAGCGGAGGCCACCCGAGCATAGAAATAGCAAGAAAGAAAAAAAAACAAAAAAAAACCGCACGTAAAATCTAAAAAAACGCAAACGGACAACGAAAAAGGGGGGTGCAACACGAGGACTTCCCATGGGGTCACCCATCCTAGTACTACTCTCGCCCAAGCACGCTTAACTGCGGAGTTCTGATGGGATCCGGTGCATTAGTGCTGGTATGATCGCACCCGAAATACTGTCCATGCTTATTGCTTGTATGTCTTAAAAGACACAGAACCTCCTTTGTTTTCGTACGCGAGGCGTGGGATCCACGTGACCGATCGGCTCCGTTCCAAAAATACGAAGACCATGAACCATGAAACGGAGGCCACCCGAGCATAGAAATAGCAAGAAAAAAAAAACAAAAAAAAACCGCACGTAAAATCTAAAAAAACGCAAACGGACAACGAAAAAGTGGGGGTGCAACACGAGGACTTCCCAGGGGGTCACCCATCCTAGTACTACTCTCGCCCAAGCACGCTTCACTGCGGAGTTCTGATGGGATCCGGTGCATTAGTGCTGGTATGATCGCACCCGAAATACTATCCATGCTTATTGCTTTTATGTCTTAAAAGACGCAGAACCTCCTTTGTTTTCGTACGCGAGGCGTGGAACCCACGTGACCGATCGGCTCCGTTCCAAAAATACGAAAACCATCAACCATGAAGCGGAGGCCACCCGAGCATAGAAATAGCAAGAAAGAAAAAAAAACAAAAAAAAACCGCACGTAAAATCTAAAAAAACGCAAACGGACAACGAAAAAGGGGGGTGCAACACGAGGACTTCCCAGGGGGTCACCCATCCTAGTACTACTCTCGCCCAAGCACGCTTAACTGCGGAGTTCTGATGGGATCCGGTTCATTAGTGCTGGTATGATCGCACCCGAAATACTATCCATGCTTATTGCTTGTATGTCTTAAAAGACGCAGAACCTCCTTTGTTTTCGTACGCGAGACGTGGGACCCACGTGACCGATCGGCTCCGTTCCAAAAATACGAAGACCATGAACCATGAAACGGAGGCCACCCGAGCATAGAAATAGCAAGAAAGAAAAAAAAACAACAAAAAAACCGCACGTAAAATCTAAAAAAACGCAAACGGACAACGAAAAAGGGGGGTGCAACACGAGGACTTCCCATGGGGTCACCCATCCTAGTACTACTCTCGCCCAAGCACGCTTAACTGCGGAGTTCTGATGGGATCCGGTGCATTAGTGGTGGTATGATCGCACCCGAAATAATGTCCATGCTTATTGCTTGTATGTCTTAAAAGACACAGAACCTCCTTTGTTTTCGTACGCGAGGCGTGGGACCCACGTGACCGATCGGCTCCGTTCCAAAAATACGAAAACCATCAACCATGAAGCGGAGGCCACCCGAGCATAGAAATAGCAAGAAAGAAAAAAAAACAAAAAAAAACCGCACGTAAAATCTAAAAAAACGCAAACGGACAACGAAAAAGGGGGGTGCAACACGAGGACTTCCCAGGGGGTCACCCATCCTAGTACTACTCTCGCCCAAGCACGCTTAACTGCGGAGTTCTGATAGGATCCGGTGCATTAGTGCTGGTATGATCGCACCCGAAATACTATCCATGCTTATTGCTTGTATGTCTTAAAAGACGCAGAACCTCCTTTGTTTTCGTACGCGAGGCGTGGGACCCACGTGACCGATCGGCTCCGTTCCAAAAATACGAAGACCATGAACCATGAAGCGGAGGCCACCCGAGCATAGAAATAGCAAGAAAGAAAAAAAAATAAAAAAAAACCGCACGTAAAATCTAAAAAAACGCAAACGGACAACGAAAAAGGGGGGTGCAACACGAGGACTTCCCAGGGGGTCACCAATCCTAGTACTACTCTCGCCCAAGCACGCTTAACTGCGGAGTTCTGATGGGATCCGATGCATTAGTGCTGGTATGATCGCACCCGAAATACTATCCATGCTTATTGCTTGTATGTCTTAAAAGACGCAGAACCTCCTTTGTTTTCGTACGCGAGACGTGGGACCCACGTGACCGATCGGCTCCGTTCCAAAAATACGAAGACCATGAACCATGAAACGGAGGCCACCCGAGCATAGAAATAGCAAGAAAGAAAAAAAAACAAAAAAAAACCGCACGTAAAATCTAAAAAAACGCAAACGGACAACGAAAAAGGGGGGTGCAACACGAGGACTTCCCAGGGGGTCACCCATCCTAGTACTACTCTCGCCCAAGCACGCTTAACTGCGGAGTGCTGATGGGATTCGGTGCATTAGTGCTGGTATGATCGCACCCAAAATACTATCCATGCTTATTGCTTGTATGTCTTAAAAGACGCAGAAACTCCTTTGTTTTCGTACGCGAGGCGTGGGACCCACGTGACCGATCAGCTCCGTTCCAAAAATACGAAGACCATGAACCATGAAGCGGAGGCCACCCGAGCATAGAAATAGCAAGAAAGAAAAAAAAAACAAAAAAAAATCGCACGTAAAATCTAAAAAAACGCAAACGGACAACGAAAAAGGGGGGTGCAACACGAGGACTTCCCATGGGGTCACCCATCCTAGTACTACTCTCGCCCAAGCACGCTTAACTGCGGAGTTCTGATGGGATCCGGTGCATTAGTGCTGGTATGATCGCACCCGAAATATTGTCCATGCTTATTGCTTGTATGTCTTAAAAGACACAGAACCTCCTTTGTTTTCGTACGCGAGGCGTGGGACCCACGTGACCGATCGGCTCCGTTCCAAAAATACGAAGACCATGAACCATGAAGCGGAGGCCACCCGAGCATAGAAATAGCAAGAAAAAAAAAAACAAAAAAAAACCGCACGTAAAATCTAAAAAAACGCAAACGGACAACGAAAAAGGGGGGTGCAACACGAGGACTTCCCAGGGGGTCACCCATCCTAGTACTACTCTCGCCCAAGCACGCTAAACTGCGGAGTTCTGATGGGATCCGGTGCATTAGTGCTGGTATGATCGCACCCAAAATATTATCCATGCTTATTGCTTGTATGTCTTAAAAGACGCAGAAACTCCTTTATTTTCGTACGCGAGGCGTGGGACCCACGTGACCGATCAGCTCCGTTCCAAAAATACGAAGACCATGAACCATGAAGCGGAGGCCACCCTAGCATAGAAATAGCAAGAAAGAAAAAAAAACAAAAAAAAACCGCACGTAAAATCTAAAAAAACGCAAACGGACAACGAAAAAGGGGGGGTGCAACACGAGGACTTCCCATGGGGTCACCCATCCTAGTACTACTCTCGCCCAAGCACGCTTAACTGCGGAGTTCTGATGGGATCCGGTGCATTAGTGCTGGTATGATCGCACCCGAAATATTGTCCATGCTTATTGCTTGTATGTCTTAAAAGACACAGAACCTCCTTTGTTTTCGTACGCGAGGCGTGGGACCCACGTGACCGATCGGCTCCGTTCCAAAAATACGAAGACCATGAACCATGAAGCGGAGGCCACCCGAGCATAGAAATAGCAAGAAAAAAAAAACAAAAAAAAAACCGCACGTAAAATCTAAAAAAACGCAAACGGACAACGAAAAAGTGGGGGTGCAACACGAGGACTTCCCAGGGGGTCACCCATCCTAGTACTACTCTCGCCCAAGCACGCTTAACTGCGGAGTTCTGATGGGATCTGGTGCATTAGTGCTGGTATGATCGCACCCGAAATACTATCCATGCTTATTGCTTGTATGTTTTAAAAGACGCAGAACCTCCTTTGTTTTCGTACGCGAGGCGTGGGACCCACGTGACCGATCGGCTCCGTTCCAAAAATACGAAGACCATGAACCATGAAGCGGAGGCCACCCGAGCATAGAAATAGCAAGAAAGAAAAAAAAACAAAAAAAAACCGCACGTAAAATCTAAAAAAACGCAAACGGACAACGAAAAAGGGGGGTGCAACACGAGGACTTACCAGGGGGTCACCCATCCTAGTACTACTCTCGCCCAAGCACGCTTAACTGCAGAGTTCTGATGGGATCCGGTGCATTAGTGCTGGTATGATCGCACCCGAAATACTATCCATGCTTATTGCTTGTATGTCTTAAAAGACGCAGAACCTCCTTTGTTTTCGTACGCGAGGCGTGGGACCCACGTGACCGATCGGCTCCGTTCCAAAAATACGAAGACCATGAACCATGAAACGGAGGCCACCCGAGCATAGAAATAGCAAGAAAGAAAAAAAACAAAAAAAAAACCGCACGTAAAATCTAAAAAAACGCAAACGGACAACGAAAAAAGGGGGAGCAACACGAGGACTTCCCAGGGGGTCACCCATCCTAGTACTACTCTCGCCCAAGCACGCTTAACTGCGAAGTTCTGATGGGATCCGGTGCATTAGTGCTGGTATGATCGCACCCGAAATACTATCCATGCTTATTGCTTGTATGTCTTAAAAGACGCAGAACCTCCTTTGTTTTCGTACGCGAGGCGTGGAACCCACGTGACCGATCGGCTCCGTTCCAAAAATACGAAAACCATCAACCATGAAGCGGAGGCCACCCGAGCATAGAAATAGCAAGAAAGAAAAAAAAACAAAAAAAAACCGCACGTAAAATCTAAAAAAACGCAAACAGACAACGAAAAAGGGGGGTGCAACACGAGGACTTCCCAGGGGGTCACCCATCCTAGTACTACTCTCGCCCAAGCACGCTTAACTGCGGAGTTCTGATGGGATCCGGTGCATTAGTGCTGGTATGATCGCACCCGAAATACTATCCATGCTTATTGCTTGTATGTCTTAAAAGACGCAGAACCTCCTTTGTTTTCGTACGCGAGGCGTGGGACCTACGTGACCGATCGGTTCCGTTCCAAAAATACGAAGACCATGAACCATGAAATGGAGGCCACCCGAGCATAGAAATAGCAAGAAAGAAAAAAAAACAAAAAAAAAACCGCATGTAAAATCTAAAAAAACGCAAACGGACAACGAAAAAGGGGGGTGCAACACGAGGACTTCCCAGGGGGTCACCCATCCTAGTACTACTCTCACCCAAGCACGCTTAACTGCGGAGTTCTGATGGGATCCGGTGCATTAGTGCTGGTATGATCGCACCCGAAATACTATCCATGCTTATTGCTTGTATGTCTTAAAAGACGGAGAACCTCCTTTGTTTTCGTACGCGAGGCGTGGGACCCACGTGACCGATCGGCTACGTTCCAAAAATACGAAGACCATGAACCATGAAACGGAGGCCACCCGAGCATAGAAATAGCAAGAAAGAAAAAAAAACAAAAAAAAACCGCACGTAAAATCTAAAAAAACGCAAACGGACAACGAAAAAGGGGGGTGCAACACGAGGACTTCCCAGGGGGTCACCCATCCTAGTACTACTCTAGCCCAAGCACGTTTAACTGCGGAGTTCTGATGGGATTCGGTGCATTAGTGCTGGTGTGATCGCACCCAAAATACTATCCATGCTTATTGCTTGTATGTCTTAAAAGACGCAGAAACTCCTTTGTTTTCGTACGCGAGGCGTGGGACCCACGTGACCGATCAGCTCCGTTCCAAAAATACGAAGACCATCAACCATGAAGCGGAGGCCACCCGAGCATAGAAATAGCAAGAAAGAAAAAAAAAACAAAAAAAAACCGCACGTAAAATCTAAAAAAACGCAAACGGACAACGAAAAAGGGGGTGCAACACGAGGACTTCCCATGGGGTCACCCATCCTAGTACTACTCTCGCCCAAGCACGCTTAACTGCGGAGTTCTGATGGGATCCGGTGCATTAGTGCTGGTATGATCGCACCCGAAATACTGTCCATTCTTATTGCTTGTATGTCTTAAAAGACACAGAACCTCCTTTGTTTTCGTACGCGAGGCGTGGGACCCACGTGACCGATCGGCTCCGTTCCAAAAATACGAAGACCATTAACCATGAAACGGAGGCCACCCGAGCATAGAAATAGCAAGAAAAAAAAAACAAAAAAAAACCGCACGTAAAATCTAAAAAAACGCAAACGGACAACAAAAAAGGGGGGTGCAACACGAGGACTTCCCAGGGGGTCACCCATCCTAGTACTACTCTCGCCCAAGCACGCTTAACTGCGGAGTTCTGATGGGATCCGGTGCATTAGTGCTGGTATGATCGCACCGGAAATACTATCCATGCTTATTGCTTGTATGTCTTAAAAGACGCAGAACCTCCTTTGTTTTCGTACGCGAGGCGTGGGACCCACGTGACCGATCGGCTCCGTTCCAAAAATACGAAGACCATGAACCATGAAACGGAGGCCACCCGAGCATAGAAATAGCAAGAAAGAAAAAAAAAACAAAAAAAAAACCGCACGTAAAATCTAAAAAAACGCAAACGGACAACGAAAAAGGGGGGTGCAACACGAGGACTTCCCAGGGGGTCACCCATCCTAGTACCACTCTCGCCCAAGCACGCTTAACTGCGGAGTTCTGATGGGATCCGGTGCATTAGTGCTGGTATGATCGCACCCGAAATACTATCCATGCTTATTGCTTGTATGTCTTAAAAGACGCAGAACCTCCTTTGTTTTCGTACGCGAGGCGTGGGACCCACGTGACCGATCGGCTCCGTTCCAAAAATACGAAGACCATGAACCATGAAACGGAGGCCACCCGAGCATAGAAATAGCAAGAAAGAAAAAAAAACAAAAAAAAACCGCACGTAAAATCTAAAAAAACGCAAACGGACAACGAAAAAGGGGGGTGCAACACGAGGACTTCCCAGGGGGTCACCCATCCTAGTACTACTCTCGCCCAAGCACGCTTAACTGCGGAGTTCTGATGGGATCCGGTGCATTAGTGCTGGTATGATCTCACCCAAAATACTATCCATGCTTATTGCTTGTATGTCTTAAAAGACGCAGAAACTCCTTTGTTTTCGTACGCGAGGCGTGGGACCCACGTGACCGATCAGCTCCGTTCAAAAAATACGAAGACCATCAACCATGAAGCGGAGGCCACCCGAGCATAGAAATAGCAAGAAAGAAAAAAAAACAAAAAAAAACCGCACGTAAAATCTAAAAAAACGCAAACGGACAACGAAAAAGGGGGGTGCAACACGAGGACTTCCCATGGGGTCACCCATCCTAGTACTACTCTCGCCCAAGCACGCTTAACTGCGGAGTTCTGATGGGATCCGGTGCATTAGTGCTGGTATGATCGCACCCGAAATACTGTCCATGCTTATTGCTTGTATGTCTTAAAAGACACAGAACCTCCTTTGTTTTCGTACGCGAGGCGTGGGATCCACGTGACCGATCGGCTCCGTTCCAAAAATACGAAGACCATGAACCATGAAACGGAGGCCACCCGAGCATAGAAATAGCAAGAAAAAAAAAACAAAAAAAAACCGCACGTAAAATCTAAAAAAACGCAAACGGACAACGAAAAAGTGGGGGTGCAACACGAGGACTTCCGAGGGGGTCACCCATCCTAGTACTACTCTCGCCCAAGCACGCTTCACTGCGGAGTTCTGATGGGATCCGGTGCATTAGTGCTGGTATGATCGCACCCGAAATACTATCCATGCTTATTGCTTTTATGTCTTAAAAGACGCAGAACCTCCTTTGTTTTCGTACGCGAGGCGTGGAACCCACGTGACCGATCGGCTCCGTTCCAAAAATACGAAAACCATCAACCATGAAGCGGAGGCCACCCGAGCATAGAAATAGCAAGAAAGAAAAAAAAACAAAAAAAAACCGCACGTAAAATCTAAAAAAACGCAAACGGACAACGAAAAAGGGGGGTGCAACACGAGGACTTCCCAGGGGGTCACCCATCCTAGTACTACTCTAGCCCAAGCACGCTTAACTGCGGAGTTCTGATGGGATTCGGTGCATTAGTGCTGGTGTGATCGCACCCAAAATACTATCCATGCTTATTGCTTGTATGTCTTAAAAGACGCAGAAACTCCTTTGTTTTCGTACGCGAGGCGTGGGACCCACGTGACCGATCAGCTCCGTTCCAAAAATACGAAGACCATCAACCATGAAGCGGAGGCCACCCGAGCATAGAAATAGCAAGAAAGAAAAAAAAAACAAAAAAAACCGCACGTAAAATCTAAAAAAACGCAAACGGACAACGAAAAAGGGGGTGCAACACGAGGACTTCCCATGGGGTCACCCATCCTAGTACTACTCTCGCCCAAGCACGCTTAACTGCGGAGTTCTGATGGGATCCGGTGCATTAGTGCTGGTATGATCGCACCCGAAATACTGTCCATTCTTATTGCTTGTATGTCTTAAAAGACACAGAACCTCCTTTGTTTTCGTACGCGAGGCGTGGGACCCACGTGACCGATCGGCTCCGTTCCAAAAATACGAAGACCATTAACCATGAAACGGAGGCCACCCGAGCATAGAAATAGCAAGAAAAAAAAAACAAAAAAAAACCGCACGTAAAATCTAAAAAAACGCAAACGGACAACAAAAAAGGGGGGTGCAACACGAGGACTTCCCAGGGGGTCACCCATCCTAGTACTACTCTCGCCCAAGCACGCTTAACTGCGGAGTTCTGATGGGATCCGGTGCATTAGTGCTGGTATGATCGCACCGGAAATACTATCCATGCTTATTGCTTGTATGTCTTAAAAGACGCAGAACCTCCTTTGTTTTCGTACGCGAGGCGTGGGACCCACGTGACCGATCGGCTCCGTTCCAAAAATACGAAGACCATGAACCATGAAACGGAGGCCACCCGAGCATAGAAATAGCAAGAAAGAAAAAAAAAACAAAAAAAAAACCGCACGTAAAATCTAAAAAAACGCAAACGGACAACGAAAAATGGGGGTGCAACACGAGGACTTCCCAGGGGGTCACCCATCCTAGTACCACTCTCGCCCAAGCACGCTTCACTGCGGAGTTCTGATGGGATCCGGTGCATTAGTGCTGGTATGATCGCACCCGAAATACTATCCATGCTTATTGCTTGTATGTCTTAAAAGACGCAGAACCTCCTTTGTTTTCGTACGAGAGGCGTGGGACCCACGTGACCGATCGGCTCTGTTCCAAAAATACGAAGACCATGAACCATGAAACGGAGGCCACCCGAGCATAGAAATAGCAAGAAAGAAAAAAAAACAAAAAAAAACCGCACGTAAAATCTAAAAAAACGCAAACGGACAACGAAAAAGGGGGGTGCAACACGAGGACTTCCCAGGGGGTCACCCATCCTAGTACTACTCTCGCCCAAGCACGCTTAACTGCGGAGTTCTGATGGGATCCGGTGCATTAGTGCTGGTATGATCTCACCCAAAATACTATCCATGCTTATTGCTTGTATGTCTTAAAAGACGCAGAAACTCCTTTGTTTTCGTACGCGAGGCGTGGGACCCACGTGACCGATCAGCTCCGTTCCAAAAATACGAAGACCATCAACCATGAAGCGGAGGCCACCCGAGCATAGAAATAGCAAGAAAGAAAAAAAAACAAAAAAAAACCGCACGTAAAATCTAAAAAAACGCAAACGGACAACGAAAAAGGGGGGTGCAACACGAGGACTTCCCATGGGGTCACCCATCCTAGTACTACTCTCGCCCAAGCACGCTTAACTGCGGAGTTCTGATGGGATCCGGTGCATTAGTGCTGGTATGATCGCACCCGAAATACTGTCCATGCTTATTGCTTGTATGTCTTAAAAGACACAGAACCTCCTTTGTTTTCGTACGCGAGGCGTGGGATCCACGTGACCGATCGGCTCCGTTCCAAAAATACGAAGACCATGAACCATGAAACGGAGGCCACCCGAGCATAGAAATAGCAAGAAAAAAAAAAACAAAAAAAAACCGCACGTAAAATCTAAAAAAACGCAAACGGACAACGAAAAAGTGGGGGTGCAACACGAGGACTTCCCAGGGGGTCACCCATCCTAGTACTACTCTCGCCCAAGCACGCTTCACTGCGGAGTTCTGATGGGATCCGGTGCATTAGTGCTGGTATGATCGCACCCGAAATACTATCCATGCTTATTGCTTTTATGTCTTAAAAGACGCAGAACCTCCTTTGTTTTCGTACGCGAGGCGTGGAACCCACGTGACCGATCGGCTCCGTTCCAAAAATACGAAAACCATCAACCATGAAGCGGAGGCCACCCGAGCATAGAAATAGCAAGAAAGAAAAAAAAACAAAAAAAAACCGCACGTAAAATCTAAAAAAACGCAAACGGACAACGAAAAAGGGGGGTGCAACACGAGGACTTCCCAGGGGGTCACCCATCCTAGTACTACTCTCGCCCAAGCACGCTTAACTGCGGAGTTCTGATGGGATCCGGTGCATTAGTGCTGGTATGATCGCACCCGAAATACTATCCATGCTTATTGCTTGTATGTCTTAAAAGACGCAGAACCTCCTTTGTTTTCGTACGCGAGACGTGGGACCCACGTGACCGATCGGCTCCGTTCCAAAAATACGAAGACCATGAACCATGAAACGGAGGCCACCCGAGCATAGAAATAGCAAGAAAGAAAAAAAAACAAAAAAAAAACCGCACGTAAAATCTAAAAAAACGCAAACGGACAACGAAAAAGGGGGGTGCAACACGAGGACTTCCCATGGGGTCACCCATCCTAGTACTACTCTCGCCCAAGCACGCTTAACTGCGGAGTTCTGATGGGATCCGGTGCATTAGTGGTGGTATGATCGCACCCGAAATAATGTCCATGCTTATTGCTTATATGTCTTAAAAGACACAGAACCTCCTTTGTTTTCGTACGCGAGGCGTGGGACCCACGTGACCGATCGGCTCCGTTCCAAAAATACGAAAACCATCAACCATGAAGCGGAGGCCACCCGAGCATAGAAATAGCAAGAAAGAAAAAAAAACAAAAAAAAACCGCACGTAAAATCTAAAAAAACGCAAACGGACAACGAAAAAGGGGGGTGCAACACGAGGACTTCCCAGGGGGTCACCCATCCTAGTACTACTCTCGCCCAAGCACGCTTAACTGCGGAGTTCTGATAGGATCCGGTGCATTAGTGCTGGTATGATCGCACCCGAAATACTATCCATGCTTATTGCTTGTATGTCTTAAAAGACGCAGAACCTCCTTTGTTTTCGTACGCGAGGCGTGGGACCCACGTGACCGATCGGCTCCGTTCCAAAAATACGAAGACCATGAACCATGAAGCGGAGGCCACCCGAGCATAGAAATAGCAAGAAAGAAAAAAAAACAAAAAAAAACCGCACGTAAAATCTAAAAAAACGCAAACGGACAACGAAAAAGGGGGGTGCAACACGAGGACTTCCCAGGGGGTCACCCATCCTAGTACTACTCTCCCCCAAGCACGCTTAACTGCGGAGTTCTGATGGGATCCGATGCATTAGTGCTGGTATGATCGCACCCGAAATACTATCCATGCTTATTGCTTGTATTTCTTAAAAGACGCAGAACCTCCTTTGTTTTCGTACGCGAGACGTGGGACCCACGTGACCGATCGGCTCCGTTCCAAAAATACGAAGACCATGAACCATGAAACGGAGGCCACCCGAGCATAGAAATAGCAAGAAAGAAAAAAAAACAAAAAAAAACCGCACGTAAAATCTAAAAAAACGCAAACGGACAACGAAAAAGGGGGGTGCAACACGAGGACTTCCCAGGGGGTCACCCATCCTAGTACTACTCTCGCCCAAGCACGCTTAACTGCGGAGTTCTGATGGGATCCGGTGCATTAGTGCTGGTATGATCTCACCCAAAATACTATCCATGCTTATTGCTTGTATGTCTTAAAAGACGCAGAAACTCCTTTGTTTTCGTACGCGAGGCGTGGGACCCACGTGACCGATCAGCTCCGTTCCAAAAATACGAAGACCATCAACCATGAAGCGGAGGCCACCCGAGCATAGAAATAGCAAGAAAGAAAAAAAAACAAAAAAAAACCGCACGTAAAATCTAAAAAAACGCAAACGGACAACGAAAAAGGGGGGTGCAACACGAGGACTTCCCATGGGGTCACCCATCCTAGTACTACTCTCGCCCAAGCACGCTTAACTGCGGAGTTCTGATGGGATCCGGTGCATTAGTGCTGGTATGATCGCACCCGAAATACTGTCCATGCTTATTGCTTGTATGTCTTAAAAGACACAGAACCTCCTTTGTTTTCGTACGCGAGGCGTGGGATCCACGTGACCGATCGGCTCCGTTCCAAAAATACGAAGACCATGAACCATGAAACGGAGGCCACCCGAGCATAGAAATAGCAAGAAAAAAAAACAAAAAAAAACCGCACGTAAAATCTAAAAAAACGCAAACGGACAACGAAAAAGTGGGGGTGCAACACGAGGACTTCCCAGGGGGTCACCCATCCTAGTACTACTCTCGCCCAAGCACGCTTCACTGCGGAGTTCTGATGGGATCCGGTGCATTAGTGCTGGTATGATCGCACCCGAAATACTATCCATGCTTATTGCTTTTATGTCTTAAAAGACGCAGAACCTCCTTTGTTTTCGTACGCGAGGCGTGGAACCCACGTGACCGATCGGCTCCGTTCCAAAAATAC
Source organism: Lactuca virosa (assembly GCF_052849685.1). Classification (NCBI taxonomy): domain Eukaryota; kingdom Viridiplantae; phylum Streptophyta; class Magnoliopsida; order Asterales; family Asteraceae; genus Lactuca; species Lactuca virosa. Next base: position 263,081,675 of record NC_136426.1, on the reverse strand, counting down.
GAAAACCATCAACCATGAAGCGGAGGCCACCCGAGCATAGAAATAGCAAGAAAGAAAAAAAAACAAAAAAAAACCGCACGTAAAATCTAAAAAAACGCAAACGGACAACGAAAAAGGGGAGTGCAACACGAGGACTTCCCAGGGGGTCACCCATCCTAGTACTACTCTCGCCCAAGCATGCTTAACTGCGGAGTTCTGATGGGATCCGGTGCATTAGTGCTGGTATGATCGCACCCGAAATACTATCCATGCTTATTGCTTGTATGTCTTAAAAGACGCAGAACCTCCTTTGTTTTCGTACGCGAGGCGTGGAACCCACGTGATCGATCGGCTCCGTTCCAAAAATACGAAAACCATCAACCATGAAGCGGAGGCCACCCGAGCATAGAAATAGCAAGAAAGAAAAAAAAACAAAAAAAAACCGCACGTAAAATCTAAAAAAACGCAAACGGACAACGAAAAAGGGGGGTGCAACACGAGGACTTCCCAGGGGGTCACCCATCCTAGTACTACTCTCGCCCAAGCACGCTTAACTGCGGAGTTCTGATAGGATCCGGTGCATTAGTGCTGGTATGATCGCACCCGAAATACTATCCATGCTTATTGCTTGTATGTCTTAAAAGACGCAGAACCTCCTTTGTTTTCGTACGCGAGGCGTGGGACCCACGTGACCGATCGGCTCCGTTCCAAAAATACGAAGACCATGAACCATGAAGCGGAGGCCACCCGAGCATAGAAATAGCAAGAAAGAAAAAAAAACAAAAAAAAACCGCATGTAAAATCTATAAAAACGCAAACGGACAACGAAAAAGGGGGGTGCAACACGAGGACTTCCCAGGGGGTCACCCATCCTAGTACTACTCTCGCCCAAGCACGCTTAACTGCGGAGTTCTGATGGGATCCGGTGCATTAGTGCTGGTATGATCTCACCCAAAATACTATCCATGCTTATTGCTTGTATGTCTTAAAAGACGCAGAAACTCCTTTGTTTTCGTACGCGAGGCGTGGGACCCACGTGACCGATCAGCTCCGTTCCAAAAATACGAAGACCATCAACCAAGAAGCGGAGGCCACCCGAGCATAGAAATAGCAAGAAAGAAAAAAAAACAAAAAAAAACCGCACGTAAAATCTAAAAAAACGCAAACGGACAACGAAAAAGGGGGGTGCAACACGAGGACTTCCCATGGGGTCACCCATCCTAGTACTACTCTCGCCCAAGCACGCTTAACTGCGGAGTTCTGATGGGATCCGGTGCATTAGTGCTGGTATGATCGCACCCGAAATACTGTCCATGCTTATTGCTTGTATGTCTTAAAAGACACAGAACCTCCTTTGTTTTCGTACGCGAGGCGTGGGATCCACGTGACCGATCGGCTCCGTTCCAAAAATACGAAGACCATGAACCATGAAACGGAGGCCACCCGAGCATAGAAATAGCAAGAAAAAAAAACAAAAAAAAACCGCACGTAAAATCTAAAAAAACGCAAACGGACAACGAAAAAGTGGGGGTGCAACACGAGGACTTCCCAGGGGGTCACCCATCCTAGTACTACTCTCGCCCAAGCACGCTTCACTGCGGAGTTCTGATGGGATCCGGTGCATTAGTGCTGGTATGATCGCACCCGAAATACTATCCATGCTTATTGCTTTTATGTCTTAAAAGACGCAGAACCTCCTTTGTTTTCGTACGCGAGGCGTGGAACCCACGTGACCGATCGGCTCCGTTCCAAAAATACGAAAACCATCAACCATGAAGCGGAGGCCACCCGAGCATAGAAATAGCAAGAAAGAAAAAAAAACAAAAAAAAACCGCACGTAAAATCTAAAAAAACGCAAACGGACAACGAAAAAGGGGGGTGCAACACGAGGACTTCCCAGGGGGTCACCCATCCTAGTACTACTCTCGCCCAAGCATGCTTAACTGCGGAGTTCTGATGGGATCCGGTGCATTAGTGCTGGTATGATCGCACCCGAAATACTATCCATGCTTATTGCTTGTATGTCTTAAAAGACGCAGAACCTCCTTTGTTTTCGTACGCGAGGCGTGGAACCCACGTGATCGATCGGCTCCGTTCCAAAAATACGAAAACCATCAACCATGAAGCGGAGGCCACCCGAGCATAGAAATAGCAAGAAAGAAAAAAAAACAAAAAAAAACCGCACGTAAAATCTAAAAAAACGCAAACGGACAACGAAAAAGGGGGGTGCAACACGAGGACTTCCCAGGGGGTCACCCATCCTAGTACTACTCTCGCCCAAGCACGCTTAACTGCGGAGTTCTGATAGGATCCGGTGCATTAGTGCTGGTATGATCGCACCCGAAATACTATCCATGCTTATTGCTTGTATGTCTTAAAAGACGCAGAACCTCCTTTGTTTTCGTACGCGAGGCGTGGGACCCACGTGACCGATCGGCTCCGTTCCAAAAATACGAAGACCATGAACCATGAAGCGGAGGCCACCCGAGCATAGAAATAGCAAGAAAGAAAAAAAAACAAAAAAAAACCGCATGTAAAATCTATAAAAACGCAAACGGACAACGAAAAAGGGGGGTGCAACACGAGGACTTCCCAGGGGGTCACCCATCCTAGTACTACTCTCGCCCAAGCACGCTTAACTGCGGAGTTCTGATGGGATCCGGTGCATTAGTGCTGGTATGATCTCACCCAAAATACTATCCATGCTTATTGCTTGTATGTCTTAAAAGACGCAGAAACTCCTTTGTTTTCGTACGCGAGGCGTGGGACCCACGTGACCGATCAGCTCCGTTCCAAAAATACGAAGACCATCAACCATGAAGCGGAGGCCACCCGAGCATAGAAATAGCAAGAAAGAAAAAAAAACAAAAAAAAACCGCACGTAAAATCTAAAAAAACGCAAACGGACAACGAAAAAGGGGGGTGCAACACGAGGACTTCCCATGGGGTCACCCATCCTAGTACTACTCTCGCCCAAGCACGCTTAACTGCGGAGTTCTGATGGGATCCGGTGCATTAGTGCTGGTATGATCGCACCCGAAATACTGTCCATGCTTATTGCTTGTATGTCTTAAAAGACACAGAACCTCCTTTGTTTTCGTACGCGAGGCGTGGGATCCACGTGACCGATCGGCTCCGTTCCAAAAATACGAAGACCATGAACCATGAAACGGAGGCCACCCGAGCATAGAAATAGCAAGAAAAAAAAACAAAAAAAAACCGCACGTAAAATCTAAAAAAACGCAAACGGACAACGAAAAAGTGGGGGTGCAACACGAGGACTTCCCAGGGGGTCACCCATCCTAGTACTACTCTCGCCCAAGCACGCTTCACTGCGGAGTTCTGATGGGATCCGGTGCATTAGTGCTGGTATGATCGCACCCGAAATACTATCCATGCTTATTGCTTTTATGTCTTAAAAGACGCAGAACCTCCTTTGTTTTCGTACGCGAGGCGTGGAACCCACGTGACCGATCGGCTCCGTTCCAAAAATACGAAAACCATCAACCATGAAGCGGAGGCCACCCGAGCATAGAAATAGCAAGAAAGAAAAAAAAACAAAAAAAAACCGCACGTAAAATCTAAAAAAACGCAAACGGACAACGAAAAAGGGGGGTGCAACACGAGGACTTCCCAGGGGGTCACCCATCCTAGTACTACTCTCGCCCAAGCATGCTTAACTGCGGAGTTCTGATGGGATCCGGTGCATTAGTGCTGGTATGATCGCACCCGAAATACTATCCATGCTTATTGCTTGTATGTCTTAAAAGACGCAGAACCTCCTTTGTTTTCGTACGCGAGGCGTGGAACCCACGTGATCGATCGGCTCCGTTCCAAAAATACGAAAACCATCAACCATGAAGCGGAGGCCACCCGAGCATAGAAATAGCAAGAAAGAAAAAAAACAAAAAAAAACCGCACGTAAAATCTAAAAAAACGCAAACGGACAACGAAAAAGGGGGGTGCAACACGAGGACTTCCCAGGGGGTCACCCATCCTAGTACTACTCTCGCCCAAGCACGCTTAACTGCGGAGTTCTGATAGGATCCGGTGCATTAGTGCTGGTATGATCGCACCCGAAATACTATCCATGCTTATTGCTTGTATGTCTTAAAAGACGCAGAACCTCCTTTGTTTTCGTACGCGAGGCGTGGGACCCACGTGACCGATCGGCTCCGTTCCAAAAATACGAAGACCATGAACCATGAAGCGGAGGCCACCCGAGCATAGAAATAGCAAGAAAGAAAAAAAAACAAAAAAAAACCGCATGTAAAATCTATAAAAACGCAAACGGACAACGAAAAAGGGGGGTGCAACACGAGGACTTCCCAGGGGGTCACCCATCCTAGTACTACTCTCGCCCAAGCACGCTTAACTGCGGAGTTCTGATGGGATCCGGTGCATTAGTGCTGGTATGATCTCACCCAAAATACTATCCATGCTTATTGCTTGTATGTCTTAAAAGACGCAGAAACTCCTTTGTTTTCGTACGCGAGGCGTGGGACCCACGTGACCGATCAGCTCCGTTCCAAAAATACGAAGACCATCAACCATGAAGCGGAGGCCACCCGAGCATAGAAATAGCAAGAAAGAAAAAAAAACAAAAAAAAACCGCACGTAAAATCTAAAAAAACGCAAACGGACAACGAAAAAGGGGGGTGCAACACGAGGACTTCCCAGGGGGTCACCCATCCTAGTACTACTCTCGCCCAAGCACGCTTAACTGCGGAGTTCTGATGGGATCCGATGCATTAGTGCTGGTATGATCGCACCCGAAATACTATCCGTGCTTATTGCTTGTATTTCTTAAAAGACGCAGAACCTCCTTTGTTTTCGTACGCGAGACGTGGGACCCACGTGACCGATCGGCTCCGTTCCAAAAATACGAAGACCATGAACCATGAAACGGAGGCCACCCGAGCATTGAAATAGCAAGAAAGAAAAAAAAAACAAAAAAAAAAACCGCACGTAAAATCTAAAAAAACGCAAACGGACAACAAAAAAGGGGGGTGCAACACGAGGACTTCCCATGGGGTCACCCATCCTAGTACTACTCTCGCCCAAGCACGCTTAACTGCGGAGTTCTGATGGGATCCGGTGCATTAGTGCTGGTATGATCGCACCCGAAATACTATCCATGCTTATTGCTTGTATGTCTTAAAAGACGCAGAACCTCCTTTGTTTTCGTACGCGCGGCGTGGGACCCACGTGACCGATCGGCTCCGTTCCAAAAATACGAAGACCATGAACCATGAAACGGAGGCCACCCGAGCATAGAAATAGCAAGAAAGAAAAAAAAAATAAAAAAAAAACCGCACGTAAAATCTAAAAAAACGCAAACGGACAACGAAAAAGGGGGGTGCAACACGAGGACTTCCCAGGGGGTCACCCATCCTAGTACTACTCTCGCCCAAGCACGTTTAACTGCGGAGTTCTGATGGGATCCGGTGCATTAGTGCTGGTATGATCGCACCCGAAATACTATCCATGCTTATTGCTTGTATGTCTTAAAAGACGCAGAACCTCCTTTGTTTTCGTACGCGAGGCGTGGGACCCACGTGACCGATCGGCTCCGTTCCAAAAATACGAAGACCATGAACCATGAAACGGAGGCCACCCGAGCATAGAAATAGCAAGAAAGAAAAAAAAACAAAAAAAAACCGCACGTAAAATCTAAAAAAACGCAAACGGACAACGAAAAAGGCGGGTGCAACACGAGGACTTCCCAGGGGGTCACCCATCCTAGTACTACTCTCGCCCAAGCACGCTTAACTGCGGAGTTCTGATGGGATCCGGTGCATTAGTGCTGGTATGATCGCACCCAAAATACTATCCATGCTTATTGCTTGTATGTCTTAAAAGACGCAAAAACTCCTTTGTTTTCGTACGCGAGGCGTGGGACCCACGTGACCGATCAGCTCCGTTCCAAAAATACGAAGACCATCAACCATGAAGCGGAGGCCACCCGAGCATAGAAATAGCAAGAAAGAAAAAAAAACAAAAAAAAACCGCACGTAAAATCTAAAAAAACGCAAACGGACAACGAAAAAGGGGGGTGCAACACGAGGACTTCCCAGGGGGTCACCCATCCTAGTACTACTCTCGCCCAAGCACGCTAAACTGCGGAGTTCTGATGGGATCCGGTGCATTAGTGCTGGTATGATCGCACCCAAAATACTATCCATGCTTATTGCTTGTATGTCTTAAAAGACGCAGAAACTCCTTTGTTTTCGTACGCGAGGCGTGGGACCCACGTGACCGATCAGCTCCGTTCCAAAAATACGAAGACCATCAACCATGAAGCGGAGGCCACCCGAGCATAGAAATAGCAAGAAAGAAAAAAAAACAAAAAAAAAACCGCACGTAAAATCTAAAAAAACGCAAACGGACAACGAAAAAGGGGGGTGCAACACGAGGACTTCCCATGGGGTCACCCATCCTAGTACTACTCTCGCCCAAGCACGCTTAACTGCGGAGTTCTGATGGGATCCGGTGCATTAGTGCTGGTATGATCGCACCCGAAATACTGTCCATGCTTATTGCTTGTATGTCTTAAAAGACACAGAACCTCCTTTGTTTTCGTACGCGAGGCGTGGGACCCACGTGACCGATCGGCTCCGTTCCAAATATACGAAGACCATGAACCATGAAGCGGAGGCCACCCGAGCATAGAAATAGCAAGAAAGAAAAAAAAAACAAAAAAAAAACCGCACGTAAAATCTAAAAAAACGCAAACGGACAACGAAAAAGGGGGGTGCAACACGAGGACTTCCCATGGGGTCACCCATCCTAGTACTACTCTCGCCCAAGCACGCTTAACTGCGGAGTTCTGATGGGATCCGGTGCATTAGTGCTGGTATGATCGCACCCGAAATACTATCCATGCTTATTGCTTGTATGTCTTAAAAGACGCAGAACCTCCTTTGTTTTCGTACGCGAGGCGTGGGACCCACGTGACCGATCGGCTCCGTTCCAAAAATACGAAGACCATGAACCATGAAACGGAGGCCACCCGAGCATAGAAATAGCAAGAAAGAAAAAAAAACAAAAAAAAACCGCACGTAAAATCTAAAAAAACGCAAACGGACAACGAAAAAGGGGGGTGCAACACGAGGACTTCCCAGGGGGTCACCCATCCTAGTACTACTCTCGCCCAAGCACGCTTAACTGCGGAGTTCTGATGGGATCCGGTGCATTAGTGCTTGTATGATCTCACCCAAAATACTATCCATGCTTATTGCTTGTATGTCTTAAAAGACGCAGAAACTCCTTTGTTTTCGTACGCGAGGCGTGGGACCCACGTGACCGATCAGCTCCGTTCCAAAAATACGAAGACCATCAACCATGAAGCGGAGGCCACCCGAGCATAGAAATAGCAAGAAAGAAAAAAAAACAAAAAAAAACCGCACGTAAAATCTAAAAAAACGCAAACGGACAACGAAAAAGGGGGGTGCAACACGAGGACTTCCCATGGGGTCACCCATCCTAGTACTACTCTCGCCCAAGCACGCTTAACTGCGGAGTTCTGATGGGATCCGGTGCATTAGTGCTGGTATGATCGCACCCGAAATACTGTCCATGCTTATTGCTTGTATGTCTTAAAAGACACAGAACCTCCTTTGTTTTCGTACGCGAGGCGTGGGACCCACGTGACCGATCGGCTCCGTTCCAAAAATACGAAGACCATGAACCATGAAACGGAGGCCACCCGAGCATAGAAATAGCAAGAAAAAAAAAACAAAAAAAAAACCGCACGTAAAATCTAAAAAAACGCAAACGGACAACGAAAAAGTGGGGGTGCAACACGAGGACTTCCCAGGGGGTCACCCATCCTAGTACTACTCTCGCCCACGCACGCTTAACTGCGGAGTTCTGATGGGATCCGGTGCATTAGTGCTGGTATGATCGCACCCGAAATACTATCCATGCTTATTGCTTTTATGTCTTAAAAGACGCAGAACCTCCTTTGTTTTCGTACGCGAGGCGTGGAACCCACGTGACCGATCGGCTCCGTTCCAAAAATACGAAAACCATCAACCATGAAGCGGAGGCCACCCGAGCATAGAAATAGCAAGAAAGAAAAAAAAACAAAAAAAAACCGCACGTAAAATCTAAAAAAACGCAAACGGACAACGAAAAAGGGGGGTGCAACACGAGGACTTCCCAGGGGGTCACCCATCCTAGTACTACTCTCGCCCAAGCACGCTAAACTGCGGAGTTCTGATGGGATCCGGTGCATTAGTGCTGGTATGATCGCACCCAAAATACTATCCATGCTTATTGCTTGTATGTCTTAAAAGACGCAGAAACTCCTTTGTTTTCGTACGCGAGGCGTGGGACCCACGTGACCGATCAGCTCCGTTCCAAAAATACGAAGACCATCAACCATGAAGCGGAGGCCACCCGAGCATAGAAATAGCAAGAAAGAAAAAAAAACAAAAAAAAAACCGCACGTAAAATCTAAAAAAACGCAAACGGACAACGAAAAAGGGGGGTGCAACACGAGGACTTCCCATGGGGTCACCCATCCTAGTACTACTCTCGCCCAAGCACGCTTAACTGCGGAGTTCTGATGGGATCCGGTGCATTAGTGCTGGTATGATCGCACCCGAAATACTGTCCATGCTTATTGCTTGTATGTCTTAAAAGACACAGAACCTCCTTTGTTTTCGTACGCGAGGCGTGGGACCCACGTGACCGATCGGCTCCGTTCCAAATATACGAAGACCATGAACCATGAAGCGGAGGCCACCCGAGCATAGAAATAGCAAGAAAGAAAAAAAAAACAAAAAAAAAACCGCACGTAAAATCTAAAAAAACGCAAACGGACAACGAAAAAGGGGGGTGCAACACGAGGACTTCCCATGGGGTCACCCATCCTAGTACTACTCTCGCCCAAGCACGCTTAACTGCGGAGTTCTGATGGGATCCGGTGCATTAGTGCTGGTATGATCGCACCCGAAATACTATCCATGCTTATTGCTTGTATGTCTTAAAAGACGCAGAACCTCCTTTGTTTTCGTACGCGAGGCGTGGGACCCACGTGACCGATCGGCTCCGTTCCAAAAATACGAAGACCATGAACCATGAAACGGAGGCCACCCGAGCATAGAAATAGCAAGAAAGAAAAAAAAACAAAAAAAAACCGCACGTAAAATCTAAAAAAACGCAAACGGACAACGAAAAAGGGGGGTGCAACACGAGGACTTCCCAGGGGGTCACCCATCCTAGTACTACTCTCGCCCAAGCACGCTTAACTGCGGAGTTCTGATGGGATCCGGTGCATTAGTGCTTGTATGATCTCACCCAAAATACTATCCATGCTTATTGCTTGTATGTCTTAAAAGACGCAGAAACTCCTTTGTTTTCGTACGCGAGGCGTGGGACCCACGTGACCGATCAGCTCCGTTCCAAAAATACGAAGACCATCAACCATGAAGCGGAGGCCACCCGAGCATAGAAATAGCAAGAAAGAAAAAAAAACAAAAAAAAACCGCACGTAAAATCTAAAAAAACGCAAACGGACAACGAAAAAGGGGGGTGCAACACGAGGACTTCCCATGGGGTCACCCATCCTAGTACTACTCTCGCCCAAGCACGCTTAACTGCGGAGTTCTGATGGGATCCGGTGCATTAGTGCTGGTATGATCGCACCCGAAATACTGTCCATGCTTATTGCTTGTATGTCTTAAAAGACACAGAACCTCCTTTGTTTTCGTACGCGAGGCGTGGGACCCACGTGACCGATCGGCTCCGTTCCAAAAATACGAAGACCATGAACCATGAAACGGAGGCCACCCGAGCATAGAAATAGCAAGAAAAAAAAAACAAAAAAAAAACCGCACGTAAAATCTAAAAAAACGCAAACGGACAACGAAAAAGTGGGGGTGCAACACGAGGACTTCCCAGGGGGTCACCCATCCTAGTACTACTCTCGCCCACGCACGCTTAACTGCGGAGTTCTGATGGGATCCGGTGCATTAGTGCTGGTATGATCGCACCCGAAATACTATCCATGCTTATTGCTTTTATGTCTTAAAAGACGCAGAACCTCCTTTGTTTTCGTACGCGAGGCGTGGAACCCACGTGACCGATCGGCTCCGTTCCAAAAATACGAAAACCATCAACCATGAAGCGGAGGCCACCCGAGCATAGAAATAGCAAGAAAGAAAAAAAAACAAAAAAAAACCGCACGTAAAATCTAAAAAAACGCAAACGGACAACGAAAAAGGGGGGTGCAACACGAGGACTTCCCATGGGGTCACCCATCCTAGTACTACTCTCGCCCAAGCACGCTTAACTGCGGAGTTCTGATGGGATCCGGTGCATTAGTGCTGGTATGATCGCACCCGAAATACTGTCCATGCTTATTGCTTTTATGTCTTAAAAGACGCAGAACCTCCTTTGTTTTCGTACGCGAGGCGTGGAACCCACGTGACCGATCGGCTCCGTTCCAAAAATACGAAAACCATCAACCATGAAGCGGAGGCCACCCGAGCATAGAAATAGCAAGAAAGAAAAAAAAAACAAAAAAAAACCGCACGTAAAATCTAAAAAAACGCAAACGGACAACGAAAAAGGGGGGTGCAACACGAGGACTTCCCAGGGGGTCACCCATCCTAGTACTACTCTCGCCCAAGCACGCTTAACTGCGGAGTTCTGATAGGATCCGGTGCATTAGTGCTGGTATGATCGCACCCGAAATACTATCCATGCTTATTGCTTGTATGTCTTAAAAGACGCAGAACCTCCTTTGTTTTCGTACGCGAGGCGTGGGACCCACGTGACCGATCGGCTCCGTTCCAAAAATACGAAGACCATGAACCATGAAGCGGAGGCCACCCGAGCATAGAAATAGCAAGAAAGAAAAAAAAAACAAAAAAAAACCGCACGTAAAATCTAAAAAAACGCAAACGGACAACGAAAAAGGGGGGTGCAACACGAGGACTTCCCAGGGGGTCACCCATCCTAGTACTACTCTCGCCCAAGCACGCTTAACTGCGGAGTTCTGATGGGATCCGGTGCATTAGTGCTGGTATGATCTCACCCAAAATACTATCCATGCTTATTGCTTGTATGTCTTAAAAGACGCAGAAACTCCTTTGTTTTCGTACGCGAGGCGTGGGACCCACGTGACCGATCAGCTCCGTTCCAAAAATACGAAGACCATCAACCATGAAGCGGAGGCCACCCGAGCATAGAAATAGCAAGAAAGAAAAAAAAACAAAAAAAAACCGCACGTAAAATCTAAAAAAACGCAAACGGACAACGAAAAAGGGGGGTGCAACACGAGGACTTCCCATGGGGTCACCCATCCTAGTACTACTCTCGCCCAAGCACGCTTAACTGCGGAGTTCTGATGGGATCCGGTGCATTAGTGCTGGTATGATCGCACCCGAAATACTGTCCATGCTTATTGCTTGTATGTCTTAAAAGACACAGAACCTCCTTTGTTTTCGTACGCGAGGCGTGGGATCCACGTGACCGATCGGCTCCGTTCCAAAAATACGAAGACCATGAACCATGAAACGGAGGCCACCCGAGCATAGAAATAGCAAGAAAAAAAAAACAAAAAAAAACCGCACGTAAAATCTAAAAAAACGCAAACGGACAACGAAAAAGTGGGGGTGCAACACGAGGACTTCCCAGGGGGTCACCCATCCTAGTACTACTCTCGCCCAAGCACGCTTCACTGCGGAGTTCTGATGGGATCCGGTGCATTAGTGCTGGTATGATCGCACCCGAAATACTATCCATGCATATTGCTTTTATGTCTTAAAAGACGCAGAACCTCCTTTGTTTTCGTACGCGAGGCGTGGAACCCACGTGACCGATCGGCTCCGTTCCAAAAATACGAAAACCATCAACCATGAAGCGGAGGCCACCCGAGCATAGAAATAGCAAGAAAGAAAAAAAAACAAAAAAAACCGCACGTAAAATCTAAAAAAACGCAAACGGACAACGAAAAAGGGGGGTGCAACACGAGGACTTCCCAGGGGGTCACCCATCCTAGTACTACTCTCGCCCAAGCATGCTTAACTGCGGAGTTCTGATGGGATCCGGTGCATTAGTGCTGGTATGATCGCACCCGAAATACTATCCATGCTTATTGCTTGTATGTCTTAAAAGACGCAGAACCTCCTTTGTTTTCGTACGCGAGACGTGGGACCCACGTGACCGATCGGCTCCGTTCCAAAAATACGAAGACCATGAACCATGAAACGGAGGCCACCCGAGCATAGAAATAGCAAGAAAGAAAAAAAAACAAAAAAAAAACCGCACGTAAAATCTAAAAAAACGCAAACGGACAACGAAAAAGGGGGGTGCAACACGAGGACTTCCCATGGGGTCACCCATCCTAGTACTACTCTCGCCCAAGCACGCTTAACTGCGGAGTTCTGATGGGATCCGGTGCATTAGTGGTGGTATGATCGCACCCGAAATAATGTCCATGCTTATTGCTTGTATGTCTTAAAAGACACAGAACCTCCTTTGTTTTCGTACGCGAGGCGTGGGACCCACGTGACCGATTGGCTCCGTTCCAAAAATACGAAAACCATCAACCATGAAGCGGAGGCCACCCGAGCATAGAAATAGCAAGAAAGAAAAAAAACAAAAAAAAACCGCACGTAAAATCTAAAAAAACGCAAACGGACAACGAAAAAGGGGGGTGCAACACGAGGACTTCCCAGGGGGTCACCCATCCTAGTACTACTCTCGCCCAAGCACGCTTAACTGCGGAGTTCTGATAGGATCCGGTGCATTAGTGCTGGTATGATCGCACCCGAAATACTATCCATGCTTATTGCTTGTATGTCTTAAAAGACGCAGAACCTCCTTTGTTTTCGTACGCGAGGCGTGGGACCCACGTGACCGATCGGCTCCGTTCCAAAAATACGAAGACCATGAACCATGAAGCGGAGGCCACCCGAGCATAGAAATAGCAAGAAAGAAAAAAAAAACAAAAAAAAACCGCATGTAAAATCTAAAAAAACGCAAACGGACAACGAAAAAGGGGGGTGCAACACGAGGACTTCCCAGGGGGTCACCCATCCTAGTACTACTCTCGCCCAAGCACGCTTAACTGCGGAGTTCTGATGGGATCCGATGCATTAGTGCTGGTATGATCGCACCCGAAATACTATCCATGCTTATTGCTTGTATTTCTTAAAAGACGCAGAACCTCCTTTGTTTTCGTACGCGAGACGTGGGACCCACGTGACCGATCGGCTCCGTTCCAAAAATACGAAGACCATGAACCATGAAACGGAGGCCACCCGAGCATAGAAATAGCAAGAAAGAAAAAAAAAACAAAAAAAAAAAACCGCACGTAAAATCTAAAAAAACGCAAACGGACAACAAAAAAGGGGGGTGCAACACGAGGACTTCCCATGGGGTCACCCATCCTAGTACTACTCTCGCCCAAGCACGCTTAACTGCGGAGTTCTGATGGGATCCGGTGCATTAGTGCTGGTATGATCGCACCCGAAATACTATCCATGCTTATTGCTTGTATGTCTTAAAAGACGCAGAACCTCCTTTGTTTTCGTACGCGCGGCGTGGGACCCACGTGACCGATCGGCTCCGTTCCAAAAATACGAAGACCATGAACCATGAAACGGAGGCCACCCGAGCATAGAAATAGCAAGAAAGAAAAAAAAACAAAAAAAAAACCGCACGTAAAATCTAAAAAAACGCAAACGGACAACGAAAAAGGGGGGTGCAACACGAGGACTTCCCAGGGGGTCACCCATCCTAGTACTACTCTCGCCCAAGCACGTTTAACTGCGGAGTTCTGATGGGATCCGGTGCATTAGTGCTGGTATGATCGCACCCGAAATACTATCCATGCTTATTGCTTGTATGTCTTAAAAGACGCAGAACCTCCTTTGTTTTCGTACGCGAGGCGTGGGACCCACGTGACCGATCGGCTCCGTTCCAAAAATACGAAGACCATGAACCATGAAACGGAGGCCACCCGAGCATAGAAATAGCAAGAAAGAAAAAAAAACAAAAAAAAACCGCACGTAAAATCTAAAAAAACGCAAACGGACAACGAAAAAGGGGGGTGCAACACGAGGACTTCCCAGGGGGTCACCCATCCTAGTACTACTCTCGCCCAAGCACGCTTAACTGCGGAGTTCTGATGGGATCCGGTGCATTAGTGCTGGTATGATCGCACCCGAAATACTATCCATGCTTATTGCTTGTATGTCTTAAAAGACGCAGAACCTCCTTTGTTTTCGTACGCGAGACGTGGGACCCACGTGACCGATCGGCTCCGTTCCAAAAATACGAAGACCATGAACCATGAAACGGAGGCCACCCGAGCATAGAAATAGCAAGAAAGAAAAAAAAACAAAAAAAAAACCGCACGTAAAATCTAAAAAAACGCAAACGGACAACGAAAAAGGGGGGTGCAACACGAGGACTTCCCATGGGGTCACTCATCCTAGTACTACTCTCGCCCAAGCACGCTTAACTGCGGAGTTCTGATGGGATTCGGTGCATTAGTGGTGGTATGATCGCACCCGAAATAATGTCCATGCTTATTGCTTGTATGTCTTAAAAGACACAGAACCTCCTTTGTTTTCGTACGCGAGGCGTGGGACCCACGTGACCGATCGGCTCCGTTCCAAAAATACGAAAACCATCAACCATGAAGCGGAGGCCACCCGAGCATAGAAATAGCAAGAAAGAAAAAAAAAACAAAAAAAAACCGCACGTAAAATCTAAAAAAACGCAAACGGACAACGAAAAAGGGGGGTGCAACACGAGGACTTCCCAGGGGGTCACCCATCCTAGTACTACTCTCGCCCAAGCACGCTTAACTGCGGAGTTCTGATAGGATCCGGTGCATTAGTGCTGGTATGATCGCACCCGAAATACTATCCATGCTTATTGCTTGTATGTCTTAAAAGACGCAGAACCTCCTTTGTTTTCGTACGCGAGGCGTGGGACCCACGTGACCGATCGGCTCCGTTCCAAAAATACGAAGACCATGAACCATGAAGCGGAGGCCACCCGAGCATAGAAATAGCAAGAAAGAAAAAAAAAACAAAAAAAAACCGCACGTAAAATCTAAAAAAACGCAAACGGACAACGAAAAAGGGGGGTGCAACACGAGGACTTCCCAGGGGGTCACCCATCCTAGTACTACTCTCGCCCAAGCACGCTTAACTGCGGAGTTCTGATGGGATCCGGTGCATTAGTGCTGGTATGATCTCACCCAAAATACTATCCATGCTTATTGCTTGTATGTCTTAAAAGACGCAGAAACTCCTTTGTTTTCGTACGCGAGGCGTGGGACCCACGTGACCGATCAGCTCCGTTCCAAAAATACGAAGACCATCAACCATGAAGCGGAGGCCACCCGAGCATAGAAATAGCAAGAAAGAAAAAAAAACAAAAAAAAACCGCACGTAAAATCTAAAAAAACGCAAACGGACAACGAAAAAGGGGGGTGCAACACGAGGACTTCCCATGGGGTCACCCATCCTAGTACTACTCTCGCCCAAGCACGCTTAACTGCGGAGTTCTGATGGGATCCGGTGCATTAGTGCTGGTATGATCGCACCCGAAATACTGTCCATGCTTATTGCTTGTATGTCTTAAAAGACACAGAACCTCCTTTGTTTTCGTACGCGAGGCGTGGGATCCACGTGACCGATCGGCTGCGTTCCAAAAATACGAAGACCATGAACCATGAAACGGAGGCCACCCGAGCATAGAAATAGCAAGAAAAAAAAAACAAAAAAAAACCGCACGTAAAATCTAAAAAAACGCAAACGGACAACGAAAAAGTGGGGGTGCAACACGAGGACTTCCCAGGGGGTCACCCATCCTAGTACTACTCTCGCCCAAGCACGCTTCACTGCGGAGTTCTGATGGGATCCGGTGCATTAGTGCTGGTATGATCGCACCCGAAATACTATCCATGCTTATTGCTTTTATGTCTTAAAAGACGCAGAACCTCCTTTGTTTTCGTACGCGAGGCGTGGAACCCACGTGACCGATCGGCTCCGTTCCAAAAATACGAAAACCATCAACCATGAAGCGGAGGCCACCCGAGCATAGAAATAGCAAGAAAGAAAAAAAAAACAAAAAAAAACCGCACGTAAAATCTAAAAAAACGCAAACGGACAACGAAAAAGGGGGGTGCAACACGAGGACTTCCCAGGGGGTCACCCATCCTAGTACTACTCTCGCCCAAGCATGCTTAACTGCGGAGTTCTGATGGGATCCGGTGCATTAGTGCTGGTATGATCGCACCCGAAATACTATCCATGCTTATTGCTTGTATGTCTTAAAAGACGCAGAACCTCCTTTGTTTTCGTACGCGAGACGTGGGACCCACGTGACCGATCGGCTCCGTTCCAAAAATACGAAGACCATGAACCATGAAACGGAGGCCACCCGAGCATAGAAATAGCAAGAAAGAAAAAAAAACAAAAAAAAAACCGCACGTAAAATCTAAAAAAACGCAAACGGACAACGAAAAAGGGGGGTGCAACACGAGGACTTCCCATGGGGTCACCCATCCTAGTACTACTCTCGCCCAAGCACGCTTAACTGCGGAGTTCTGATGGGATCCGGTGCATTAGTGGTGGTATGATCGCACCCGAAATAATGTCCATGCTTATTGCTTGTATGTCTTAAAAGACACAGAACCTCCTTTGTTTTCGTACGCGAGGCGTGGGACCCACGTGACCGATCGGCTCCGTTCCAAAAATACGAAAACCATCAACCATGAAGCGGAGGCCACCCGAGCATAGAAATAGCAAGAAAGAAAAAAAAAACAAAAAAAAACCGCACGTAAAATCTAAAAAAACGCAAACGGACAACGAAAAAGGGGGGTGCAACACGAGGACTTCCCAGGGGGTCACCCATCCTAGTACTACTCTCGCCCAAGCACGCTTAACTGCGGAGTTCTGATAGGATCCGGTGCATTAGTGCTGGTATGATCGCACCCGAAATACTATCCATGCTTATTGCTTGTATGTCTTAAAAGACGCAGAACCTCCTTTGTTTTCGTACGCGAGGCGTGGGACCCACGTGACCGATCGGCTCCGTTCCAAAAATACGAAGACCATGAACCATGAAGCGGAGGCCACCCGAGCATAGAAATAGCAAGAAAGAAAAAAAAACAAAAAAAAACCGCATGTAAAATCTAAAAAAACGCAAACGGACAACGAAAAAGGGGGTGCAACACGAGGACTTCCCAGGGGGTCACCCATCCTAGTACTACTCTCGCCCAAGCACGCTTAACTGCGGAGTTCTGATGGGATCCGATGCATTAGTGCTGGTATGATCGCACCCGAAATACTATCCATGCTTATTGCTTGTATTTCTTAAAAGACGCAGAACCTCCTTTGTTTTCGTACGCGAGACGTGGGACCCACGTGACCGATCGGCTCCGTTCCAAAAATACGAAGACCATGAACCATGAAACGGAGGCCACCCGAGCATAGAAATAGCAAGAAAGAAAAAAAAAACAAAAAAAAAACCGCACGTAAAATCTAAAAAAACGCAAACGGACAACAAAAAAGGGGGGTGCAACACGAGGACTTCCCATGGGGTCACCCATCCTAGTACTACTCTCGCCCAAGCACGCTTAACTGCGGAGTTCTGATGGGATCCGGTGCATTAGTGCTGGTATGATCGCACCCGAAATACTATCCATGCTTATTGCTTGTATGTCTTAAAAGACGCAGAACCTCCTTTGTTTTCGTACGCGCGGCGTGGGACCCACGTGACCGATCGGCTCCGTTCCAAAAATACGAAGACCATGAACCATGAAACGGAGGCCACCCGAGCATAGAAATAGCAAGAAAGAAAAAAAAAACAAAAAAAAACCGCACGTAAAATCTAAAAAAACGCAAACGGACAACGAAAAAGGGGGGTGCAACACGAGGACTTCCCAGGGGGTCACCCATCCTAGTACTACTCTCGCCCAAGCACGTTTAACTGCGGAGTTCTGATGGGATCCGGTGCATTAGTGCTGGTATGATCGCACCCGAAATCCTATCCATGCTTATTGCTTGTATGTCTTAAAAGACGCAGAACCTCCTTTGTTTTCGTACGCGAGGCGTGGGACCCACGTGACCGATCGGCTCCGTTCCAAAAATACGAAGACCATGAACCATGAAACGGAGGCCACCCGAGCATAGAAATAGCAAGAAAGAAAAAAAAAACAAAAAAAAACCGCACGTAAAATCTAAAAAAACGCAAACGGACAACGAAAAAGGCGGGTGCAACACGAGGACTTCCCAGGGGGTCACCCATCCTAGTACTACTCTCGCCCAAGCACGCTTAACTGCGGAGTTCTGATGGGATCCGGTGCATTAGTGCTGGTATGATCGCACCCAAAATACTATCCATGCTTATTGCTTGTATGTCTTAAAAGACGCAAAAACTCCTTTGTTTTCGTACGCGAGGCGTGGGACCCACGTGACCGATCAGCTCCGTTCCAAAAATACGAAGACCATCAACCATGAAGCGGAGGCCACCCGAGCATAGAAATAGCAAGAAAGAAAAAAAAACAAAAAAAAACCGCACGTAAAATCTAAAAAAACGCAAACGGACAACGAAAAAGGGGGGTGCAACACGAGGACTTCCCAGGGGGTCACCCATCCTAGTACTACTCTCGCCCAAGCACGCTAAACTGCGGAGTTCTGATGGGATCCGGTGCATTAGTGCTGGTATGATCGCACCCAAAATACTATCCATGCTTATTGCTTGTATGTCTTAAAAGACGCAGAAACTCCTTTGTTTTCGTACGCGAGGCGTGGGACCCACGTGACCGATCAGCTCCGTTCCAAAAATACGAAGACCATCAACCATGAAGCGGAGGCCACCCGAGCATAGAAATAGCAAGAAAGAAAAAAAAACAAAAAAAAAACCGCACGTAAAATCTAAAAAAACGCAAACGGACAACGAAAAAGGGGGGTGCAACACGAGGACTTCCCATGGGGTCACCCATCCTAGTACTACTCTCGCCCAAGCACGCTTAACTGCGGAGTTCTGATGGGATCCGGTGCATTAGTGCTGGTATGATCGCACCCGAAATACTGTCCATGCTTATTGCTTGTATGTCTTAAAAGACACAGAACCTCCTTTGTTTTCGTACGCGAGGCGTGGGACCCACGTGACCGATCGGCTCCGTTCCAAATATACGAAGACCATGAACCATGAAGCGGAGGCCACCCGAGCATAGAAATAGCAAGAAAGAAAAAAAAAACAAAAAAAAAACCGCACGTAAAATCTAAAAAAACGCAAACGGACAACGAAAAAGGGGGGTGCAACACGAGGACTTCCCATGGGGTCACCCATCCTAGTACTACTCTCGCCCAAGCACACTTAACTGCGGAGTTCTGATGGGATCCGGTGCATTAGTGCTGGTATGATCGCACCCGAAATACTATCCATGCTTATTGCTTGTATGTCTTAAAAGACGCAGAACCTCCTTTGTTTTCGTACGCGAGGCGTGGGACCCACGTGACCGATCGGCTCCGTTCCAAAAATACGAAGACCATGAACCATGAAACGGAGGCCACCCGAGCATAGAAATAGCAAGAAAGAAAAAAAAACAAAAAAAAACCGCACGTAAAATCTAAAAAAAGGCAAACGGACAACGAAAAAGGGGGGTGCAACACGAGGACTTCCCAGGGGGTCACCCATCCTAGTACTACTCTCGCCCAAGCACGCTTAACTGCGGAGTTCTGATGGGATCCGGTGCATTAGTGCTTGTATGATCTCACCCAAAATACTATCCATGCTTATTGCTTGTATGTCTTAAAAGACGCAGAAACTCCTTTGTTTTCGTACGCGAGGCGTGGGACCCACGTGACCGATCAGCTCCGTTCCAAAAATACGAAGACCATCAACCATGAAGCGGAGGCCACCTGAGCATAGAAATAGCAAGAAAGAAAAAAAAACAAAAAAAAACCGCACGTAAAATCTAAAAAAACGCAAACGGACAACGAAAAAGGGGGGTGCAACACGAGGACTTCCCATGGGGTCACCCATCCTAGTACTACTCTCGCCCAAGCACGCTTAACTGCGGAGTTCTGATGGGATCCGGTGCATTAGTGCTGGTATGATCGCACCCGAAATACTGTCCATGCTTATTGCTTGTATGTCTTAAAAGACACAGAACCTCCTTTGTTTTCGTACGCGAGGCGTGGGACCCACGTGACCGATCGGCTCCGTTCCAAAAATACGAAGACCATGAACCATGAAACGGAGGCCACCCGAGCATAGAAATAGCAAGAAAAAAAAAACAAAAAAAAACCGCACGTAAAATCTAAAAAAACGCAAACGGACAACGAAAAAGTGGGGGTGCAACACGAGGACTTCCCAGGGGGTCACCCATCCTAGTACTACTCTCGCCCACGCACGCTTAACTGCGGAGTTCTGATGGGATCCGGTGCATTAGTGCTGGTATGATCGCACCCGAAATACTATCCATGCTTATTGCTTTTATGTCTTAAAAGACGCAGAACCTCCTTTGTTTTCGTACGCGAGGCGTGGAACCCACGTGACCGATCGGCTCCGTTCCAAAAATACGAAAACCATCAACCATGAAGCGGAGGCCACCCGAGCATAGAAATAGCAAGAAAGAAAAAAAAACAAAAAAAAACCGCACGTAAAATCTAAAAAAACGCAAACGGACAACGAAAAAGGGGGGTGCAACACGAGGACTTCCCAGGGGGTCACCCATCCTAGTACTACTCTCGCCCAAGCACGCTTAACTGCGGAGTTCTGATGGGATCCGGTGTATTAGTGCTGGTATGATCGCACCCGAAATACTATCCATGCTTATTGCTTGTATGTCTTAAAAGACGCAGAACCTCCTTTGTTTTCGTACGCGAGACGTGGGACCCACGTGACCGATCGGCTCCGTTCCAAAAATACGAAGACCATGAACCATGAAACGGAGGCCACCCGAGCATAGAAATAGCAAGAAAGAAAAAAAAACAAAAAAAAACCGCACGTAAAATCTAAAAAAACGCAAACGGACAACGAAAAAGGGGGGTGCAACACGAGGACTTCCCATGGGGTCACTCATCCTAGTACTACTCTCGCCCAAGCACGCTTAACTGCGGAGTTCTGATGGGATTCGGTGCATTAGTGGTGGTATGATCGCACCCGAAATAATGTCCATGCTTATTGCTTGTATGTCTTAAAAGACACAGAACCTCCTTTGTTTTCGTACGCGAGGCGTGGGACCCACGTGACCGATCGGCTCCGTTCCAAAAATACGAAAACCATCAACCATGAAGCGGAGGCCACCCGAGCATAGAAATAGCAAGAAAGAAAAAAAAAACAAAAAAAAACCGCACGTAAAATCTAAAAAAACGCAAACGGACAACGAAAAAGGGGGGTGCAACACGAGGACTTCCCAGGGGGTCACCCATCCTAGTACTACTCTCGCCCAAGCACGCTTAACTGCGGAGTTCTGATAGGATCCGGTGCATTAGTGCTGGTATGATCGCACCCGAAATACTATCCATGCTTATTGCTTGTATGTCTTAAAAGACGCAGAACCTCCTTTGTTTTCGTACGCGAGGCGTGGGACCCACGTGACCGATCGGCTCCGTTCCAAAAATACGAAGACCATGAACCATGAAGCGGAGGCCACCCGAGCATAGAAATAGCAAGAAAGAAAAAAAAAACAAAAAAAAACCGCACGTAAAATCTAAAAAAACGCAAACGGACAACGAAAAAGGGGGGTGCAACACGAGGACTTCCCAGGGGGTCACCCATCCTAGTACTACTCTCGCCCAAGCACGCTTAACTGCGGAGTTCTGATGGGATCCGATGCATTAGTGCTGGTATGATCGCACCCGAAATACTATCCATGCTTATTGCTTGTATGTCTTAAAAGACGCAGAACCTCCTTTGTTTTCGTACGCGAGACGTGGGACCCACGTGACCGATCGGCTCCGTTCCAAAAATACGAAGACCATGAACCATGAAACGGAGGCCACCCGAGCATAGAAATAGCAAGAAAGAAAAAAAAAACAAAAAAAAAAACCGCACGTAAAATCTAAAAAAATGCAAACGGACAACGAAAAAGGGGGGTGCAACACGAGGACTTCCCAGGGGGTCACCCATCCTAGTACTACTCTCGCCCAAGCACGCTTAACTGCGGAGTTCTGATGGGATCCGGTGCATTAGTGCTGGTATGATCGCACCCGAAATACTATCCATGCTTATTGCTTGTATGTCTTAAAAGACGCAGAACCTCCTTTGTTTTCGTACGCGAGGCGTGGGACCCACGTGACCGATCGGCTCCGTTCCAAAAATACGAAGACCATGAACCATGAAACGGAGGCCACCCGAGCATAGAAATAGCAAGAAAGAAAAAAAAAACAAAAAAAAACCGCACGTAAAATCTAAAAAAACGCAAACGGACAACGAAAAAGGGGGGTGCAACACGAGGACTTCCCAGGGGGTCACCCATCCTAATAGTACTCTCGCCCAAGCACGCTTAACTGCGGAGTTCTGATGGGATCCGGTGCATTAGTGCTGGTATGATCGCACCCAAAATACTATCCATGCTTATTGCTTGTATGTCTTAAAAGACGCAGAAACTCCTTTGTTTTCGTACGCGAGGCGTGGGACCCACGTGACCGATCAGCTCCGTTCCAAAAATACGAAGACCATCAACCATGAAGCGGAGGCCACCCGAGCATAGAAATAGCAAGAAAGAAAAAAAAACAAAAAAAAACCACACGTAAAATCTAAAAAAACGCAAACGGACAACGAAAAAGGGGGGTGCAACACGAGGACTTCCCAGGGGGTCACCCATCCTAGTACTACTCTCGCCCAAGCACGCTAAACTGCGGAGTTCTGATGGGATCCGGTGCATTAGTGCTGGTATGATCGCACCCAAAATACTATCCATGCTTATTGCTTGTATGTCTTAAAAGACGCAGAAACTCCTTTGTTTTCGTACGCGAGGCGTGGGACCCACGTGACCGATCAGCTCCGTTCCAAAAATACGAAGACCATCAACCATGAAGCGGAGGCCACCCGAGCATAGAAATAGCAAGAAAGAAAAAAAAACAAAAAAAAAACCGCACGTAAAATCTAAAAAAACGCAAACGGACAACGAAAAAGGGGGGTGCAACACGAGGACTTCCCATGGGGTCACCCATCCTAGTACTACTCTCGCCCAAGCACGCTTAACTGCGGAGTTCTGATGGGATCCGGTGCATTAGTGCTGGTATGAACACATCCGAAATACTGTCCATGCTTAGTGCTTGTATGTCTTAAAAGACACAGAACCTCCTTTGTTTTCGTACGCGAGGCGTGGGACCCACGTGACCGATCGGCTCCGTTCCAAAAATACGAAGACCATGAACCATGAAGCGGAGGCCGCCCGAGCATAGAAATAGCAAGAAAAAAAAAACAAAAAAAAAACGCACGTAAAATCTAAAAAAACGCAAACGGACAACGAAAAAGGGGGGGTGCAACACGAGGACTTCCCAGGGGGTCACCCATCCTAGTACTACTCTCGCCCAAGCACGCTTAACTGCGGAGTTCTGATGGGATCCGGTGCATTAGTGCTGGTATGATCGCACCCGAAATACTATCCATGCTTATTGCTTGTATGTCTTAAAAGACGCAGAACCTCCTTTGTTTTTGTACGCGAGGCGTGGGACCCACGTGACCGATCGGCTCCGTTCCAAAAATACGAAGACCATGAACCATGAAGCGGAGGCCACCCGAGCATAGAAATAGCAAGAAAGAAAAAAAAACAAAAAAAAACCGCACGTAAAATCTAAAAAAACGCAAACGGACAACGAAAAAGGGGGGTGCAACACGAGGACTTCCCAGGGGGTCACCCATCCTAGTACTACTCTCGCCCAAGCACGCTTAACTGCGGAGTTCTGATGGGATCCGATGCATTAGTGCTGGTATGATCGCACCCGAAATACTATCCATGCTTATTGCTTGTATGTCTTAAAAGACGCAGAACCTCCTTTGTTTTCGTACGCGAGACGTGGGACCCACGTGACCGATCGGCTCCGTTCCAAAAATACGAAGACCATGAACCATGAAACGGAGGCCACCCGAGCGTAGAAATAGCAAGAAAGAAAAAAAAAACAAAAAAAAAACCGCACGTAAAATCTAAAAAAACGCAAACGGACAACGAAAAAGGGGGGTGCAACACGAGGACTTCCCAGGGGGTCACCCATCCTAGTACTACTCTCGCCCAAGCACGCTTAACTGCGGAGTTCTGATGGGATCCGGTGCATTAGTGCTGGTATGATCACACCCGAAATACTATCCATGCTTATTGCTTGTATGTCTTAAAAGACGCAGAACCTCCTTTGTTTTCGTACGCGAGGCGTGGGACCCACGTGACCGATCGGCTCCGTTCCAAAAATACGAAGACCATGAACCATGAAACGGAGGCCACCCGAGCATAGAAATAGCAAGAAAGAAAAAAAAAACAAAAAAAAACCGCACGTAAAATCTAAAAAAGCGCAAACGGACAACGAAAAAGGGGGGTGCAACACGAGGACTTCCCAGGGGGTCACCCATCCTAATAGTACTCTCGCCCAAGCACGCTTAACTGCGGAGTTCTGATGGGATCCGGTGCATTAGTGCTGGTATGATCGCACCCAAAATACTATCCATGCTTATTGCTTGTATGTCTTAAAAGACGCAGAAACTCCTTTGTTTTCGTACGCGAGGCGTGGGACCCACGTGACCGATCAGCTCCGTTCCAAAAATACGAAGACCATCAACCATGAAGCGGAGGCCACCCGAGCATAGAAATAGCAAGAAAGAAAAAAAAACAAAAAAAAACCACACGTAAAATCTAAAAAAACGCAAACGGACAACGAAAAAGGGGGGTGCAACACGAGGACTTCCCAGGGGGTCACCCATCCTAGTACTACTCTCGCCCAAGCACGCTAAACTGCGGAGTTCTGATGGGATCCGGTGCATTAGTGCTGGTATGATCGCACCCAAAATACTATCCATGCTTATTGCTTGTATGTCTTAAAAGACGCAGAAACTCCTTTGTTTTCGTACGCGAGGCGTGGGACCCACGTGACCGATCAGCTCCGTTCCAAAAATACGAAGACCATCAACCATGAAGCGGAGGCCACCCGAGCATAGAAATAGCAAGAAAGAAAAAAAAACAAAAAAAAAACCGCACGTAAAATCTAAAAAAACGCAAACGGACAACGAAAAAGGGGGGTGCAACACGAGGACTTCCCATGGGGTCACCCATCCTAGTACTACTCTCGCCCAAGCACGCTTAACTGCGGAGTTCTGATGGGATCCGGTGCATTAGTGCTGGTATGAACACATCCGAAATACTGTCCATGCTTAGTGCTTGTATGTCTTAAAAGACACAGAACCTCCTTTGTTTTCGTACGCGAGGCGTGGGACCCACGTGACCGATCGGCTCCGTTCCAAAAATACGAAGACCATGAACCATGAAGCGGAGGCCGCCCGAGCATAGAAATAGCAAGAAAAAAAAAACAAAAAAAAAACCGCACGTAAAATCTAAAAAAACGCAAACGGACAACGAAAAAGGGGGGGTGCAACACGAGGACTTCCCAGGGGGTCACCCATCCTAGTACTACTCTCGCCCAAGCACGCTTAACTGCGGAGTTCTGATGGGATCCGGTGCATTAGTGCTGGTATGATCGCACCCGAAATACTATCCATGCTTATTGCTTGTATGTCTTAAAAGACGCAGAACCTCCTTTGTTTTCGTACGCGAGGCGTGGGACCCACGTGACCGATCGGCTCCGTTCCAAAAATACGAAGACCATGAACCATGAAGCGGAGGCCACCCGAGCATAGAAATAGCAAGAAAGAAAAAAAAAAAAAAAAACCGCACGTAAAATCTAAAAAAACGCAAACGGACAACGAAAAAGGGGGATGCAACACGAGGACTTCCCAGGGGGTCACCCATCCTAGTACTACTCTCGCCCAAGCACGCTTAACTGCGGAGTTCTGATGGGATCCGGTGCATTAGTGCTGGTATGATCGCACCCGAAATACTATCCATGCTTATTGCTTGTATGTCTTAAAAGACGCAGAACCTCCTTTGTTTTCGTACGCGAGGCGTGGGACCCACGTGACCGATCGGCTCCGTTCCAAAAATACGAAGACCATGAACCATGAAACGGAGGCCACCCGAGCATAGAAATAGCAAGAAAGAAAAAAAACAAAAAAAAAACCGCACGTAAAATCTAAAAAAACGCAAACGGACAACGAAAAAAGGGGGTGCAACACGAGGACTTCCCAGGGGGTCACCCATCCTAGTACTACTCTCGCCCAAGCACGCTTAACTGCGAAGTTCTGATGGGATCCGGTGTATTAGTGCTGGTATGATCGCACCCGAAATACTATCCATGCTTATTGCTTGTATGTCTTAAAAGACGCAGAACCTCCTTTGTTTTCGTACGCGAGGCGTGGAACCCACGTGACCGATCGGCTCCGTTCCAAAAATACGAAAACCATCAACCATGAAGCGGAGGCCACCCGAGCATAGAAATAGCAAGAAAGAAAAAAAAACAAAAAAAAACCGCACGTAAAATCTAAAAAAACGCAAACAGACAACGAAAAAGGGGGGTGCAACACGAGGACTTCCCAGGGGGTCACCCATCCTAGTACTACTCTCGCCCAAGCACGCTTAACTGCGGAGTTCTGATGGGTTCCGGTGCATTAGTGCTGGTATGATCGCACCCGAAATACTATCCATGCTTATTGCTTGTATGTCTTAAAAGACGCAGAACCTCCTTTGTTTTCGTACGCGAGGCGTGGGACCTACGTGACCGATCGGTTCCGTTCCAAAAATACGAAGACCATGAACCATGAAACGGAGGGCACCCGAGCATAGAAATAGCAAGAAAGAAAAAAAAACAAAAAAAAAACCGCACGTAAAATCTCAAAAAAACGCAAACGGACAACGAAAAAGGGGGGTGCAACACGAGGACTTCCCAGGGGGTCACCCATCCTAGTACTACTCTCGCCCAAGCATGCTTAACTGCGGAGTTCTGATGTGATCCGGTGCATTAGTGCTGGTATGATCGCACCCGAAATACTATCCATGCTTATTGCTTGTATGTCTTAAAAGACGGAGAACCTCCTTTGTTTTCGTACGCGAGGCGTGGGACCCACGTGACCGATCGGCTCCGTTCCAAAAATACGAATACCATGAACCATGAAACGGAGGCCACCCGAGCATAGAAATAGCAAGAAAGAAAAAAAAAACAAAAAAAAAAACCGTACGTAAAATCTAAAAAAACGCAAACGGACAACGAAAAAGGGGGGTGCAACACGAGGACTTCCCAGGGGGTCACCCATCCTAGTACTACTCTCGCCCAAGCACGCTTAACTGCGGAGTTCTGATGGGATCCGGTGCATTAGTGCTGGTATGATCGCACCCGAAATACTATCCATGCTTATTGCTTGTATTTCTTAAAAGACGCAGAACCTCCTTTGTTTTCGTACGCGAGGCGTGGGACCCACGTGACCGATCGGCTCCGTTCCAAAAATACGAAGACCATGAACCATGAAACGGAGGCCACCCGAGCATAGAAATAGCAAGAAAGAAAAAAAAACAAAAAAAAACCGCACGTAAAATCTAAAAAAACGCAAACGGACAACGAAAAAGGGGGGTGCAACACGAGGACTTCCCAGAGGGTCACCCATCCTAGTACTACTCTCGCCCAAGCACGCTTAACTGCGGAGTTCTGATGGGATTCGGTGCATTAGTGCTGGTATGATCGCACCCAAAATACTATCCATGCTTATTGCTTGTATGTCTTAAAAGACGCAGAAACTCCTTTGTTTTCGTACGCGAGGCGTGGGACCCACGTGACCGATCAGCTCCGTTCCAAAAATACGAAGACCATCAACCATGAAGCGGAGGCCACCCGAGCATAGAAATAGCAAGAAAGAAAAAAAAAAACAAAAAAAAACCGCACGTAAAATCTAAAAAAACGCAAACGGACAACGAAAAAGGGGGTGCAACACGAGGACTTCCCAGGGGGTCACCCATCCTAGTACTACTCTCGCCCAAGCACGCTTAACTGCGGAGTTCTGATGGGATCCGGTGCATTAGTGCTGGTATGATCGCACCCGAAATACTATCCATGCTTATTGCTTGTATGTCTTAAAAGACGGAGAACCTCCTTTGTTTTCGTACGCGAGGCGTGGGACCCACGTGACCGATCGGCTCCGTTCCAAAAATACGAAAACCATCAACCATGAAGCGGAGGCCACCCGAGCATAGAAATAGCAAGAAAGAAAAAAAAACAAAAAAAAACCGCACGTAAAATCTAAAAAAACGCAAACGGACAACGAAAAAGGGGGGTGCAACACGAGGACTTCCCAGGGGGTCACCCATCCTAGTACTACTCTCGCCCAAGTACGCTTAACTGCGGAGTTCTGATAGGATCCGGTGCATTAGTGCTGGTATGATCGCACCCGAAATACTATCCATGCTTATTGCTTATATGTCTTAAAAGACGCAGAACCTCCTTTGTTTTCGTACGCGAGGCGTGGGACCCACGTGACCGATCGGCTCCGTTCCAAAAATACGAAGACCATGAACCATGAAACGGAGGCCACCCGAGCATAGAAATAGCAAGAAAGAAAAAAAAACAAAAAAAAAACCGCACGTAAAATCTAAAAAAACGCAAACGGACAACGAAAAAGGGGGGTGCAACACGAGGACTTCCCAGGGGGTCACCCATCCTAGTACTACTCTCGCC
Organism: Lactuca virosa; assembly: GCF_052849685.1. Taxonomy (NCBI): domain Eukaryota; kingdom Viridiplantae; phylum Streptophyta; class Magnoliopsida; order Asterales; family Asteraceae; genus Lactuca; species Lactuca virosa. The sequence goes on along the minus strand of NC_136426.1, from coordinate 263,052,939 downwards.
CAAGCACGCTTAACTGCGGAGTTCTGATGGGATTCGGTGCATTAGTGCTGGTATGATCGCACCCAAAATACTATCCATGCTTATTGCTTGTATGTCTTAAAAGACGCAGAAACTCCTTTGTTTTCGTACGCGAGGCGTGGGACCCACGTGACCGATCAGCTCCGTTCCAAAAATACGAAGACTATCAACCATGAAGCGGAGGCCACCCGAGCATAGAAATAGCAAGAAAGAAAAAAAAACAAAAAAAAACCGCACGTAAAATCTAAAAAAACGCAAACGGACAACGAAAAAAGGGGGTGCAACACGAGGACTTCCCAGGGGGTCACCCATCCTAGTACTACTCTCGCCCAAGCACGCTTAACTGCGAAGTTCTGATGGGATCCGGTGCATTAGTGCTGGTATGATCGCACCCGAAATACTATCAATGCTTATTGCTTGTATGTCTTAAAAGACGCAGAACCTCCTTTGTTTTCGTACGCGAGGCGTGGAACCCACGTGACCGATCGGCTCCGTTCCAAAAATACGAAAACCATCAACCATGAAGCGGAGGCCACCCGAGCATAGAAATAGCAAGAAAGAAAAAAAACAAAAAAAAAACCGCACGTAAAATCTAAAAAAACGCAAACAGACAACGAAAAAGAGGGGTGCAACACGAGGACTTCCCAGGGGGTCACCCATCCTAGTAGTACTATCGCCCAAGCACGCTTAACTGCGGAGTTCTGATGGGATCCGGTGCATTAGTGCTGGTATGATCGCACCCGAAATACTATCCATGCTTATTGCTTGTATGTCTTAAAAGACGCAGAACCTCCTTTGTTTTCGTACGCGAGGCGTGGGACCCACGTGACCGATCGGCTCCGTTCCAAAAATACGAAAACCATGAACCATGAAACGGAGGCCACCCGAGCATAGAAATAGCAAGAAAGAAAAAAAAAACAAAAAAAAACCGCACGTAAAATCTAAAAAAACGCAAACGGACAACGAAAAAGGGGGGTGCAACACGAGGACTTCCCAGGGGGTCACCCATCCTAGTACTACTCTCGCCCAAGCACGCTTAACTGCGGAGTTCTGATGGGATCCGGTGCATTAGTGCTGGTATGATCGCACCCAAAATACTATCCATGCTTATTGCTTGTATGTTTTAAAAGACGCAGAAACTCCTTTGTTTTCGTACGCGAGGCGTGGGACCCACGTGACCGATCAGCTCCGTTCCAAAAATACGAAGACCATCAACCATGAAGCGGAGGCCACCCGAGCATAGAAATAGCAAGAAAGAAAAAAAAACAAAAAAAACCACACGTAAAATCTAAAAAAACGCAAACGGACAACGAAAAAGGGGGGTGCAACACGAGGACTTCCCAGGGGGTCACCCATCCTAGTACTACTCTCGCCCAAGCACGCTAAACTGCGGAGTTCTGATGGGATCCGGTGCATTAGTGCTGGTATGATCGCACCCAAAATACTATCCATGCTTATTGCTTGTATGTCTTAAAAGACGCAGAAACTCCTTTGTTTTCGTACGCGAGGCGTGGGACCCACGTGACCGATCAGCTCCGTTCCAAAAATACGAAGACCATCAACCATGAAGCGGAGGCCACCCGAGCATAGAAATAGCAAGAAAGAAAAAAAAACAAAAAAAAAACCGCACGTAAAATCTAAAAAAACGCAAACGGACAACGAAAAAGGGGGGTGCAACACGAGGACTTCCCATGGGGTCACCCATCCTAGTACTACTCTCGCCCAAGCACGCTTAACTGCGGAGTTCTGATGGGATCCGGTGCATTAGTGCTGGTATGAACACATCCGAAATACTGTCCATGCTTAGTGCTTGTATGTCTTAAAAGACACAGAACCTCCTTTGTTTTCGTACGCGAGGCGTGGGACCCACGTGACCGATCGGCTCCGTTCCAAAAATACGAAGACCATGAACCATGAAGCGGAGGCCGCCCGAGCATAGAAATAGCAAGAAAAAAAAAACAAAAAAAAAACCGCACGTAAAATCTAAAAAAACGCAAACGGACAACGAAAAAGGGGGGGTGCAACACGAGGACTTCCCAGGGGGTCACCCATCCTAGTACTACTCTCGCCCAAGCACGCTTAACTGCGGAGTTCTGATGGGATCCGGTGCATTAGTGCTGGTATGATCGCACCCGAAATACTATCCATGCTTATTGCTTGTATGTCTTAAAAGACGCAGAACCTCCTTTGTTTTCGTACGCGAGGCGTGGGACCCACGTGACCGATCGGCTCCGTTCCAAAAATACGAAGACCATGAACCATGAAGCGGAGGCCACCCGAGCATAGAAATAGCAAGAAAGAAAAAAAAACAAAAAAAAACCGCACGTAAAATCTAAAAAAACGCAAACGGACAACGAAAAAGGGGGGTGCAACACGAGGACTTCCCAGGGGGTCACCCATCCTAGTACTACTCTCGCCCAAGCACGCTTAACTGCGGAGTTCTGATGGGATCCGGTGCATTAGTGCTGGTATGATCGCACCCGAAATACTATCCATGCTTATTGCTTGTATGTCTTAAAAGACGCAGAACCTCCTTTGTTTTCGTACGCGAGGCGTGGGACCCACGTGACCGATCGGCTCCGTTCCAAAAATACGAAGACCATGAACCATGAAACGGAGGCCACCCGAGCATAGAAATAGCAAGAAAGAAAAAAAACAAAAAAAAAACCGCACGTAAAATCTAAAAAAACGCAAACGGACAACGAAAAAAGGGGGTGCAACACGAGGACTTCCCAGGGGGTCACCCATCCTAGTACTACTCTCGCCCAAGCACGCTTAACTGCGGAGTTCTGATGGGATTCGGTGCATTAGTGCTGGTATGATCGCACCCAAAATACTATCCATGCTTATTGCTTGTATGTCTTAAAAGACGCAGAAACTCCTTTGTTTTCGTACGCGAGGCGTGGGACCCACGTGACCGATCAGCTCCGTTCCAAAAATACGAAGACCATCAACCATGAAGCGGAGGCCACCCGAGCATAGAAATAGCAAGAAAGAAAAAAAAACAAAAAAAAACCGCACGTAAAATCTAAAAAAACGCAAACGGACAACGAAAAAAGGGGGTGCAACACGAGGACTTCCCAGGGGGTCACCCATCCTAGTACTACTCTCGCCCAAGCACGCTTAACTGCGAAGTTCTGATGGGATCCGGTGCATTAGTGCTGGTATGATCGCACCCGAAATACTATCAATGCTTATTGCTTGTATGTCTTAAAAGACGCAGAACCTCCTTTGTTTTCGTACGCGAGGCGTGGAACCCACGTGACCGATCGGCTCCGTTCCAAAAATACGAAAACCATCAACCATGAAGCGGAGGCCACCCGAGCATAGAAATAGCAAGAAAGAAAAAAAACAAAAAAAAACCGCACGTAAAATCTAAAAAAACGCAAACAGACAACGAAAAAGGGGGGTGCAACACGAGGACTTCCCAGGGGGTCACCCATCCTAGTAGTACTATCGCCCAAGCACGCTTAACTGCGGAGTTCTGATGGGATCCGGTGCATTAGTGCTGGTATGATCGCACCCGAAATACTATCCATGCTTATTGCTTGTATGTCTTAAAAGACGCAGAACCTCCTTTGTTTTCGTACGCGAGGCGTGGGACCCACGTGACCGATCGGCTCCGTTCCAAAAATACGAAAACCATCAACCATGAAGCGGAGGCCACCCGAGCATAGAAATAGCAAGAAAAAAAAAACAAAAAAAAACCGCACGTAAAATCTAAAAAAACGCAAACGGACAACGAAAAAGGGGGGTGCAACACGAGGACTTCCCAGGGGGTCACCCATCCTAGTACTACTCTCGCCCAAGCACGCTTAACTGCGGAGTTCTGATGGGATCCGGTGCATTAGTGCTGGTATGATCGCACCCGAAATACTATCCATGCTTATTGCTTGTATGTCTTAAAAGACGCAGAACCTCCTTTGTTTTCGTACGCGAGGCGTGGGACCCACGTGACCGATCGGCTCCGTTCCAAAAATACGAAGACCATGAACCATGAAACGGAGGCCACCCGAGCATAGAAATAGCAAGAAAGAAAAAAAACAAAAAAAAAACCGCACGTAAAATCTAAAAAAACGCAAACGGACAACGAAAAAAGGGGGTGCAACACGAGGACTTCCCAGGGGGTCACCCATCCTAGTACTACTCTCGCCCAAGCACGCTTAACTGCGAAGTTCTGATGGGATCCGGTACATTAGTGCTGGTATGATCGCACCCGAAATACTATCCATGCTTATTGCTTGTATGTCTTAAAAGACGCAGAACCTCCTTTGTTTTCGTACGCGAGGCGTGGAACCCACGTGACCGATCGGCTCCGTTCCAAAAATACGAAAACCATCAACCATGAAGCGGAGGCCACCCGAGCATAGAAATAGCAAGAAAGAAAAAAAACAAAAAAAAACCGCACGTAAAATCTAAAAAAACGCAAACAGACAACGAAAAAGGGGGGTGCAACACGAGGACTTCCCAGGGGGTCACCCATCCTAGTACTACTCTCACCCAAGCACGCTTACCTGCGGAGTTCTGATGGGATCCGGTGCATTAGTGCTGGTATGATCGCACCCGAAATACTATCCATGCTTATTGCTTGTATGTCTTAAAAGACGCAGAACCTCCTTTGTTTTCGTACGCGAGGCGTGGGACCCACGTGACCGATCGGTTCCGTTCCAAAAATACGAAGACCATGAACCATGAAACGGAGGCCACCCGAGCATAGAAATAGCAAGAAAGAAAAAAAAACAAAAAAAAAAACCGCACGTAAAATCTAAAAAAACGCAAACGGACAACGAAAAAGGGGGGTGCAACACAAGGACTTCCCAGGGGGTCACCCATCCTAGTACTACTCTCGCCCAAGCACGCTTAACTGCGGAGTTCTGATGGGATCCGGTGCATTAGTGCTGGTATGATCACACCCGAAATACTATCCATGCTTATTGCTTGTATGTCTTAAAAGACGGAGAACCTCCTTTGTTTTCGTACGCGAGGCGTGGGACCCACGTGACCGATCGGCTCCGTTCCAAAAATACGAAGACCATGAACCATGAAACGGAGGCCACCCGAGCATAGAAATAGCAAGAAAGAAAAAAAAAACCGCACGTAAAATCTAAAAAAACGCAAACGGACAACGAAAAAGGGGGGTGCAACACGAGGACTTCCCAGGGGGTCACCCATCCTAGTACTACTCTCGCCCAAGCACGCTTAACTGCGGAGTTCTGATGGGATCCGGTGCATTAGTGCTGGTATGATCGCACCCGAAATACTATCCATGCTTATTGCTTGTATGTCTTAAAAGACGCAGAACCTCCTTTGTTTTCGTACGCGAGGCGTGGGACCCACGTGACCGATCGGCTCCGTTCCAAAAATACGAAGACCATGAACCATGAAACGGAGGCCACCCGAGCATAGAAATAGCAAGAAAGAAAAAAAAACAAAAAAAAACCGCACGTAAAATCTAAAAAAACGCAAACGGACAACGAAAAAGGGGGGTGCAACACGAGGACTTCCCAGGGGGTCACCCATCCTAGTACTACTCTCGCCCAAGCACGCTTAACTGCGGAGTTCTGATGGGATTCGGTGCATTAGTGCTGGTATGATCGCACCCAAAATACTATCCATGCTTATTGCTTGTATGTCTTAAAAGACGCAGAAACTCCTTTGTTTTCGTACGCGAGGCGTGGGACCCACGTGACCGATCAGCTCCGTTCCAAAAATACGAAGACCATCAACCATGAAGCGGAGGCCACCCGAGCATAGAAATAGCAAGAAAGAAAAAAAAAACAAAAAAAAACCGCACGTAAAATCTAAAAAAACGCAAACGGACAACGAAAAAGGGGGTGCAACACGAGGACTTCCCAGGGGGTCACCCATCCTAGTACTACTCTCGCCCAAGCACGCTTAACTGCGGAGTTCTGATGGGATCCGGTGCATTAGTGCTGGTATGATCGCACCCGAAATACTATCCATGCTTATTGCTTGTATGTCTTAAAAGACGGAGAACCTCCTTTGTTTTCGTACGCGAGGCGTGGGACCCACGTGACCGATCGGCTCCGTTCCAAAAATACGAAAACCATCAACCATGAAGCGGAGGCCACCCGAGCATAGAAATAGCAAGAAAGAAAAAAAAACAAAAAAAAACCGCACGTAAAATCTAAAAAAACGCAAACGGACAACGAAAAAGGGGGGTGCAACACGAGGACTTCCCAGGGGGTCACCCATCCTAGTACTACTCTCGCCCAAGTACGCTTAACTGCGGAGTTCTGATAGGATCCGGTGCATTAGTGCTGGTATGATCGCACCCGAAATACTATCCATGCTTATTGCTTATATGTCTTAAAAGACGCAGAACCTCCTTTGTTTTCGTACGCGAGGCGTGGGACCCACGTGACCGATCGGCTCCGTTCCAAAAATACGAAGACCATGAACCATGAAACGGAGGCCACCCGAGCATAGAAATAGCAAGAAAGAAAAAAAAACAAAAAAAAAACCGCACGTAAAATCTAAAAAAACGCAAACGGACAACGAAAAAGGGGGGTGCAACACGAGGACTTCCCAGGGGGTCACCCATCCTAGTACTACTCTCGCCCAAGCACGCTTAACTGCGGAGTTCTGATGGGATTCGGTGCATTAGTGCTGGTATGATCGCACCCAAAATACTATCCATGCTTATTGCTTGTATGTCTTAAAAGACGCAGAAACTCCTTTGTTTTCGTACGCGAGGCGTGGGACCCACGTGACCGATCAGCTCCGTTCCAAAAATACGAAGACCATCAACCATGAAGCGGAGGCCACCCGAGCATAGAAATAGCAAGAAAGAAAAAAAAACAAAAAAAAACCGCACGTAAAATCTAAAAAAACGCAAACGGACAACGAAAAAAGGGGGTGCAACACGAGGACTTCCCAGGGGGTCACCCATCCTAGTACTACTCTCGCCCAAGCACGCTTAACTGCGAAGTTCTGATGGGATCCGGTGCATTAGTGCTGGTATGATCGCACCCGAAATACTATCAATGCTTATTGCTTGTATGTCTTAAAAGACGCAGAACCTCCTTTGTTTTCGTACGCGAGGCGTGGAACCCACGTGACCGATCGGCTCCGTTCCAAAAATACGAAAACCATCAACCATGAAGCGGAGGCCACCCGAGCATAGAAATAGCAAGAAAGAAAAAAAACAAAAAAAAACCGCACGTAAAATCTAAAAAAACGCAAACAGACAACGAAAAAGGGGGGTGCAACACGAGGACTTCCCAGGGGGTCACCCATCCTAGTAGTACTATCGCCCAAGCACGCTTAACTGCGGAGTTCTGATGGGATCCGGTGCATTAGTGCTGGTATGATCGCACCCGAAATACTATCCATGCTTATTGCTTGTATGTCTTAAAAGACGCAGAACCTCCTTTGTTTTTGTACGCGAGGCGTGGGACCCACGTGACCGATCGGCTCCGTTCCAAAAATACGAAAACCATCAACCATGAAGCGGAGGCCACCCGAGCATAGAAATAGCAAGAAAAAAAAAACAAAAAAAAACCGCACGTAAAATCTAAAAAAACGCAAACGGACAACGAAAAAGGGGGGTGCAACACGAGGACTTCCCAGGGGGTCACCCATCCTAGTACTACTCTCGCCCAAGCACGCTTAACTGCGGAGTTCTGATGGGATCCGGTGCATTAGTGCTGGTATGATCGCACCCGAAATACTATCCATGCTTATTGCTTGTATGTCTTAAAAGACGCAGAACCTCCTTTGTTTTCGTACGCGAGGCGTGGGACCCACGTGACCGATCGGCTCCGTTCCAAAAATACGAAGACCATGAACCATGAAACGGAGGCCACCCGAGCATAGAAATAGCAAGAAAGAAAAAAAACAAAAAAAAAACCGCACGTAAAATCTAAAAAAACGCAAACGGACAACGAAAAAAGGGGGTGCAACACGAGGACTTCCCAGGGGGTCACCCATCCTAGTACTACTCTCGCCCAAGCACGCTTAACTGCGAAGTTTTGATGGGATCCGGTACATTAGTGCTGGTATGATCGCACCCGAAATACTATCCATGCTTATTGCTTGTATGTCTTAAAAGACGCAGAACCTCCTTTGTTTTCGTACGCGAGGCGTGGAACCCACGTGACCGATCGGCTCCGTTCCAAAAATACGAAAACCATCAACCATGAAGCGGAGGCCACCCGAGCATAGAAATAGCAAGAAAGAAAAAAAACAAAAAAAAACCGCACGTAAAATCTAAAAAAACGCAAACAGACAACGAAAAAGGGGGGTGCAACACGAGGACTTCCCAGGGGGTCACCCATCCTAGTACTACTCTCACCCAAGCACGCTTACCTGCGGAGTTCTGATGGGATCCGGTGCATTAGTGCTGGTATGATCGCACCCGAAATACTATCCATGCTTATTGCTTGTATGTCTTAAAAGACGCAGAACCTCCTTTGTTTTCGTACGCGAGGCGTGGGACCCACGTGACCGATCGGTTCCGTTCCAAAAATACGAAGACCATGAACCATGAAACGGAGGCCACCCGAGCATAGAAATAGCAAGAAAGAAAAAAAACAAAAAAAAAACCGCACGTAAAATCTAAAAAAACGCAAACGGACAACGAAAAAGGGGGGTGCAACACGAGGACTTCCCAGGGGGTCACCCATCCTAGTACTACTCTCGCCCAAGCACGCTTAACTGCGGAGTTCTGATGGGATCCGGTGCATTAGTGCTGGTATGATCACACCCGAAATACTATCCATGCTTATTGCTTGTATGTCTTAAAAGACGGAGAACCTCCTTTGTTTTCGTACGCGAGGCGTGGGACCCACGTGACCGATCGGCTCCGTTCCAAAAATACGAAGACCATGAACCATGAAACGGAGGCCACCCGAGCATAGAAATAGCAAGAAAGAAAAAAAAAACCGCACGTAAAATCTAAAAAAACGCAAACGGACAACGAAAAAGGGGGGTGCAACACGAGGACTTCCCAGGGGGTCACCCATCCTAGTACTACTCTCGCCCAAGCACGCTTAACTGCGGAGTTCTGATGGGATCCGGTGCATTAGTGCTGGTATGATCGCACCCGAAATACTATCCATGCTTATTGCTTGTATGTCTTAAAAGACGCAGAACCTCCTTTGTTTTCGTACGCGAGGCGTGGGACCCACGTGACCGATCGGCTCCGTTCCAAAAATACGAAGACCATGAACCATGAAACGGAGGCCACCCGAGCATAGAAATAGCAAGAAAGAAAAAAAAACAAAAAAAACCGCACGTAAAATCTAAAAAAACGCAAACGGACAACGAAAAAGGGGGGTGCAACACGAGGACTTCCCAGGGGGTCACCCATCCTAGTACTACTCTCGCCCAAGCACGCTTAACTGCGGAGTTCTGATGGGATTCGGTGCATTAGTGCTGGTATGATCGCACCCAAAATACTATCCATGCTTATTGCTTGTATGTCTTAAAAGACGCAGAAACTCCTTTGTTTTCGTACGCGAGGCGTGGGACCCACGTGACCGATCAGCTCCGTTCCAAAAATACGAAGACCATCAACCATGAAGCGGAGGCCACCCGAGCATAGAAATAGCAAGAAAGAAAAAAAAAACAAAAAAAAACCGCACGTAAAATCTAAAAAAACGCAAACGGACAACGAAAAAGGGGGTGCAACACGAGGACTTCCCATGGGGTCACCCATCCTAGTACTACTCTCGCCCAAGCACGCTTAACTGCGGAGTTCTGATGGGATCCGGTGCATTAGTGCTGGTATGATCGCACCCGAAATACTGTCCATGCTTATTGCTTGTATGTCTTAAAAGACACAGAACCTCCTTTGTTTTCGTACGCGAGGCATGGGACCCACGTGACCGATCGGCTCCGTTCCAAAAATACGAAGACCATGAACCATGAAACGGAGGCCACCCGAGCATAGAAATAGCAAGAAAAAAAAAACAAAAAAAAACCGCACGTAAAATCTAAAAAAACGCAAACGGACAACGAAAAAGGGGGGTGCAACACGAGGACTTCCCAGGGGGTCACCCATCCTAGTACTACTCTCGCCCAAGCACGCTTAACTGCGGAGTTCTGATGGGATCCGGTGCATTAGTGCTGGTATGATCGCACCCGAAATACTATCCATGCTTATTGCTTGTATGTCTTAAAAGACGCAGAACCTCCTTTGTTTTCGTACGCGAGGCGTGGGACCCACGTGACCGATCGGCTCCGTTCCAAAAATACGAAGACCATGAACCATGAAATGGAGGCCACCCGAGCATAGAAATAGCAAGAAAGAAAAAAAAACAAAAAAAAACCGCACGTAAAATCTAAAAAAACGCAAACGGACAACGAAAAAGGGGGGTGCAACACGAGGACTTCCCAGGGGGTCACCCATCCTAGTACTACTCTCGCCCAAGCACGCTTAACTGCGGAGTTCTGATGGGATTCGGTGCATTAGTGCTGGTATGATCGCACCCAAAATACTATCCATGCTTATTGCTTGTATGTCTTAAAAGACGCAGAACCTCCTTTGTTTTCGTACGCGAGGCGTGGGACCCACGTGACCGATCGGTTCCGTTCCAAAAATACGAAGACCATGAACCATGAAACGGAGGCCACCCGAGCATAGAAATAGCAAGAAAGAAAAAAAAAACAAAAAAAAAACCGCACGTAAAATCTAAAAAAACGCAAACGGACAACGAAAAACGGGGGTGCAACACGAGGACTTCCCAGGGGGTCACCCATCCTAGTACTACTCTCGCCCAAGCACGCTTAACTGCGGAGTTCTGATGGGATCCGGTGCATTAGTGCTGGTATGATCGCACCCGAAATACTATCCATGCTTATTGCTTGTATGTCTAAAAAGACGGAGAACCTCCTTTGTTTTCGTACGCGAGGCGTGGGACCCACGTGACCGATCGGCTCCGTTCCAAAAATACGAAGACCATGAACCATGAAACGGAGGCCACCCGAGCATAGAAATAGCAAGAAAGAAAAAAAAAACAAAAAAAAAACGCACGTAAAATCTAAAAAAACGCAAACGGACAACGAAAAAGGGGGGTGCAACTCGAGGACTTCCCAGGGGGTCACCCATCCTAGTACTACTCTCGCCCAAGCACGCTTAACTGCGGAGTTCTGATGGGATCCGATGCATTAGTGCTGGTATGATCGCACCCGAAATACTATCCATGCTTATTGCTTGTATGTCTTAAAAGACGCAGAACCTCCTTTGTTTTCGTACGCGAGGCGTGGGACCCACGTGACCGATCGGCCCCGTTCCAAAAATACGAAGACCATGAACCATGAAACGGAGGCCACCCGAGCATAGAAATAGCAAGAAAGAAAAAAAAAACAAAAAAAAACCGCACGTAAAATCTAAAAAAACGCAAACGGACAACGAAAAAGGGGGGTGCAACACGAGGACTTCCCAGGGGGTCACCCATCCTAGTACTACTCTCGCCCAAGCACGCTTAACTGCGGAGTTCTGATGGGATTCGGTGCATTAGTGCTGGTATGATCGCACCCAAAATACTATCCATGCTTATTGCTTGTATGTCTTAAAAGACGCAGAAACTCCTTTGTTTTCGTACGCGAGGCGTGGGACCCACGTGACCGATCAGCTCCGTTCCAAAAATACGAAGACCATCAACCATGAAGCGGAGGCCACCCGAGCATAGAAATAGCAAGAAAGAAAAAAAAACAAAAAAAAACCGCACGTAAAATCTAAAAAAACGCAAACGGACAACGAAAAAGGGGGGTGCAACACGAGGACTTCCCAGGGGGTCACCCATCCTAGTACTACTCTCGCCCAAGCACGCTTAACTGCGGAGTTCTGATGGGATTCGGTGCATTAGTGCTGGTATGATCGCACCCAAAATACTATCCATGCTTATTGCTTGTATGTCTTAAAAGACGCAGAACCTCCTTTGTTTTCGTACGCGAGGCGTGGGACCCACGTGACCGATCGGTTCCGTTCCAAAAATACGAAGACCATGAACCATGAAACGGAGGCCACCCGAGCATAGAAATAGCAAGAAAGAAAAAAAAAACAAAAAAAAAAACCGCACGTAAAATCTAAAAAAACGCAAACGGACAACGAAAAAGGGGGGTGCAACACGAGGACTTCCCAGGGGGTCACCCATCCTAGTACTACTCTCGCCCAAGCACGCTTAACTGCGGAGTTCTGATGGGATCCGGTGCATTAGTGCTGGTATGATCGCACCCGAAATACTATCCATGCTTATTGCTTGTATGTCTAAAAAGACGGAGAACCTCCTTTGTTTTCGTACGCGAGGCGTGGGACCCACGTGACCGATCGGCTCCGTTCCAAAAATACGAAGACCATGAACCATGAAACGGAGGCCACCCGAGCATAGAAATAGCAAGAAAGAAAAAAAAAACAAAAAAAAAACGCACGTAAAATCTAAAAAAACGCAAACGGACAACGAAAAAGGGGGGTGCAACTCGAGGACTTCCCAGGGGGTCACCCATCGTAGTACTACTCTCGCCCAAGCACGCTTAACTGCGGAGTTCTGATGGGATCCGGTGCATTAGTGCTGGTATGATCGCACCCGAAATACTATCCATGCTTATTGCTTGTATGTCTTAAAAGACGCAGAACCTCCTTTGTTTTCGTACGCGAGGCGTGGGACCCACGTGACCGATCGGCTCCGTTCCAAAAATACGAAGACCATGAACCATGAAACGGAGGCCACCCGAGCATAGAAATAGCAAGAAAGAAAAAAAAAAAAAACCGCACGTAAAATCTAAAAAAACGCAAACGGACAACGAAAAAGGGGGGTGCAACACGAGGACTTCCCAGGGGGTCACCCATCCTAGTACTACTCTCGCCCAAGCACGCTTAACTGCGGAGTTCTGATGGGATTCGGTGCATTAGTGCTGGTATGATCGCACCCAAAATACTATCCATGCTTATTGCTTGTATGTCTTAAAAGACGCAGAAACTCCTTTGTTTTCGTACGCGAGGCGTGGGACCCACGTGACCGATCAGCTCCGTTCCAAAAATACGAAGACCATCAACCATGAAGCGGAGGCCACCCGAGCATAGAAATAGCAAGAAAGAAAAAAAAAACAAAAAAAACCGCACGTAAAATCTAAAAAAACGCAAACGGACAACGAAAAAGGGGGTGCAACACGAGGACTTCCCATGGGGTCACCCATCCTAGTACTACTCTCGCCCAAGCACGCTTAACTGCGGAGTTCTGATGGGATCCGGTGCATTAGTGCTGGTATGATCGCACCCGAAATACTGTCCATGCTTATTGCTTGTATGTCTTAAAAGACACAGAACCTCCTTTGTTTTCGTACGCGAGGCGTGGGACCCACGTGACCGATCGGCTCCGTTCCAAAAATACGAAGACCATGAACCATGAAACGGAGGCCACCCGAGCATAGAAATAGCAAGAAAAAAAAAACAAAAAAAAACCGCACGTAAAATCTAAAAAAACGCAAACGGACAACGAAAAAGGGGGGTGCAACACGAGGACTTCCCATGGGGTCACCCATCCTAGTACTACTCTCGCCCAAGCACGCTTAACTGCGGAGTTCTGATGGGATCCGGTGCATTAGTGGTGGTATGATCGCACCCGAAATAATGTCCATGCTTATTGCTTGTATGTCTTAAAAGACACAGAACCTCCTTTGTTTTCGTACGCGAGGCGTGGGACCCACGTGACCGATCGGCTCCGTTCCAAAAATACGAAAACCATCAACCATGAAGCGGAGGCCACCCGAGCATAGAAATAGCAAGAAAGAAAAAAAAACAAAAAAAAACCGCACGTAAAATCTAAAAAAACGCAAACGGACAACGAAAAAGGGGGGGTGCAACACGAGGACTTCCCAGGGGGTCACCCATCCTAGTACTACTCTCGCCCAAGCACGCTTAACTGCGGAGTTCTGATAGGATCCAGTGCATTAGTGCTGGTATGATCGCACCCGAAATACTATCCATGCTTATTGCTTGTATGTCTTAAAAGACGCAGAACCTCCTTTGTTTTCGTACGCGAGGCGTGGGACCCACGTGACCGATCGGCTCCGTTCCAAAAATACGAAGACCATGAACCATGAAGCGGAGGCCACCCGAGCATAGAAATAGCAAGAAAGAAAAAAAAACAAAAAAAAACCGCACGTAAAATCTAAAAAAACGCAAACGGACAACGAAAAAGGGGGGTGCAACACGAGTACTTCCCAGGGGGTCACCCATCCTAGTACTACTCTCGCCCAAGCACGCTTAACTGCGGAGTTCTGATGGGATCCGATGCATTAGTGCTGGTATGATCGCACCCGAAATACTATCCATGCTTATTGCTTGTATTTCTTAAAAGACGCAGAACCTCCTTTGTTTTCGTACGCGAGACGTGGGACCCACGTGACCGATCGGCTCCGTTCCAAAAATACGAAGACCATGAACCATGAAACGGAGGCCACCCGAGCATAGAAATAGCAAGAAAGAAAAAAAAAACAAAAAAAAAACCGCACGTAAAATCTAAAAAAACGCAAACGGACAACGAAAAAGGGGGGTGCAACACGAGGACTTCCCATGGGGTCACCCATCCTAGTACTACTCTCGCCCAAGCACGCTTAACTGCGGAGTTCTGATGGGATCCGGTGCATTAGTGCTGGTATGATCGCACCCGAAATACTGTCCATGCTTATTGCTTGTATGTCTTAAAAGACACAGAACCTCCTTTGTTTTCGTACGCGAGACGTGGGACCCACGTGACCGATCGGCTCCGTTCCAAAAATACGAAGACCATGAACCATGAAACGGAGTCCACCCGAGCATAGAAATAGCAAGAAAAAAAAAACAAAAAAAAACCGCACGTAAAATCTAAAAAAACGCAAACGGACAACGAAAAAGTGGGGGTGCAACACGAGGACTTCCCAGGGGGTCACCCATCCTAGTACTACTCTCGCCCACGCACGCTTAACTGCGGAGTTTTGATGGGATCCGGTGCATTAGTGCTGGTATGATCGCACCCGAAATACTATCCATGCTTATTGCTTTTATGTCTTAAAAGACGCAGAACCTCCTTTGTTTTCGTACGCGAGGCGTGGAACCCACGTGACCGATCGGCTCCGTTCCAAAAATACGAAAACCATCAACCATGAAGCGGAGGCCACCCGAGCATAGAAATAGCAAGAAAGAAAAAAAACAAAAAAAAACCGCACGTAAAATCTAAAAAAACGCAAACGGACAACGAAAAAGGAGGGTGCAACACGAGGACTTCCCAGGGGGTCACCCATCCTAGTACTACTCTCGCCCAAGCACGCTTAACTGCGGAGTTCTGATGGGATCCGGTGCATTAGTGCTGGTATGATCGCACCCGAAATACTATCCATGCTTATTGCTTGTATGTCTTAAAAGACGCAGAACCTCCTTTGTTTTCGTACGCGAGACGTGGGACCCACGTGACCGATCGGCTCCGTTCCAAAAATACGAAGACCATGAACCATGAAACGGAGGCCACCCGAGCATAGAAATAGCAAGAAAGAAAAAAAAACAAAAAAAAAACCGCACGTAAAATCTAAAAAAACGCAAACGGACAACGAAAAAGGGGGGTGCAACACGAGGACTTCCCATGGGGTCACTCATCCTAGTACTACTCTCGCCCAAGCACGCTTAACTGCGGAGTTCTGATGGGATCCGATGCATTAGTGCTGGTATGATCGCACCCGAAATAATGTCCATGCTTATTGCTTGTATGTCTTAAAAGACACAGAACCTCCTTTGTTTTCGTACGCGAGGCGTGGGACCCACGTGACCGATCGGCTCCGTTCCAAAAATACGAAAACCATCAACCATGAAGCGGAGGCCACCCGAGCATAGAAATAGCAAGAAAGAAAAAAAAAAACAAAAAAAAACCGCACGTAAAATCTAAAAAAACGCAAACGGACAACGAAAAAGGGGGGTGCAACACGAGGACTTCCCAGGGGGTCACCCATCCTAGTACTACTCTCGCCCAAGCACGCTTAACTGCGGAGTTCTGATAGGATCCGGTGCATTAGTGCTGGTATGATCGCACCCGAAATACTATCCATGCTTATTGCTTGTATGTCTTAAAAGACGCAGAACCTCCTTTGTTTTCGTACGCGAGGCGTGGGACCCACGTGACCGATCGGCTCCGTTCCAAAAATACGAAGACCATGAACCATGAAACGGAGGCCACCCGAGCATAGAAATAGCAAGAAAGAAAAAAAAAACAAAAAAAAACCGCACGTAAAATCTAAAAAAACGCAAACGGACAACGAAAAAGGGGGGTGCAACACGAGGACTTCCCAGGGGGTCACCCATCCTAGTACTACTCTCGCCCAAGCACGCTTAACTGCGGAGTTCTGATGGGATCCAGTGCATTAGTGCTGGTATGATCGCACCCAAAATACTATCCATGCTTATTGCTTGTATGTCTTAAAAGACGCAGAAACTCCTTTGTTTTCGTACGCGAGGCGTGGGACCCACGTGACCGATCAGCTCCGTTCCAAAAATACGAAGACCATCAACCATGAAGCGGAGGCCACCCGAGCATAGAAATAGCAAGAAAGAAAAAAAAACAAAAAAAAACCGCACGTAAAATCTAAAAAAACGCAAACGGACAACGAAAAAGGGGGGTGCAACACGAGGACTTCTCAGGGGGTCACCCATCCTAGTACTACTCTCGCCCAAGCACGCTAAACTGCGGAGTTCTGATGGGATCCGGTGCATTAGTGCTGGTATGATCGCACCCAAAATACTATCCATGCTTATTGCTTGTATGTCTTAAAAGACGCAGAAACTCCTTTGTTTTCGTACGCGAGGCGTGGGACCCACGTGACCGATCAGCTCCGTTCCAAAAATACGAAGACCATCAACCATGAAGCGGAGGCCACCCGAGCATAGAAATAGCAAGAAAGAAAAAAAAACAAAATAAAAACCGCACGTAAAATCTAAAAAAACGCAAACGGACAACGAAAAAGGGGGGTGCAACACGAGGACTTCCCATGGGGTCACCCATCCTAGTACTACTCTCGCCCAAGCACGCTTAACTGCGGAGTTCTGATGGGATCCGGTGCATTAGTGCTGGTATGATCACACCCGAAATACTGTCCATGCTTAGTGCTTGTATGTCTTAAAAGACACAGAACCTCCTTTGTTTTCGTACGCGAGGCGTGGGACCCACGTGACCGATCGGCTCCGTTCCAAAAATACGAAGACCATGAACCATGAAGCGGAGGCCACCCGAGCATAGAAATAGCAAGAAAAAAAAAACAAAAAAAAAACCGCACGTAAAATCTAAAAAAACGCAAACGGACAACGAAAAAGGGGGGGTGCAACACGAGGACTTCCCAGGGGGTCACCCATCCTAGTACTACTCTCGCCCAAGCACGCTTAACTGCGGAGTTCTGATGGGATCCGGTGCATTAGTGCTGGTATGATCGCACCCGAAATACAATCCATGCTTATTGCTTGTATGTCTTAAAAGACGCAGAACCTCCTTTGTTTTCGTACGCGAGACGTGGGACCCACGTGACCGATCGGCTCCGTTCCAAAAATACGAAGACCATGAACCATGAAACGGAGGCCACCCGAGCATAGAAATAGCAAGAAAGAAAAAAAAACAAAAAAAAAACCGCACGTAAAATCTAAAAAAACGCAAACGGACAACGAAAAAGGGGGGTGCAACACGAGGACTTCCCATGGGGTCACTCATCCTAGTACTACTCTCGCCCAAGCACGCTTAACTGCGGAGTTCTGATGGGATCCGATGCATTAGTGCTGGTATGATCGCACCCGAAATAATGTCCATGCTTATTGCTTGTATGTCTTAAAAGACACAGAACCTCCTTTGTTTTCGTACGCGAGGCGTGGGACCCACGTGACCGATCGGCTCCGTTCCAAAAATACGAAAACCATCAACCATGAAGCGGAGGCCACCCGAGCATAGAAATAGCAAGAAAGAAAAAAAAAAACAAAAAAAAACCGCACGTAAAATCTAAAAAAACGCAAACGGACAACGAAAAAGGGGGGTGCAACACGAGGACTTCCCAGGGGGTCACCCATCCTAGTACTACTCTCGCCCAAGCACGCTTAACTGCGGAGTTCTGATAGGATCCGGTGCATTAGTGCTGGTATGATCGCACCCGAAATACTATCCATGCTTATTGCTTGTATGTCTTAAAAGACGCAGAACCTCCTTTGTTTTCGTACGCGAGGCGTGGGACCCACGTGACCGATCGGCTCCGTTCCAAAAATACGAAGACCATGAACCATGAAACGGAGGCCACCCGAGCATAGAAATAGCAAGAAAGAAAAAAAAAACAAAAAAAAACCGCACGTAAAATCTAAAAAAACGCAAACGGACAACGAAAAAGGGGGGTGCAACACGAGGACTTCCCAGGGGGTCACCCATCCTAGTACTACTCTCGCCCAAGCACGCTTAACTGCGGAGTTCTGATGGGATCCAGTGCATTAGTGCTGGTATGATCGCACCCAAAATACTATCCATGCTTATTGCTTGTATGTCTTAAAAGACGCAGAAACTCCTTTGTTTTCGTACGCGAGGCGTGGGACCCACGTGACCGATCAGCTCCGTTCCAAAAATACGAAGACCATCAACCATGAAGCGGAGGCCACCCGAGCATAGAAATAGCAAGAAAGAAAAAAAAACAAAAAAAAACCGCACGTAAAATCTAAAAAAACGCAAACGGACAACGAAAAAGGGGGGTGCAACACGAGGACTTCTCAGGGGGTCACCCATCCTAGTACTACTCTCGCCCAAGCACGCTAAACTGCGGAGTTCTGATGGGATCCGGTGCATTAGTGCTGGTATGATCGCACCCAAAATACTATCCATGCTTATTGCTTGTATGTCTTAAAAGACGCAGAAACTCCTTTGTTTTCGTACGCGAGGCGTGGGACCCACGTGACCGATCAGCTCCGTTCCAAAAATACGAAGACCATCAACCATGAAGCGGAGGCCACCCGAGCATAGAAATAGCAAGAAAGAAAAAAAAACAAAATAAAAACCGCACGTAAAATCTAAAAAAACGCAAACGGACAACGAAAAAGGGGGGTGCAACACGAGGACTTCCCATGGGGTCACCCATCCTAGTACTACTCTCGCCCAAGCACGCTTAACTGCGGAGTTCTGATGGGATCCGGTGCATTAGTGCTGGTATGATCACACCCGAAATACTGTCCATGCTTAGTGCTTGTATGTCTTAAAAGACACAGAACCTCCTTTGTTTTCGTACGCGAGGCGTGGGACCCACGTGACCGATCGGCTCCGTTCCAAAAATACGAAGACCATGAACCATGAAGCGGAGGCCACCCGAGCATAGAAATAGCAAGAAAAAAAAAACAAAAAAAAAACCGCACGTAAAATCTAAAAAAACGCAAACGGACAACGAAAAAGGGGGGGTGCAACACGAGGACTTCCCAGGGGGTCACCCATCCTAGTACTACTCTCGCCCAAGCACGCTTAACTGCGGAGTTCTGATGGGATCCGGTGCATTAGTGCTGGTATGATCGCACCCGAAATACAATCCATGCTTATTGCTTGTATGTCTTAAAAGACGCAGAACCTCCTTTGTTTTCGTACGCGAGGCGTGGGACCCACGTGACCGATCGGCTCCGTTCCAAAAATACGAAGACCATGAACCATGAAGCGGAGGCCACCCGAGCATAGAAATAGCAAGAAAGAAAAAAAAACAAAAAAAAACCGCACGTAAAATCTAAAAAAACGCAAACGGACAACGAAAAAGGGGGGTGCAACACGAGGACTTCCCAGGGGGTCACCCATCCTAGTACTACTCTCGCCCAAACACGCTTAACTGCGGAGTTCTGATGGGATCCGGTGCATTAGTGCTGGTATGATCGCACCCGAAATACTATCCATGCTTATTGTTTGTATGTCTTAAAAGACGCAGAACCTCCTTTGTTTTCGTACGCGAGGCGTGGGACCCACGTGACCGATCGGCTCCGTTCCAAAAATACGAAGACCATGAACCATGAAACGGAGGCCACCCGAGCATAGAAATAGCAAGAAAGAAAAAAAACAAAAAAAAAACCGCACGTAAAATCTAAAAAAACGCAAACGGACAACGAAAAAAGGGGGTGCAACACGAGGACTTCCCAGGGGGTCACCCATCCTAGTACTACTCTCGCCCAAGCACGCTTAACTGCGAAGTTCTGATGGGATCCGGTGCATTAGTGCTGGTATGATCGCACCCGAAATACTATCCATGCTTATTGCTTGTATGTCTTAAAAGACGCAGAACCTCCTTTGTTTTCGTACGCGAGGCGTGGAACCCACGTGACCGATCGGCTCCGTTCCAAAAATACGAAAACCATCAACCATGAAGCGGAGGCCACCCGAGCATAGAAATAGCAAGAAAGAAAAAAAAACAAAAAAAAAACCGCACGTAAAATCTAAAAAAACGCAAACAGACAACGAAAAAGGGGGGTGCAACACGAGGACTTCCCAGGGGGTCACCCATCCTAGTACTACTCTCGCCCAAGCACGCTTAACTGCGGAGTTCTGATGGGTTCCGGTGCATTAGTGCTGGTATGATCGCACCCGAAATACTATCCATGCTTATTGCTTGTATGTCTTAAAAGACGCAGAACCTCCTTTGTTTTCGTACGCGAGGCGTGGGACCCACGTGACCGATCGGCTCCGTTCCAAAAATACGAAGACCATGAACCATGAAACGGAGGCCACCCGAGCATAGAAATAGCAAGAAAGAAAAAAAACAAAAAAAAAACCGCACGTAAAATCTAAAAAAACGCAAACGGACAACGAAAAAAGGGGTGCAACACGAGGACTTCCCAGGGGGTCACCCATCCTAGTACTACTCTCGCCCAAGCACGCTTAACTGCGAAGTTCTGATGGGATCCGGTGCATTAGTGCTGGTATGATCGCACCCGAAATACTATCCATGCTTATTGCTTGTATGTCTTAAAAGACGCAGAACCTCCTTTGTTTTCGTACGCGAGGCGTGGAACCCACGTGACCGATCGGCTCCGTTCCAAAAATACGAAAACCATCAACCATGAAGCGGAGGCCACCCGAGCATAGAAATAGCAAGAAAGAAAAAAAAAACAAAAAAAAAAACCGCACGTAAAATCTAAAAAAACGCAAACGGACAACGAAAAAGGGGGGTGCAACACGAGGACTTCCCAAGGGGTCACCCATCCTAGTACTACTCTCGCCCAAGTACGCTTAACTGCGGAGTTCTGATAGGATCCGGTGCATTAGTGCTGGTATGATCGCACCCGAAATACTATCCATGCTTATTGCTTGTATGTCTTAAAAGACGCAGAACCTCCTTTGTTTTCGTACGCGAGGCGTGGGACCCACGTGACCGATCGGCTCTGTTCCAAAAATACGAAGACCGTGAACCATGAAACGGAGGCCACCCGAGCATAGAAATAGCAAGAAAGAAAAAAAAACAAAAAAAAAACCGCACGTAAAATCTAAAAAAACGCAAACGGACAACGAAAAAGGGGGGTGCAACACGAGTACTTCCCAGGGGGTCACCCATCCTAGTACTACTCTCGCCCAAGCACGCTTAACTGCGGAGTTCTGATGGGATCCGATGCATTAGTGCTGGTATGATCGCACCCGAAATACTATCCATGCTTATTGCTTGTATTTCTTAAAAGACGCAGAACCTCCTTTGTTTTCGTACGCGAGACGTGGGACCCACGTGACCGATCGGCTCCGTTCCAAAAATACGAAGACCATGAACCATGAAACGGAGGCCACCCGAGCATAGAAATAGCAAGAAAGAAAAAAAAAACAAAAAAAAAAACCGCACGTAAAATCTAAAAAAACGCAAACGGACAACGAAAAAGGGGGGTGCAACACGAGGACTTCCCATGGGGTCACCCATACTAGTACTACTCTCGCCCAAGCACGCTTAACTGCGGAGTTCTGATGGGATCCGGTGCATTAGTGCTGGTATGATCGCACCCGAAATACTATCCATGCTTATTGCTTGTATGTCTTAAAAGACGCAGAACCTCCTTTGTTTTCGTACGCGCGGCGTGGGACCCACGTGACCGATCGGCTCCGTTCCAAAAATACGAAGACCATGAACCATGAAACGGAGGCCACCCGAGCATAGAAATAGCAAGAAAGAAAAAAAAAACAAAAAAAAACCGCACGTAAAATCTAAAAAAACGCAAACGGACAACGAAAAAGGCGGGTGCAACACGAGGACTTCCCAGGGGGTCACCCATCCTAGTACTACTCTCGCCCAAGCACGCTTAACTGCGCAGTTCTGATAGGATCCGGTGCATTAGTGCTGGTATGATCGCACCCAAAATACTATCCATGCTTATTGCTTGTATGTCTTAAAAGACGCAAAAACTCCTTTGTTTTCGTACGCGAGGCGTGGGACCCACGTGACCGATCAGCTCCGTTCCAAAAATACGAAGACCATCAACCATGAAGCGGAGGCCACCCGAGCATAGAAATAGCAAGAAAGAAAAAAAAACAAAAAAAAACCGCACGTAAAATCTAAAAAAACGCAAACGGACAACGAAAAAGGGGGGTGCAACACGAGGACTTCCCAGGGGGTCACCCATCCTAGTACTACTCTCGCCCAAGCACGCTAAACTGCGGAGTTCTGATGGGATCCGGTGCATTAGTGCTGGTATGATCGCACCCAAAATACTATCCATGCTTATTGCTTGTATGTCTTAAAAGACGCAGAAACTCCTTTGTTTTCGTACGCGAGGCGTGGGACCCACGTGACCGATCAGCTCCGTTCCAAAAATACGAAGACCATCAACCATGAAGCGGAGGCCACCCGAGCATAGAAATAGCAAGAAAGAAAAAAAAACAAAAAAAAACCGCACGTAAAATCTAAAAAAACGCAAACGGACAACGAAAAAGGGGGGTGCAACACGAGGACTTCCCATGGGGTCACCCATCCTAGTACTACTCTCGCCCAAGCACGCTTAACTGCGGAGTTCTGATGGGATCCGGTGCATTAGTGCTGGTATGATCGCACCCGAAATACTGTCCATGCTTATTGCTTGTATGTCTTAAAAGACACAGAACCTCCTTTGTTTTCGTACGCGAGACGTGGGACCCACGTGACCGATCGGCTCCGTTCCAAAAATACGAAGACCATGAACCATGAAACGGAGGCCACCCGAGCATAGAAATAGCAAGAAAAAAAAAACAAAAAAAAACCGCACGTAAAATCTAAAAAAACGCAAACGGACAACGAAAAAGTGGGGGTGCAACACGAGGACTTCCCAGGGGGTCACCCATCCTAGTACTACTCTCGCCCACGCACGCTTAACTGCGGAGTTTTGATGGGATCCGGTGCATTAGTGCTGGTATGATCGCACCCGAAATACTATCCATGCTTATTGCTTTTATGTCTTAAAAGACGCAGAACCTCCTTTGTTTTCGTACGCGAGGCGTGGAACCCACGTGACCGATCGGCTCCGTTCCAAAAATACGAAAACCATCAACCATGAAGCGGAGGCCACCCGAGCATAGAAATAGCAAGAAAGAAAAAAAACAAAAAAAAACCGCACGTAAAATCTAAAAAAACGCAAACGGACAACGAAAAAGGAGGGTGCAACACGAGGACTTCCCAGGGGGTCACCCATCCTAGTACTACTCTCGCCCAAGCACGCTTAACTGCGGAGTTCTGATGGGATCCGGTGCATTAGTGCTGGTATGATCGCACCCGAAATACTATCCATGCTTATTGCTTGTATGTCTTAAAAGACGCAGAACCTCCTTTGTTTTCGTACGCGAGACGTGGGACCCACGTGACCGATCGGCTCCGTTCCAAAAATACGAAGACCATGAACCATGAAACGGAGGCCACCCGAGCATAGAAATAGCAAGAAAGAAAAAAAAACAAAAAAAAACCGCACGTAAAATCTAAAAAAACGCAAACGGACAACGAAAAAGGGGGGTGCAACACGAGGACTTCCCAGGGGGTCACCCATCCTAGTACTACTCTCGCCCAAGCACGCTTAACTGCGGAGTTCTGATGGGATCCAGTGCATTAGTGCTGGTATGATCGCACCCAAAATACTATCCATGCTTATTGCTTGTATGTCTTAAAAGACGCAGAAACTCCTTTGTTTTCGTACGCGAGGCGTGGGACCCACGTGACCGATCAGCTCCGTTCCAAAAATACGAAGACCATCAACCATGAAGCGGAGGCCACCCGAGCATAGAAATAGCAAGAAAGAAAAAAAAACAAAAAAAAACCGCACGTAAAATCTAAAAAAACGCAAACGGACAACGAAAAAGGGGGGTGCAACACGAGGACTTCTCAGGGGGTCACCCATCCTAGTACTACTCTCGCCCAAGCACGCTAAACTGCGGAGTTCTGATGGGATCCGGTGCATTAGTGCTGGTATGATCGCACCCAAAATACTATCCATGCTTATTGCTTGTATGTCTTAAAAGACGCAGAAACTCCTTTGTTTTCGTACGCGAGGCGTGGGACCCACGTGACCGATCAGCTCCGTTCCAAAAATACGAAGACCATCAACCATGAAGCGGAGGCCACCCGAGCATAGAAATAGCAAGAAAGAAAAAAAAACAAAAAAAAAACCGCACGTAAAATCTAAAAAAACGCAAACGGACAACGAAAAAGGGGGGTGCAACACGAGGACTTCCCATGGGGTCACCCATCCTAGTACTACTCTCGCCCAAGCACGCTTAACTGCGGAGTTCTGATGGGATCCGGTGCATTAGTGCTGGTATGATCACACCCGAAATACTGTCCATGCTTAGTGCTTGTATGTCTTAAAAGACACAGAACCTCCTTTGTTTTCGTACGCGAGGCGTGGGACCCACGTGACCGATCGGCTCCGTTCCAAAAATACGAAGACCATGAACCATGAAGCGGAGGCCACCCGAGCATAGAAATAGCAAGAAAAAAAAAACAAAAAAAAAACCGCACGTAAAATCTAAAAAAACGCAAACGGACAACGAAAAAGGGGGGGTGCAACACGAGGACTTCCCAGGGGGTCACCCATCCTAGTACTACTCTCGCCCAAGCACGCTTAACTGCGGAGTTCTGATGGGATCCGGTGCATTAGTGCTGGTATGATCGCACCCGAAATACAATCCATGCTTATTGCTTGTATGTCTTAAAAGACGCAGAACCTCCTTTGTTTTCGTACGCGAGGCGTGGGACCCACGTGACCGATCGGCTCCGTTCCAAAAATACGAAGACCATGAACCATGAAGCGGAGGCCACCCGAGCATAGAAATAGCAAGAAAGAAAAAAAAACAAAAAAAAACCGCACGTAAAATCTAAAAAAACGCAAACGGACAACGAAAAAGGGGGGTGCAACACGAGGACTTCCCAGGGGGTCACCCATCCTAGTACTACTCTCGCCCAAACACGCTTAACTGCGGAGTTCTGATGGGATCCGGTGCATTAGTGCTGGTATGATCGCACCCGAAATACTATCCATGCTTATTGTTTGTATGTCTTAAAAGACGCAGAACCTCCTTTGTTTTCGTACGCGAGGCGTGGGACCCACGTGACCGATCGGCTCCGTTCCAAAAATACGAAGACCATGAACCATGAAACGGAGGCCACCCGAGCATAGAAATAGCAAGAAAGAAAAAAAACAAAAAAAAAACCGCACGTAAAATCTAAAAAAACGCAAACGGACAACGAAAAAAGGGGGTGCAACACGAGGACTTCCCAGGGGGTCACCCATCCTAGTACTACTCTCGCCCAAGCACGCTTAACTGCGAAGTTCTGATGGGATCCGGTGCATTAGTGCTGGTATGATCGCACCCGAAATACTATCCATGCTTATTGCTTGTATGTCTTAAAAGACGCAGAACCTCCTTTGTTTTCGTACGCGAGGCGTGGAACCCACGTGACCGATCGGCTCCGTTCCAAAAATACGAAAACCATCAACCATGAAGCGGAGGCCACCCGAGCATAGAAATAGCAAGAAAGAAAAAAAAACAAAAAAAAAACCGCACGTAAAATCTAAAAAAACGCAAACAGACAACGAAAAAGGGGGGTGCAACACGAGGACTTCCCAGGGGGTCACCCATCCTAGTACTACTCTCGCCCAAGCACGCTTAACTGCGGAGTTCTGATGGGTTCCGGTGCATTAGTGCTGGTATGATCGCACCCGAAATACTATCCATGCTTATTGCTTGTATGTCTTAAAAGACGCAGAACCTCCTTTGTTTTCGTACGCGAGGCGTGGGACCCACGTGACCGATCGGCTCCGTTCCAAAAATACGAAGACCATGAACCATGAAACGGAGGCCACCCGAGCATAGAAATAGCAAGAAAGAAAAAAAACAAAAAAAAAAACCGCACGTAAAATCTAAAAAAACGCAAACGGACAACGAAAAAAGGGGGTGCAACACGAGGACTTCCCAGGGGGTCACCCATCCTAGTACTACTCTCGCCCAAGCACGCTTAACTGCGAAGTTCTGATGGGATCCGGTGCATTAGTGCTGGTATGATCGCACCCGAAATACTATCCATGCTTATTGCTTGTATGTCTTAAAAGACGCAGAACCTCCTTTGTTTTCGTACGCGAGGCGTGGAACCCACGTGACCGATCGGCTCCGTTCCAAAAATACGAAAACCATCAACCATGAAGCGGAGGCCACCCGAGCATAGAAATAGCAAGAAAGAAAAAAAAAACAAAAAAAAAACCGCACGTAAAATCTAAAAAAACGCAAACGGACAACGAAAAAGGGGGGTGCAACACGAGGACTTCCCAAGGGGTCACCCATCCTAGTACTACTCTCGCCCAAGTACGCTTAACTGCGGAGTTCTGATAGGATCCGGTGCATTAGTGCTGGTATGATCGCACCCGAAATACTATCCATGCTTATTGCTTGTATGTCTTAAAAGACGCAGAACCTCCTTTGTTTTCGTACGCGAGGCGTGGGACCCACGTGACCGATCGGCTCTGTTCCAAAAATACGAAGACCATGAACCATGAAACGGAGGCCACCCGAGCATAGAAATAGCAAGAAAGAAAAAAAAACAAAAAAAAAACCGCACGTAAAATCTAAAAAAACGCAAACGGACAACGAAAAAGGGGGGTGCAACACGAGGACTTCCCAGGGGGTCACCCATCCTAGTACTACTCTCGCCCAAGCACGCTTAACTGCGGAGTTCTGATGGGATTCGGTGCATTAGTGCTGGTATGATCGCACCCAAAATACTATCCATGCTTATTGCTTGTATGTCTTAAAAGACGCAGAAACTCCTTTGTTTTCGTACGCGAGGCGTGGGACCCACGTGACCGATCAGCTCCGTTCCAAAAATACGAAGACCATCAACCATGAAGCGGAGGCCACCCGAGCATAGAAATAGCAAGAAAGAAAAAAAAACAAAAAAAAACCGCACGTAAAATCTAAAAAAACGCAAACGGACAACGAAAAAGGGGGTGCAACACGAGGACTTCCCAGGGGGTCACCCATCCTAGTACTACTCTCGCCCAAGCACGCTTAACTGCGGAGTTCTGATGGGATCCGGTGCATTAGTGCTGGTATGATCGCACCCGAAATACTGTCCATGCTTATTGCTTGTATGTCTTAAAAGACACAGAACCTCCTTTGTTTTCGTACGCGAGGCGTGGGACCTACGTGACCGATCGGTTCCGTTCCAAAAATACGAAGACCATGAACCATGAAACGGAGGGCACCCGAGCATAGAAATAGCAAGAAAGAAAAAAAAAACAAAAAAAAAACCGCACGTAAAATCTAAAAAAACGCAAACGGACAACGAAAAAGGGGGGTGCAACACGAGGACTTCCCAGGGGGTCACCCATCCTAGTACTACTCTCGCCCAAGCATGCTTAACTGCGGAGTTCTGATGTGATCCGGTGCATTAGTGCTGGTATGATCGCACCCGAAATACTATCCATGCTTATTGCTTGTATGTCTTAAAAGACGGAGAACCTCCTTTGTTTTCGTACGCGAGGCGTGGGACCCACGTGACCGATCGGCTCCGTTCCAAAAATACGAAGACCATGAACCATGAAACGGAGGCCACCCGAGCATAGAAATAGCAAGAAAGAAAAAAAAAACAAAAAAAAAACCGCACGTAAAATCTAAAAAAACGCAAACGGACAACGAAAAAGGGGGGTGCAACACGAGGACTTCCCAGGGGGTCACCCATCCTAGTACTACTCTCGCCCAAGCACGCTTAACTGCGGAGTTCTGATGGGATCCGGTGCATTAGTGCTGGTATGATCGCACCCGAAATACTATCCATGCTTATTGCTTGTATGTCTTAAAAGACGGAGAACCTCCTTTGTTTTCGTACGCGAGGCGTGGGACCCACGTGACCGATCGGCTCCGTTCCAAAAATACGAAAACCATCAACCATGAAGCGGAGGCCACCCGAGCATAGAAATAGCAAGAAAGAAAAAAAAACAAAAAAAAACCGCACGTAAAATCTAAAAAAACGCAAACGGACAACGAAAAAGGGGGGTGCAACACGAGGACTTCCCAGGGGGTCACCCATCCTAGTACTACTCTCGCCCAAGTACGCTTAACTGCGGAGTTCTGATAGGATCCGGTGCATTAGTGCTGGTATGATCGCACCCGAAATACTATCCATGCTTATTGCTTGTATGTCTTAAAAGACGCAGAACCTCCTTTGTTTTCGTACGCGAGGCGTGGGACCCACGTGACCGATCGGCTCCGTTCCAAAAATACGAAGACCATGAACCATGAAACGGAGGTCACCCGAGCATAGAAATAGCAAGAAAGAAAAAAAAAGAAAAAAAAAACCGCACGTAAAATCTAAAAAAACGCAAACGGACAACGAAAAAGGGGGGTGCAACACGAGGACTTCCCAGGGGGTCACCCATCCTAGTACTACTCTCGCCCAAGCACGCTTAACTGCGGAGTTCTGATGGGATTCGGTGCATTAGTGCTGGTATGATCGCACCCAAAATACTATCCATGCTTATTGCTTGTATGTCTTAAAAGACGCAGAAACTCCTTTGTTTTCGTACGCGAGGCGTGGGACCCACGTGACCGATCGGCTCCGTTCCAAAAATACGACAACCATCAACCATGAAGCGGAGGCCACCCGAGCATAGAAATAGCAAGAAAGAAAAAAAAACAAAAAAAAACCGCACGTAAAATCTAAAAAAACGCAAACGGACAACGAAAAAGGGGGGTGCAACACGAGGACTTCCCAGGGGGTCACCCATCCTAGTACTACTCTCGCCCAAGCACACTTAACTGCGGAGTTCTGATAGGATCCGGTGCATTAGTGCTGGTATGATCGCACCCGAAATACTATCCATGCTTATTGCTTGTATGTCTTAAAAGACGCAGAACCTCCTTTGTTTTCGTACGCGAGGCGTGGGACCCACGTGACCGATCGGCTCCGTTCCAAAAATACGAAGACCATGAACCATGAAGCGGAGGCCACCCGAGCATAGAAATAGCAAGAAAGAAAAAAAAAACAAAAAAAAACCGCACGTAAAATCTAAAAAAACGCAAACGGACAACGAAAAAGGGGGGTGCAACACGAGGACTTCCCAGGGGGTCACCCATCCTAGTACTACTCTCGCCCAAGCACGCTTAACTGCGGAGTTCTGATGGGATCCGGTGCATTAATGCTGGTATGATCGCACCCGAAATACTATCCATGCTTATTGCTTGTATGTCTTAAAAGAC
Source organism: Lactuca virosa (assembly GCF_052849685.1). NCBI lineage: Eukaryota > Viridiplantae > Streptophyta > Magnoliopsida > Asterales > Asteraceae > Lactuca > Lactuca virosa. The sequence continues at coordinate 263,023,261 of NC_136426.1, read as the reverse complement.
GCAGAACCTCCTTTGTTTTCGTACGCGAGGCGTGGGACCCACGTGACCGATCTGTTCCGTTCCAAAAATACGAAGACCATGAACCATGAAACGGAGGCCACCCGAGCATAGAAATAGCAAGAAAGAAAAAAAAAACAAAAAAAAAACCGCACGTAAAATCTAAAAAAACGCAAACGGACAACGAAAAAGGGGGGTGCAACACGAGGACTTCCCAAGGGGTCACCCATCCTAGTACTACTCTCGCCCAAGCACGCTTAACTGCGGAGTTCTGATGGGATCCGGTGCATTAGTGCTGGTATGATCGCACCCGAAATACAATCCATGCTTATTGCTTGTATGTCTTAAAAGACGCAGAACCTCCTTTGTTTTCGTACGCGAGGCGTGGGACCCACGTGACCGATCGGCTCCGTTCCAAAAATACGAAGACCATGAACCATGAAGCGGAGGCCACCCGAGCATAGAAATAGCAAGAAAGAAAAAAAAACAAAAAAAAACCGCACGTAAAATCTAAAAAAACGCAAACGGACAACGAAAAAGGGGGGTGCAACACGAGGACTTCCCAGGGGGTCACCCATCCTAGTACTACTCTCGCCCAAACACGCTTAACTGCGGAGTTCTGATGGGATCCGGTGCATTAGTGCTGGTATGATCGCACCCGAAATACTATCCATGCTTATTGTTTGTATGTCTTAAAAGACGCAGAACCTCCTTTGTTTTCGTACGCGAGGCGTGGGACCCACGTGACCGATCGGCTCCGTTCCAAAAATACGAAGACCATGAACCATGAAACGGAGGCCACCCGAGCATAGAAATAGCAAGAAAGAAAAAAAACAAAAAAAAAACCGCACGTAAAATCTAAAAAAACGCAAACGGACAACGAAAAAAGGGGGTGCAACACGAGGACTTCCCAGGGGGTCACCCATCCTAGTACTACTCTCGCCCAAGCACGCTTAACTGCGAAGTTCTGATGGGATCCGGTGCATTAGTGCTGGTATGATCGCACCCGAAATACTATCCATGCTTATTGCTTGTATGTCTTAAAAGACGCAGAACCTCCTTTGTTTTCGTACGCGAGGCGTGGAACCCACGTGACCGATCGGCTCCGTTCCAAAAATACGAAAACCATCAACCATGAAGCGGAGGCCACCCGAGCATAGAAATAGCAAGAAAGAAAAAAAAACAAAAAAAAAACCGCACGTAAAATCTAAAAAAACGCAAACAGACAACGAAAAAGGGGGGTGCAACACGAGGACTTCCCAGGGGGTCACCCATCCTAGTACTACTCTCGCCCAAGCACGCTTAACTGCGGAGTTCTGATGGGTTCCGGTGCATTAGTGCTGGTATGATCGCACCCGAAATACTATCCATGCTTATTGCTTGTATGTCTTAAAAGACGCAGAACCTCCTTTGTTTTCGTACGCGAGGCGTGGGACCCACGTGACCGATCGGCTCCGTTCCAAAAATACGAAGACCATGAACCATGAAACGGAGGCCACCCGAGCATAGAAATAGCAAGAAAGAAAAAAAACAAAAAAAAAAACCGCACGTAAAATCTAAAAAAACGCAAACGGACAACGAAAAAAGGGGGTGCAACACGAGGACTTCCCAGGGGGTCACCCATCCTAGTACTACTCTCGCCCAAGCACGCTTAACTGCGAAGTTCTGATGGGATCCGGTGCATTAGTGCTGGTATGATCGCACCCGAAATACTATCCATGCTTATTGCTTGTATGTCTTAAAAGACGCAGAACCTCCTTTGTTTTCGTACGCGAGGCGTGGAACCCACGTGACCGATCGGCTCCGTTCCAAAAATACGAAAACCATCAACCATGAAGCGGAGGCCACCCGAGCATAGAAATAGCAAGAAAGAAAAAAAAAACAAAAAAAAAAACCGCACGTAAAATCTAAAAAAACGCAAACGGACAACGAAAAAGGGGGGTGCAACACGAGGACTTCCCAAGGGGTCACCCATCCTAGTACTACTCTCGCCCAAGTACGCTTAACTGCGGAGTTCTGATAGGATCCGGTGCATTAGTGCTGGTATGATCGCACCCGAAATACTATCCATGCTTATTGCTTGTATGTCTTAAAAGACGCAGAACCTCCTTTGTTTTCGTACGCGAGGCGTGGGACCCACGTGACCGATCGGCTCTGTTCCAAAAATACGAAGACCATGAACCATGAAACGGAGGCCACCCGAGCATAGAAATAGCAAGAAAGAAAAAAAAACAAAAAAAAAACCGCACGTAAAATCTAAAAAAACGCAAACGGACAACGAAAAAGGGGGGTGCAACACGAGGACTTCCCAGGGGGTCACCCATCCTAGTACTACTCTCGCCCAAGCACGCTTAACTGCGGAGTTCTGATGGGATTCGGTGCATTAGTGCTGGTATGATCGCACCCAAAATACTATCCATGCTTATTGCTTGTATGTCTTAAAAGACGCAGAAACTCCTTTGTTTTCGTACGCGAGGCGTGGGACCCACGTGACCGATCAGCTCCGTTCCAAAAATACGAAGACCATCAACCATGAAGCGGAGGCCACCCGAGCATAGAAATAGCAAGAAAGAAAAAAAAACAAAAAAAAACCGCACGTAAAATCTAAAAAAACGCAAACGGACAACGAAAAAGGGGGTGCAACACGAGGACTTCCCAGGGGGTCACCCATCCTAGTACTACTCTCGCCCAAGCACGCTTAACTGCGGAGTTCTGATGGGATCCGGTGCATTAGTGCTGGTATGATCGCACCCGAAATACTGTCCATGCTTATTGCTTGTATGTCTTAAAAGACACAGAACCTCCTTTGTTTTCGTACGCGAGGCGTGGGACCTACGTGACCGATCGGTTCCGTTCCAAAAATACGAAGACCATGAACCATGAAACGGAGGGCACCCGAGCATAGAAATAGCAAGAAAGAAAAAAAAAACAAAAAAAAAACCGCACGTAAAATCTAAAAAAACGCAAACGGACAACGAAAAAGGGGGGTGCAACACGAGGACTTCCCAGGGGGTCACCCATCCTAGTACTACTCTCGCCCAAGCATGCTTAACTGCGGAGTTCTGATGTGATCCGGTGCATTAGTGCTGGTATGATCGCACCCGAAATACTATCCATGCTTATTGCTTGTATGTCTTAAAAGACGGAGAACCTCCTTTGTTTTCGTACGCGAGGCGTGGGACCCACGTGACCGATCGGCTCCGTTCCAAAAATACGAAGACCATGAACCATGAAACGGAGGCCACCCGAGCATAGAAATAGCAAGAAAGAAAAAAAAAACAAAAAAAAAACCGCACGTAAAATCTAAAAAAACGCAAACGGACAACGAAAAAGGGGGGTGCAACACGAGGACTTCCCAGGGGGTCACCCATCCTAGTACTACTCTCGCCCAAGCACGCTTAACTGCGGAGTTCTGATGGGATCCGGTGCATTAGTGCTGGTATGATCGCACCCGAAATACTATCCATGCTTATTGCTTGTATGTCTTAAAAGACGGAGAACCTCCTTTGTTTTCGTACGCGAGGCGTGGGACCCACGTGACCGATCGGCTCCGTTCCAAAAATACGAAAACCATCAACCATGAAGCGGAGGCCACCCGAGCATAGAAATAGCAAGAAAGAAAAAAAAACAAAAAAAAACCGCACGTAAAATCTAAAAAAACGCAAACGGACAACGAAAAAGGGGGGTGCAACACGAGGACTTCCCAGGGGGTCACCCATCCTAGTACTACTCTCGCCCAAGTACGCTTAACTGCGGAGTTCTGATAGGATCCGGTGCATTAGTGCTGGTATGATCGCACCCGAAATACTATCCATGCTTATTGCTTGTATGTCTTAAAAGACGCAGAACCTCCTTTGTTTTCGTACGCGAGGCGTGGGACCCACGTGACCGATCGGCTCCGTTCCAAAAATACGAAGACCATGAACCATGAAACGGAGGTCACCCGAGCATAGAAATAGCAAGAAAGAAAAAAAAAGAAAAAAAAAACCGCACGTAAAATCTAAAAAAACGCAAACGGACAACGAAAAAGGGGGGTGCAACACGAGGACTTCCCAGGGGGTCACCCATCCTAGTACTACTCTCGCCCAAGCACGCTTAACTGCGGAGTTCTGATGGGATTCGGTGCATTAGTGCTGGTATGATCGCACCCAAAATACTATCCATGCTTATTGCTTGTATGTCTTAAAAGACGCAGAAACTCCTTTGTTTTCGTACGCGAGGCGTGGGACCCACGTGACCGATCGGCTCCGTTCCAAAAATACGACAACCATCAACCATGAAGCGGAGGCCACCCGAGCATAGAAATAGCAAGAAAGAAAAAAAAACAAAAAAAAACCGCACGTAAAATCTAAAAAAACGCAAACGGACAACGAAAAAGGGGGGTGCAACACGAGGACTTCCCAGGGGGTCACCCATCCTAGTACTACTCTCGCCCAAGCACACTTAACTGCGGAGTTCTGATAGGATCCGGTGCATTAGTGCTGGTATGATCGCACCCGAAATACTATCCATGCTTATTGCTTGTATGTCTTAAAAGACGCAGAACCTCCTTTGTTTTCGTACGCGAGGCGTGGGACCCACGTGACCGATCGGCTCCGTTCCAAAAATACGAAGACCATGAACCATGAAGCGGAGGCCACCCGAGCATAGAAATAGCAAGAAAGAAAAAAAAAACAAAAAAAAACCGCACGTAAAATCTAAAAAAACGCAAACGGACAACGAAAAAGGGGGGTGCAACACGAGGACTTCCCAGGGGGTCACCCATCCTAGTACTACTCTCGCCCAAGCACGCTTAACTGCGGAGTTCTGATGGGATCCGGTGCATTAATGCTGGTATGATCGCACCCGAAATACTATCCATGCTTATTGCTTGTATGTCTTAAAAGACGCAGAACCTCCTTTGTTTTCGTACGCGAGGCGTGGGACCCACGTGACCGATCTGTTCCGTTCCAAAAATACGAAGACCATGAACCATGAAACGGAGGCCACCCGAGCATAGAAATAGCAAGAAAGAAAAAAAAAACAAAAAAAAAACCGCACGTAAAATCTAAAAAAACGCAAACGGACAACGAAAAAGGGGGGTGCAACACGAGGACTTCCCAAGGGGTCACCCATCCTAGTACTACTCTCGCCCAAGCACGCTTAACTGCGGAGTTCTGATGGGATCCGGTGCATTAGTGCTGGTATGATCGCACCCGAAATACAATCCATGCTTATTGCTTGTATGTCTTAAAAGACGCAGAACCTCCTTTGTTTTCGTACGCGAGGCGTGGGACCCACGTGACCGATCGGCTCCGTTCCAAAAATACGAAGACCATGAACCATGAAGCGGAGGCCACCCGAGCATAGAAATAGCAAGAAAGAAAAAAAAACAAAAAAAAACCGCACGTAAAATCTAAAAAAACGCAAACGGACAACGAAAAAGGGGGGTGCAACACGAGGACTTCCCAGGGGGTCACCCATCCTAGTACTACTCTCGCCCAAACACGCTTAACTGCGGAGTTCTGATGGGATCCGGTGCATTAGTGCTGGTATGATCGCACCCGAAATACTATCCATGCTTATTGTTTGTATGTCTTAAAAGACGCAGAACCTCCTTTGTTTTCGTACGCGAGGCGTGGGACCCACGTGACCGATCGGCTCCGTTCCAAAAATACGAAGACCATGAACCATGAAACGGAGGCCACCCGAGCATAGAAATAGCAAGAAAGAAAAAAAACAAAAAAAAAACCGCACGTAAAATCTAAAAAAACGCAAACGGACAACGAAAAAAGGGGGTGCAACACGAGGACTTCCCAGGGGGTCACCCATCCTAGTACTACTCTCGCCCAAGCACGCTTAACTGCGAAGTTCTGATGGGATCCGGTGCATTAGTGCTGGTATGATCGCACCCGAAATACTATCCATGCTTATTGCTTGTATGTCTTAAAAGACGCAGAACCTCCTTTGTTTTCGTACGCGAGGCGTGGAACCCACGTGACCGATCGGCTCCGTTCCAAAAATACGAAAACCATCAACCATGAAGCGGAGGCCACCCGAGCATAGAAATAGCAAGAAAGAAAAAAAAACAAAAAAAAAACCGCACGTAAAATCTAAAAAAACGCAAACAGACAACGAAAAAGGGGGGTGCAACACGAGGACTTCCCAGGGGGTCACCCATCCTAGTACTACTCTCGCCCAAGCACGCTTAACTGCGGAGTTCTGATGGGTTCCGGTGCATTAGTGCTGGTATGATCGCACCCGAAATACTATCCATGCTTATTGCTTGTATGTCTTAAAAGACGCAGAACCTCCTTTGTTTTCGTACGCGAGGCGTGGGACCCACGTGACCGATCGGCTCCGTTCCAAAAATACGAAGACCATGAACCATGAAACGGAGGCCACCCGAGCATAGAAATAGCAAGAAAGAAAAAAAACAAAAAAAAAACCGCACGTAAAATCTAAAAAAACGCAAACGGACAACGAAAAAAGGGGGTGCAACACGAGGACTTCCCAGGGGGTCACCCATCCTAGTACTACTCTCGCCCAACCACGCTTAACTGCGAAGTTCTGATGGGATCCGGTGCATTAGTGCTGGTATGATCGCACCCGAAATACTATCCATGCTTATTGCTTGTATGTCTTAAAAGACGCAGAACCTCCTTTGTTTTCGTACGCGAGGCGTGGAACCCACGTGACCGATCGGCTCCGTTCCAAAAATACGAAAACCATCAACCATGAAGCGGAGGCCACCCGAGCATAGAAATAGCAAGAAAGAAAAAAAAAACAAAAAAAAAAACCGCACGTAAAATCTAAAAAAACGCAAACGGACAACGAAAAAGGGGGGTGCAACACGAGGACTTCCCAAGGGGTCACCCATCCTAGTACTACTCTCGCCCAAGTACGCTTAACTGCGGAGTTCTGATAGGATCCGGTGCATTAGTGCTGGTATGATCGCACCCGAAATACTATCCATGCTTATTGCTTGTATGTCTTAAAAGACGCAGAACCTCCTTTGTTTTCGTACGCGAGGCGTGGGACCCACGTGACCGATCGGCTCTGTTCCAAAAATACGAAGACCATGAACCATGAAACGGAGGCCACCCGAGCATAGAAATAGCAAGAAAGAAAAAAAAACAAAAAAAAAACCGCACGTAAAATCTAAAAAAACGCAAACGGACAACGAAAAAGGGGGGTGCAACACGAGTACTTCCCAGGGGGTCACCCATCCTAGTACTACTCTCGCCCAAGCACGCTTAACTGCGGAGTTCTGATGGGATCCGATGCATTAGTGCTGGTATGATCGCACCCGAAATACTATCCATGCTTATTGCTTGTATTTCTTAAAAGACGCAGAACCTCCTTTGTTTTCGTACGCGAAACGTGGGACCCACGTGACCGATCGGCTCCGTTCCAAAAATACGAAGACCATGAACCATGAAACGGAGGCCACCCGAGCATAGAAATAGCAAGAAAGAAAAAAAAAACAAAAAAAAAAACCGCACGTAAAATCTAAAAAAACGCAAACGGACAACGAAAAAGGGGGGTGCAACACGAGGACTTCCCATGGGGTCACCCATCCTAGTACTACTCTCGCCCAAGCACGCTTAACTGCGGAGTTCTGATGGGATCCGGTGCATTAGTGCTGGTATGATCGCACCCGAAATACTATCCATGCTTATTGCTTGTATGTCTTAAAAGACGCAGAACCTCCTTTGTTTTCGTACGCGCGGCGTGGGACCCACGTGACCGATCGGCTCCGTTCCAAAAATACGAAGACCATGAACCATGAAACGGAGGCCACCCGAGCATAGAAATAGCAAGAAAGAAAAAAAAAACAAAAAAAAACCGCACGTAAAATCTAAAAAAACGCAAACGGACAACGAAAAAGGCGGGTGCAACACGAGGACTTCCCAGGGGGTCACCCATCCTAGTACTACTCTCGCCCAAGCACGCTTAACTGCGCAGTTCTGATAGGATCCGGTGCATTAGTGCTGGTATGATCGCACCCAAAATACTATCCATGCTTATTGCTTGTATGTCTTAAAAGACGCAAAAACTCCTTTGTTTTCGTACGCGAGGCGTGGGACCCACGTGACCGATCAGCTCCGTTCCAAAAATACGAAGACCATCAACCATGAAGCGGAGGCCACCCGAGCATAGAAATAGCAAGAAAGAAAAAAAAACAAAAAAAAACCGCACGTAAAATCTAAAAAAACGCAAACGGACAACGAAAAAGGGGGGTGCAACACGAGGACTTCCCAGGGGGTCACCCATCCTAGTACTACTCTCGCCCAAGCACGCTAAACTGCGGAGTTCTGATGGGATCCGGTGCATTAGTGCTGGTATGATCGCACCCAAAATACTATCCATGCTTATTGCTTGTATGTCTTAAAAGACGCAGAAACTCCTTTGTTTTCGTACGCGAGGCGTGGGACCCACGTGACCGATCAGCTCCGTTCCAAAAATACGAAGACCATCAACCATGAAGCGGAGGCCACCCGAGCATAGAAATAGCAAGAAAGAAAAAAAAACAAAAAAAAACCGCACGTAAAATCTAAAAAAACGCAAACGGACAACGAAAAAGGGGGGTGCAACACGAGGACTTCCCATGGGGTCACCCATCCTAGTACTACTCTCGCCCAAGCACGCTTAACTGCGGAGTTCTGATGGGATCCGGTGCATTAGTGCTGGTATGATCGCACCCGAAATACTGTCCATGCTTATTGCTTGTATGTCTTAAAAGACACAGAACCTCCTTTGTTTTCGTACGCGAGACGTGGGACCCACGTGACCGATCGGCTCCGTTCCAAAAATACGAAGACCATGAACCATGAAACGGAGGCCACCCGAGCATAGAAATAGCAAGAAAAAAAAAACAAAAAAAAACCGCACGTAAAATCTAAAAAAACGCAAACGGACAACGAAAAAGTGGGGGTGCAACACGAGGACTTCCCAGGGGGTCACCCATCCTAGTACTACTCTCGCCCACGCACGCTTAACTGCGGAGTTTTGATGGGATCCGGTGCATTAGTGCTGGTATGATCGCACCCGAAATACTATCCATGCTTATTGCTTTTATGTCTTAAAAGACGCAGAACCTCCTTTGTTTTCGTACGCGAGGCGTGGAACCCACGTGACCGATCGGCTCCGTTCCAAAAATACGAAAACCATCAACCATGAAGCGGAGGCCACCCGAGCATAGAAATAGCAAGAAAGAAAAAAAACAAAAAAAAACCGCACGTAAAATCTAAAAAAACGCAAACGGACAACGAAAAAGGAGGGTGCAACACGAGGACTTCCCAGGGGGTCACCCATCCTAGTACTACTCTCGCCCAAGCACGCTTAACTGCGGAGTTCTGATGGGATCCGGTGCATTAGTGCTGGTATGATCGCACCCGAAATACTATCCATGCTTATTGCTTGTATGTCTTAAAAGACGCAGAACCTCCTTTGTTTTCGTACGCGAGACGTGGGACCCACGTGACCGATCGGCTCCGTTCCAAAAATACGAAGACCATGAACCATGAAACGGAGGCCACCCGAGCATAGAAATAGCAAGAAAGAAAAAAAAACAAAAAAAAAACCGCACGTAAAATCTAAAAAAACGCAAACGGACAACGAAAAAGGGGGGTGCAACACGAGGACTTCCCATGGGGTCACTCATCCTAGTACTACTCTCGCCCAAGCACGCTTAACTGCGGAGTTCTGATGGGATCCGATGCATTAGTGCTGGTATGATCGCACCCGAAATAATGTCCATGCTTATTGCTTGTATGTCTTAAAAGACACAGAACCTCCTTTGTTTTCGTACGCGAGGCGTGGGACCCACGTGACCGATCGGCTCCGTTCCAAAAATACGAAAACCATCAACCATGAAGCGGAGGCCACCCGAGCATAGAAATAGCAAGAAAGAAAAAAAAAACAAAAAAAAACCGCACGTAAAATCTAAAAAAACGCAAACGGACAACGAAAAAGGGGGGTGCAACACGAGGACTTCCCAGGGGGTCACCCATCCTAGTACTACTCTCGCCCAAGCACGCTTAACTGCGGAGTTCTGATAGGATCCGGTGCATTAGTGCTGGTATGATCGCACCCGAAATACTATCCATGCTTATTGCTTGTATGTCTTAAAAGACGCAGAACCTCCTTTGTTTTCGTACGCGAGGCGTGGGACCCACGTGACCGATCGGCTCCGTTCCAAAAATACGAAGACCATGAACCATGAAACGGAGGCCACCCGAGCATAGAAATAGCAAGAAAGAAAAAAAAAACAAAAAAAAACCGCACGTAAAATCTAAAAAAACGCAAACGGACAACGAAAAAGGGGGGTGCAACACGAGGACTTCCCAGGGGGTCACCCATCCTAGTACTACTCTCGCCCAACCACGCTTAACTGCGGAGTTCTGATGGGATCCAGTGCATTAGTGCTGGTATGATCGCACCCAAAATACTATCCATGCTTATTGCTTGTATGTCTTAAAAGACGCAGAAACTCCTTTGTTTTCGTACGCGAGGCGTGGGACCCACGTGACCGATCAGCTCCGTTCCAAAAATACGAAGACCATCAACCATGAAGCGGAGGCCACCCGAGCATAGAAATAGCAAGAAAGAAAAAAAAACAAAAAAAAACCGCACGTAAAATCTAAAAAAACGCAAACGGACAACGAAAAAGGGGGGTGCAACACGAGGACTTCTCAGGGGGTCACCCATCCTAGTACTACTCTCGCCCAAGCACGCTAAACTGCGGAGTTCTGATGGGATCCGGTGCATTAGTGCTGGTATGATCGCACCCAAAATACTATCCATGCTTATTGCTTGTATGTCTTAAAAGACGCAGAAACTCCTTTGTTTTCGTACGCGAGGCGTGGGACCCACGTGACCGATCAGCTCCGTTCCAAAAATACGAAGACCATCAACCATGAAGCGGAGGCCACCCGAGCATAGAAATAGCAAGAAAGAAAAAAAAACAAAAAAAAAACCGCACGTAAAATCTAAAAAAACGCAAACGGACAACGAAAAAGGGGGGTGCAACACGAGGACTTCCCATGGGGTCACCCATCCTAGTACTACTCTCGCCCAAGCACGCTTAACTGCGGAGTTCTGATGGGATCCGGTGCATTAGTGCTGGTATGATCACACCCGAAATACTGTCCATGCTTAGTGCTTGTATGTCTTAAAAGACACAGAACCTCCTTTGTTTTCGTACGCGAGGCGTGGGACCCACGTGACCGATCGGCTCCGTTCCAAAAATACGAAGACCATGAACCATGAAGCGGAGGCCACCCGAGCATAGAAATAGCAAGAAAAAAAAAACAAAAAAAAAACCGCACGTAAAATCTAAAAAAACGCAAACGGACAACGAAAAAGGGGGGGTGCAACACGAGGACTTCCCAGGGGGTCACCCATCCTAGTACTACTCTCGCCCAAGCACGCTTAACTGCGGAGTTCTGATGGGATCCGGTGCATTAGTGCTGGTATGATCGCACCCGAAATACAATCCATGCTTATTGCTTGTATGTCTTAAAAGACGCAGAACCTCCTTTGTTTTCGTACGCGAGGCGTGGGACCCACGTGACCGATCGGCTCCGTTCCAAAAATACGAAGACCATGAACCATGAAGCGGAGGCCACCCGAGCATAGAAATAGCAAGAAAGAAAAAAAAACAAAAAAAAACCGCACGTAAAATCTAAAAAAACGCAAACGGACAACGAAAAAGGGGGGTGCAACACGAGGACTTCCCAGGGGGTCACCCATCCTAGTACTACTCTCGCCCAAACACGCTTAACTGCGGAGTTCTGATGGGATCCGGTGCATTAGTGCTGGTATGATCGCACCCGAAATACTATCCATGCTTATTGTTTGTATGTCTTAAAAGACGCAGAACCTCCTTTGTTTTCGTACGCGAGGCGTGGGACCCACGTGACCGATCGGCTCCGTTCCAAAAATACGAAGACCATGAACCATGAAACGGAGGCCACCCGAGCATAGAAATAGCAAGAAAGAAAAAAAACAAAAAAAAAACCGCACGTAAAATCTAAAAAAACGCAAACGGACAACGAAAAAAGGGGGTGCAACACGAGGACTTCCCAGGGGGTCACCCATCCTAGTACTACTCTCGCCCAAGCACGCTTAACTGCGAAGTTCTGATGGGATCCGGTGCATTAGTGCTGGTATGATCGCACCCGAAATACTATCCATGCTTATTGCTTGTATGTCTTAAAAGACGCAGAACCTCCTTTGTTTTCGTACGCGAGGCGTGGAACCCACGTGACCGATCGGCTCCGTTCCAAAAATACGAAAACCATCAACCATGAAGCGGAGGCCACCCGAGCATAGAAATAGCAAGAAAGAAAAAAAAACAAAAAAAAAACCGCACGTAAAATCTAAAAAAACGCAAACAGACAACGAAAAAGGGGGGTGCAACACGAGGACTTCCCAGGGGGTCACCCATCCTAGTACTACTCTCGCCCAAGCACGCTTAACTGCGGAGTTCTGATGGGTTCCGGTGCATTAGTGCTGGTATGATCGCACCCGAAATACTATCCATGCTTATTGCTTGTATGTCTTAAAAGACGCAGAACCTCCTTTGTTTTCGTACGCGAGGCGTGGGACCCACGTGACCGATCGGCTCCGTTCCAAAAATACGAAGACCATGAACCATGAAACGGAGGCCACCCGAGCATAGAAATAGCAAGAAAGAAAAAAAACAAAAAAAAAACCGCACGTAAAATCTAAAAAAACGCAAACGGACAACGAAAAAAGGGGGTGCAACACGAGGACTTCCCAGGGGGTCACCCATCCTAGTACTACTCTCGCCCAAGCACGCTTAACTGCGAAGTTCTGATGGGATCCGGTGCATTAGTGCTGGTATGATCGCACCCGAAATACTATCCATGCTTATTGCTTGTATGTCTTAAAAGACGCAGAACCTCCTTTGTTTTCGTACGCGAGGCGTGGAACCCACGTGACCGATCGGCTCCGTTCCAAAAATACGAAAACCATCAACCATGAAGCGGAGGCCACCCGAGCATAGAAATAGCAAGAAAGAAAAAAAAAACAAAAAAAAAAACCGCACGTAAAATCTAAAAAAACGCAAACGGACAACGAAAAAGGGGGGTGCAACACGAGGACTTCCCAAGGGGTCACCCATCCTAGTACTACTCTCGCCCAAGTACGCTTAACTGCGGAGTTCTGATAGGATCCGGTGCATTAGTGCTGGTATGATCGCACCCGAAATACTATCCATGCTTATTGCTTGTATGTCTTAAAAGACGCAGAACCTCCTTTGTTTTCGTACGCGAGGCGTGGGACCCACGTGACCGATCGGCTCTGTTCCAAAAATACGAAGACCATGAACCATGAAACGGAGGCCACCCGAGCATAGAAATAGCAAGAAAGAAAAAAAAACAAAAAAAAAACCGCACGTAAAATCTAAAAAAACGCAAACGGACAACGAAAAAGGGGGGTGCAACACGAGGACTTCCCAGGGGGTCACCCATCCTAGTACTACTCTCGCCCAAGCACGCTTAACTGCGGAGTTCTGATGGGATTCGGTGCATTAGTGCTGGTATGATCGCACCCAAAATACTATCCATGCTTATTGCTTGTATGTCTTAAAAGACGCAGAAACTCCTTTGTTTTCGTACGCGAGGCGTGGGACCCACGTGACCGATCAGCTCCGTTCAAAAAATACGAAGACCATCAACCATGAAGCGGAGGCCACCCGAGCATAGAAATAGCAAGAAAGAAAAAAAAACAAAAAAAAACCGCACGTAAAATCTAAAAAAACGCAAACGGACAACGAAAAAGGGGGTGCAACACGAGGACTTCCCAGGGGGTCACCCATCCTAGTACTACTCTCGCCCAAGCACGCTTAACTGCGGAGTTCTGATGGGATCCGGTGCATTAGTGCTGGTATGATCGCACCCGAAATACTGTCCATGCTTATTGCTTGTATGTCTTAAAAGACACAGAACCTCCTTTGTTTTCGTACGCGAGGCGTGGGACCTACGTGACCGATCGGTTCCGTTCCAAAAATACGAAGACCATGAACCATGAAACGGAGGGCACCCGAGCATAGAAATAGCAAGAAAGAAAAAAAAAACAAAAAAAAAACCGCACGTAAAATCTAAAAAAACGCAAACGGACAACGAAAAAGGGGGGTGCAACACGAGGACTTCCCAGGGGGTCACCCATCCTAGTACTACTCTCGCCCAAGCATGCTTAACTGCGGAGTTCTGATGTGATCCGGTGCATTAGTGCTGGTATGATCGCACCCGAAATACTATCCATGCTTATTGCTTGTATGTCTTAAAAGACGGAGAACCTCCTTTGTTTTCGTACGCGAGGCGTGGGACCCACGTGACCGATCGGCTCCGTTCCAAAAATACGAAGACCATGAACCATGAAACGGAGGCCACCCGAGCATAGAAATAGCAAGAAAGAAAAAAAAAACAAAAAAAAAACCGCACGTAAAATCTAAAAAAACGCAAACGGACAACGAAAAAGGGGGGTGCAACACGAGGACTTCCCAGGGGGTCACCCATCCTAGTACTACTCTCGCCCAAGCACGCTTAACTGCGGAGTTCTGATGGGATCCGGTGCATTAGTGCTGGTATGATCGCACCCGAAATACTATCCATGCTTATTGCTTGTATGTCTTAAAAGACGGAGAACCTCCTTTGTTTTCGTACGCGAGGCGTGGGACCCACGTGACCGATCGGCTCCGTTCCAAAAATACGAAAACCATCAACCATGAAGCGGAGGCCACCCGAGCATAGAAATAGCAAGAAAGAAAAAAAAACAAAAAAAAACCGCACGTAAAATCTAAAAAAACGCAAACGGACAACGAAAAAGGGGGGTGCAACACGAGGACTTCCCAGGGGGTCACCCATCCTAGTACTACTCTCGCCCAAGTACGCTTAACTGCGGAGTTCTGATGGGATCCGGTGCATTAGTGCTGGTATGATCGCACCCGAAATACTATCCATGCTTATTGCTTGTATGTCTTAAAAGACGCAGAACCTCCTTTGTTTTCGTACGCGAGGCGTGGGACCCACGTGACCGATCGGCTCCGTTCCAAAAATACGAAGACCATGAACCATGAAACGGAGGTCACCCGAGCATAGAAATAGCAAGAAAGAAAAAAAAAGAAAAAAAAAACCGCACGTAAAATCTAAAAAAACGCAAACGGACAACGAAAAAGGGGGGTGCAACACGAGGACTTCCCAGGGGGTCACCCATCCTAGTACTACTCTCGCCCAAGCACGCTTAACTGCGGAGTTCTGATGGGATTCGGTGCATTAGTGCTGGTATGATCGCACCCAAAATACTATCCATGCTTATTGCTTGTATGTCTTAAAAGACGCAGAAACTCCTTTGTTTTCGTACGCGAGGCGTGGGACCCACGTGACCGATCGGCTCCGTTCCAAAAATACGACAACCATCAACCATGAAGCGGAGGCCACCCGAGCATAGAAATAGCAAGAAAGAAAAAAAAACAAAAAAAAACCGCACGTAAAATCTAAAAAAACGCAAACGGACAACGAAAAAGGGGGGTGCAACACGAGGACTTCCCAGGGGGTCACCCATCCTAGTACTACTCTCGCCCAAGCACACTTAACTGCGGAGTTCTGATAGGATCCGGTGCATTAGTGCTGGTATGATCGCACCCGAAATACTATCCATGCTTATTGCTTGTATGTCTTAAAAGACGCAGAACCTCCTTTGTTTTCGTACGCGAGGCGTGGGACCCACGTGACCGATCGGCTCCGTTCCAAAAATACGAAGACCATGAACCATGAAGCGGAGGCCACCCGAGCATAGAAATAGCAAGAAAGAAAAAAAAAACAAAAAAAAACCGCACGTAAAATCTAAAAAAACGCAAACGGACAACGAAAAAGGGGGGTGCAACACGAGGACTTCCCAGGGGGTCACCCATCCTAGTACTACTCTCGCCCAAGCACGCTTAACTGCGGAGTTCTGATGGGATCCGGTGCATTAGTGCTGGTATGATCGCACCCGAAATACTATCCATGCTTATTGCTTGTATGTCTTAAAAGACGCAGAACCTCCTTTGTTTTCGTACGCGAGGCGTGGGACCCACGTGACCGATCTGTTCCGTTCCAAAAATACGAAGACCATGAACCATGAAACGGAGGCCACCCGAGCATAGAAATAGCAAGAAAGAAAAAAAAAACAAAAAAAAAACCGCACGTAAAATCTAAAAAAACGCAAACGGACAACGAAAAAGGGGGGTGCAACACGAGGACTTCCCAAGGGGTCACCCATCCTAGTACTACTCTCGCCCAAGCACGCTTAACTGCGGAGTTCTGATGGGATCCGGTGCATTAGTGCTGGTATGATCGCACCCGAAATACTATCCATGCTTATTGCTTGTATGTCTTAAAAGACGGAGAACCTCCTTTGTTTTCGTACGCGAGGCGTGGGACCCACGTGACCGATCGGCTCCGTTCCAAAAATACGAAGACCATCAACAATGAAGCGGAGGCCACCCGAGCATAGAAATAGCAAGAAAGAAAAAAAAAACAAAAAAAAACCGCACGTAAAATCTAAAAAAACGCAAACGGACAACGAAAAAGGGGGTGCAACACGAGGACTTCCCAGGGGGTCACCCATCCTAGTACTACTCTCGCCCAAGCACGCTTAACTGCGGAGTTCTGATGGGATCCGGTGCATTAGTGCTGGTATGATCGCACCCGAAATACTATCCATGATTATTGCTTGTATGTCTTAAAAGACGGAGAACCTCCTTTGTTTTCGTACGCGAGGCGTGGGACCCACGTGACCGATCGGCTCCGTTCCAAAAATACGAAAACCATCAACCATGAAGCGGAGGCCACCCGAGCATAGAAATAGCAAGAAAGAAAAAAAAACAAAAAAAAACCGCACGTAAAATCTAAAAAAACGCAAACGGACAACGAAAAAGGGGGGTGCAACACGAGGACTTCCCAGGGGGTCACTCATCCTAGTACTACTCTCGCCCAAGCACGCTTAACTGCGGAGTTCTGATAGGATCCGGTGCATTAGTGCTGGTATGATCGCACCCGAAATACTATCCATGCTTATTGCTTGTATGTCTTAAAAGACGCAGAACCTCCTTTGTTTTCGTACGCGAGGCGTGGGACCCACGTGACCGATCGGCTCCGTTCCAAAAATACGAAGACCATGAACCATGAAGCGGAGGCCACCCGAGCATAGAAATAGCAAGAAAGAAAAAAAAAACAAAAAAAAACCGCACGTAAAATTTAAAAAAACGCAAACGGACAACGAAAAAGGGGGGTGCAACACGAGGACTTCCCAGGGGGTCACCCATCCTAGTACTACTCTCGCCCAAGCACGCTTAACTGCGGAGTTCTGATGGGATCCGGTGCATTAGTGCTGGTATGATCGCACCCGAAATACTATCCATGCTTATTGCTTGTATGTCTTAAAAGACGCAGAACCTCCTTTGTTTTCGTACGCGAGGCGTGGGACCCACGTGACCGATCGGCTCCGTTCCAAAAATACGAAGACCATGAACCATGAAACGGAGGCCACCCGAGCATAGAAATAGCAAGAAAGAAAAAAAACAAAAAAAAAAACCGCACGTAAAATCTAAAAAAACGCAAACGGACAACGAAAAAAGGGGGTGCAACACGAGGACTTCCCAGGGGGTCACCCATCCTAGTACTACTCTCGCCCAAGCACGCTTAACTGCGAAGTTCTGATGGGATCCGGTGCATTAGTGCTGGTATGATCGCACCCGAAATACTATCCATGCTTATTGCTTGTATGTCTTAAAAGACGCAGAACCTCCTTTGTTTTCGTACGCGAGGCGTGGAACCCACGTGACCGATCGGCTCCGTTCCAAAAATACGAAAACCATCAACCATGAAGCGGAGGCCACCCGAGCATAGAAATAGCAAGAAAGAAAAAAAACAAAAAAAAACCGCACGTAAAATCTAAAAAAACGCAAACAGACAACGAAAAAGGGGGGTGCAACACGAGGACTTCCCAGGGGGTCACCCATCCTAGTTCTACTCTCACCCAAGCACGCTTACCTGCGGAGTTCTGATGGGATCCGGTGCATTAGTGCTGGTATGATCGCACCCGAAATACTATCCATGCTTATTGCTTGTATGTCTTAAAAGACGCAGAACCTCCTTTGTTTTCGTACGCGAGGCGTGGGACCCACGTGACCGATCGGTTCCGTTCCAAAAATACGAAGACCATGAACCATGAAACGGAGGCCACCCGAGCATAGAAATAGCAAGAAAGAAAAAAAACAAAAAAAAAACCGCACGTAAAATCTAAAAAAACGCAAACGGACAACGAAAAAGGGGGGTGCAACACGAGGACTTCCCAGGGGGTCACCCATCCTAGTACTACTCTCGCCCAAGCACGCTTAACTGCGGAGTTCTGATGGGATCCGGTGCATTAGTGCTGGTATGATCGCACCCGAAATACTATCCATGCTTATTGCTTGTATGTCTTAAAAGACGGAGAACCTCCTTTGTTTTCGTACGCGAGGCGTGGGACCCACGTGACCGATCGGCTCCGTTCCAAAAATACGAAGACCATGAACCATGAAACGGAGGCCACCCGAGCATAGAAATAGCAAGAAAGAAAAAAAAAACCGCACGTAAAATCTAAAAAAACGCAAACGGACAACGAAAAAGGGGGGTGCAACACGAGGACTTCCCAGGGGGTCACCCATCCTAGTACTACTCTCGCCCAAGCACGCTTAACTGCGGAGTTCTGATGGGATCCGGTGCATTAGTGCTGGTATGATCGCACCCGAAATACTATCCATGCTTATTGCTTGTATGTCTTAAAAGACGCAGAACCTCCTTTGTTTTCGTACGCGAGGCGTGGGACCCACGTGACCGATCGGCTCCGTTCCAAAAATACGAAGACCATGAACCATGAAACGGAGGCCACCCGAGCATAGAAATAGCAAGAAAGAAAAAAAAACAAAAAAAAACCGCACGTAAAATCTAAAAAAACGCAAACGGACAACGAAAAAGGGGGGTGCAACACGAGGACTTCCCAGGGGGTCACCCATCCTTGTACTACTCTCGCCCAAGCACGCTTAACTGCGGAGTTCTGATGGGATCCGGTGCATTAGTGCTGGTATGATCTCACCCAAAATACTATCCATGCTTATTGCTTGTATGTCTTAAAAGACGCAGAAACTCCTTTGTTTTCGTACGCGAGGCGTGGGACCCACGTGACCGATCAGCTCCGTTCCAAAAATACGAAGACCATCAACCATGAAGCGGAGGCCACCCGAGCATAGAAATAGCAAGAAAGAAAAAAAAACAAAAAAAAACGCACGTAAAATCTAAAAAAACGCAAACGGACAACGAAAAAGGGGGGTGCAACACGAGGACTTCCCATGGGGTCACCCATCCTAGTACTACTCTCGCCCAAGCACGCTTAACTGCGGAGTTCTGATGGGATCCGGTGCATTAGTGCTGGTATGATCGCACCCGAAATACTGTCCATGCTTATTGCTTGTATGTCTTAAAAGACACAGAACCTCCTTTGTTTTCGTACGCGAGACGTGGGACCCACGTGACCGATCGGCTCCGTTCCAAAAATACGAAGACCATGAACCATGAAACGGAGGCCACCCGAGCATAGAAATAGCAAGAAAAAAAAAACAAAAAAAAACCGCACGTAAAATCTAAAAAAACGCAAACGGACAACGAAAAAGTGGGGGTGCAACACGAGGACTTCCCAGGGGGTCACCCATCCTAGTACTACTCTCGCCCACGCACGCTTAACTGCGGAGTTTTGATGGGATCCGGTGCATTAGTGCTGGTATGATCGCACCCGAAATACTATCCATGCTTATTGCTTTTATGTCTTAAAAGACGCAGAACCTCCTTTGTTTTCGTACGCGAGGCGTGGAACCCACGTGACCGATCGGCTCCGTTCCAAAAATACGAAAACCATCAACCATGAAGCGGAGGCCACCCGAGCATAGAAATAGCAAGAAAGAAAAAAAAACAAAAAAAAACCGCACGTAAAATCTAAAAAAACGCAAACGGACAACGAAAAAGGAGGGTGCAACACGAGGACTTCCCAGGGGGTCACCCATCCTAGTACTACTCTCGCCCAAGCACGCTTAACTGCGGAGTTCTGATGGGATCCGGTGCATTAGTGCTGGTATGATCGCACCCGAAATACTATCCATGCTTATTGCTTGTATGTCTTAAAAGACGCAGAACCTCCTTTGTTTTCGTACGCGAGACGTGGGACCCACGTGACCGATCGGCTCCGTTCCAAAAATACGAAGACCATGAACCATGAAACGGAGGCCACCCGAGCATAGAAATAGCAAGAAAGAAAAAAAAACAAAAAAAAAACCGCACGTAAAATCTAAAAAAACGCAAACGGACAACGAAAAAGGGGGGTGCAACACGAGGACTTCCCATGGGGTCACTCATCCTAGTACTACTCTCGCCCAAGCACGCTTAACTGCGGAGTTCTGATGGGATCCGATGCATTAGTGCTGGTATGATCGCACCCGAAATAATGTCCATGCTTATTGCTTGTATGTCTTAAAAGACACAGAACCTCCTTTGTTTTCGTACGCGAGGCGTGGGACCCACGTGACCGATCGGCTCCGTTCCAAAAATACGAAAACCATCAACCATGAAGCGGAGGCCACCCGAGCATAGAAATAGCAAGAAAGAAAAAAAAAACAAAAAAAAACCGCACGTAAAATCTAAAAAAACGCAAACGGACAACGAAAAAGGGGGGTGCAACACGAGGACTTCCCAGGGGGTCACCCATCCTAGTACTACTCTCGCCCAAGCACGCTTAACTGCGGAGTTCTGATAGGATCCGGTGCATTAGTGCTGGTATGATCGCACCCGAAATACTATCCATGCTTATTGCTTGTATGTCTTAAAAGACGCAGAACCTCCTTTGTTTTCGTACGCGAGGCGTGGGACCCACGTGACCGATCGGCTCCGTTCCAAAAATACGAAGACCATGAACCATGAAACGGAGGCCACCCGAGCATAGAAATAGCAAGAAAGAAAAAAAAAACAAAAAAAAACCGCACGTAAAATCTAAAAAAACGCAAACGGACAACGAAAAAGGGGGGTGCAACACGAGGACTTCCCAGGGGGTCACCCATCCTAGTACTACTCTCGCCCAAGCACGCTTAACTGCGGAGTTCTGATGGGATCCAGTGCATTAGTGCTGGTATGATCGCACCCAAAACACTATCCATGCTTATTGCTTGTATGTCTTAAAAGACGCAGAAACTCCTTTGTTTTCGTACGCGAGGCGTGGGACCCACGTGACCGATCAGCTCCGTTCCAAAAATACGAAGACCATCAACCATGAAGCGGAGGCCACCCGAGCATAGAAATAGCAAGAAAGAAAAAAAAACAAAAAAAAACCGCACGTAAAATCTAAAAAAACGCAAACGGACAACGAAAAAGGGGGGTGCAACACGAGGACTTCTCAGGGGGTCACCCATCCTAGTACTACTCTCGCCCAAGCACGCTAAACTGCGGAGTTCTGATGGGATCCGGTGCATTAGTGCTGGTATGATCGCACCCAAAATACTATCCATGCTTATTGCTTGTATGTCTTAAAAGACGCAGAAACTCCTTTGTTTTCGTACGCGAGGCGTGGGACCCACGTGACCGATCAGCTCCGTTCCAAAAATACGAAGACCATCAACCATGAAGCGGAGGCCACCCGAGCATAGAAATAGCAAGAAAGAAAAAAAAACAAAAAAAAAACCGCACGTAAAATCTAAAAAAACGCAAACGGACAACGAAAAAGGGGGGTGCAACACGAGGACTTCCCATGGGGTCACCCATCCTAGCACTACTCTCGCCCAAGCACGCTTAACTGCGGAGTTCTGATGGGATCCGGTGCATTAGTGCGGGTATGATCACACCCGAAATACTGTCCATGCTTAGTGCTTGTATGTCTTAAAAGACACAGAACCTCCTTTGTTTTCGTACGCGAGGCGTGGGACCCACGTGACCGATCGGCTCCGTTCCAAAAATACGAAGACCATGAACCATGAAGCGGAGGCCACCCGAGCATAGAAATAGCAAGAAAAAAAAAACAAAAAAAAAACCGCACGTAAAATCTAAAAAAACGCAAACGGACAACGAAAAAGGGGGGGTGCAACACGAGGACTTCCCAGGGGGTCACCCATCCTAGTACTACTCTCGCCCAAGCACGCTTAACTGCAGAGTTCTGATGGGATCCGGTGCATTAGTGCTGGTATGATCGCACCCGAAATACAATCCATGCTTATTGCTTGTATGTCTTAAAAGACGCAGAACCTCCTTTGTTTTCGTACGCGAGGCGTGGGACCCACGTGACCGATCGGCTCCGTTCCAAAAATACGAAGACCATGAACCATGAAGCGGAGGCCACCCGAGCATAGAAATAGCAAGAAAGAAAAAAAAACAAAAAAAAACCGCACGTAAAATCTAAAAAAACGCAAACGGACAACGAAAAAGGGGGGTGCAACACGAGGACTTCCCAGGGGGTCACCCATCCTAGTACTACTCTCGCCCAAACACGCTTAACTGCGGAGTTCTGATGGGATCCGGTGCATTAGTGCTGGTATGATCGCACCCGAAATACTATCCATGCTTATTGCTTGTATGTCTTAAAAGACGCAGAACCTCCTTTGTTTTCGTACGCGAGGCGTGGGACCCACGTGACCGATCGGCTCCGTTCCAAAAATACGAAGACCATGAACCATGAAACGGAGGCCACCCGAGCATAGAAATAGCAAGAAAGAAAAAAAACAAAAAAAAAACCGCACGTAAAATCTAAAAAAACGCAAACGGACAACGAAAAAAGGGGGTGCAACACGAGGACTTCCCAGGGGGTCACCCATCCTAGTACTACTCTCGCCCAAGCACGCTTAACTGCGAAGTTCTGATGGGATCCGGTGCATTAGTGCTGGTATGATCGCACCCGAAATACTATCCATGCTTATTGCTTGTATGTCTTAAAAGACGCAGAACCTCCTTTGTTTTCGTACGCGAGGCGTGGAACCCACGTGACCGATCGGCTCCGTTCCAAAAATACGAAAACCATCAACCATGAAGCGGAGGCCACCCGAGCATAGAAATAGCAAGAAAGAAAAAAAAACAAAAAAAAAACCGCACGTAAAATCTAAAAAAACGCAAACAGACAACGAAAAAGGGGGGTGCAACACGAGGACTTCCCAGGGGGTCACCCATCCTAGTACTACTCTCGCCCAAGCACGCTTAACTGCGGAGTTCTGATGGGTTCCGGTGCATTAGTGCTGGTATGATCGCACCCGAAATACTATCCATGCTTATTGCTTGTATGTCTTAAAAGACGCAGAACCTCCTTTGTTTTCGTACGCGAGGCGTGGGACCCACGTGACCGATCGGCTCCGTTCCAAAAATACGAAGACCATGAACCATGAAACGGAGGCCACCCGAGCATAGAAATAGCAAGAAAGAAAAAAAACAAAAAAAAAAACCGCACGTAAAATCTAAAAAAACGCAAACGGACAACGAAAAAAGGGGGTGCAACACGAGGACTTCCCAGGGGGTCACCCATCCTAGTACTACTCTCGCCCAAGCACGCTTAACTGCGAAGTTCTGATGGGATCCGGTGCATTAGTGCTGGTATGATCGCACCCGAAATACTATCCATGCTTATTGCTTGTATGTCTTAAAAGACGCAGAACCTCCTTTGTTTTCGTACGCGAGGCGTGGAACCCACGTGACCGATCGGCTCCGTTCCAAAAATACGAAAACCATCAACCATGAAGCGGAGGCCACCCGAGCATAGAAATAGCAAGAAAGAAAAAAAAAACAAAAAAAAAAACCGCACGTAAAATCTAAAAAAACGCAAACGGACAACGAAAAAGGGGGGTGCAACACGAGGACTTCCCAGGGGGTCACCCATCCTAGTACTACTCTCGCCCAAGTACGCTTAACTGCGGAGTTCTGATAGGATCCGGTGCATTAGTGCTGGTATGATCGCACCCGAAATACTATCCATGCTTATTGCTTGTATGTCTTAAAAGACGCAGAACCTCCTTTGTTTTCGTACGCGAGGCGTGGGACCCACGTGACCGATCGGCTCTGTTCCAAAAATACGAAGACCATGAACCATGAAACGGAGGCCACCCGAGCATAGAAATAGCAAGAAAGAAAAAAAAACAAAAAAAAAACCGCACGTAAAATCTAAAAAAACGCAAACGGACAACGAAAAAGGGGGGTGCAACACGAGGACTTCCCAGGGGGTCACCCATCCTAGTACTACTCTCGCCCAAGCACGCTTAACTGCGGAGTTCTGATGGGATTCGGTGCATTAGTGCTGGTATGATCGCACCCAAAATACTATCCATGCTTATTGCTTGTATGTCTTAAAAGACGCAGAAACTCCTTTGTTTTCGTACGCGAGGCGTGGGACCTACGTGACCGATCGGTTCCGTTCCAAAAATACGAAGACCATGAACCATGAAACGGAGGGCACCCGAGCATAGAAATAGCAAGAAAGAAAAAAAAAACAAAAAAAAACCGCACGTAAAATCTAAAAAAACGCAAACGGACAACGAAAAAGGGGGGTGCAACACGAGGACTTCCCAGGGGGTCACCCATCCTAGTACTACTCTCGCCCAAGCATGCTTAACTGCGGAGTTCTGATGTGATCCGGTGCATTAGTGCTGGTATGATCGCACCCGAAATACTATCCATGCTTATTGCTTGTATGTCTTAAAAGACGGAGAACCTCCTTTGTTTTCGTACGCGAGGCGTGGGACCCACGTGACCGATCGGCTCCGTTCCAAAAATACGAAGACCATGAACCATGAAACGGAGGCCACCCGAGCATAGAAATAGCAAGAAAGAAAAAAAAAACAAAAAAAAAACCGCACGTAAAATCTAAAAAAACGCAAACGGACAACGAAAAAGGGGGGTGCAACACGAGGACTTCCCAGGGGGTCACCCATCCTAGTACTACTCTCGCCCAAGCACGCTTAACTGCGGAGTTCTGATGGGATCCGGTGCATTAGTGCTGGTATGATCGCACCCGAAATACTATCCATGCTTATTGCTTGTATGTCTTAAAAGACGGAGAACCTCCTTTGTTTTCGTACGCGAGGCGTGGGACCCACGTGACCGATCGGCTCCGTTCCAAAAATACGAAAACCATCAACCATGAAGCGGAGGCCACCCGAGCATAGAAATAGCAAGAAAGAAAAAAAAACAAAAAAAAACCGCACGTAAAATCTAAAAAAACGCAAACGGACAACGAAAAAGGGGGGTGCAACACGAGGACTTCCCAGGGGGTCACCCATCCTAGTACTACTCTCGCCCAAGTACGCTTAACTGCGGAGTTCTGATAGGATCCGGTGCATTAGTGCTGGTATGATCGCACCCGAAATACTATCCATGCTTATTGCTTGTATGTCTTAAAAGACGCAGAACCTCCTTTGTTTTCGTACGCGAGGCGTGGGACCCACGTGACCGATCGGCTCCGTTCCAAAAATACGAAGACCATGAACCATGAAACGGAGGTCACCCGGGCATAGAAATAGCAAGAAAGAAAAAAAAAGAAAAAAAAAACCGCACGTAAAATCTAAAAAAACGCAAACGGACAACGAAAAAGGGGGGTGCAACACGAGGACTTCCCAGGGGGTCACCCATCCTAGTACTACTCTCGCCCAAGCACGCTTAACTGCGGAGTTCTGATGGGATTCGGTGCATTAGTGCTGGTATGATCGCACCCAAAATACTATCCATGCTTATTGCTTGTATGTCTTAAAAGACGCAGAAACTCCTTTGTTTTCGTACGCGAGGCGTGGGACCCACGTGACCGATCGGCTCCGTTCCAAAAATACGACAACCATCAACCATGAAGCGGAGGCCACCCGAGCATAGAAATAGCAAGAAAGAAAAAAAAACAAAAAAAAACCGCACGTAAAATCTAAAAAAACGCAAACGGACAACGAAAAAGGGGGGTGCAACACGAGGACTTCCCAGGGGGTCACCCATCCTAGTACTACTCTCGCCCAAGCACACTTAACTGCGGAGTTCTGATAGGATCCGGTGCATTAGTGCTGGTATGATCGCACCCGAAATACTATCCATGCTTATTGCTTGTATGTCTTAAAAGACGCAGAACCTCCTTTGTTTTCGTACGCGAGGCGTGGGACCCACGTGACCGATCGGCTCCGTTCCAAAAATACGAAGACCATGAACCATGAAGCGGAGGCCACCCGAGCATAGAAATAGCAAGAAAGAAAAAAAAAACAAAAAAAAACCGCACGTAAAATCTAAAAAAACGCAAACGGACAACGAAAAAGGGGGGTGCAACACGAGGACTTCCCAGGGGGTCACCCATCCTAGTACTACTCTCGCCCAAGCACGCTTAACTGCGGAGTTCTGATGGGATCCGGTGCATTAGTGCTGGTATGATCGCACCCGAAATACTATCCATGCTTATTGCTTGTATGTCTTAAAAGACGCAGAACCTCCTTTGTTTTCGTACGCGAGGCGTGGGACCCACGTGACCGATCTGTTCCGTTCCAAAAATACGAAGACCATGAACCATGAAACGGAGGCCACCCGAGCATAGAAATAGCAAGAAAGAAAAAAAAAACAAAAAAAAAACCGCACGTAAAATCTAAAAAAACGCAAACGGACAACGAAAAAGGGGGGTGCAACACGAGGACTTCCCAGGGGGTCACCCATCCTAGTACTACTCTCGCCCAAGTACGCTTAACTGCGGAGTTCTGATAGGATCCGGTGCATTAGTGCTGGTATGATCGCACCCGAAATACTATCCATGCTTATTGCTTGTATGTCTTAAAAGACGCAGAACCTCCTTTGTTTTCGTACGCGAGGCGTGGGACCCACGTGACCGATCGGCTCTGTTCCAAAAATACGAAGACCATGAACCATGAAACGGAGGCCACCCGAGCATAGAAATAGCAAGAAAGAAAAAAAACAAAAAAAAAACCGCACGTAAAATCTAAAAAAACGCAAACGGACAACGAAAAAAGGGGGTGCAACACGAGGACTTCCCAGGGGGTCACCCATCCTAGTACTACTCTCGCCCAAGCACGCTTAACTGCGAAGTTCTGATGGGATCCGGTGCATTAGTGCTGGTATGATCGCACCTGAAATACTATCCATGCTTATTGCTTGTATGTCTTAAAAGACGCAGAACCTCCTTTGTTTTCGTACGCGAGGCGTGGAACCCACGTGACCGATCGGCTCCGTTCCAAAAATACGAAAACCATCAACCATGAAGCGGAGGCCACCCGAGCATAGAAATAGCAAGAAAGAAAAAAAAACAAAAAAAAAACCGCACGTAAAATCTAAAAAAACGCAAACAGACAACGAAAAAGGGGGGTGCAACACGAGGACTTCCCAGGGGGTCACCCATCCTAGTACTACTCTCGCCCAAGCACGCTTAACTGCGGAGTTCTGATGGGTTCCGGTGCATTAGTGCTGGTATGATCGCACCCGAAATACTATCCATGCTTATTGCTTGTATGTCTTAAAAGACGCAGAACCTCCTTTGTTTTCGTACGCGAGGCGTGGGACCCACGTGACCGATCGGCTCCGTTCCAAAAATACGAAGACCATGAACCATGAAACGGAGGCCACCCGAGCATAGAAATAGCAAGAAAGAAAAAAAACAAAAAAAAAAACCGCACGTAAAATCTAAAAAAACGCAAACGGACAACGAAAAAAGGGGGTGCAACACGAGGACTTCCCAGGGGGTCACCCATCCTAGTACTACTCTCGCCCAAGCACGCTTAACTGCGAAGTTCTGATGGGATCCGGTGCATTAGTGCTGGTATGATCGCACCCGAAATACTATCCATGCTTATTGCTTGTATGTCTTAAAAGACGCAGAACCTCCTTTGTTTTCGTACGCGAGGCGTGGAACCCACATGACCGATCGGCTCCGTTCCAAAAATACGAAAACCATCAACCATGAAGCGGAGGCCACCCGAGCATAGAAATAGCAAGAAAGAAAAAAAAAACAAAAAAAAAAACCGCACGTAAAATCTAAAAAAACGCAAACGGACAACGAAAAAGGGGGGTGCAACACGAGGACTTCCCAGGGGGTCACCCATCCTAGTACTACTCTCGCCCAAGTACGCTTAACTGCGGAGTTCTGATAGGATCCGGTGCATTAGTGCTGGTATGATCGCACCCGAAATACTATCCATGCTTATTGCTTGTATGTCTTAAAAGACGCAGAACCTCCTTTGTTTTCGTACGCGAGGCGTGGGACCCACGTGACCGATCGGCTCTGTTCCAAAAATACGAAGACCATGAACCATGAAACGGAGGCCACCCGAGCATAGAAATAGCAAGAAAGAAAAAAAAACAAAAAAAAAACCGCACGTAAAATCTAAAAAAACGCAAACGGACAACGAAAAAGGGGGGTGCAACACGAGGACTTCCCAGGGGGTCACCCATCCTAGTACTACTCTCGCCCAAGCACGCTTAACTGCGGAGTTCTGATGGGATTCGGTGCATTAGTGCTGGTATGATCGCACCCAAAATACTATCCATGCTTATTGCTTGTATGTCTTAAAAGACGCAGAAACTCCTTTGTTTTCGTACGCGAGGCGTGGGACCTACGTGACCGATCGGTTCCGTTCCAAAAATACGAAGACCATGAACCATGAAACGGAGGGCACCCGAGCATAGAAATAGCAAGAAAGAAAAAAAAAACAAAAAAAAACCGCACGTAAAATCTAAAAAAACGCAAACGGACAACGAAAAAGGGGGGTGCAACACGAGGACTTCCCAGGGGGTCACCCATCCTAGTACTACTCTCGCCCAAGCATGCTTAACTGCGGAGTTCTGATGTGATCCGGTGCATTAGTGCTGGTATGATCGCACCCGAAATACTATCCATGCTTATTGCTTGTATGTCTTAAAAGACGGAGAACCTCCTTTGTTTTCGTACGCGAGGCGTGGGACCCACGTGACCGATCGGCTCCGTTCCAAAAATACGAAGACCATGAACCATGAAACGGAGGCCACCCGAGCATAGAAATAGCAAGAAAGAAAAAAAAAACAAAAAAAAAACCGCACGTAAAATCTAAAAAAACGCAAACGGACAACGAAAAAGGGGGGTGCAACACGAGGACTTCCCAGGGGGTCACCCATCCTAGTACTACTCTCGCCCAAGCACGCTTAACTGCGGAGTTCATATGGGATCCGGTGCATTAGTGCTGGTATGATCGCACCCGAAATACTATCCATGCTTATTGCTTGTATGTCTTAAAAGACGGAGAACCTCCTTTGTTTTCGTACGCGAGGCGTGGGACCCACGTGACCGATCGGCTCCGTTCCAAAAATACGAAAACCATCAACCATGAAGCGGAGGCCACCCGAGCATAGAAATAGCAAGAAAGAAAAAAAAACAAAAAAAAACCGCACGTAAAATCTAAAAAAACGCAAACGGACAACGAAAAAGGGGGGTGCAACACGAGGACTTCCCAGGGGGTCACCCATCCTAGTACTACTCTCGCCCAAGTACGCTTAACTGCGGAGTTCTGATAGGATCCGGTGCATTAGTGCTGGTATGATCGCACCCGAAATACTATCCATGCTTATTGCTTGTATGTCTTAAAAGACGCAGAACCTCCTTTGTTTTCGTACGCGAGGCGTGGGACCCACGTGACCGATCGGCTCCGTTCCAAAAATACGAAGACCATGAACCATGAAACGGAGGTCACCCGGGCATAGAAATAGCAAGAAAGAAAAAAAAAGAAAAAAAAAACCGCACGTAAAATCTAAAAAAACGCAAACGGACAACGAAAAAGGGGGGTGCAACACGAGGACTTCCCAGGGGGTCACCCATCCTAGTACTACTCTCGCCCAAGCACGCTTAACTGCGGAGTTCTGATGGGATTCGGTGCATTAGTGCTGGTATGATCGCACCCAAAATACTATCCATGGTTATTGCTTGTATGTCTTAAAAGACGCAGAAACTCCTTTGTTTTCGTACGCGAGGCGTGGGACCCACGTGACCGATCGGCTCCGTTCCAAAAATACGACAACCATCAACCATGAAGCGGAGGCCACCCGAGCATAGAAATAGCAAGAAAGAAAAAAAAAACAAAAAAAAACCGCACGTAAAATCTAAAAAAACGCAAACGGACAACGAAAAAGGGGGGTGCAACACGAGGACTTCCCAGGGGGTCACCCATCCTAGTACTACTCTCGCCCAAGCACACTTAACTGCGGAGTTCTGATAGGATCCGGTGCATTAGTGCTGGTATGATCGCACCCGAAATACTATCCATGCTTATTGCTTGTATGTCTTAAAAGACGCAGAACCTCCTTTGTTTTCGTACGCGAGGCGTGGGACCCACGTGACCGATCGGCTCCGTTCCAAAAATACGAAGACCATGAACCATGAAGCGGAGGCCACCCGAGCATAGAAATAGCAAGAAAGAAAAAAAAAACAAAAAAAAACCGCACGTAAAATCTAAAAAAACGCAAACGGACAACGAAAAAGGGGGGTGCAACACGAGGACTTCCCAGGGGGTCACCCATCCTAGTACTACTCTCGCCCAAGCACGCTTAACTGCGGAGTTCTGATGGGATCCGGTGCATTAGTGCTGGTATGATCGCACCCGAAATACTATCCATGCTTATTGCTTGTATGTCTTAAAAGACGCAGAACCTCCTTTGTTTTCGTACGCGAGGCGTGGGACCCACGTGACCGATCTGTTCCGTTCCAAAAATACGAAGACCATGAACCATGAAACGGAGGCCACCCGAGCATAGAAATAGCAAGAAAGAAAAAAAAAACAAAAAAAAAACCGCACGTAAAATCTAAAAAAACGCAAACGGACAACGAAAAAGGGGGGTGCAACACGAGGACTTCCCAAGGGGTCACCCATCCTAGTACTACTCTCGCCCAAGCACGCTTAACTGCGGAGTTCTGATGGGATCCGGTGCATTAGTGCTGGTATGATCGCACCCGAAATACTATCCATGCTTATTGCTTGTATGTCTTAAAAGACGGAGAACCTCCTTTGTTTTCGTACGCGAGGCGTGGGACCCACGTGACCGATCGGCTCCGTTCCAAAAATACGAAGACCATGAACCATGAAACGGAGGCCACCCGAGCATAGAAATAGCAAGAAAGAAAAAAAAAACAAAAAAAAAACCGCACGTAAAATCTAAAAAAACGCAAACGGACAACGAAAAAGGGGGGTGCAACACGAGGACTTCCCAGGGGGTCACCCATCCTAGTACTACTCTCGCCCAAGCACGCTTAACTGCGGAGTTCTGATGGGATTCGGTGCATTAGTGCTGGTATGATCGCACCCAAAATACTATCCATGCTTATTGCTTGTATGTCTTAAAAGACGCAGAAACTCCTTTGTTTTCGTACGCGAGGCGTGGGACCCACGTGACCGATCAGCTCCGTTCCAAAAATACGAAGACCATCAACAATGAAGCGGAGGCCACCCGAGCATAGAAATCGCAAGAAAGAAAAAAAAAACAAAAAAAAACCGCACGTAAAATCTAAAAAAACGCAAACGGACAACGAAAAAGGGGGTGCAACACGAGGACTTCCCAGGGGGTCACCCATCCTAGTACTACTCTCGCCCAAGCACGCTTAACTGCGGAGTTCTGATGGGATCCGGTGCATTAGTGCTGGTATGATCGCACCCGAAATACTATCCATGCTTATTGCTTGTATGTCTTAAAAGACGGAGAACCTCCTTTGTTTTCGTACGCGAGGCGTGGGACCCACGTGACCGATCGGCTCCGTTCCAAAAATACGAAAACCATCAACCATGAAGCGGAGGCCACCCGAGCATAGAAATAGCAAGAAAGAAAAAAAAACAAAAAAAAACCGCACGTAAAATCTAAAAAAACGCAAACGGACAACGAAAAAGGGGGGTGCAACACGAGGACTTCCCAGGGGGTCACTCATCCTAGTACTACTCTCGCCCAAGCACGCTTAACTGCGGAGTTCTGATAGGATCCGGTGCATTAGTGCTGGTATGATCGCACCCGAAATACTATCCATGCTTATTGCTTGTATGTCTTAAAAGACGCAGAACCTCCTTTGTTTTCGTACGCGAGGCGTGGGACCCACGTGACCGATCGGCTCCGTTCCAAAAATACGAAGACCATGAACCATGAAGCGGAGGCCACCCGAGCATAGAAATAGCAAGAAAGAAAAAAAAAACAAAAAAAAACCGCACGTAAAATTTAAAAAAACGCAAACGGACAACGAAAAAGGGGGGTGAAACACGAGGACTTCCCAGGGGGTCACCCATCCTAGTACTACTCTCGCCCAAGCACGCTTAACTGCGGAGTTCTGATGGGATCCGGTGCATTAGTGCTGGTATGATCGCACCCGAAATACTATCCATGCTTATTGCTTGTATGTCTTAAAAGACGCAGAACCTCCTTTGTTTTCGTACGCGAGGCGTGGGACCCACGTGACCGATCGGCTCCGTTCCAAAAATACGAAGACCATGAACCATGAAACGGAGGCCACCCGAGCATAGAAATAGCAAGAAAGAAAAAAAACAAAAAAAAAACCGCACGTAAAATCTAAAAAAACGCAAACGGACAACGAAAAAAGGGGGTGCAACACGAGGACTTCCCAGGGGGTCACCCATCCTAGTACTACTCTCGCCCAAGCACGCTTAACTGCGAAGTTCTGATGGGATCCGGTGCATTAGTGCTGGTATGATCGCACCCGAAATACTATCCATGCTTATTGCTTGTATGTCTTAAAAGACGCAGAACCTCCTTTGTTTTCGTACGCGAGGCGTGGAACCCACGTGACCGATCGGCTCCGTTCCAAAAATACGAAAACCATCAACCATGAAGCGGAGACCACCCGAGCATAGAAATAGCAAGAAAGAAAAAAAACAAAAAACAACCGCACGTAAAATCTAAAAAAACGCAAACAGACAACGAAAAAGGGGGGTGCAACACGAGGACTTCCCAGGGGGTCACCCATCCTAGTTCTACTCTCACCCAAGCACGCTTACCTGCGGAGTTCTGATGGGATCCGGTGCATTAGTGCTGGTATGATCGCACCCGAAATACTATCCATGCTTATTGCTTGTATGTCTTAAAAGACGCAGAACCTCCTTTGTTTTCGTACGCGAGGCGTGGGACCCACGTGACCGATCGGTTCCGTTCCAAAAATACGAAGACCATGAACCATGAAACGGAGGCCACCCGAGCATAGAAATAGCAAGAAAGAAAAAAAACAAAAAAAAAACCGCACGTAAAATCTAAAAAAACGCAAACGGACAACGAAAAAGGGGGGTGCAACACGAGGACTTCCCAGGGGGTCACCCATCCTAGTACTACTCTCGCCCAAGCACGCTTAACTGCGGAGTTCTGATGGGATCCGGTGCATTAGTGCTGGTATGATCGCACCCGAAATACTATCCATGCTTATTGCTTGTATGTCTTAAAAGACGGAGAACCTCCTTTGTTTTCGTACGCGAGGCGTGGGACCCACGTGACCGATCGGCTCCGTTCCAAAAATACGAAGACCATGAACCATGAAACGGAGGCCACCCGAGCATAGAAATAGCAAGAAAGAAAAAAAAAACCGCACGTAAAATCTAAAAAAACGCAAACGGACAACGAAAAAGGGGGGTGCAACACGAGGACTTCCCAGGGGGTCACCCATCCTAGTACTACTCTCGCCCAAGCACGCTTAACTGCGGAGTTCTGATGGGATCCGGTGCATTAGTGCTGGTATGATCGCACCCGAAATACTATCCATGCTTATTGCTTGTATGTCTTAAAAGACGCAGAACCTCCTTTGTTTTCGTACGCGAGGCGTGGGACCCACGTGACCGATCGGCTCCGTTCCAAAAATACGAAGACCATGAACCATGAAACGGAGGCCACCCGAGCATAGAAATAGCAAGAAAGAAAAAAAAACAAAAAAAAACCGCACGTAAAATCTAAAAAAACGCGAACGGACAACGAAAAAGGGGGGTGCAACACGAGGACTTCCCAGGGGGTCACCCATCCTAGTACTACTCTCGCCCAAGCACGCTTAACTGCGGAGTTCTGATGGGATTCGGTGCATTAGTGCTGGTATGATCGCACCCAAAATACTATCCATGCTTATTGCTTGTATGTCTTAAAAGACGCAGAAACTCCTTTGTTTTCGTACGCGAGGCGTGGGACCCACGTGACCGATCAGCTCCGTTCCAAAAATACGAAGACCATCAACCATGAAGCGGAGGCCACCCGAGCATAGAAATAGCAAGAAAGAAAAAAAAACAAAAAAAAACCGCACGTAAAATCTAAAAAAACGCAAACGGACAACGAAAAAGGGGGTGCAACACGAGGACTTCCCATGGGGTCACCCATCCTAGTACTACTCTCGCCCAAGCACGCTTAACTGCGGAGTTCTGATGGGA
This sequence comes from Lactuca virosa, assembly GCF_052849685.1. Lineage (NCBI taxonomy): Eukaryota > Viridiplantae > Streptophyta > Magnoliopsida > Asterales > Asteraceae > Lactuca > Lactuca virosa. Next base: position 262,988,835 of record NC_136426.1, on the reverse strand, counting down.
TCCGGTGCATTAGTGCTGGTATGATCGCACCCGAAATACTGTCCATGCTTATTGCTTGTATGTTTTAAAAGACACAGAACCTCCTTTGTTTTCGTACGCGAGGCGTGGGACCCACGTGACCGATCGGCTCCGTTCCAAAAATACGAAGACCATGAACCATGAAACGGAGGCCACCCGAGCATAGAAATAGCAAGAAAAAAAAAACAAAAAAAAACCGCACGTAAAATCTAAAAAAACGCAAATGGACAACGAAAAAGGGGGGTGCAACACGAGGACTTCCCAGGGGGTCACCCATCCTAGTACTACCCTCGCCCAAGCACGCTTAACTGCGGAGTTCTGATGGGATCCGGTGCATTAGTGCTGGTATGATCGCACCCGAAATACTATCCATGCTTATTGCTTGTATGTCTTAAAAGACGCAGAACCTCCTTTGTTTTCGTACGCGAGGCGTGGGACCCACGTGACCGATCGGCTCCGTTCCAAAAATACGAAGACCATGAACCATGAAATGGAGGCCACCCGAGCATAGAAATAGCAAGAAAGAAAAAAAAACAAAAAAAAACCGCACGTAAAATCTAAAAAAACGCAAACGGACAACGAAAAAGGGGGGTGCAACACGAGGACTTCCCAGGGGGTCACCCATCCTAGTACTACTCTCGCCCAAGCACGCTTAACTACGGAGTTCTGATGGGATTCGGTGCATTAGTGCTGGTATGATCGCACCCAAAATACTATCCATGCTTATTGCTTGTATGTCTTAAAAGACGCAGAACCTCCTTTGTTTTCGTACGCGAGGCGTGGGACCCACGTGACCGATCGGTTCCGTTCCAAAAATACGAAGACCATGAACCATGAAACGGAGGCCACCCGAGCATAGAAATAGCAAGAAAGAAAAAAAAAACAAAAAAAAAACCGCACGTAAAATATAAAAAAACGCAAACGGACAACGAAAAAGGGGGGTGCAACACGAGGACTTCCCAGGGGGTCACCCATCCTAGTACTACTCTCGCCCAAGCACGCTTAACTGCGGAGTTCTGATGGGATCCGGTGCATTAGTGCTGGTATGATCGCACCCGAAATATTATCCATGCTTATTGCTTGTATGTCTAAAAAGACGGAGAACCTCCTTTGTTTTCGTACGCGAGGCGTGGGACCCACGTGACCGATCGGCTCCGTTCCAAAAATACGAAGACCATGAACCAGGAAACGGAGGCCACCCGAGCATAGAAATAGCAAGAAAGAAAAAAAAACAAAAAAAAAAACGCACGTAAAATCTAAAAAAACGCAAACGGACAACGAAAAAGGGGGGTGCAACTCGAGGACTTCCCAGGGGGTCACCCATCCTAGTACTACTCTCGCCCAAGCACGCTTAACTGCGGAGTTCTGATGGGATCCGGTGCATTAGTGCTGGTATGATCGCACCCGAAATACTATCCATGCTTATTGCTTGTATGTCTTAAAAGACGCAGAACCTCCTTTGTTTTCGTACGCGAGGCGTGGGACCCACGTGACCGATCGGCTCCGTTCCAAAAATACGAAGACCATGAACCATGAAACGGAGGCCACCCGAGCATAGAAATAGCAAGAAAGAAAAAAAAACAAAAAAAAACCGCACGTAAAATCTAAAAAAACGCAAACGGACAACGAAAAAGGGGGGTGCAACACGAGGACTTCCCAGGGGGTCACCCATCCTAGTACTACTCTCGCCCAAGCACGCTTAACTGCGGAGTTCTGATGGGATTCGGTGCATTAGTGCTGGTATGATCGCACCCAAAATACTATCCATCCTTATTGCTTGTATGTCTTAAAAGACGCAGAAACTCCTTTGTTTTCGTACGCGAGGCGTGGGACCCACGTGACCGATCAGCTCCGTTCCAAAAATACGAAGACCATCAACCATGAAGCGGAGGCCACCCGAGCATAGAAATAGCAAGAAAGAAAAAAAAACAAAAAAAAACCGCACGTAAAATCTAAAAAAACGCAAACAGACAACGAAAAAGGGGGTGCAACACGAGGACTTCCCATGGGGTCACCCATCCTAGTACTACTCTCGCCCAAGCACGCTTAACTGCGGAGTTCTGATGGGATCCGGTGCATTAGTGCTGGTATGATCGCACACGAAATACTGTCCATGCTTATTGCTTGTATGTCTTAAAAGACACAGAACCTCCTTTGTTTTCGTACGCGAGGCGTGGGACCCACGTGACCGATCGGCTCCGTTCCAAAAATACGAAGACCATGAACCATGAAACGGAGGCCACCCGAGCATAGAAATAGCAAGAAAAAAAAAACAAAAAAAAACCGCACGTAAAATCTAAAAAAACGCAAACGGACAACGAAAAAGGGGGGTGCAACACGAGGACTTCCCAGGGGGTCACCCATCCTAGTACTACTCTCGCCCAAGCACGCTTAACTGCGGAGTTCTGATGGGATCCGGTGCATTAGTGCTGGTATGATCGCACCCGCAATACTATCCATGCTTATTGCTTGTATGTCTTAAAAGACGCAGAACCTCCTTTGTTTTCGTACGCGAGGCGTGGGACCCACCTGACCGATCGGCTCCGTTCCAAAAATACGAAGACCATGAACCATGAAATGGAGGCCACCCGAGCATAGAAATAGCAAGAAAGAAAAAAAAACAAAAAAAAACCGCACGTAAAATCTAAAAAAACGCAAACGGACAACGAAAAAGGGGGGTGCAACACGAGGACTTCCCAGGGGGTCACCCATCCTAGTACTACTCTCGCCCAAGCACGCTTAACTGCGGAGTTCTGATGGGATTCAGTGCATTAGTGCTGGTATGATCGCACCCAAAATACTATCCATGCTTATTGCTTGTATGTCTTAAAAGACGCAGAACCTCCTTTGTTTTCGTACGCGAGGCGTGGGACCCACGTGACCGATCGGTTCCGTTCCAAAAATACGAAGACCATGAACCATGAAACGGAGGCCACCCGAGCATAGAAATAGCGAGAAAGAAAAATAAAACAAAAAAAAAACCGCACGTAAAATCTAAAAAAACGCAAACGGACAACGAAAAAGGGGGTGCAACACGAGGACTTCCCAGGGGGTCACCCATCCTAGTACTACTCTCGCCCAAGCACGCTTAACTGCGGAGTTCTGATGGGATCCGGTGCATTAGTGCTGGTATGATCGCACCCGAAATACTATCCATGCTGATTGCTTGTATGTCTAAAAAGACGGAGAACCTCCTTTGTTTTCGTACGCGAGGCGTGGGACCCACGTGACCGATCGGCTCCGTTCCAAAAATACGAAGACCATGAACCATGAAACGGAGGCCACCCGAGCATAGAAATAGCAAGAAAGAAAAAAAAAACAAAAAAAAAACCGCACGTAAAATCTAAAAAAACGCAAACGGACAACGAAAAACGGGGGGTGCAACACGAGGACTTCCCAGGGGGTCACCCATCCTAGTACTACTCTCGCCCAAGCACGCTTAACTGCGGAGTTCTGATGGGATCCGGTGCATTAGTGCTGGTATGATCGCACCCGAAATACTATCCATGCTTATTGCTTGTATGTCTTAAAAGACGCAGAACCTCCTTTGTTTTCGTACGCGAGGCGTGGAACCCACGTGACCGAATGGCTCCGTTCCAAAAATACGAAAACCATCAACCATGAAGCGGAGGCCACCCGAGCATAGAAATAGCAAGAAAGAAAAAAAACAAAAAAAAACCGCACGTAAAATCTAAAAAAACGCAAACAGACAACGAAAAAGGGGGGTGCAACACGAGGACTTCCCAGGGGGTCACCCATCCTAGTACTACTCTCACCCAAGCACGCTTACCTGCGGAGTTCTGATGGGATCCGGTGCATTAGTGCTGGTATGATCGCACCCGAAATACTATCCATGCTTATTGCTTGTATGTCTTAAAAGACGCAGAACCTCCTTTGTTTTCGTACGCGAGGCGTGGGACCCACGTGACCGATCGGTTCCGTTCCAAAAATACGAAGACCATGAACCATGAAACGGAGGCCACCCGAGCATAGAAATAGCAAGAAAGAAAAAAAAACAAAAAAAAAACCGCACGTAAAATCTAAAAAAACGCAAACGGACAACGAAAAAGGGGGGTGCAACACGAGGACTTCCCAGGGGGTCACCCATCCTAGTACTACTCTCGCCCAAGCACGCTTAACTGCGGAGTTCTGATGGGATCCGGTGCATTAGTGCTGGTATGATCGCACCCGAAATACTATCCATGCTTATTGCTTGTATGTCTTAAAAGACGCAGAACCTCCTTTGTTTTCGTACGCGAGGCGTGGGACCCACGTGACCGATCGGCTCCGTTCCAAAAATACGAAGACCATGAACCATGAAACGGAGGCCACCCGAGCATAGAAATAGCAAGAAAGAAAAAAAAACAAAAAAAAACCGCACGTAAAATCTAAAAAAACGCAAACGGACAACGAAAAAGGGGGGTGCAACACGAGGACTTCCCAGGGGGTCACCCATCCTAGTACTACTCTCGCCCAAGCACGCTTAACTGCGGAGTTCTGATGGGATCCGGTGCATTAGTGCTGCTATGATCGCACCCGAAATACTGTCCATGCTTATTGCTTGTATGTCTTAAAAGACACAGAACCTCCTTTGTTTTCGTACGCGAGGCGTGGGACCCACGTGACCGATCGGCTCCGTTCCAAAAATACGAAGACCATGAACCATGAAACGGAGGCCACCCGAGCATAGAAATAGCAAGAAAAAAAAAACAAAAAAAAACCGCACGTAAAATCTAAAAAAACGCAAACGGACAACGAAAAAGGGGGGTGCAACACGAGGACTTCCCAGGGGGTCACCCATCCTAGTACTACCCTCGCCCAAGCACGCTTAACTGCGGAGTTCTGATGGGATCCGGTGCATTAGTGCTGGTATGATCGCACTCGAAATACTATCCATGCTTATTGCTTGTATGTCTTAAAAGACGCAGAACCTCCTTTGTTTTCGTACGCGAGGCGTGGGACCCACGTGACCGATCGGCTCCGTTCCAAAAATACGAAGACCATGAACCATGAAATGGAGGCCACCCGAGCATAGAAATAGCAAGAAAGAAAAAAAAACAAAAAAAAACAGCACGTAAAATCTAAAAAAACGCAAACGGACAACGAAAAAGGGGGGTGCAACACGAGGACTTCCCAGGGGGTCACCCATCCTAGTACTACTCTCGCCCAAGCACGCTTAACTGCGGAGTTCTGATGGGATTCGGTGCATTAGTGCTGGTATGATCGCACCCAAAATACTATCCATGCTTATTGCTTGTATGTCTTAAAAGACGCAGAACCTCCTTTGTTTTCGTACGCGAGGCGTGGGACCCACGTGACCGATCGGTTCCGTTCCAAAAATACGAAGACCATGAACCATGAAACGGAGGCCACCCGAGCATAGAAATAGCAAGAAAGAAAAAAAAACAAAAAAAAAAACCGCACGTAAAATCTAAAAAAACGCAAACGGACAACGAAAAAGGGGGGTGCAACACGAGGACTTCCCAGGGGGTCACCCATCCTAGTACTACTCTCGCCCAAGCACGCTTAACTGCGGAGTTCTGATGGGATTCGGTGCATTAGTGCTGGTATGATCGCACCCAAAATACTATCCATGCTTATTGCTTGTATGTCTTAAAAGACGCAGAAACTCCTTTGTTTTCGTACGCGAGGCGTGGGACCCACGTGACCGATCAGCTCCGTTCCAAAAATACGAAGACCATCAACCATGAAGCGGAGGCCACCCGAGCATAGAAATAGCAAGAAAGAAAAAAAAAACAAAAAAAAACCGCACGTAAAATCTAAAAAAACGCAAACGGACAACGAAAAAGGGGGTGCAACACGAGGACTTCCCATGGGGTCACCCATCCTAGTACTACTCTCGCCCAAGCACGCTTAACTGCGGAGTTCTGATGGGATCCGGTGCATTAGTGCTGGTATGATCGCACCCGAAATACTGTCCATGCTTATTGCTTGTATGTCTTAAAAGACACAGAACCTCCTTTGTTTTCGTACGCGAGGCGTGGGACCCACGTGACCGATCGGCTCCGTTCCAAAAATACGAAGACCATGAACCATGAAACGGAGGCCACCCGAGCATAGAAATAGCAAGAAAAAAAAACAAAAAAAAAACCGCACGTAAAATCTAAAAAAACGCAAACGGACAACGAAAAAGGGGGGTGCAACACGAGGACTTCCCAGGGGGTCACCCATCCTAGTACTACTCTCGCCCAAGCACACTTAACTGCGGAGTTCTGATGGGATCCGGTGCATTAGTGCTGGTATGATCGCACCCGAAATACTATCCATGCTTATTGCTTGTATGTCTTAAAAGACGCAGAACCTCCTTTGTTTTCGTACGCGAGGCGTGGGACCCACCTGACCGATCGGCTCCGTTCCAAAAATACGAAGACCATGAACCATGAAATGGAGGCCACCCGAGCATAGAAATAGCAAGAAAGAAAAAAAAACAAAAAAAAACCGCACGTAAAATCTAAAAAAACGCAAACGGACAACGAAAAAGGGGGGTGCAACACGAGGACTTCCCAGGGGGTCACCCATCCTAGTACTACTCTCGCCCAAGCACACTTAACTGCGGAGTTCTGATGGGATCCGGTGCATTAGTGCTGGTATGATCGCACCCGAAATACTATCCATGCTTATTGCTTGTATGTCTTAAAAGACGCAGAACCTCCTTTGTTTTCGTACGCGAGGCGTGGGACCCACCTGACCGATCGGCTCCGTTCCAAAAATACGAAGACCATGAACCATGAAATGGAGGCCACCCGAGCATAGAAATAGCAAGAAAGAAAAAAAAACAAAAAAAAACCGCACGTAAAATCTAAAAAAACGCAAACGGACAACGAAAAAGGGGGGTGCAACACGAGGACTTCCCAGGGGGTCACCCATCCTAGTACTACTCTCGCCCAAGCACGCTTAACTGCGGAGTTCTGATGGGATTCGGTGCATTAGTGCTGGTATGATCGCACCCAAAATACTATCCATGCTTATTGCTTGTATGTCTTAAAAGACGCAGAACCTCCTTTGTTTTCGTACGCGAGGCGTGGGACCCACGTGACCGATCGGTTCCGTTCCAAAAATACGAAGACCATGAACCATGAAACGGAGGCCACCCGAGCATAGAAATAGCAAGAAAGAAAAAAAAAACAAAAAAAAAAACCGCACGTAAAATCTAAAAAAACGCAAACGGACAACGAAAAAGGGGGGTGCAACACGAGGACTTCCCAAGGGGTCACCCATCCTAGTACTACCCTCGCCCAAGCACGCTTAACTGCGGAGTTCTGATGGGATCCGGTGCATTAGTGCTGGTATGATCGCACCCGAAATACTATCCATGCTGATTGCTTGTATGTCTAAAAAGACGGAGAACCTCCTTTGTTTTCGTACGCGAGGCGTGGGACCCACGTGACCGATCGGCTCCGTTCCAAAAATACGAAGACCATGAACCATGAAACGGAGGCCACCCGAGCATAGAAATAGCAAGAAAGAAAAAAAAAACAAAAAAAAAACCGCACGTAAAATCTAAAAAAACGCAAACGGACAACGAAAAAGGGGGGGTGCAACACGAGGACTTCCCAGGGGGTCACCCATCCTAGTACTACTCTCGCCCAAGCACGCTTAACTGCGGAGTTCTGATGGGATCCGGTGCATTAGTGCTGGTATGATCGCACCCGAAATACTATCCATGCTTATTGCTTGTATGTCTTAAAAGACGCAGAACCTCCTTTGTTTTCGTACGCGAGGCGTGGGACCCACGTGACCGATCGGCTCCGTTCCAAAAATACGAAGACCATGAACCATGAAACGGAGGCCACCCGAGCATAGAAATAGCAAGAAAGAAAAAAAAACAAAAAAAAACCGCACGTAAAATCTAAAAAAACGCAAACGGACAACGAAAAAGGGGGGTGCAACACGAGGACTTCCCAGGGGGTCACCCATCCTAGTACTACTCTCGCCCAAGCACGCTTAACTGCGGAGTTCTGATGGGATTCGGTGCATTAGTGCTGGTATGATCGCACCCAAAATACTATCCATGCTTATTGCTTGTATGTCTTAAAAGACGCAGAAACTCCTTTGTTTTCGTACGCGTGGCGTGGGACCCACGTGACCGATCAGCTCCGTTCCAAAAATACGAAGACCATCAACCATGAAGCGGAGGCCACCCGAGCATAGAAATAGCAAGAAAGAAAAAAAAAACAAAAAAAAACCGCACGTAAAATCTAAAAAAACGCAAACGGACAACGAAAAAGGGGGTGCAACACGAGGACTTCCCATGGGGTCACCCATCCTAGTACTACTCTCGCCCAAGCACGCTTAACTGCGGAGTTCTGATGGGATCCGGTGCATTAGTGCTGGTATGATCGCACCCGAAATACTGTCCATGCTTATTGCTTGTATGTCTTAAAAGACACAGAACCTCCTTTGTTTTCGTACGCGAGGCGTGGGACCCACGTGACCGATCGGCTCCGTTCCAAAAATACGAAGACCATGAACCATGAAACGGAGGCCACCCGAGCATAGAAATAGCAAGAAAAAAAAACAAAAAAAAAACCGCACGTAAAATCTAAAAAAACGCAAACGGACAACGAAAAAGGGGGGTGCAACACGAGGACTTCCCAGGGGGTCACCCATCCTAGTACTACTGTCGCCCAAGCACGCTTAACTGCGGAGTTCTGATGGGATCCGGTGCATTAGTGCTGGTATGATCGCACCCGAAATACTATCCATGCTTATTGCTTGTATGTCTTAAAAGACGCAGAACCTCCTTTGTTTTCGTACGCGAGGCGTGGGACCCACCTGACCGATCGGCTCCGTTCCAAAAATACGAAGACCATGAACCATGAAATGGAGGCCACCCGAGCATAGAAATAGCAAGAAAGAAAAAAAAACAAAAAAAAACCGCACGTAAAATCTAAAAAAACGCAAACGGACAACGAAAAAGGGGGGTGCAACACGAGGACTTCCCAGGGGGTCACCCATCCTAGTACTACTCTCGCCCAAGCACGCTTAACTGCGGAGTTCTGATGGGATTCGGTGCATTAGTGCTGGTATGATCGCACCCAAAATACTATCCATGCTTATTGCTTGTATGTCTTAAAAGACGCAGAACCTCCTTTGTTTTCGTACGCGAGGCGTGGGACCCACGTGACCGATCGGTTCCGTTCCAAAAATACGAAGACCATGAACCATGAAACGGAGGCCACCCGAGCATAGAAATAGCAAGAAAGAAAAAAAAAACAAAAAAAAAACCGCACGTAAAATCTAAAAAAACGCAAACGGACAACGAAAAAGGGGGGTGCAACACGAGGACTTCCCAAGGGGTCACCCATCCTAGTACTACTCTCGCCCAAGCACGCTTAACTGCGGAGTTCTGATGGGATCCGGTGCATTAGTGCTGGTATGATCGCACCCGAAATACTATCCATGCTGATTGCTTGTATGTCTAAAAAGACGGAGAACCTCCTTTGTTTTCGTACGCGAGGCGTGGGACCCACGTGACCGATCGGCTCCGTTCCAAAAATACGAAGACCATGAACCATGAAACGGAGGCCACCCGAGCATAGAAATAGCAAGAAAGAAAAAAAAAACAAAAAAAAAACCGCACGTAAAATCTAAAAAAACGCAAACGGACAACGAAAAAGGGGGGGTGCAACACGAGGACTTCCCAGGGGGTCACCCATCCTAGTACTACTCTCGCCCAAGCACGCTTAACTGCGGAGTTCTGATGGGATCCGGTGCATTAGTGCTGGTATGATCGCACCCGAAATACTATCCATGCTTATTGCTTGTATGTCTTAAAAGACGCAGAACCTCCTTTGTTTTCGTACGCGAGGCGTGGGACCCACGTGACCGATCGGCTCCGTTCCAAAAATACGAAGACCATGAACCATGAAACGGAGGCCACCCGAGCATAGAAATAGCAAGAAAGAAAAAAAAACAAAAAAAAACCGCACGTAAAATCTAAAAAAACGCAAACGGACAACGAAAAAGGGGGGTGCAACACGAGGACTTCCCAGGGGGTCACCCATCCTAGTACTACTCTCGCCCAAGCACGCTTAACTGCGGAGTTCTGATGGGATTCGGTGCATTAGTGCTGGTATGATCGCACCCAAAATACTATCCATGCTTATTGCTTGTATGTCTTAAAAGACGCAGAAACTCCTTTGTTTTCGTACGCGAGGCGTGGGACCCACGTGACCGATCAGCTCCGTTCCAAAAATACGAAGACCATCAACCATGAAGCGGAGGCCACCCGAGCATAGAAATAGCAAGAAAGAAAAAAAAAACAAAAAAAAACCGCACGTAAAATCTAAAAAAACGCAAACGGACAACGAAAAAGGGGGTGCAACACGAGGACTTCCCATGGGGTCACCCATCCTAGTACTACTCTCGCCCAAGCACGCTTAACTGCGGAGTTCTAATGGGATCCGGTGCATTAGTGCTGGTATGATCGCACCCGAAATACTGTCCATGCTTATTGCTTGTATGTCTTAAAAGACACAGAACCTCCTTTGTTTTCGTACGCGAGGCGTGGGACCCACGTGACCGATCGGCTCCGTTCCAAAAATACGAAGACCATGAACCATGAAACGGAGGCCACCCGAGCATAGAAATAGCAAGAAAAAAAAAACAAAAAAAAACCGCACGTAAAATCTAAAAAAACGCAAACGGACAACGAAAAAGGGGGGTGCAACACGAGGACTTCCCAGGGGGTCACCCATCCTAGTACTACTCTCGCCCAAGCACGCTTAACTGCGGAGTTCTGATGGGATCCGGTGCATTAGTGCTGGTATGATCGCACCCGAAATACTATCCATGCTTATTGCTTGTATGTCTTAAAAGACGCAGAACCTCCTTTGTTTTCGTACGCGAGGCGTGGGACCCACCTGACCGATCGGCTCCGTTCCAAAAATACGAAGACCATGAACCATGAAATGGAGGCCACCTGAGCATAGAAATAGCAAGAAAGAAAAAAAAAACAAAAAAAAACCGCACGTAAAATCTAAAAAAACGCAAACGGACAACGAAAAAGGGGGGTGCAACACGAGGACTTCCCAGGGGGTCACCCATCCTAGTACTACTCTCGCCCAAGCACGCTTAACTGCGGAGTTCTGATGGGATTCGGTGCATTAGTGCTGGTATGATCGCACCCAAAATACTATCCATGCTTATTGCTTGTATGTCTTAAAAGACGCAGAACCTCCTTTGTTTTCGTACGCGAGGCGTGGGACCCACGTGACCGATCGGTTCCGTTCCAAAAATACGAAGACCATGAACCATGAAACGGAGGCCACCCGAGCATAGAAATAGCAAGAAAGAAAAAAAAAACAAAAAAAAAACCGCACGTAAAATCTAAAAAAACGCAAACGGACAACGAAAAAGGGGGGTGCAACACGAGGACTTCCCAGGGGGTCACCCATCCTAGTACTACTCTCGCCCAAGCATGCTTAACTGCGGAGTTCTGATGGGATCCGGTGCATTAGTGCTGGTATGATCGCACCCGAAATACTATCCATGCTTATTGCTTGTATGTCTTAAAAGACGCAGAACCTCCTTTGTTTTCGTACGCGAGGCGTGGGACCCACCTGACCGATCGGCTCCGTTCCAAAAATACGAAGACCATGAACCATGAAATGGAGGCCACCCGAGCATAGAAATAGCAAGAAAGAAAAAAAAACAAAAAAAAACCACACGTAAAATCTAAAAAAACGCAAACGGACAACGAAAAAGGGGGGTGCAACACGAGGACTTCCCAGGGGGTCACCCATCCTAGTACTACTCTCGACCAAGCACGCTTAACTGCGGAGTTCTGATGGGATTCGGTGCATTAGTGCTGGTATGATCGCACCCAAAATACTATCCATGCTTATTGCTTGTATGTCTTAAAAGACGCAGAACCTCCTTTGTTTTCGTACGCGAGGCGTGGGACCCACGTGACCGATCGGTTCCGTTCCAAAAATACGAAGACCATGAACCATGAAACGGAGGCCACCCGAGCATAGAAATAGCAAGAAAGAAAAAAAAAACAAAAAAAAAACCGCACGTAAAATCTAAAAAAACGCAAACGGACAACGAAAAAGGGGGGTGCAACACGAGGACTTCCCAAGGGGTCACCCATCCTAGTACTACTCTCGCCCAAGCACGCTTAACTGCGGAGTTCTGATGGGATCCGGTGCATTAGTGCTGGTATGATCGCACCCGAAATACTATCCATGCTGATTGCTTGTATGTCTAAAAAGACGGAGAACCTCCTTTGTTTTCGTACGCGAGGCGTGGGACCCACGTGACCGATCGGCTCCGTTCCAAAAATACGAAGACCATGAACCATGAAACGGAGGCCACCCGAGCATAGAAATAGCAAGAAAGAAAAAAAAACAAAAAAAAAACCGCACGTAAAATCTAAAAAAACGCAAACGGACAACGAAAAAGGGGGGGTGCAACACGAGGACTTCCCAGGGGGTCACCCATCCTAGTACTACTCTCGCCCAAGCACGCTTAACTGCGGAGTTCTGATGGGATCCGGTGCATTAGTGCTGGTATGATCGCACCCGAAATACTATCCATGCTTATTGCTTGTATGTCTTAAAAGACGCAGAACCTCCTTTGTTTTCGTACGCGAGGCGTGGGACCCACGTGACCGATCGGCTCCGTTCCAAAAATACGAAGACCATGAACCATGAAACGGAGGCCACCCGAGCATAGAAATAGCAAGAAAGAAAAAAAAACAAAAAAAAACCGCACGTAAAATCTAAAAAAACGCAAACGGACAACGAAAAAGGGGGGTGCAACACGAGGACTTCCCAGGGGGTCACCCATCCTAGTACTACTCTCGCCCAAGCACGCTTAACTGCGGAGTTCTGATGGGATTCGGTGCATTAGTGCTGGTATGATCGCACCCAAAATACTATCCATGCTTATTGCTTGTATGTCTTAAAAGACGCAGAAACTCCTTTGTTTTCGTACGCGAGGCGTGGGACCCACGTGACCGATCAGCTCCGTTCCAAAAATACGAAGACCATCAACCATGAAGCGGAGGCCACCCGAGCATAGAAATAGCAAGAAAGAAAAAAAAAACAAAAAAAAACCGCACGTAAAATCTAAAAAAACGCAAACGGACAACGAAAAAGGGGGTGCAACACGAGGACTTCCCATGGGGTCACCCATCCTAGTACTACTCTCGCCCAAGCACGCTTAACTGCGGAGTTCTAATGGGATCCGGTGCATTAGTGCTGGTATGATCGCACCCGAAATACTGTCCATGCTTATTGCTTGTATGTCTTAAAAGACACAGAACCTCCTTTGTTTTCGTACGCGAGGCGTGGGACCCACGTGACCGATCGGCTCCGTTCCAAAAATACGAAGACCATGAACCATGAAACGGAGGCCACCCGAGCATAGAAATAGCAAGAAAAAAAAAACAAAAAAAAACCGCACGTAAAATCTAAAAAAACGCAAACGGACAACGAAAAAGGGGGGTGCAACACGAGGACTTCCCAGGGGGTCACCCATCCTAGTACTACTCTCGCCCAAGCACGCTTAACTGCGGAGTTCTGATGGGATCCGGTGCATTAGTGCTGGTATGATCGCACCCGAAATACTATCCATGCTTATTGCTTGTATGTCTTAAAAGACGCAGAACCTCCTTTGTTTTCGTACGCGAGGCGTGGGACCCACCTGACCGATCGGCTCCGTTCCAAAAATACGAAGACCATGAACCATGAAATGGAGGCCACCCGAGCATAGAAATAGCAAGAAAGAAAAAAAAACAAAAAAAAACCGCACGTAAAATCTAAAAAAACGCAAACGGACAACGAAAAAGGGGGGTGCAACACGACGACTTCCCAGGGGGTCACCCATCCTAGTACTACTCTCGCCCAAGCACGCTTAACTGCGGAGTTCTGATGGGATTCGGTGCATTAGTGCTGGTATGATCGCACCCAAAATACTATCCATGCTTATTGCTTGTATGTCTTAAAAGACGCAGAACCTCCTTTGTTTTCGTACGCGAGGCGTGGGACCCACGTGACCGATCGGTTCCGTTCCAAAAATACGAAGACCATGAACCATGAAACGGAGGCCACCCGAGCATAGAAATAGCAAGAAAGAAAAAAAAAACAAAAAAAAAACCGCACGTAAAATCTAAAAAAACGCAAACGGACAACGAAAAAGGGGGGTGCAACACGAGGACTTACCAGGGGGTCACCCATCCTAGTACTACTCTCGCCCAAGCACGCTTAACTGCGGAGTTCTGATGGGATCCGGTGCATTAGTGCTGGTATGATCGCACCCGAAATACTATCCATGCTTATTGCTTGTATGTCTTAAAAGACGCAGAACCTCCTTTGTTTTCGTACGCGAGGCGTGGGACCCACCTGACCGATCGGCTCCGTTCCAAAAATACGAAGACCATGAACCATGAAATGGAGGCCACCCGAGCATAGAAATAGCAAGAAAGAAAAAAAAACAAAAAAAAACCGCACGTAAAATCTAAAAAAACGCAAACGGACAACGAAAAAGGGGGGTGCAACACGAGGACTTCCCAGGGGGTCACCCATCCTAGTACTACTCTCGCCCAAGCACGCTTAACTGCGGAGTTCTGATGGGATTCGGTGCATTAGTGCTGGTATGATCGCACCCAAAATACTATCCATGCTTATTGCTTGTATGTCTTAAAAGACGCAGAACCTCCTTTGTTTTCGTACGCGAGGCGTGGGACCCACGTGACCGATCGGTTCCGCTCCAAAAATACGAAGACCATGAACCATGAAACGGAGGCCACCCGAGCATAGAAATAGCAAGAAAGAAAAAAAAACAAAAAAAAAAACCGCACGTAAAATCTAAAAAAACGCAAACGGACAACGAAAAAGGGGGGTGCAACACGAGGACTTCCCAAGGGGTCACCCATCCTAGTACTACTCTCGCCCAAGCACGCTTAACTGCGGAGTTCTGATGGGATCCGGTGCATTAGTGCTGGTATGATCGCACCCGAAATACTATCCATGCTGATTGCTTGTATGTCTAAAAAGACGGAGAACCTCCTTTGTTTTCGTACGCGAGGCGTGGGACCCACGTGACCGATCGGCTCCGTTCCAAAAATACGAAGACCATGAACCATGAAACGGAGGCCACCCGAGCATAGAAATAGCAAGAAAGAAAAAAAAAAACAAAAAAAAAACCGCACGTAAAATCTAAAAAAACGCAAACGGACAACGAAAAAGGGGGGGTGCAACACGAGGACTTCCCAGGGGGTCACCCATCCTAGTACTACTCTCGCCCAAGCACGCTTAACTGCGGAGTTCTGATGGGATCCGGTGCATTAGTGCTGGTATGATCGCACCCGAAATACTATCCATGCTTATTGCTTGTATGTCTTAAAAGACGCAGAACCTCCTTTGTTTTCGTACGCGAGGCGTGGGACCCACGTGACCGATCGGCTCCGTTCCAAAAATACGAAGACCATGAACCATGAAACGGAGGCCACCCGAGCATAGAAATAGCAAGAAAGAAAAAAAAACAAAAAAAAACCGCACGTAAAATCTAAAAAAACGCAAACGGACAACGAAAAAGGGGGGTGCAACACGAGGACTTCCCAGGGGGTCACCCATCCTAGTACTACTCTCGCCCAAGCACGCTTAACTGCGGAGTTCTGATGGGATTCGGTGCATTAGTGCTGGTATGATCGCACCCAAAATACTATCCATGCTTATTGCTTGTATGTCTTAAAAGACGCAGAAACTCCTTTGTTTTCGTACGCGAGGCGTGGGACCCACGTGACCGATCAGCTCCGTTCCAAAAATACGAAGACCATCAACCATGAAGCGGAGGCCACCTGAGCATAGAAATAGCAAGAAAGAAAAAAAAAACAAAAAAAAACCGCACGTAAAATCTAAAAAAACGCAAACGGACAACGAAAAAGGGGGTGCAACACGAGGACTTCCCATGGGGTCACCCATCCTAGTACTACTCTCGCCCAAGCACGCTTAACTGCGGAGTTCTGATGGGATCCGGTGCATTAGTGCTGGTATGATCGCACCCGAAATATTGTCCATGCTTATTGCTTGTATGTCTTAAAAGACACAGAACCTCCTTTGTTTTCGTACGCGAGGCGTGGGACCCACGTGACCGATCGGCTCCGTTCCAAAAATACGATGACCATGAACCATGAAACGGAGGCCACCCGAGCATAGAAATAGCAAGAAAAAAAAAACAAAAAAAAACCGCACGTAAAATCTAAAAAAACGCAAACGGACAACGAAAAAGGGGGGTGCAACACGAGGACTTCCCAGGGGGTCACCCATCCTAGTACTACTCTCGCCCAAGCACGCTTAACTGCGGAGTTCTGATGGGATTCGGTGCATTAGTGCTGGTATGATCGCACCCGAAATACTATCCATGCTTATTGCTTGTATGTCTTAAAAGACGCAGAACCTCCTTTGTTTTCGTACGCGAGGCGTGGGACCCACCTGACCGATCGGCTCCGTTCCAAAAATACGAAGACCATGAACCATGAAACGGAGGCCACCCGAGCATAGAAATAGCAAGAAAGAAAAAAAAACAAAAAAAAAAAACCGCACGTAAAATCTAAAAAAACGCAAACGGACAACGAAAAAGGGGGGTGCAACACGAGGACTTCCCAGGGGGTCACCCATCCTAGTACTACTCTCGCCCAAGCACGCTTAACTGCGGAGTTCTGATGGGATCCGGTGCATTAGTGCTGGTATGATCGCACCCGAAATACTATCCATGCTTATTGCTTGTATGTCTTAAAAGACGGAGAACCTCCTTTGTTTTCGTACGCGAGGCGTGGGACCCACGTGACCGATCGGTTCCGTTCCAAAAATACGAAGACCATGAACCATGAAACGGAGGCCACCCGAGCATAGAAATAGCAAGAAAGAAAAAAAAAACAAAAAAAAACCGCACGTAAAATCTAAAAAAACGCAAACGGACAACGAAAAAGGGGGGTGCAACACGAGGACTTCCCAGGGGGTCACCCATCCTAGTACTACTCTCGCCCAAGCACGCTTAACTGCGGAGTTCTGATGGGATCCGGTGCATTAGTGCTGGTATGATCGCACCCGAAATACTATCCATGCTTATTGCTTGTATGTCTTAAAAGACGCAGAACCTCCTTTGTTTTCGTACGCGAGGCGTGGGACCCACGTGACCGATCGGCTCCGTTCCAAAAATACGAAGACCATGAACCATGAAACGGAGGCCACCCGAGCATAGAAATAGCAAGAAAGAAAAAAAAACAAAAAAAAACCGCACGTAAAATCTAAAAAAACGCAAACGGACAACGAAAAAGGGGGGTGCAACACGAGGACTTCCCAGGGGGTCACCCATCCTAGTACTACTCTCGCCCAAGCACGCTTAACTGCGGAGTTCTGATGGGATCCGGTGCATTAGTGCTGGTATGATCGCACCCGAAATACTATCCATGCTTATTGCTTGTATGTCTTAAAAGACGCAGAACCTCCTTTGTTTTCGTACGCGAGGCGTGGGACCCACGTGACCGATCGGCTCCGTTCCAAAAATACGAAGACCATGAACCATAGAAACGGAGGCCACCCGAGCATAGAAATAGCAAGAAAGAAAAAAAAACAAAAAAAAACCGCACGTAAAATCTAAAAAAACGCAAACGGACAACGAAAAAGGGGGGTGCAACACGAGGACTTCCCAGGGGGTCACCCATCCTAGTACTACTCTCGCCCAAGCACGCTTAACTGCGGAGTTCTGATGGGATTCGGTGCATTAGTGCTGGTATGATCGCACCCAAAATACTATCCATGCTTATTGCTTGTATGTCTTAAAAGACGCAGAACCTCCTTTGTTTTCGTACGCGAGGCGTGGGACCCACGTGACCGATCGGTTCCGTTCCAAAAATACGAAGACCATGAACCATGAAACGGAGGCCACCCGAGCATAGAAATAGCAAGAAAGAAAAAAAAACAAAAAAAAACCGCACGTAAAATCTAAAAAAACGCAAACGGACAACGAAAAAGGGGGGTGCAACACGAGGACTTCCCAGGGGGTCACCCATCCTAGTACTACTCTCGCCCAAGCACGCTTAACTGCGGAGTTCTGATGGGATTCGGTGCATTAGTGCTGGTATGATCGCACCCAAAATACTATCCATGCTTATTGCTTGTATGTCTTAAAAGACGCAGAAACTCCTTTGTTTTCGTACGCGAGGCGTGGGACCCACGTGACCGATCAGCTCCGTTCCAAAAATACGAAGACCATCAACCATGAAGCGGAGGCCACCTGAGCATAGAAATAGCAAGAAAGAAAAAAAAAACAAAAAAAAACCGCACGTAAAATCTAAAAAAACGCAAACGGACAACGAAAAAGGGGGTGCAACACGAGGACTTCCTATGGGGTCACCCATCCTAGTACTACTCTCGCCCAAGCACGCTTAACTGCGGAGTTCTGATGGGATCCGGTGCATTAGTGCTGGTATGATCGCACCCGAAATATTGTCCATGCTTATTGCTTGTATGTCTTAAAAGACACAGAACCTCCTTTGTTTTCGTACGCGAGGCGTGGGACCCACGTGACCGATCGGCTCCGTTCCAAAAATACGAAGACCATGAACCATGAAACGGAGGCCACCCGAGCATAGAAATAGCAAGAAAAAAAAAACAAAAAAAAACCGCACGTAAAATCTAAAAAAACGCAAACGGACAACGAAAAAGGGGGGTGCAACACGAGGACTTCCCAGGGGGTCACCCATCCTAGTACTACTCTCGCCCAAGCACGCTTAACTGCGGAGTTCTGATGGGATCCGGTGCATTAGTGCTGGTATGATCGCACCCGAAATACTATCCATGCTTATTGCTTGTATGTCTTAAAAGACGCAGAACCTCCTTTGTTTTCGTACGCGAGGCGTGGGACCCACCTGACCGATCGGCTCCGTTCCAAAAATACGAAGACCATGAACCATGAAATGGAGGCCACCCGAGCATAGAAATAGCAAGAAAGAAAAAAAAACAAAAAAAAACCGCACGTAAAATCTAAAAAAACGCAAACGGACAACGAAAAAGGGGGGTGCAACACGAGGACTTCCCAGGGGGTCACCCATCCTAGTACTACTCTCGCCCAAGCACGCTTAACTGCGGAGTTCTGATGGGATTCGGTGCATTAGTGCTGGTATGATCGCACCCAAAATACTATCCATGCTTATTGCTTGTATGTCTTAAAAGACGCAGAACCTCCTTTGTTTTCGTACGCGAGACGTGGGACCCACGTGACCGATCGGTTCCGTTCCAAAAATACGAAGACCATGAACCATGAAACGGAGGCCACCCGAGCATAGAAATAGCAAGAAAGAAAAAAAAACAAAAAAAAAACCGCATGTAAAATCTAAAAAAACGCAAACGGACAACGAAAAAGGGGGGTGCAACACGAGGACTTCCCAGGGGGTCACCCATCCTAGTACTACTCTCGCCCAAGCACGCTTAACTGCGGAGTTCTGATGGGATCCGGTGCATTAGTGCTGGTATGATCGCACCCGAAATACTATCCATGCTTATTGCTTGTATGTCTTAAAAGACGCAGAACCTCCTTTGTTTTCGTACGCGAGGCGTGGGACCCACGTGACCGATCGGCTCCGTTCCAAAAATACGAAGACCATGAACCATGAAACGGAGGCCACCCGAGCATAGAAATAGCAAGAAAGAAAAAAAAACAAAAAAAAACCGCACGTAAAATCTAAAAAAACGCAAACGGACAACGAAAAAGGGGGGTGCAACACGAGGACTTCCCAGGGGGTCACCCATCCTAGTACTACTCTCGCCCAAGCACGCTTAACTGCGGAGTTCTGATGGGATCCGGTGCATTAGTGCTGGTATGATCGCACCCGAAATACTATCCATGCTTATTGCTTGTATGTCTTAAAAGACGCAGAACCTCCTTTGTTTTCGTACGCGAGGCGTGGGACCCACGTGACCGATCGGCTCCGTTCCAAAAATACGAAGACCATGAACCATAGAAACGGAGGCCACCCGAGCATAGAAATAGCAAGAAAGAAAAAAAAACAAAAAAAAACCGCACGTAAAATCTAAAAAAACGCAAACGGACAACGAAAAAGGGGGGTGCAACACGAGGACTTCCCAGGGGGTCACCCATCCTAGTACTACTCTCGCCCAAGCACGCTTAACTGCGGAGTTCTGATGGGATTCGGTGCATTAGTGCTGGTATGATCGCACCCAAAATACTATCCATGCTTATTGCTTGTATGTCTTAAAAGACGCAGAACCTCCTTTGTTTTCGTACGCGAGGCGTGGGACCCACGTGACCGATCGGTTCCGTTCCAAAAATACGAAGACCATGAACCATGAAACGGAGGCCACCCGAGCATAGAAATAGCAAGAAAGAAAAAAAAACAAAAAAAAACCGCACGTAAAATCTAAAAAAACGCAAACGGACAACGAAAAAGGGGGGTGCAACACGAGGACTTCCCAGGGGGTCACCCATCCTAGTACTACTCTCGCCCAAGCACGCTTAACTGCGGAGTTCTGATGGGATTCGGTGCATTAGTGCTGGTATGATCGCACCCAAAATACTATCCATGCTTATTGCTTGTATGTCTTAAAAGACGCAGAAACTCCTTTGTTTTCGTACGCGAGGCGTGGGACCCACGTGACCGATCAGCTCCGTTCCAAAAATACGAAGACCATCAACCATGAAGCGGAGGCCACCTGAGCATAGAAATAGCAAGAAAGAAAAAAAAAACAAAAAAAAACCGCACGTAAAATCTAAAAAAACGCAAACGGACAACGAAAAAGGGGGTGCAACACGAGGACTTCCTATGGGGTCACCCATCCTAGTACTACTCTCGCCCAAGCACGCTTAACTGCGGAGTTCTGATGGGATCCGGTGCATTAGTGCTGGTATGATCGCACCCGAAATATTGTCCATGCTTATTGCTTGTATGTCTTAAAAGACACAGAACCTCCTTTGTTTTCGTACGCGAGGCGTGGGACCCACGTGACCGATCGGCTCCGTTCCAAAAATACGAAGACCATGAACCATGAAACGGAGGCCACCCGAGCATAGAAATAGCAAGAAAAAAAAAACAAAAAAAAACCGCACGTAAAATCTAAAAAAACGCAAACGGACAACGAAAAAGGGGGGTGCAACACGAGGACTTCCCAGGGGGTCACCCATCCTAGTACTACTCTCGCCCAAGCACGCTTAACTGCGGAGTTCTGATGGGATCCGGTGCATTAGTGCTGGTATGATCGCACCCGAAATACTATCCATGCTTATTGCTTGTATGTCTTAAAAGACGCAGAACCTCCTTTGTTTTCGTACGCGAGGCGTGGGACCCACCTGACCGATCGGCTCCGTTCCAAAAATACGAAGACCATGAACCATGAAATGGAGGCCACCCGAGCATAGAAATAGCAAGAAAGAAAAAAAAACAAAAAAAAACCGCACGTAAAATCTAAAAAAACGCAAACGGACAACGAAAAAGGGGGG
The DNA here is from genome assembly GCF_052849685.1 of Lactuca virosa. Taxonomy (NCBI): domain Eukaryota; kingdom Viridiplantae; phylum Streptophyta; class Magnoliopsida; order Asterales; family Asteraceae; genus Lactuca; species Lactuca virosa. The sequence continues at coordinate 262,967,331 of NC_136426.1, read as the reverse complement.
TGCAACACGAGGACTTCCCAGGGGGTCACCCATCCTAGTACTACTCTCGCCCAAGCACGCTTAACTGCGGAGTTCTGATGGGATTCGGTGCATTAGTGCTGGTATGATCGCACCCAAAATACTATCCATGCTTATTGCTTGTATGTCTTAAAAGACGCAGAACCTCCTTTGTTTTCGTACGCGAGACGTGGGACCCACGTGACCGATCGGTTCCGTTCCAAAAATACGAAGACCATGAACCATGAAACGGAGGCCACCCGAGCATAGAAATAGCAAGAAAGAAAAAAAAACAAAAAAAAAACCGCATGTAAAATCTAAAAAAACGCAAACGGACAACGAAAAAGGGGGGTGCAACACGAGGACTTCCCAGGGGGTCACCCATCCTAGTACTACTCTCGCCCAAGCACGCTTAACTGCGGAGTTCTGATGGGATCCGGTGCATTAGTGCTGGTATGATCGCACCCGAAATACTATCCATGCTTATTGCTTGTATGTCTAAAAAGACGGAGAACCTCCTTTGTTTTCGTACGCGAGGCGTGGGACCCACGTGACCGATCGGCACCGTTCCAAAAATACGAAGACCATGAACCATGAAACGGAGGCCACCCGAGCATAGAAATAGCAAGAAAGAAAAAAAAAACAAAAAAAAAAACCGCACGTAAAATCTAAAAAAACGCAAACGGACAACGAAAAAGGGGGGTGCAACACGAGGACTTCCCAGGGGGTCACCCATCCTAGTACTACTCTCGCCCAAGCACGCTTAACTGCGGAGTTCTGATGGGATCCGGTGCATTAGTGCTGGTATGATCGCACCCGAAATACTATCCATGCTTATTGCTTGTATGTCTTAAAAGACGCAGAACCTCCTTTGTTTTCGTACGCGAGGCGTGGGACCCACGTGACCGATCGGCTCCGTTCCAAAAATACGAAGACCATGAACCATGAAACGGAGGCCACCCGAGCATAGAAATAGCAAGAAAGAAAAAAAAACAAAAAAAAACCGCACGTAAAATCTAAAAAAACGCAAACGGACAACGAAAAAGGGGGGTGCAACACGAGGACTTCCCAGGGGGTCACCCATCCTAGTACTACTCTCGCCCAAGCACGCTTAACTGCGGAGTTCTGATGGGATTCGGTGCATTAGTGCTGGTATGATCGCACCCAAACTACTATCCATGCTTATTGCTTGTATGTCTTAAAAGACGCAGAACCTCCTTTGTTTTCGTACGCGAGGCGTGGGACCCACGTGACCGATCGGTTCCGTTCCAAAAATACGAAGACCATGAACCATGAAACGGAGGCCACCCGAGCATAGAAATAGCAAGAAAGAAAAAAAAACAAAAAAAAACCGCACGTAAAATCTAAAAAAACGCAAACGGACAACGAAAAAGGGGGGTGCAACACGAGGACTTCCCAGGGGGTCACCCATCCTAGTACTACTCTCGCCCAAGCACGCTTAACTGCGGAGTTCTGATGGGATCCGGTGCATTAGTGCTGGTATGATCGCACCCGAAATACTATCCATGCTTATTGCTTGTATGTCTTAAAAGACGCAGAACCTCCTTTGTTTTCGTACGCGAGGCGTGGGACCCACCTGACCGATCGGCTCCGTTCCAAAAATACGAAGACCATGAACCATGAAATGGAGGCCACCCGAGCATAGAAATAGCAAGAAAGAAAAAAAAACAAAAAAAAACCGCACGTAAAATCTAAAAAAACGCAAACGGACAACGAAAAAGGGGGGTGGAACACGAGGACTTCCCAGGGGGTCACCCATCCTAGTACTACTCTCGCCCAAGCACGCTTAACTGCGGAGTTCTGATGGGATTCGGTGCATTAGTGCTGGTATGATCGCACCCAAAATACTATCCATGCTTATTGCTTGTATGTCTTAAAAGACGCAGAACCTCCTTTGTTTTCGTACGCGAGGCGTGGGACCCACGTGACCGATCGGTTCCGTTCCAAAAATACGAAGACCATGAACCATGAAACGGAGGCCACCCGAGCATAGAAATAGCAGGAAAGAAAAAAAAACAAAAAAAAAAACCGCACGTAAAATCTAAAAAAACGCAAACGGACAACGAAAAAGGGGGGTGCAACACGAGGACTTCCCAGGGGGTCACCCATCCTAGTACTACTCTCGCCCAAGCACGCTTAACTGCGGAGTTCTGATGGGATCCGGTGCATTAGTGCTGGTATGATCGCACCCGAAATACTATCCATGCTTATTGCTTGTATGTCTAAAAAGACGGAGAACCTCCTTTGTTTTCGTACGCGAGGCGTGGGACCCACGTGACCGATCGGCACCGTTCCAAAAATACGAAGACCATGAACCATGAAACGGAGGCCACCCGAGCATAGAAATAGCAAGAAAGAAAAAAAAAACAAAAAAAAAACCGCACGTAAAATCTAAAAAAACACAAACGGACAACGAAAAAGGGGGGTGCAACACGAGGACTTCCCAGGGGGTCACCCATCCTAGTACTACTCTCGCCCAAGCACGCTTAACTGCGGAGTTCTGATGGGATCCGGTGCATTAGTGCTGGTATGATCGCACCCGAAATACTATCCATGCTTATTGCTTGTATGTCTTAAAAGACGCAGAACCTCCTTTGTTTTCGTACGCGAGGCGTGGGACCCACGTGACCGATCGGCTCCGTTCCAAAAATACGAAGACCATGAACCATGAAACGGAGGCCACCCGAGCATAGAAATAGCAAGAAAGAAAAAAAAACAAAAAAAAACCGCACGTAAAATCTAAAAAAACGCAAACGGACAACGAAAAAGGGGGGTGCAACACGAGGACTTCCCAGGGGGTCACCCATCCTAGTACTACTCTCGCCCAAGCACGCTTAACTGCGGAGTTCTGATGGGATTCGGTGCATTAGTGCTGGTATGATCGCACCCAAAATACTATCCATGCTTATTGCTTGTATGTCTTAAAAGACGCAGAACCTCCTTTGTTTTCGTACGCGAGGCGTGGGACCCACGTGACCGATCGGTTCCGTTCCAAAAATACGAAGACCATGAACCATGAAACGGAGGCCACCCGAGCATAGAAATAGCAAGAAAGAAAAAAAAACAAAAAAAAACCGCACGTAAAATCTAAAAAAACGCAAACGGACAACGAAAAAGGGGGGTGCAACACGAGGACTTCCCAGGGGGTCACCCATCCTAGTACTACTCTCGCCCAAGCACGCTTAACTGCGGAGTTCTGATGGGATCCGGTGCATTAGTGCTGGTATGATCGCACCCGAAATACTATCCATGCTTATTGCTTGTATGTCTTAAAAGACGCAGAACCTCCTTTGTTTTCGTACGCGAGGCGTGGGACCCACCTGACCGATCGGTTCCGTTCCAAAAATACGAAGACCATGAACCATGAAATGGAGGCCACCCGAGCATAGAAATAGCAAGAAAGAAAAAAAAACAAAAAAAAAAACCGCACGTAAAATCTAAAAAAACGCAAACGGACAACGAAAAAGGGGGGTGCAACACGAGGACTTCCCAGGGGGTCACCCATCCTAGTACTACTCTCGCCCAAGCACGCTTAACTGCGGAGTTCTGATGGGATTCGGTGCATTAGTGCTGGTATGATCGCACCCAAAATACTATCCATGCTTATTGCTTGTATGTCTTAAAAGACGCAGAACCTCCTTTGTTTTCGTACGCGAGGCGTGGGACCCACGTGACCGATCGGTTCCGTTCCAAAAATACGAAGACCATGAACCATGAAACGGAGGCCACCCGAGCATAGAAATAGCAAGAAAGAAAAAAAAACAAAAAAAAAACCGCACGTAAAATCTAAAAAAACACAAACGGACAACGAAAAAGGGGGGTGCAACACGAGGACTTCCCAGGGGGTCACCCATCCTAGTACTACTCTCGCCCAAGCACGCTTAACTGCGGAGTTCTGATGGGATCCGGTGCATTAGTGCTGGTATGATCGCACCCGAAATACTATCCATGCTTATTGCTTGTATGTCTTAAAAGACGCAGAACCTCCTTTGTTTTCGTACGCGAGGCGTGGGACCCACGTGACCGATCGGCACCGTTCCAAAAATACGAAGACCATGAACCATGAAACGGAGGCCACCCGAGCATAGAAATAGCAAGAAAGAAAAAAAAAACAAAAAAAAAACCGCACGTAAAATCTAAAAAAACGCAAACGGACAACGAAAAAGGGGGGTGCAACACGAGGACTTCCCAGGGGGTCACCCATCCTAGTACTACTCTCGCCCAAGCACGCTTAACTGCGGAGTTCTGATGGGATCCGGTGCATTAGTGCTGGTATGATCGCACCCGAAATACTATCCATGCTTATTGCTTGTATGTCTTAAAAGACGCAGAACCTCCTTTGTTTTCGTACGCGAGGCGTGGGACCCACCTGACCGATCGGCTCCGTTCCAAAAATACGAAGACCATGAACCATGAAACGGAGGCCACCCGAGCATAGAAATAGCAAGAAAGAAAAAAAAACAAAAAAAAACCGCACGTAAAATCTAAAAAAACGCAAACGGACAACGAAAAAGGGGGGTGCAACACGAGGACTTCCCAGGGGGTCACCCATCCTAGTACTACTCTCGCCCAAGCACGCTTAACTGCGGAGTTCTGATGGGATTCGGTGCATTAGTGCTGGTATGATCGCACCCAAAATACTATCCATGCTTATTGCTTGTATGTCTTAAAAGACGCAGAACCTCCTTTGTTTTCGTACGCGAGACGTGGGACCCACGTGACCGATCGGTTCCGTTCCAAAAATACGAAGACCATGAACCATGAAACGGAGGCCACCCGAGCATAGAAATAGCAAGAAAGAAAAAAAAACAAAAAAAAACCGCACGTAAAATCTAAAAAAACGCAAACGGACAACGAAAAAGGGGGGTGCAACACGAGGACTTCCCAGGGGGTCACCCATCCTAGTACTACTCTCGCCCAAGCACGCTTAACTGCGGAGTTCTGATGGGATCCGGTGCATTAGTGCTGGTATGATCGCACCCGAAATACTATCCATGCTTATTGCTTGTATGTCTTAAAAGACGCAGAACCTCCTTTGTTTTCGTACGCGAGGCGTGGGACCCACCTGACCGATCGGCTCCGTTCCAAAAATACGAAGACCATGAACCATGAAATGGAGGCCACCCGAGCATAGAAATAGCAAGAAAGAAAAAAAAACAAAAAAAAACCGCACGTAAAATCTAAAAAAACGCAAACGGACAACGAAAAAGGGGGGTGGAACACGAGGACTTCCCAGGGGGTCACCCATCCTAGTACTACTCTCGCCCAAGCACGCTTAACTGCGGAGTTCTGATGGGATTCGGTGCATTAGTGCTGGTATGATCACACCCAAAATACTATCCATGCTTATTGCTTGTATGTCTTAAAAGACGCAGAACCTCCTTTGTTTTCGTACGCGAGGCGTGGGACCCACGTGACCGATCGGTTCCGTTCCAAAAATACGAAGACCATGAACCATGAAACGGAGGCCACCCGAGCATAGAAATAGCAGGAAAGAAAAAAAAACAAAAAAAAAACCGCACGTAAAATCTAAAAAAACGCAAACGGACAACGAAAAAGGGGGGTGCAACACGAGGACTTCCCAGGGGGTCACCCATCCTAGTACTACTCTCGCCCAAGCACGCTTAACTGCGGAGTTCTGATGGGATCCGGTGCATTAGTGCTGGTATGATCGCACCCGAAATACTATCCATGCTTATTGCTTGTATGTCTAAAAAGACGGAGAACCTCCTTTGTTTTCGTACGCGAGGCGTGGGACCCACGTGACCGATCGGCACCGTTCCAAAAATACGAAGACCATGAACCATGAAACGGAGGCCACCCGAGCATAGAAATAGCAAGAAAGAAAAAAAAAACAAAAAAAAAACCGCACGTAAAATCTAAAAAAACGCAAACGGACAACGAAAAAGGGGGGTGCAACACGAGGACTTCCCAGGGGGTCACCCATCCTAGTACTACTCTCGCCCAAGCACGCTTAACTGCGGAGTTCTGATGGGATCCGGTGCATTAGTGCTGGTATGATCGCACCCGAAATACTATCCATGCTTATTGCTTGTATGTCTTAAAAGACGCAGAACCTCCTTTGTTTTCGTACGCGAGGCGTGGGACCCACGTGACCGATCGGCTCCGTTCCAAAAATACGAAGACCATGAACCATGAAACGGAGGCCACCCGAGCATAGAAATAGCAAGAAAGAAAAAAAAACAAAAAAAAACCGCACGTAAAATCTAAAAAAACGCAAACGGACAACGAAAAAGGGGGGTGCAACACGAGGACTTCCCAGGGGGTCACCCATCCTAGTACTACTCTCGCCCAAGCACGCTTAACTGCGGAGTTCTGATGGGATTCGGTGCATTAGTGCTGGTATGATCGCACCCAAAATACTATCCATGCTTATTGCTTGTATGTCTTAAAAGACGCAGAACCTCCTTTGTTTTCGTACGCGAGGCGTGGGACCCACGTGACCGATCGGTTCCGTTCCAAAAATACGAAGACCATGAACCATGAAACGGAGGCCACCCGAGCATAGAAATAGCAAGAAAGAAAAAAAAACAAAAAAAAAACGCACGTAAAATCTAAAAAAACGCAAACGGACAACGAAAAAGGGGGGTGCAACACGAGGACTTCCCAGGGGGTCACCCATCCTAGTACTACTCTCGCCCAAGCACGCTTAACTGCGGAGTTCTGATGGGATCCGATGCATTAGTGCGGGTATGATCGCACCCGAAATACTATCCATGCTTATTGCTTGTATGTCTTAAAAGACGCAGAACCTCCTTTGTTTTCGTACGCGAGGCGTGGGACCCACGTGACCGATCAGCTCCGTTCCAAAAATACGAAGACCATGAACCATGAAACGGAGGCCACCCGAGCATAGAAATAGCAAGAAAGAAAAAAAAACAAAAAAAAACCGCACGTAAAATCTAAAAAAACGCAAACGGACAACGAAAAAGGGGGGTGCAACACGAGGACTTCCCAGGGGGTCACCCATCCTAGTACTACTCTCGCCCAAGCACGCTTCACTGCGGAGTTCTGATGGGATTCGGTGCATTAGTGCTGGTATGATCGCACCCAAAATACTATCCATGCTTATTGCTTGTATGTTTTAAAAGACGCAGAAACTCCTTTGTTTTCGTACGCGAGGCGTGGGACCCACGTGACCGATCAGCTCCGTTCCAAAAATACGAAGACCATCAACCATGAAGCGGAGGCCACCCGAGCATAGAAATAGCAAGAAAGAAAAAAAAAACAAAAAAAAACCGCACGTAAAATCTAAAAAAACGCAAACGGACAACGAAAAAGGGGGGTGCAACACGAGGACTTCCCAGGGGGTCACCCATCCTAGTACTACTCTCGCCCAAGCACGCTTCACTGCGGAGTTCTGATGGGATTCGGTGCATTAGTGCTGGTATGATCGCACCCAAAATACTATCCATGCTTATTGCTTGTATGTCTTAAAAGACGCAGAAACTCCTTTGTTTTCGTACGCGAGGCGTGGGACCCACGTGACCGATCGGTTCCGTTCCAAAAATACGAAGACCATGAACCATGAAACGGAGGCCACCCGAGCATAGAAATAGCAAGAAAGAAAAAAAAAAACAAAAAAAAAAACCGCACGTAAAATCTAAAAAAACGCAAACGGACAACGAAAAAGGGGGGTGCAACACGAGGACTTCCCAAGGGGTCACCCATCCTAGTACTACTCTCGCCCAAGCACGCTTAACTGCGGAGTTCTGATGGGATCCGGTGCATTAGTGCTGGTATGATCGCACCCGAAATACTATCCATGCTGATTGCTTGTATGTCTAAAAAGACGGAGAACCTCCTTTGTTTTCGTACGCGAGGCGTGGGACCCACGTGACCGATCGGCTCCGTTCCAAAAATACGAAGACCATGAACCATGAAACGGAGGCCACCCGAGCATAGAAATAGCAAGAAAGAAAAAAAAAACAAAAAAAAAACCGCACGTAAAATCTAAAAAAACGCAAACGGACAACGAAAAAGGGGGGGTGCAACACGAGGACTTCCCAGGGGGTCACCCATCCTAGTACTACTCTCGCCCAAGCACGCTTAACTGCGGAGTTCTGATGGGATCCGGTGCATTAGTGCTGGTATGATCGCACCCGAAATACTATCCATGATTATTACTTGTATGTCTTAAAAGACGCAGAACCTCCTTTGTTTTCGTACGCGAGGCGTGGGACCCACGTGACCGATCGGCTCCGTTCCAAAAATACGAAGACCATGAACCATGAAACGGAGGCCACCCGAGCATAGAAATAGCAAGAAAGAAAAAAAAACAAAAAAAAACCGCACGTAAAATCTAAAAAAACGCAAACGGACAACGAAAAAGGGGGGTGCAACACGAGGACTTCCCAGGGGGTCACCCATCCTAGTACTACTCTCGCCCAAGCACGCTTAACTGCGGAGTTCTGATGGGATTCGGTGCATTAGTGCTGGTATGATCGCACCCAAAATACTATCCATGCTTATTGCTTGTATGTCTTAAAAGACGCAGAAACTCCTTTGTTTTCGTACGCGAGGCGTGGGACCCACGTGACCGATCAGCTCCGTTCCAAAAATACGAAGACCATCAACCATGAAGCGGAGGCCACCCGAGCATAGAAATAGCAAGAAAGAAAAAAAAAACAAAAAAAAACCGCATGTAAAATCTAAAAAAACGCAAACGGACAACGAAAAAGGGGGGTGCAACACGAGGACTTCCCAGGGGGTCACCCATCCTAGTACTACTCTCGCCCAAGCACGCTTCACTGCGGAGTTCTGATGGGATTCGGTGCATTAGTGCTGGTATGATCGCACCCAAAATACTATCCATGCTTATTGCTTGTATGTCTTAAAAGACACAGAAACTCCTTTGTTTTCGTACGCGAGGCGTGGGACCCACGTGACCGATCGGTTCCGTTCCAAAAATACGAAGACCATGAACCATGAAACGGAGGCCACCCGAGCATAGAAATAGCAAGAAAGAAAAAAAAACAAAAAAAAAACCGCACGTAAAATCTAAAAAAACGCAAACGGACAACGAAAAAGGGGGGTGCAACACGAGGACTTCCCAAGGGGTCACCCATCCTAGTACTACTCTCGCCCAAGCACGCTTAACTGCGGAGTTCTGATGGGATCCGGTGCATTAGTGCTGGTATGATCGCACCCGAAATACTATCCATGCTGATTGCTTGTATGTCTAAAAAGACGGAGAACCTCCTTTGTTTTCGTACGCGAGGCGTGGGACCCACGTGACCGATCGGCTCCGTTCCAAAAATACGAAGACCATGAACCATGAAACGGAGGCCACCCGAGCATAGAAATAGCAAGAAAGAAAAAAAAAACAAAAAAAAAACCGCACGTAAAATCTAAAAAAACGCAAACGGACAACGAAAAAGGGGGGGTGCAACACGAGGACTTCCCAGGGGGTCACCCATCCTAGTACTACTCTCGCCCAAGCACGCTTAACTGCGGAGTTCTGATGGGATCCGGTGCATTAGTGCTGGTATGATCGCACCCGAAATACTATCCATGCTTATTGCTTGTATGTCTTAAAAGACGCAGAACCTCCTTTGTTTTCGTACGCGAGGCGTGGGACCCACGTGACCGATCGGCTCCGTTCCAAAAATACGAAGACCATGAACCATGAAACGGAGGCCACCCGAGCATAGAAATAGCAAGAAAGAAAAAAAAACAAAAAAAAACCGCACGTAAAATCTAAAAAAACGCAAACGGACAACGAAAAAGGGGGGTGCAACACGAGGACTTCCCAGGGGGTCACCCATCCTAGTACTACTCTCGCCCAAGCACGCTTAACTGCGGAGTTCTGATGGGATTCGGTGCATTAGTGCTGGTATGATCGCACCCAAAATACTATCCATGCTTATTGCTTGTATGTCTTAAAAGACGCAGAAACTCCTTTGTTTTCGTACGCGAGGCGTGGGACCCACGTGACCGATCAGCTCCGTTCCAAAAATACGAAGACCATCAACCATGAAGCGGAGGCCACCCGAGCATAGAAATAGCAAGAAAGAAAAAAAAACAAAAAAAAACCGCACGTAAAATCTAAAAAAACGCAAACGGACAACGAAAAAGGGGGGTGCAACACGAGGACTTCCCAGGGGGTCACCCATCCTAGTACTACTCTCGCCCAAGCACGCTTCACTGCGGAGTTCTGATGGGATTCGGTGCATTAGTGCTGGTATGATCGCACCCAAAATACTATCCATGCTTATTGCTTGTATGTCTTAAAAGACACAGAAACTCCTTTGTTTTCGTACGCGAGGCGTGGGACCCACGTGACCGATCGGTTCCGTTCCAAAAATACGAAGACCATGAACCATGAAACGGAGGCCACCCGAGCATAGAAATAGCAAGAAAGAAAAAAAAAACAAAAAAAAAACCGCACGTAAAATCTAAAAAAACGCAAACGGACAACGAAAAAGGGGGGTGCAACACGAGGACTTCCCAAGGGGTCACCCATCCTAGTACTACTCTCGCCCAAGCACGCTTAACTGCGGAGTTCTGATGGGATCCGGTGCATTAGTGCTGGTATGATCGCACCCGAAATACTATCCATGCTGATTGCTTGTATGTCTAAAAAGACGGAGAACCTCCTTTGTTTTGGTACGCGAGGCGTGGGACCCACGTGACCGATCGGCTCCGTTCCAAAAATACGAAGACCATGAACCATGAAACGGAGGCCACCCGAGCATAGAAATAGCAAGAAAGAAAAAAAAAACAAAAAAAAAACCGCACGTAAAATCTAAAAAAACGCAAACGGACAACGAAAAAGGGGGGGTGCAACACGAGGACTTCCCAGGGGGTCACCCATCCTAGTACTACTCTCGCCCAAGCACGCTTAACTGCGGAGTTCTGATGGGATCCGGTGCATTAGTGCTGGTATGATCGCACCCGAAATACTATCCATGCTTATTGCTTGTATGTCTTAAAAGACGCAGAACCTCCTTTGTTTTCGTACGCGAGGCGTGGGACCCACGTGACCGATCGGCTCCGTTCCAAAAATACGAAGACCATGAACCATGAAACGGAGGCCACCCGAGCATAGAAATAGCAAGAAAGAAAAAAAAACAAAAAAAAACCGCACGTAAAATCTAAAAAAACGCAAACGGACAACGAAAAAGGGGGGTGCAACACGAGGACTTCCCAGGGGGTCACCCATCCTAGTACTACTCTCGCCCAAGCACGCTTAACTGCGGAGTTCTGATGGGATTCGGTGCATTAGTGCTGGTATGATCGCACCCAAAATACTATTCATGCTTATTGCTTGTATGTCTTAAAAGACGCAGAAACTCCTTTGTTTTCGTACGCGAGGCGTGGGACCCACGTGACCGATCAGCTCCGTTCCAAAAATACGAAGACCATCAACCATGAAGCGGAGGCCACCCGAGCATAGAAATAGCAAGAAAGAAAAAAAAAACAAAAAAAAACCGCACGTAAAATCTAAAAAAACGCAAACGGACAACGAAAAAGGGGGTGCAACACGAGGACTTCCCATGGGGTCACCCATCCTAGTACTACTCTCGCCCAAGCACGCTTAACTGCGGAGTTCTGATGGGATCCGGTGCATTAGTGCTGGTATGATCGCACCCGAAATACTGTCCATGCTTATTGCTTGTATGTCTTAAAAGACACAGAACCTCCTTTGTTTTCGTACGCGAGGCGTGGGACCCACGTGACCGATCGGCTCCGTTCCAAAAATACGAAGACCATGAACCATGAAACGGAGGCCACCCGAGCATAGAAATAGCAAGAAAAAAAAACAAAAAAAAACCGCACGTAAAATCTAAAAAAACGCAAACGGACAACGAAAAAGGGGGGTGCAACACGAGGACTTCCCAGGGGGTCACCCATCCTAGTACTACTCTCGCCCAAGCACGCTTAACTGCGGAGTTCTGATGGGATCCGGTGCATTAGTGCTGGTATGATCGCACCCGAAATACTATCCATGCTTATGGCTTGTATGTCTTAAAAGACGCAGAACCTCCTTTGTTTTCGTACGCGAGGCGTGGGACCCACCTGACCGATCGGCTCCGTTCCAAAAATACGAAGACCATGAACCATGAAATGGAGGCCACCGAGCATAGAAATAGCAAGAAAGAAAAAAAAACAAAAAAAAACCGCACGTAAAATCTAAAAAAACGCAAACGGACAACGAAAAAGGGGGTGCAACACGAGGACTTCCCAGGGGGTCACCCATCCTAGTACTACTCTCGCCCAAGCACGCTTAACTGCGGAGTTCTGATGGGATTCGGTGCATTAGTGCTGGTATGATCGCACCCAAAATACTATCCATGCTTATTGCTTGTATGTCTTAAAAGACGCAGAACCTCCTTTGTTTTCGTACGCGAGGCGTGGGACCCACGTGACCGATCGGTTCCGTTCCAAAAATACGAAGACCATGAACCATGAAACGGAGGCCACCCGAGCATAGAAATAGCAAGAAAGAAAAAAAAAACAAAAAAAAAACCGCACGTAAAATCTAAAAAAACGCAAACGGACAACGAAAAAGGGGGGTGCAACACGAGGACTTCCCAGGGGGTCACCCATCCTAGTACTACTCTCGCCCAAGCACGCTTAACTACGGAGTTCTGATGGGATCCGGTGCATTAGTGCTGGTATGATCGCACCCGAAATACTATCCATGCTTATTGCTTGTATGTCTTAAAAGACGCAGAACCTCCTTTGTTTTCGTACGCGAGGCGTGGGACCCACCTGACCGATCGGCTCCGTTCCAAAAATACGAAGACCATGAACCATGAAATGGAGGCCACCCGAGCATAGAAATAGCAAGAAAGAAAAAAAAAACAAAAAAAAACCGCACGTAAAATCTAAAAAAACGCAAACGGACAACGAAAAAGGGGGGTGCAACACGAGGACTTCCCAGGGGGTCACCCATCCTAGTACTACTCTCGCCCAAGCACGCTTAACTGCGGAGTTCTGATGGGATTCGGTGCATTAGTGCTGGTATGATCGCACCCAAAATACTATCCATGCTTATTGCTTGTATGTCTTAAAAGACGCAGAAACTCCTTTGTTTTCGTACGCGAGGCGTGGGACCCACGTGACCGATCGGTTCCGTTCCAAAAATACGAAGACCATGAACCATGAAACGGAGGCCACCCGAGCATAGAAATAGCAAGAAAGAAAAAAAAAAACAAAAAAAAAAACCGCACGTAAAATCTAAAAAAACGCAAACGGACAACGAAAAAGGGGGGTGCAACACGAGGACTTCCCAAGGGGTCACCCATCCTAGTACTACTCTCGCCCAAGCACGCTTAACTGCGGAGTTCTGATGGGATCCGGTGCATTAGTGCTGGTATGATCGCACCCGAAATACTATCCATGCTTATTGCTTGTATGTCTTAAAAGACGCAGAACCTCCTTTGTTTTCGTACGCGAGGCGTGGGACCCACCTGACCGATCGGCTCCGTTCCAAAAATACGGAGACCATGAACCATGAAATGGAGGCCACCCGAGCATAGAAATAGCAAGAAAGAAAAAAAAACAAAAAAAAACCGCACGTAAAATCTAAAAAAACGCAAACGGACAACGAAAAAGGGGGGTGCAACACGAGGACTTCCCAGGGGGTCACCCATCCTAGTACTACTCTCGCCCAAGCACGCTTAACTGCGGAGTTCTGATGGGATTCGGTGCATTAGTGCTGGTATGATCGCACCCAAAATACTATCCATGCTTATTGCTTGTATGTCTTAAAAGACGCAGAACCTCCTTTGTTTTCGTACGCGAGGCGTGGGACCCACGTGACCGATCGGTTCCGTTCCAAAAATCCGAAGACCATGAACCATGAAACGGAGGCCACCCGAGCATAGAAATAGCAAGAAAGAAAAAAAAACAAAAAAAAAACCGCACGTAAAATCTAAAAAAACGCAAACGGACAACGAAAAAGGGGGGTGCAACACGAGGACTTCCCAGGGGGTCACCCATCCTAGTACTACTCTCGCCCAAGCACGCTTAACTGCGGAGTTCTGATGGGATCCGGTGCATTAGTGCTGGTATGATCGCACCCGAAATACTATCCATGCTTATTGCTTGTATGTCTTAAAAGACGCAGAACCTCCTTTGTTTTCGTACGCGAGGCGTGGGACCCACGTGACCGATCGGCTCCGTTCCAAAAATACGAAGACCATGAACCATGAAACGGAGGCCACCCGAGCATAGAAATAGCAAGAAAGAAAAAAAAACAAAAAAAAACCGCACGTAAAATCTAAAAAAACGCAAACGGACAACGAAAAAGGGGGGTGCAACACGAGGACTTCCCAGGGGGTCACCCATCCTAGTACTACTCTCGCCCAAGCACGCTTAACAGCGGAGTTCTGATGGGATTCGGTGCATTAGTGCTGGTATGATCGCACCCAAAATACTATCCATGCTTATTGCTTGTATGTCTTAAAAGACGCAGAAACTCCTTTGTTTTCGTACGCGAGGCGTGGGACCCACGTGACCGATCAGCTCCGTTCCAAAAATACGAAGACCATCAACCATGAAGCGGAGGCCACCTGAGCATAGAAATAGCAAGAAAGAAAAAAAAACAAAAAAAAACCGCACGTAAAATCTAAAAAAACGCAAACGGACAACGAAAAAGGGGGTGCAACACGAGGACTTCCCATGGGGTCACCCATCCTAGTACTACTCTCGCCCAAACACGCTTAACTGCGGAGTTCTGATGGGATCCGGTGCATTAGTGCTGGTATGATCGCACCCGAAATATTGTCCATGCGTATTGCTTGTATGTCTTAAAAGACACAGAACCTCCTTTGTTTTCGTACGCGAGGCGTGGGACCCACGTGACCGATCGGCTCCGTTCCAAAAATACGAAGACCATGAACCATGAAACGGAGGCCACCCGAGCATAGAAATAGCAAGAAAAAAAAAACAAAAAAAAACCGCACGTAAAATCTAAAAAAACGCAAACGGACAACGAAAAAGGGGGGTGCAACACGAGGACTTCCCAGGGGGTCACCCATCCTAGTACTACTCTCGCCCAAGCACGCTTAACTGCGGAGTTCTGATGGGATCCGGTGCATTAGTGCTGGTATGATCGCACCCGAAATACTATCCATGCTTATTGCTTGTATGTCTTAAAAGACGCAGAACCTCCTTTGTTTTCGTACGCGAGGCGTGGGACCCACCTGACCGATCGGCTCCGTTCCAAAAATACGAAGACCATGAACCATGAAATGGAGGCCACCCGAGCATAGAAATAGCAAGAAAGAAAAAAAAACAAAAAAAAACCGCACGTAAAATCTAAAAAAACGCAAACGGACAACGAAAAAGGGGGGTGCAACACGAGGACTTCCCAGGGGGTCACCCATCCTAGTACTACTCTCGCCCAAGCACGCTTAACTGCGGAGTTCTGATGGGATTCGGTGCATTAGTGCTGGTATGATCGCACCCAAAATACTATCCATGCTTATTGCTTGTATGTCTTAAAAGACGCAGAACCTCCTTTGTTTTCGTACGCGAGGCGTGGGACCCACGTGACCGATCGGTTCCGTTCCAAAAATACGAAGACCATGAACCATGAAACGGAGGCCACCCGAGCATAGAAATAGCAAGAAAGAAAAAAAAACAAAAAAAAACCGCACGTAAAATCTAAAAAAACGCAAACGGACAACGAAAAAGGGGGGTGCAACACGAGGACTTCCCAGGGGGTCACCCATCCTAGTACTACTCTCGCCCAAGCACGCTTAACTGCGGAGTTCTGATGGGATCCGGTGCATTAGTGCTGGTATGATCGCACCCGAAATACTATCCATGCTTATTGCTTGTATGTCTTAAAAGACGCAGAACCTCCTTTGTTTTCGTACGCGAGGCGTGGGACCCACGTGACCGATCGGCTCCGTTCCAAAAATACGAAGACCATGAACCATGAAACGGAGGCCACCCGAGCATAGAAATAGCAAGAAAGAAAAAAAAACAAAAAAAAAACGCACGTAAAATCTAAAAAAACGCAAACGGACAACGAAAAAGGGGGGTGCAACACGAGGACTTCCCAGGGGGTCACCCATCCTAGTACTACTCTCGCCCAAGCACGCTTCACTGCGGAGTTCTGATGGGATTCGGTGCATTAGTGCTGGTATGATCGCACCCAAAATACTATCCATGCTTATTGCTTGTATGTCTTAAAAGACGCAGAAACTCCTTTGTTTTCGTACGCGAGGCGTGGGACCCACGTGACCGATCAGCTCCGTTCCAAAAATACGAAGACCATCAACCATGAAGCGGAGGCCACCCGAGCATAGAAATAGCAAGAAAGAAAAAAAAAACAAAAAAAAACCGCACGTAAAATCTAAAAAAACGCAAACGGACAACGAAAAAGGGGGGTGCAAGACGAGGACTTCCCAGGGGGTCACCCATCCTACTACTACTCTCGCCCAAGCACGCTTCACTGCGGAGTTCTGATGGGATTCGGTGCATTAGTGCTGGTATGATCGCACCCAAAATACTATCCATGCTTATTGCTTGTATGTCTTAAAAGACGCAGAAACTCCTTTGTTTTCGTACGCGAGGCGTGGGACCCACGTGACCGATCAGCTCCGTTCCAAAAATACGAAGACCATCAACCATGAAGCGGAGGCCACCCGAGCATAGAAATAGCAAGAAAGACAAAAAAAACAAAAAAAAACCGCACGTAAAATCTAAAAAAACGCAAACGGACAACGAAAAAGGGGGGTGCAACACGAGGACTTCCCAGGGGGTCACCCATCCTAGTACTACTCTCGCCCAAGCACGCTTCACTGCGGAGTTCTGATGGGATTCGGTGCATTAGTGCTGGTATGATCGCACCCAAAATACTATCCATGCTTATTGCTTGTATGTCTTAAAAGACGCAGAAACTCCTTTGTTTTCGTACGCGAGGCGTGGGACCCACGTGACCGATCGGTTCCGTTCCAAAAATACCAAGACCATGAACCATGAAACGGAGGCCACCCGAGCATAGAAATAGCAAGAAAGAAAAAAAAACAAAAAAAAAACCGCACGTAAAATCTAAAAAAACGCAAACGGACAACGAAAAAGGGGGGTGCAACACGAGGACTTCCCAAGGGGTCACCCATCCTAGTACTACTCTCGCCCAAGCACGCTTAACTGCGGAGTTCTGATGGGATCCGGTGCATTAGTGCTGGTATGATCGCACCCGAAATACTATCCATGTTGATTGCTTGTATGTCTAAAAAGACGGAGAACCTCATTTGTTTTCGTACGCGAGGCGTGGGACCCACGTGACCGATCGGCTCCGTTCCAAAAATACGAAGACCATGAACCATGAAACGGAGGCCACCCGAGCATAGAAATAGCAAGAAAGAAAAAAAAAACAAAAAAAAAACCGCACGTAAAATCTAAAAAAACGCAAACGGACAACGAAAAAGGGGGGGTGCAACACGAGGACTTCCCAGGGGGTCACCCATTCCAGTACTACTCTCGCCCAAGCACGCTTAACTGCGGAGTTCTGATGGGATCCGGTGCATTAGTGCTGGTATGATCGCACCCGAAATACTATCCATGCTTATTGCTTGTATGTCTTAAAAGACGCAGAACCTCCTTTGTTTTCGTACGCGAGGCGTGGGACCCACGTGACCGATCGGCTCCGTTCCAAAAATACGAAGACCATGAACCATGAAACGGAGGCCACCCGAGCATAGAAATAGCAAGAAAGAAAAAAAAACAAAAAAAAACCGCACGTAAAATCTAAAAAAACGCAAACGGACAACGAAAAAGGGGGGTGCAACACGAGGACTTCCCAGGGGGTCACCCATCCTAGTACTACTCTCGCCCAAGCACGCTTAACTGCGGAGTTCTGATGGGATTCGGTGCATTAGTGCTGGTATGATCGCACCCAAAATACTATCCATGCTTATTGCTTGTATGTCTTAAAAGACGCAGAACCTCCTTTGTTTTCGTACGCGAGGCGTGGGACCCACGTGACCGATCGGTTCCGTTCCAAAAATACGAAGACCATGAACCATGAAACGGAGGCCACCCGAGCATAGAAATAGCAAGAAAGAAAAAAAAACAAAAAAAAAACCGCACGTAAAATCTAAAAAAACGCAAACGGACAACGAAAAAGGGGGGTGCAACACGAGGACTTCCCAGGGGGTCACCCATCCTAGTACTACTCTCGCCCAAGCACGCTTAACTGCGGAGTTCTGATGGGATCCGGTGCATTAGTGCTGGTATGATCGCACCCGAAATACTATCCATGCTTATTGCTTGTATGTCTTAAAAGACACAGAACCTCCTTTGTTTTCGTACGCGAGGCGTGGGACCCACGTGACCGATCGGCTCCGTTCCAAACATACGAAGACCATGAACCATGAAACGGAGGCCACCCGAGCATAGAAATAGCAAGAAAGAAAAAAAAACAAAAAAAAACCGCACGTAAAATCTAAAAAAACACAAACGGACAACGAAAAAGGGGGGTGCAAGACGAGGACTTCCCAGGGGGTCACCCATCCTAGTACTACTCTCGCCCAAGCACGCTTCACTGCGGAGTTCTGATGGGATTCGGTGCATTAGTGCTGGTATGATCGCACCCAAAATACTATCCATGCTTATTGCTTGTATGTCTTAAAAGACGCAGAAACTCCTTTGTTTTCGTACGCGAGGCGTGGGACCCACGTGACCGATCAGCTCCGTTCCAAAAATACGAAGACCATCAACCATGAAGCGGAGGCCACCCGAGCATAGAAATAGCAAGAAAGAAAAAAAAAACAAAAAAAAACCGCACGTAAAATCTAAAAAAACGCAAACGGACAACGAAAAAGGGGGGTGCAACACGAGGACTTCCCAGGGGGTCACCCATCCTAGTACTACTCTCGCCCAAGCACGCTTCACTGCGGAGTTCTGATGGGATTCGGTGCATTAGTGCTGGTATGATCGCACCCAAAATACTATCCATGCTTATTGCTTGTATGTCTTAAAAGACGCAGAAACTCCTTTGTTTTCGTACGCGAGGCGTGGGACCCACGTGACCGATCGGTTCCGTTCCAAAAATACGAAGACCATGAACCATGAAACGGAGGCCACCCGAGCATAGAAATAGCAAGAAAGAAAAAAAAAACAAAAAAAAAACCGCACGTAAAATCTAAAAAAACGCAAACGGACAACGAAAAAGGGGGGTGCAACACGAGGACTTCCCAAGGGGTCACCCATCCTAGTACTACTCTCGCCCAAGCACGCTTAACTGCGGAGTTCTGATGGGATCCGGTGCATTAGTGCTGGTATGATCGCACCCGAAATACTATCCATGCTGATTGCTTGTATGTCTAAAAAGACGGAGAACCTCCTTTGTTTTCGTACGCGAGGCGTGGGACCCACGTGACCGATCGGCTCCGTTCCAAAAATACGAAGACCATGAACCATGAAACGGAGGCCACCCGAGCATAGAAATAGCAAGAAAGAAAAAAAAAACAAAAAAAAAACCGCACGTAAAATCTAAAAAAACGCAAACGGACAACGAAAAAGGGGGGGTGCAACACGAGGACTTCCCAGGGGGTCACCCATTCCAGTACTACTCTCGCCCAAGCACGCTTAACTGCGGAGTTCTGATGGGATCCGGTGCATTAGTGCTGGTATGATCGCACCCGAAATACTATCCATGCTTATTGCTTGTATGTCTTAAAAGACGCAGAACCTCCTTTGTTTTCGTACGCGAGGCGTGGGACCCACGTGACCGATCGGCTCCGTTCCAAAAATACGAAGACCATGAACCATGAAACGGAGGCCACCCGAGCATAGAAATAGCAAGAAAGAAAAAAAAACAAAAAAAAACCGCACGTAAAATCTAAAAAAACGCAAACGGACAACGAAAAAGGGGGGTGCAACACGAGGACTTCCCAGGGGGTCACCCATCCTAGTACTACTCTCGCCCAAGCACGCTTAACTGCGGAGTTCTGATGGGATTCGGTGCATTAGTGCTGGTATGATCGCACCCAAAATACTATCCATGCTTATTGCTTGTATGTCTTAAAAGACGCAGAACCTCCTTTGTTTTCGTACGCGAGGCGTGGGACCCACGTGACCGATCGGTTCCGTTCCAAAAATACGAAGACCATGAACCATGAAACGGAGGCCACCCGAGCATAGAAATAGCAAGAAAGAAAAAAAAACAAAAAAAAAACCGCACGTAAAATCTAAAAAAACGCAAACGGACAACGAAAAAGGGGGGTGCAACACGAGGACTTCCCAGGGGGTCACCCATCCTAGTACTACTCTCGCCCAAGCACGCTTAACTGCGGAGTTCTGATGGGATCCGGTGCATTAGTGCTGGTATGATCGCACCCGAAATACTATCCATGCTTATTGCTTGTATGTCTTAAAAGACACAGAACCTCCTTTGTTTTCGTACGCGAGGCGTGGGACCCACGTGACCGATCGGCTCCGTTCCAAACATACGAAGACCATGAACCATGAAACGGAGGCCACCCGAGCATAGAAATAGCAAGAAAGAAAAAAAAACAAAAAAAAACCGCACGTAAAATCTAAAAAAACACAAACGGACAACGAAAAAGGGGGGTGCAAGACGAGGACTTCCCAGGGGGTCACCCATCCTAGTACTACTCTCGCCCAAGCACGCTTCACTGCGGAGTTCTGATGGGATTCGGTGCATTAGTGCTGGTATGATCGCACCCAAAATACTATCCATGCTTATTGCTTGTATGTCTTAAAAGACGCAGAAACTCCTTTGTTTTCGTACGCGAGGCGTGGGACCCACGTGACCGATCAGCTCCGTTCCAAAAATACGAAGACCATCAACCATGAAGCGGAGGCCACCCGAGCATAGAAATAGCAAGAAAGAAAAAAAAAACAAAAAAAAACCGCACGTAAAATCTAAAAAAACGCAAACGGACAACGAAAAAGGGGGGTGCAACACGAGGACTTCCCAGGGGGTCACCCATCCTAGTACTACTCTCGCCCAAGCACGCTTCACTGCGGAGTTCTGATGGGATTCGGTGCATTAGTGCTGGTATGATCGCACCCAAAATACTATCCATGCTTATTGCTTGTATGTCTTAAAAGACGCAGAAACTCCTTTGTTTTCGTACGCGAGGCGTGGGACCCACGTGACCGATCGGTTCCGTTCCAAAAATACGAAGACCATGAACCATGAAACGGAGGCCACCCGAGCATAGAAATAGCAAGAAAGAAAAAAAAAACAAAAAAAAAACCGCACGTAAAATCTAAAAAAACGCAAACGGACAACGAAAAAGGGGGGTGCAACACGAGGACTTCCCAAGGGGTCACCCATCCTAGTACTACTCTCGCCCAAGCACGCTTAACTGCGGAGTTCTGATGGGATCCGGTGCATTAGTGCTGGTATGATCGCACCCGAAATACTATCCATGCTGATTGCTTGTATGTCTAAAAAGACGGAGAACCTCCTTTGTTTTCGTACGCGAGGCGTGGGACCCACGTGACCGATCGGCTCCGTTCCAAAAATACGAAGACCATGAACCATGAAACGGAGGCCACCCGAGCATAGAAATAGCAAGAAAGAAAAAAAAAACAAAAAAAAAACCGCACGTAAAATCTAAAAAAACGCAAACGGACAACGAAAAATGGGGGGGTGCAACACGAGGACTTCCCAGGGGGTCACCCATCCTAGTACTACTCTCGCCCAAGCACGCTTAACTGCGGAGTTCTGATGGGATCCGGTGCATTAGTGCTGGTATGATCGCACCCAAAATACTATCCATGCTTATTGCTTGTATGTCTTAAAAGACGCAGAACCTCCTTTGTTTTCGTACGCGAGGCGTGGGACCCACGTGACCGATCGGCTCCGTTCCAAAAATACGAAGACCATGAACCATGAAACGGAGGCCACCCGAGCATAGAAATAGCAAGAAAGAAAAAAAAACAAAAAAAAACCGCACGTAAAATCTAAAAAAACGCAAACGGACAACGAAAAAGGGGGGTGCAACACGAGGACTTCCCAGGGGGTCACCCATCCTAGTACTACTCTCGCCCAAGCACGCTTAACTGCGGATTTCTGATGGGAT
Source organism: Lactuca virosa (assembly GCF_052849685.1). Classification (NCBI taxonomy): domain Eukaryota; kingdom Viridiplantae; phylum Streptophyta; class Magnoliopsida; order Asterales; family Asteraceae; genus Lactuca; species Lactuca virosa. The sequence continues at coordinate 262,945,270 of NC_136426.1, read as the reverse complement.
TCGGTGCATTAGTGCTGGTATGATCGCACCCAAAATACTATCCATGCTTATTGCTTGTATGTCTTAAAAGACGCAGAACCTCCTTTGTTTTCGTACGCGAGGCGTGGGACCCACGTGACCGATCGGCTCCGTTCCAAAAATACGAAGACCATGAACCATGAAACGGAGGCCACCCGAGCATAGAAATAGCAAGAAAGAAACAAAAACAAAAAAAAACCGCACGTAAAATCTAAAAAAACGCAAACGGACAACGAAAAAGAGGGGTGCAACACGAGGACTTCCCAGGGGGTCACCCATCCTAGTACTACTCTCGCCCAAGCACGCTTAACTGCGGAGTTCTGATGGGATTCGGTGCATTAGTGCTGGTATGATCGCACCCAAAATACTATCCATGCTTATTGCTTGTATGTCTTAAAAGACGCAGAACCTCCTTTGTTTTCGTACGCGAGGCGTGGGACCCACGTGACCGATCGGTTCCGTTCCAAAAATACGAAGACCATGAACCATGAAACGGAGGCCACCCGAGCATAGAAATAGCAAGAAAGAAAAAAAAACAAAAAAAAAACCGCACGTAAAATCTAAAAAAACGCAAACGGACAACGAAAAAAGGGGGTGCAACACGAGGACTTCCCAGGGGGTCACCCATCCTAGTACTACTCTCGCCCAAGCACGCTTAACTGCGGAGTTCTGATGGGATCCGGTGCATTAGTGCTGGTATGATCGCACCCGAAATACTATCCATGCTTATTGCTTGTATGTCGTAAAAGACGCAGAACCTCCTTTGTTTTCGTACGCGAGGCGTGGGACCCACGTGACCGATCGGCTCCGTTCCAAAAATACGAAGACCATGAACCATGAAACGGAGGCCACCCGAGCATAGAAATAGCAAGAAAGAAAAAAAAACAAAAAAAAACCGCACGTAAAATCTAAAAAAACGCAAACGGACAACGAAAAAGGGGGGTGCAACACGAGGACTTCCCAGGGGGTCACCCATCCTAGTACTACTCTCGCCCAAGCACGCTTGACTGCGGAGTTCTGATGGGATCCGGTGCATTAGTGCTGGTATGATCGCACCCGAAATACTATCCATGCTTATTGCTTGTATGTCGTAAAAGACGCAGAACCTCCTTTGTTTTCGAACGCGAGGCGTGGGACCCACGTGACCGATCGGCTCCGTTCCAAAAATACGAAGACCATGAACCATGAAACGGAGGCCACCCGAGCATAGAAATAGCAAGAAAGAAAAAAAAACAAAAAAAAACCGCACGTAAAATCTAAAAAAACGCAAACGGACAACGAAAAAGGGGGGTGCAACACGAGGACTTCCCAGGGGGTCACCCATCCTAGTACTACTCTCGCCCAAGCACGCTTAACTGCGGAGTTCTGATGGGATCCGGTGCATTAGTGCTGGTATGATCGCACCCGAAATACTATCCATGCTTATTGCTTGTATGTCGTAAAAGACGCAGAACCTCCTTTGTTTTCGTACGCGAGGCGTGGGACCCACGTGACCGATCGGCTCCGTTCCAAAAATACGAAGACCATGAACCATGAAACGGAGGCCACCCGAGCATAGAAATAGCAAGAAAGAAAAAAAAACAAAAAAAAACCGCACGTAAAATCTAAAAAAACGCAAACGGACAACGAAAAAGGGGGGTGCAACACGAGGACTTCCCAGGGGGTCACCCATCCTAGTACTACTCTCGCCCAAGCACGCTTAACTGCGGAGTTCTGATGGGATTCGGTGCATTAGTGCTGGTATGATCGCACCCAAAATACTATCCATGCTTATTGCTTGTATGTCTTAAAAGACGCAGAACCTCCTTTGTTTTCGTACGCGAGGCGTGGGACCCACGTGACCGATCGGCTCCGTTCCAAAAATACGAAGACCATGAACCATGAAACGGAGGCCACCCGAGCATAGAAATAGCAAGAAAGAAACAAATACAAAAAAAAACCGCACGTAAAATCTAAAAAAACGCAAACGGACAACGAAAAAGAGGGGTGCAACACGAGGACTTCCCAGGGGGTCACCCATCCTAGTACTACTCTCGCCCAAGCACGCTTAACTGCGGAGTTCTGATGGGATTCGGTGCATTAGTGCTGGTATGATCGCACCCAAAATACTATCCATGCTTATTGCTTGTATGTCTTAAAAGACGCAGAACCTCCTTTGTTTTCGTACGCGAGGCGTGGGACCCACGTGACCGATCGGTTCCGTTCCAAAAATACGAAGACCATGAACCATGAAACGGAGGCCACCCGAGCATAGAAATAGCAAGAAAGAAAAAAAAACAAAAAAAAAACCGCACGTAAAATCTAAAAAAACGCAAACGGACAACGAAAAAGGGGGGTGCAACACGAGGACTTCCCAGGGGGTCACCCATCCTAGTACTACTCTCGCCCAAGCACGCTTAACTGCGGAGTTCTGATGGGATCCGGTGCATTAGTGCTGGTATGATCGCACCCGAAATACTATCCATGCTTATTGCTTGTATGTCGTAAAAGACGCAGAACCTCCTTTGTTTTCGTACGCGAGGCGTGGGACCCACGTGACCGATCGGCTCCGTTCCAAAAATACGAAGACCATGAACCATGAAACGGAGGCCACCCGAGCATAGAAATAGCAAGAAAGAAAAAAAAACAAAAAAAAACCGCACGTAAAATCTAAAAAAACGCAAACGGACAACGAAAAAGAGGGGTGCAACACGAGGACTTCCCAGGGGGTCACCCATCCTAGTACTACTCTCGCCCAAGCACGCTTAACTGCGGAGTTCTGATGGGATCCGGTGCATTAGTGCTGGTATGATCGCACCCGAAATACTATCCATGCTTATTGCTTGTATGTCGTAAAAGACGCAGAACCTCCTTTGTTTTCGTACGCGAGGCGTGGGACCCACGTGACCGATCGGCTCCGTTCCAAAAATACGAAGACCATGAACCATGAAACGGAGGCCACCCGAGCATAGAAATAGCAAGAAAGAAAAAAAAACAAAAAAAAACCGCACGTAAAATCTAAAAAAACGCAAACGGACAACGAAAAAGGGGGGTGCAACACGAGGACTTCCCAGGGGGTCACCCATCCTAGTACTACTCTCGCCCAAGCACGCTTGACTGCGGAGTTCTGATGGGATTCGGTGCATTAGTGCTGGTATGATCGCACCCAAAATACTATCCATGCTTATTGCTTGTATGTCTTAAAAGACGCAGAACCTCCTTTGTTTTCGTACGCGAGGCGTGGGACCCACGTGACCGATCGGCTCCGTTCCAAAAATACGAAGACCATGAACCATGAAACGGAGGCCACCCGAGCATAGAAATAGCAAGAAAGAAACAAAAACAAAAAAAAACCGCACGTAAAATCTAAAAAAACGCAAACGGACAACGAAAAAGAGGGGTGCAACACGAGGACTTCCCAGGGGGTCACCCATCCTAGTACTACTCTCGCCCAAGCACGCTTAACTGCGGAGTTCTGATGGGATCCGGTGCATTAGTGCTGGTATGATCGCACCCGAAATACTATCCATGCTTATTGCTTGTATGTCTTAAAAGACGCAGAACCTCCTTTGTTTTCGTACGCGAGGCGTGGGACCCACGTGACCGATCGGCTCCGTTCCAAAAATACGAAGACCATCAACCATGAAGCGGAGGCCACCCGAGCATAGAAATAGCAAGAAAGAAAAAAAAACAAAAAAAAACCGCACGTAAAATCTAAAAAAACGCAAACGGACAACGAAAAAGGGGGGTGCAACACGAGGACTTCCCAGGGGGTCACCCATCCTAGTACTACTCTCGCCCAAGCACGCTTCACTGCGGAGTTCTGATGGGATTCGGTGCATTAGTGCTGGTATGATCGCACCCAAAATACTATCCATGCTTATTGCTTGTATGTCTTAAAAGACGCAGAAACTCCTTTGTTTTCGTACGCGAGGCGTGGGACCCACGTGACCGATCGGTTCCGTTCCAAAAATACGAAGACCATGAACCATGAAACGGAGGCCACCCGAGCATAGAAATAGCAAGAAAGAAAAAAAAAACAAAAAAAAAACCGCACGTAAAATCTAAAAAAACGCAAACGGACAACGAAAAAGGGGGGTGCAACACGAGGACTTCCCAAGGGGTCACCCATCCTAGTACTACTCTCGCCCAAGCACGCTTAACTGCGGAGTTCTGATGGGATCCGGTGCATTAGTGCTGGTATGATCGCACCCGAAATACTATCCATGCTGATTGCTTGTATGTCTAAAAAGACGGAGAACCTCCTTTGTTTTCGTACGCGAGGCGTGGGACCCACGTGACCGATCGACTCCGTTCCAAAAATACGAAGACCATGAACCATGAAACGGAGGCCACCCGAGCATAGAAATAGCAAGAAAGAAAAAAAAAAACAAAAAAAAAACCGCACGTAAAATCTAAAAAAACGCAAACGGACAACGAAAAAGGGGGGGTGCAACACGAGGACTTCCCAGGGGGTCACCCATCCTAGTACTACTCTCGCCCAAGCACGCTTAACTGCGGAGTTCTGATGGGATCCGGTGCATTAGTGCTGGTATGATCGCACCCGAAATACTATCCATGCTTATTGCTTGTATGTCTTAAAAGACGCAGAACCTCCTTTGTTTTCGTACGCGAGGCGTGGGACCCACGTGACCGATCGGCTCCGTTCCAAAAATACGAAGACCATGAACCATGAAACGGAGGCCACCCGAGCATAGAAATAGCAAGAAAGAAACAAAAACAAAAAAAAACCGCACGTAAAATCTAAAAAAACGCAAACGGACAACGAAAAAGAGGGGTGCAACACGAGGACTTCCCAGGGGGTCACCCATCCTAGTACTACTCTCGCCCAAGCACGCTTAACTGCGGAGTTCTGATGGGATTCGGTGCATTAGTGCTGGTATGATCGCACCCAAAATACTATCCATGCTTATTGCTTGTATGTCTTAAAAGACGCAGAAACTCCTTTGTTTTCGTACGCGAGGCGTGGGACCCACGTGACCGATCAGCTCCGTTCCAAAAATACGAAGACCATCAACCATGAAGCGGAGGCCACCCGAGCATAGAAATAGCAAGAAAGAAAAAAAAACAAAAAAAAACCGCACGTAAAATCTAAAAAAACGCAAACGGACAACGAAAAAGGGGGTGCAACACGAGGACTTCCCATGGGGTCACCCATCCTAGTACTACTCTCGCCCAAGCACGCTTAACTGCGGAGTTCTGATGGGATCCGGTGCATTAGTGCTGGTATGATCGCACCCGAAATACTATCCATGCTTATTGCTTGTATGTCTTAAAAGACGCAGAACCTCCTTTGTTTTCGTACGCGAGGCGTGGGACCCACGTGACCGATCGGCTCCGTTCCAAAAATACGAAGACGATGAACCATGAAACGGAGGCCACCCGAGCATAGAAATAGCAAGAAAGAAAAAAAAACAAAAAAAAACCGCACGTAAAATCTAAAAAAACGCAAACGGACAACGAAAAAGGGGGGTGCAACACGAGGACTTCCCAGGGGGTCACCCATCCTAGTACTACTCTCGCCCAAGCACGCTTAACTGCGGAGTTCTGATGGGATTCGGTGCATTAGTGCTGGTATGATCGCACCCAAAATACTATCCATGCTTATTGCTTGTATGTCTTAAAAGACGCAGAACCTCCTTTGTTTTCGTACGCGAGGCGTGGGACCCACGTGACCGATCGGTTCCGTTCCAAAAATACGAAGACCATGAACCATGAAACGGAGGCCACCCGAGCATAGAAATAGCAAGAAAGAAAAAAAAACAAAAAAAAAACCGCACGTAAAATCTAAAAAAACGCAAACGGACAACGAAAAAGGGGGGTGCAACACGAGGACTTCCCAGGGGGTCACCCATCCTAGTACTACTCTCGCCCAAGCACGCTTAACTGCGGAGTTCTGATGGGATCCGGTGCATTAGTGCTGGTATGATCGCACCCGAAATACTATCCATGCTTATTGCTTGTATGTCGTAAAAGACGCAGAACCTCCTTTGTTTTCGTACGCGAGGCGTGGGACCCACGTGACCGATCGGCTCCGTTCCAAAAATACGAAGACCATGAACCATGAAACGGAGGCCACCCGAGCATAGAAATAGCAAGAAAGAAAAAAAAACAAAAAAAAACCGCACGTAAAATCTAAAAAAACGCAAACGGACAACGAAAAAGGGGGGTGCAACACGAGGACTTCCCAGGGGGTCACCCATCCTAGTACTACTCTCGCCCAAGCACGCTTAACTGCGGAGTTCTGATGGGATCCGGTGCATTAGTGCTGGTATGATCGCACCCGAAATACTATCCATGCTTATTGCTTGTATGTCGTAAAAGACGCAGAACCTCCTTTGTTTTCGAACGCGAGGCGTGGGACCCACGTGACCGATCGGCTCCGTTCCAAAAATACGAAGACCATGAACCATGAAACGGAGGCCACCCGAGCATAGAAATAGCAAGAAAGAAAAAAAAACAAAAAAAAACCGCACGTAAAATCTAAAAAAACGCAAACGGACAACGAAAAAGGGGGGTGCAACACGAGGACTTCCCAGGGGGTCACCCATCCTAGTACTACTCTCGCCCAAGCACGCTTAACTGCGGAGTTCTGATGGGATCCGGTGCATTAGTGCTGGTATGATCGCACCCGAAATACTATCCATGCTTATTGCTTGTATGTCGTAAAAGACGCAGAACCTCCTTTGTTTTCGTACGCGAGGCGTGGGACCCACGTGACCGATCGGCTCCGTTCCAAAAATACGAAGACCATGAACCATGAAACGGAGGCCACCCGAGCATAGAAATAGCAAGAAAGAAAAAAAAACAAAAAAAAACCGCACGTAAAATCTAAAAAAACGCAAACGGACAACGAAAAAGGGGGGTGCAACACGAGGACTTCCCAGGGGGTCACCCATCCTAGTACTACTCTCGCCCAAGCACGCTTAACTGCGGAGTTCTGATGGGATTCGGTGCATTAGTGCTGGTATGATCGCACCCAAAATACTATCCATGCTTATTGCTTGTATGTCTTAAAAGACGCAGAACCTCCTTTGTTTTCGTACGCGAGGCGTGGGACCCACGTGACCGATCGGCTCCGTTCCAAAAATACGAAGACCATGAACCATGAAACGGAGGCCACCCGAGCATAGAAATAGCAAGAAAGAAACAAATACAAAAAAAAACCGCACGTAAAATCTAAAAAAACGCAAACGGACAACGAAAAAGAGGGGTGCAACACGAGGACTTCCCAGGGGGTCACCCATCCTAGTACTACTCTCGCCCAAGCACGCTTAACTGCGGAGTTCTGATGGGATTCGGTGCATTAGTGCTGGTATGATCGCACCCAAAATACTATCCATGCTTATTGCTTGTATGTCTTAAAAGACGCAGAACCTCCTTTGTTTTCGTACGCGAGGCGTGGGACCCACGTGACCGATCGGTTCCGTTCCAAAAATACGAAGACCATGAACCATGAAACGGAGGCCACCCGAGCATAGAAATAGCAAGAAAGAAAAAAAAACAAAAAAAAAACCGCACGTAAAATCTAAAAAAACGCAAACGGACAACGAAAAAGGGGGGTGCAACACGAGGACTTCCCAGGGGGTCACCCATCCTAGTACTACTCTCGCCCAAGCACGCTTAACTGCGGAGTTCTGATGGGATCCGGTGCATTAGTGCTGGTATGATCGCACCCGAAATACTATCCATGCTTATTGCTTGTATGTCGTAAAAGACGCAGAACCTCCTTTGTTTTCGTACGCGAGGCGTGGGACCCACGTGACCGATCGGCTCCGTTCCAAAAATACGAAGACCATGAACCATGAAACGGAGGCCACCCGAGCATAGAAATAGCAAGAAAGAAAAAAAAACAAAAAAAAACCGCACGTAAAATCTAAAAAAACGCAAACGGACAACGAAAAAGGGGGGTGCAACACGAGGACTTCCCAGGGGGTCACCCATCCTAGTACTACTCTCGCCCAAGCACGCTTAACTGCGGAGTTCTGATGGGATCCGGTGCATTAGTGCTGGTATGATCGCACCCGAAATACTATCCATGCTTATTGCTTGTATGTCGTAAAAGACGCAGAACCTCCTTTGTTTTCGTACGCGAGGCGTGGGACCCACGTGACCGATCGGCTCCGTTCCAAAAATACGAAGACCATGAACCATGAAACGGAGGCCACCCGAGCATAGAAATAGCAAGAAAGAAAAAAAAACAAAAAAAAACCGCACGTAAAATCTAAAAAAACGCAAACGGACAACGAAAAAGGGGGGTGCAACACGAGGACTTCCCAGGGGGTCACCCATCCTAGTACTACTCTCGCCCAAGCACGCTTAACTGCGGAGTTCTGATGGGATTCGGTGCATTAGTGCTGGTATGATCGCACCCAAAATACTATCCATGCTTATTGCTTGTATGTCTTAAAAGACGCAGAACCTCCTTTGTTTTCGTACGCGAGGCGTGGGACCCACGTGACCGATCGGCTCCGTTCCAAAAATACGAAGACCATGAACCATGAAACGGAGGCCACCCGAGCATAGAAATAGCAAGAAAGAAACAAAAACAAAAAAAAACCGCACGTAAAATCTAAAAAAACGCAAACGGACAACGAAAAAGAGGGGTGCAACACGAGGACTTCCCAGGGGGTCACCCATCCTAGTACTACTCTAGCCCAAGCACGCTTAACTGCGGAGTTCTGATGGGATCCGGTGCATTAGTGCTGGTATGATCGCACCCGAAATACTATCCATGCTTATTGCTTGTATGTCTTAAAAGACGCAGAACCTCCTTTGTTTTCGTACGCGAGGCGTGGGACCCACGTGACCGATCGGCTCCGTTCCAAAAATACGAAGAGCATCAACCATGAAGCGGAGGCCACCCGAGCATAGAAATAGCAAGAAAGAAAAAAAAACAAAAAAAAACCGCACGTAAAATCTAAAAAAACGCAAACGGACAACGAAAAAGGGGGGTGCAACACGAGGACTTCCCAGGGGGTCACCCATCCTAGTACTACTCTCGCCCAAGCACGCTTCACTGCGGAGTTCTGATGGGATTCGGTGCATTAGTGCTGGTATGATCGCACCCAAAATACTATCCATGCTTATTGCTTGTATGTCTTAAAAGACGCAGAAACTCCTTTGTTTTCGTACGCGAGGCGTGGGACCCACGTGACCGATCGGTTCCGTTCCAAAAATACGAAGACCATGAACCATGAAACGGAGGCCACCCGAGCATAGAAATAGCAAGAAAGAAAAAAAAAACAAAAAAAAAACCGCACGTAAAATCTAAAAAAACGCAAACGGACAACGAAAAAGGGGGGTGCAACACGAGGACTTCCCAAGGGGTCACCCATCCTAGTACTACTCTCGCCCAAGCACGCTTAACTGCGGAGTTCTGATGGGATCCGGTGCATTAGTGCTGGTATGATCGCACCCGAAATACTATCCATGCTGATTGCTTGTATGTCTAAAAAGACGGAGAACCTCCTTTGTTTTCGTACGCGAGGCGTGGGACCCACGTGACCGATCGACTCCGTTCCAAAAATACGAAGACCATGAACCATGAAACGGAGGCCACCCGAGCATAGAAATAGCAAGAAAGAAAAAAAAAAACAAAAAAAAAACCGCACGTAAAATCTAAAAAAACGCAAACGGACAACGAAAAAGGGGGGGTGCAACACGAGGACTTCCCAGGGGGTCACCCATCCTAGTACTACTCTCGCCCAAGCACGCTTAACTGCGGAGTTCTGATGGGATCCGGTGCATTAGTGCTGGTATGATCGCACCCGAAATACTATCCATGCTTATTGCTTGTATGTCTTAAAAGACGCAGAACCTCCTTTGTTTTCGTACGCGAGGCGTGGGACCCACGTGACCGATCGGCTCCGTTCCAAAAATACGAAGAGCATCAACCATGAAGCGGAGGCCACCCGAGCATAGAAATAGCAAGAAAGAAAAAAAAACAAAAAAAAACCGCACGTAAAATCTAAAAAAACGCAAACGGACAACGAAAAAGGGGGGTGCAACACGAGGACTTCCCAGGGGGTCACCCATCCTAGTACTACTCTCGCCCAAGCACGCTTCACTGCGGAGTTCTGATGGGATTCGGTGCATTAGTGCTGGTATGATCGCACCCAAAATACTATCCATGCTTATTGCTTGTATGTCTTAAAAGACGCAGAAACTCCTTTGTTTTCGTACGCGAGGCGTGGGACCCACGTGACCGATCGGTTCCGTTCCAAAAATACGAAGACCATGAACCATGAAACGGAGGCCACCCGAGCATAGAAATAGCAAGAAAGAAAAAAAAAACAAAAAAAAAACCGCACGTAAAATCTAAAAAAACGCAAACGGACAACGAAAAAGGGGGGTGCAACACGAGGACTTCCCAAGGGGTCACCCATCCTAGTACTACTCTCGCCCAAGCACGCTTAACTGCGGAGTTCTGATGGGATCCGGTGCATTAGTGCTGGTATGATCGCACCCGAAATACTATCCATGCTGATTGCTTGTATGTCTAAAAAGACGGAGAACCTCCTTTGTTTTCGTACGCGAGGCGTGGGACCCACGTGACCGATCGACTCCGTTCCAAAAATACGAAGACCATGAACCATGAAACGGAGGCCACCCGAGCATAGAAATAGCAAGAAAGAAAAAAAAAAACCGCACGTAAAATCTAAAAAAACGCAAACGGACAACGAAAAAGGGGGGGTGCAACACGAGGACTTCCCAGGGGGTCACCCATCCTAGTACTACTCTCGCCCAAGCACGCTTAACTGCGGAGTTCTGATGGGATCCGGTGCATTAGTGCTGGTATGATCGCACCCGAAATACTATCCATGCTTATTGCTTGTATGTCTTAAAAGACGCAGAACCTCCTTTGTTTTCGTACGCGAGGCGTGGGACCCACGTGACCGATCGGCTCCGTTCCAAAAATACGAAGACCATGAACCATGAAACGGAGGCCACCCGAGCATAGAAATAGCAAGAAAGAAACAAAAACAAAAAAAAACCGCACGTAAAATCTAAAAAAACGCAAACGGACAACGAAAAAGAGGGGTGCAACACGAGGACTTCCCAGGGGGTCACCCATCCTAGTACTACTCTCGCCCAAGCACGCTTAACTGCGGAGTTCTGATGGGATTCGGTGCATTAGTGCTGGTATGATCGCACCCAAAATACTATCCATGCTTATTGCTTGTATGTCTTAAAAGACGCAGAAACTCCTTTGTTTTCGTACGCGAGGCGTGGGACCCACGTGACCGATCAGCTCCGTTCCAAAAATACGAAGACCATCAACCATGAAGCGGAGGCCACCCGAGCATAGAAATAGCAAGAAAGAAAAAAAAACAAAAAAAAACCGCACGTAAAATCTAAAAAAACGCAAACGGACAACGAAAAAGGGGGTGCAACACGAGGACTTCCCATGGGGTCACCCATCCTAGTACTACTCTCGCCCAAGCACGCTTAACTGCGGAGTTCTGATGGGATCCGGTGCATTAGTGCTGGTATGATCGCACCCGAAATACTATCCATGCTTATTGCTTGTATGTCTTAAAAGACGCAGAACCTCCTTTGTTTTCGTACGCGAGGCGTGGGACCCACGTGACCGATCGGCTCCGTTCCAAAAATACGAAGACGATGAACCATGAAACGGAGGCCACCCGAGCATAGAAATAGCAAGAAAGAAAAAAAAACAAAAAAAAACCGCACGTAAAATCTAAAAAAACGCAAACGGACAACGAAAAAGGGGGGTGCAACACGAGGACTTCCCAGGGGGTCACCCATCCTAGTACTACTCTCGCCCAAGCACGCTTAACTGCGGAGTTCTGATGGGATTCGGTGCATTAGTGCTGGTATGATCGCACCCAAAATACTATCCATGCTTATTGCTTGTATGTCTTAAAAGACGCAGAAACTCCTTTGTTTTCGTACGCGAGGCGTGGGACCCACGTGACCGATCAGCTCCGTTCCAAAAATACGAAGACCATCAACCATGAAGCGGAGGCCACCTGAGCATAGAAATAGCAAGAAAGAAAAAAAAACAAAAAAAAACCGCACGTAAAATCTAAAAAAACGCAAACGGACAACGAAAAAGGGGGGTGCAACACGAGGACTTCCCAGGGGGTCACCCATCCTAGTACTACTCTCGCCCAAGCACGCTTAACTGCGGAGTTCTGATGGGATTCGGTGCATTAGTGCTGGTATGATCGCACCCAAAATACTATCCATGCTTATTGCTTGTATGTCTTAAAAGACGCAGAACCTCCTTTGTTTTCGTACGCGAGGCGTGGGACCCACGTGACCGATCGGTTCCGTTCCAAAAATACGAAGACCATGAACCATGAAACGGAGGCCACCCGAGCATAGAAATAGCAAGAAAGAAAAAAAAAACAAAAAAAAAACCGCACGTAAAATCTAAAAAAACGCAAACGGACAACGAAAAAGGGGGGTGCAACACGAAGACTTCCCAGGGGGTCACCCATCCTAGTACTACTCTCGCCCAAGCACGCTTAACTGCGGAGTTCTGATGGGATCCGGTGCATTAGTGCTGGTATGATCGCACCCGAAATACTATCCATGCTTATTGCTTGTATGTCTAAAAAGACGGAGAACCTCCTTTGTTTTCGTACGCGAGGCGTGGGACCCACGTGACCGATCGGCACCGTTCCAAAAATACGAAGACCATGAACCATGAAACGGAGGCCACCCGAGCATAGAAATAGCAAGAAAAAAAAAACAAAAAAAAAACCGCACGTAAAATCTAAAAAAACGCAAACGGACAACGAAAAAAATGGGTGCAACACGAGGACTTCCCAGGGGGTCACCCATCCTAGTACTACTCTCGCCCAAGCACGCTTAACTGCGGAGTTCTGATGGGATCCAGTGCATTAGTGCTGGTATGATCGCACCCGAAATACTATCCATGCTTATTGCTTGTATGTCTTAAAAGACGCAGAACCTCCTTTGTTTTCGTACGCGAGGCGTGGGACCCACGTGACCGATCGGCTCCGTTCCAAAAATACGAAGACCATGAACCATGAAACGGAGGCCACCCGAGCATAGAAATAGCAAGAAAGAAAAAAAAACAAAAAAAAACCGCACGTAAAATCTAAAAAAACGCAAACGGACAACGAAAAAGGGGGGTGCAACACGAGGACTTCCCAGGGGGTCACCCATCCTAGTACTACTCTCGCCCAAGCACGCTTAACTGCGGAGTTCTGATGGGATTCGGTGCATTAGTGCTGGTATGATCGCACCCGAAATACTATCCATGCTTATTGCTTGTATGTCTTAAAAGACGCAGAACCTCCTTTGTTTTCGTACGCGAGGCGTGGGACCCACGTGACCGATCGGTTCCGTTCCAAAAATACGAAGACCATGAACCATGAAACGGAGGCCACCCGAGCATAGAAATAGCAAGAAAGAAAAAAAAACAAAAAAAAAACCGCACGTAAAATCTAAAAAAACGCAAACGGACAACGAAAAAGGGGGGTGCAACACGAGGACTTCCCAGGGGGTCACCCATCCTAGTACTACTCTCGCCCAAGCACGCTTCACTGCGGAGTTCTGATGGGATTCGGTGCATTAGTGCTGGTATGATCGCACCCAAAATACTATCCATGCTTATTGCTTGTATGTCTTAAAAGACGCAGAAACTCCTTTGTTTTCGTACGCGAGGCGTGGGACCCACGTGACCGATCAGCTCCGTTCCAAAAATACGAAGACCATCAACCATGAAGCGGAGGCCACCCGAGCATAGAAATAGCAAGAAAGAAAAAAAAAACAAAAAAAAACCGCACGTAAAATCTAAAAAAACGCAAACGGACAACGAAAAAGGGGGTGCAACACGAGGACTTCCCATGGGGTCACCCATCCTAGTACTACTCTAGCCCAAGCACGCTTAACTGCGGAGTTCTGATGGGATCCGGTGCATTAGTGCTGGTATGATCGCACCCGAAATACTATCCATGCTTATTGCTTGTATGTCTTAAAAGACGCAGAACCTCCTTTGTTTTCGTACGCGAGGCGTGGGACCCACGTGACCGATCGGCTCCGTTCCAAAAATACGAAGACCATGAACCATGAAACGGAGGCCACCTGAGCATAGAAATAGCAAGAAAGAAAAAAAAAAAAAAAAAACCGCACGTAAAATCTAAAAAAACGCAAACGGACAACGAAAAAGGGGGGTGCAACACGAGGACTTCTCAGGGGGTCACCCATCCTAGTGCTACTCTCGCCCAAGCACGCTTAACTGCGGAGTTCTGATGGGATTCGGTGCATTAGTGCTGGTATGATCGCACCCAAAATACTATCCATGCTTATTGCTTGTATGTCTTAAAAGACGCAGAACCTCCTTTGTTTTCGTACGCGAGGCGTGGGACCCACGTGACCGATCGGTTCCGTTCCAAAAATACGAAGACCATGAACCATGAAACGGAGGCCACCCGAGCATAGAAATAGCAAGAAAGAAAAAAAAACAAAAAAAAACCGCACGTAAAATCTAAAAAAACGCAAACGGACAACGAAAAAGGGGGTGCAACACGAGGACTTCCCATGGGGTCACCAATCCTAGTACTACTCTCGCCCAAGCACGCTTAACTGCGAAGTTCTGATGGGATCCGGTGCATTAGTGCTGGTATGATCGCACCCGAAATACTGTCCATGCTTATTGCTTGTATGTCTTAAAAGACACAGAACCTCCTTTGTTTTCGTACGCGAGGCGTGGGACCCACGTGACCGATCGGCTCCGTTCCAAAAATACGAAGACCATGAACCATGAAACGGAGGCCACCCGAGCATAGAAATAGCAAGAAAAAAAACAAAAAAAAACCGCACGTAAAATCTAAAAAAACGCAAACGGACAACGAAAAAGGGGGGTGCAACACGAGGACTTCCCAGGGGGTCACCCATCCTAGTACTACTCTCGCCCAAGCACGCTTAACTGCGGAGTTCTGATGGGATCCGGTGCATTAGTGCTGGTATGATCGCACCCGAAATACTATCCATGCTTATTGCTTGTATGTCTTAAAAGACGGAGAACCTCCTTTGTTTTCGTACGCGAGGCGTGGGACCCACGTGACCGATCGGCTCCGTTCCAAAAATACGAAGACCATGAACCATGAAACGGAGGCCACCCGAGCATAGAAATAGCAAGAAAAAAAACAAAAAAAAACCGCACGTAAAATCTAAAAAAACGCAAACGGACAACGAAAAAGGGGGGTGCAACACGAGGACTTCCCAGGGGGTCACCCATCCTAGTACTACTCTCGCCCAAGCACGCTTAACTGCGGAGTTCTGATGGGATCCGGTGCATTAGTGCTGGTATGATCGCACCCGAAATACTATCCATGCTTATTGCTTGTATGTCTTAAAAGACGGAGAACCTCCTTTGTTTTCGTACGCGAGGCGTGGGACCCACGTGACCGATCGGCTCCGTTCCAAAAATACGAAGACCATGAACCATGAAACGGAGGCCACCCGAGCATAGAAATAGCAAGAAAGAAAAAAAAACAAAAAAAAAACCGCACGTAAAATCTAAAAAAACGCAAACGGACAACGAAAAAGGGGGGTGCAACACGAGGACTTCCCAGGGGGTCACCCATCCTAGTACTACTCTCGCCCAAGCACGCTTAACTGCGGAGTTCTGATGGGATCCGGTGCATTAGTGCTGGTATGATCGCACCCGAAATACTATCCATGCTTATTGCTTGTATGTCTTAAAAGATGCAGAACCTCCTTTGTTTTCGTACGCGAGGCGTGGGACCCACGTGACCGATCGGCTCCGTTCCAAAAATACGAAGACCATGAACCATGAAACGGAGGCCACCCGAGCATAGAAATAGCAAGAAAGAAAAAAAAAACAAAAAAAAACCGCACGTAAAATCTAAAAAAACGCAAACGGACAACGAAAAAGGGGGGTGCAACACGAGGACTTCCCAGGGGGTCACCCATCCTAGTACTACTCTCGCCCAAGCACGCTTAACTGCGGAGTTCTGATGGGATTCGGTGCATTAGTGCTGGTATGATCGCACCCAAAATACTATCCATGCTTATTGCTTGTATGTCTTAAAAGACGCAGAAACTCCTTTGTTTTCGTACGCGAGGCGTGGGACCCACGTGACCGATCAGCTCCGTTCCAAAAATACGAAGACCATCAACCATGAAGCGGAGGCCACCCGAGCATAGAAATAGCAAGAAAGAAAAAAAAAACAAAAAAAAACCGCACGTAAAATCTAAAAAAACGCAAACGGACAACGAAAAAGGGGGTGCAACACGAGGACTTCCCATGGGGTCACCCATCCTAGTACTACTCTCGCCCAAGCACGCTTAACTGCGGAGTTCTGATGGGATCCGGTGCATTAGTGCTGGTATGATCGCACCCGAAATACTATCCATGCTTATTGCTTGTATGTCTTAAAAGACGCAGAACCTCCTTTGTTTTCGTACGCGAGGCGTGGGACCCACGTGACCGATCGGCTCCGTTCCAAAAATACGAAGACCATGAACCATGAAACGGAGGCCACCCGAGCATAGAAATAGCAAGAAAGAAAAAAAAACAAAAAAAAAACCGCACGTAAAATCTAAAAAAACGCAAACGGACAACGAAAAAGGGGGGTGCAACACGAGGACTTCCCAGGGGGTCACCCATCCTAGTACTACTCTCGCCCAAGCACGCTTAACTGCGGAGTTCTGATGGGATTCGGTGCATTAGTGCTGGTATGATCGCACCCAAAATACTATCCATGCTTATTGCTTGTATGTCTTAAAAGACGCAGAAACTCCTTTGTTTTCGTACGCGAGGCGTGGGACCCACGTGACCGATCAGCTCCGTTCCAAAAATACGAAGACCATCAACCATGAAGCGGAGGCCACCCGAGCATAGAAATAGCAAGAAAGAAAAAAAAAAACAAAAAAAAACCGCACGTAAAATCTAAAAAAACGCAAACGGACAACGAAAAAGGGGGTGCAACACGAGGACTTCCCATGGGGTCACCCATCCTAGTACTACTCTCGCCCAAGCACGCTTAACTGCGGAGTTCTGATGGGATCCGGTGCATTAGTGCTGGTATGATCGCACCCGAAATACTGTGCATGCTTATTGCTTGTATGTCTTAAAAGACACAGAACCTCCTTTGTTTTCGTACGCGAGGCGTGGGACCCACGTGACCGATCGGCTCCGTTCCAAAAATACGAAGACCATGAACCATGAAACGGAGGCCACCCGAGCATAGAAATAGCAAGAAAAAAAAAACAAAAAAAAACCGCACGTAAAATCTAAAAAAATGCAAACGGACAACGAAAAAGGGGGGTGCAACACGAGGACTTCCCAGGGGGTCACCCATCCTAGTACTACTCTCGCCCAAGCACGCTTAACTGCGGAGTTCTGATGGGATCCGGTGCATTAGTGCTGGTATGATCGCACCCGAAATACTATCCATGCTTATTGCTTGTATGTCTTAAAAGACGCAGAACCTCCTTTGTTTTCGTACGCGAGGTGTGGGACCCACGTGACCGATCGGCTCCGTTCCAAAAATACGAAGACCATGAACCATGAAACGGAGGCCACCCGAGCATAGAAATAGCAAGAAAGAAAAAAAAAACAAAAAAAAAACCGCACGTAAAATCTAAAAAAACTCAAACGGACAACGAAAAAGGGGGGTGCAACACGAGGACTTCCCAGGGGGTCACCCATCCTAGTACTACTCTCGCCCAAGCACGCTTAACTGCGGAGTTCTGATGGGATCCGGTGCATTAGTGCTGGTATGATCGCACCCGAAATACTATCCATGCTTATTGCTTGTATGTCTTAAAAGACGCAGAACCTCCTTTGTTTTCGTACGCGAGGCGTGGGACCCACGTGACCGATCGCCTCCGTTCCAAAAATACGAAGACCATGAACCATGAAACGGAGGCCACCCGAGCATAGAAATAGCAAGAAAGAAAAAAAAACAAAAAAAAAACCGCACGTAAAATCTAAAAAAACGCAAACGGACAACGAAAAAGGGGGGTGCAACACGAGGACTTCCCAGGGGGTCACCCATCCTAGTACTACTCTCGCCCAAGCACGCTTAACTGCGGAGTTCTGATGGGATTCGGTGCATTAGTGCTGGTATGATCGCACCCAAAATACTATCCATGCTTATTGCTTGTATGTCTTAAAAGACGCAGAAACTCCTTTGTTTTCGTACGCGAGGCGTGGGACCCACGTGACCGATCAGCTCCGTTCCAAAAATACGAAGACCATCAACCATGAAGCGGAGGCCACCCGAGCATAGAAATAGCAAGAAAGAAAAAAAAAACAAAAAAAAACCGCACGTAAAATCTAAAAAAACGCAAACGGACAACGAAAAAGGGGGTGCAACACGAGGACTTCCCATGGGGTCACCCATCCTAGTACTACTCTCGCCCAAGCACGCTTAACTGCGGAGTTCTGATGGGATCCGGTGCATTAGTGCTGGTATGATCGCACCCGAAATACTATCCATGCTTATTGCTTGTATGTCTTAAAAGACGCAGAACCTCCTTTGTTTTCGTACGCGAGGCGTGGGACCCACGTGACCGATCGGCTCCGTTCCAAAAATACGAAGACCATGAACCATGAAACGGAGGCCACCCGAGCATAGAAATAGCAAGAAAGAAAAAAAAACAAAAAAAACCGCACGTAAAATCTAAAAAAACGCAAACGGACAACGAAAAAGGGGGGTGCAACACGAGGACTTCCCAGGGGGTCACCCATCCTAGTACTACTTTCGCCCAAGCACGCTTAACTGCGGAGTTCTGATGGGATCCGGTGCATTAGTGCTGGTATGATCGCACCCGAAATACTATCCATGCTTATTGCTTGTATGTCTTAAAAGACGCAGAACCTCCTTTGTTTTCGTACGCGAGGCGTGGGACCCACGTGACCGATCGGCTCCGTTCCAAAAATACGAAGACGATGAACCATGAAACGGAGGCCACCCGAGCATAGAAATAGCAAGAAAGAAAAAAAAACAAAAAAAAACCGCACGTAAAATCTAAAAAAACGCAAACGGACAACGAAAAAGGGGGGTGCAACACGAGGACTTCCCAGGGGGTCACCCATCCTAGTACTACTCTCGCCCAAGCACGCTTAACTGCGGAGTTCTGATGGGATTCGGTGCATTAGTGCTGGTATGATCGCACCCAAAATACTATCCATGCTTATTGCTTGTATGTCTTAAAAGACGCAGAAACTCCTTTGTTTTCGTACGCGAGGCGTGGGACCCACGTGACCGATCAGCTCCGTTCCAAAAATACGAAGACCATCAACCATGAAGCGGAGGCCACCTGAGCATAGAAATAGCAAGAAAGAAAAAAAAACAAAAAAAAAACCGCACGTAAAATCTAAAAAAACGCAAACGGACAACGAAAAAGGGGGGTGCAACACGAGGACTTCCCAGGGGGTCACCCATCCTAGTACTACTCTCGCCCAAGCACGCTTAACTGCGGAGTTCTGATGGGATTCGGTGCATTAGTGCTGGTATGATCGCACCCAAAATACTATCCATGCTTATTGCTTGTATGTCTTAAAAGACGCAGAACCTCCTTTGTTTTCGTACGCGAGGCGTGGGACCCACGTGACCGATCGGTTCCGTTCCAAAAATACGAAGACCATGAACCATGAAACGGAGGCCACCCGAGCATAGAAATAGCAAGAAAGAAAAAAAAAACAAAAAAAAAAACCGCACGTAAAATCTAAAAAAACGCAAACGGACAACGAAAAAGGGGGGTGCAACACGAAGACTTCCCAGGGGGTCACCCATCCTAGTACTACTCTCGCCCAAGCACGCTTAACTGCGGAGTTCTGATGGGATCCGGTGCATTAGTGCTGGTATGATCGCACCCGAAATACTATCCATGCTTATTGCTTGTATGTCTAAAAAGACGGAGAACCTCCTTTGTTTTCGTACGCGAGGCGTGGGACCCACGTGACCGATCGGCACCGTTCCAAAAATACGAAGACCATGAACCATGAAACGGAGGCCACCCGAGCATAGAAATAGCAAGAAAAAAAAAACAAAAAAAAAACCGCACGTAAAATCTAAAAAAACGCAAACGGACAACGAAAAAAATGGGTGCAACACGAGGACTTCCCAGGGGGTCACCCATCCTAGTACTACTCTCGCCCAAGCACGCTTAACTGCGGAGTTCTGATGGGATCCGGTGCATTAGTGCTGGTATGATCGCACCCGAAATACTATCCATGCTTATTGCTTGTATGTCGTAAAAGACGCAGAACCTCCTTTGTTTTCGTACGCGAGGCGTGGGACCCACGTGACCGATCGGCTCCGTTCCAAAAATACGAAGACCATGAACCATGAAACGGAGGCCACCCGAGCATAGAAATAGCAAGAAAGAAAAAAAAACAAAAAAAAACCGCACGTAAAATCAAAAAAAACGCAAACGGACAACGAAAAAGGGGGGTGCAACACGAGGACTTCCCAGGGGGTCACCCATCCTAGTACTACTCTCGCCCAAGCACGCTTAACTGCGGAGTTCTGATGGGATCCGGTGCATTAGTGCTGGTATGATCGCACCCGAAATACTATCCATGCTTATTGCTTGTATGTCGTAAAAGACGCAGAACCTCCTTTGTTTTCGTACGCGAGGCGTGGGACCCACGTGACCGATCGGCTCCGTTCCAAAAATACGAAGACCATGAACCATGAAACGGAGGCCACCCGAGCATAGAAATAGCAAGAAAGAAAAAAAAACAAAAAAAAACCGCACGTAAAATCTAAAAAAACGCAAACGGACAACGAAAAAGGGGGTGCAACACGAGGACTTCCCAGGGGGTCACCCATCCTAGTACTACTCTCGCCCAAGCACGCTTAACTGCGGAGTTCTGATGGGATTCGGTGCATTAGTGCTGGTATGATCGCACCCAAAATACTATCCATGCTTATTGCTTGTATGTCTTAAAAGACGCAGAACCTCCTTTGTTTTCGTACGCGAGGCGTGGGACCCACGTGACCGATCGGCTCCGTTCCAAAAATACGAAGACCATGAACCATGAAACGGAGGCCACCCGAGCATAGAAATAGCAAGAAAGAAACAAAAACAAAAAAAAACCGCACGTAAAATCTAAAAAAACGCAAACGGACAACGAAAAAGAGGGGTGCAACACGAGGACTTCCCAGGGGGTCACCCATCCTAGTACTACTCTAGCCCAAGCACGCTTAACTGCGGAGTTCTGATGGGATCCGGTGCATTAGTGCTGGTATGATCGCACCCGAAATACTATCCATGCTTATTGCTTGTATGTCTTAAAAGACGCAGAACCTCCTTTGTTTTCGTACGCGAGGCGTGGGACCCACGTGACCGATCGGCTCCGTTCCAAAAATACGAAGACCATCAACCATGAAGCGGAGGCCACCCGAGCATAGAAATAGCAAGAAAGAAAAAAAAACAAAAAAAAACCGCACGTAAAATCTAAAAAAACGCAAACGGACAACGAAAAAGGGGGGTGCAACACGAGGACTTCCCAGGGGGTCACCCATCCTAGTACTACTCTCGCCCAAGCACGCTTCACTGCGGAGTTCTGATGGGATTCGGTGCATTAGTGCTGGTATGATCGCACCCAAAATACTATCCATGCTTATTGCTTGTATGTCTTAAAAGACGCAGAAACTCCTTTGTTTTCGTACGCGAGGCGTGGGACCCACGTGACCGATCGGTTCCGTTCCAAAAATACGAAGACCATGAACCATGAAACGGAGGCCACCCGAGCATAGAAATAGCAAGAAAGAAAAAAAAAACAAAAAAAAAACCGCACGTAAAATCTAAAAAAACGCAAACGGACAACGAAAAAGGGGGGTGCAACACGAGGACTTCCCAAGGGGTCACCCATCCTAGTACTACTCTCGCCCAAGCACGCTTAACTGCGGAGTTCTGATGGGATCCGGTGCATTAGTGCTGGTATGATCGCACCCGAAATACTATCCATGCTGATTGCTTGTATGTCTAAAAAGACGGAGAACCTCCTTTGTTTTCGTACGCGAGGCGTGGGACCCACGTGACCGATCGACTCCGTTCCAAAAATACGAAGACCATGAACCATGAAACGGAGGCCACCCGAGCATAGAAATAGCAAGAAAGAAAAAAAAAAACAAAAAAAAAACCGCACGTAAAATCTAAAAAAACGCAAACGGACAACGAAAAAGGGGGGGTGCAACACGAGGACTTCCCAGGGGGTCACCCATCCTAGTACTACTCTCGCCCAAGCACGCTTAACTGCGGAGTTCTGATGGGATCCGGTGCATTAGTGCTGGTATGATCGCACCCGAAATACTATCCATGCTTATTGCTTGTATGTCTTAAAAGACGCAGAACCTCCTTTGTTTTCGTACGCGAGGCGTGGGACCCACGTGACCGATCGGCTCCGTTCCAAAAATACGAAGACCATGAACCATGAAACGGAGGCCACCCGAGCATAGAAATAGCAAGAAAGAAACAAAAACAAAAAAAAACCGCACGTAAAATCTAAAAAAACGCAAACGGACAACGAAAAAGAGGGGTGCAACACGAGGACTTCCCAGGGGGTCACCCATCCTAGTACTACTCTCGCCCAAGCACGCTTAACTGCGGAGTTCTGATGGGATTCGGTGCATTAGTGCTGGTATGATCGCACCCAAAATACTATCCATGCTTATTGCTTGTATGTCTTAAAAGACGCAGAAACTCCTTTGTTTTCGTACGCGAGGCGTGGGACCCACGTGACCGATCAGCTCCGTTCCAAAAATACGAAGACCATCAACCATGAAGCGGAGGCCACCCGAGCATAGAAATAGCAAGAAAGAAAAAAAAACAAAAAAAAACCGCACGTAAAATCTAAAAAAACGCAAACGGACAACGAAAAAGGGGGTGCAACACGAGGACTTCCCATGGGGTCACCCATCCTAGTACTACTCTCGCCCAAGCACGCTTAACTGCGGAGTTCTGATGGGATCCGGTGCATTAGTGCTGGTATGATCGCACCCGAAATACTATCCATGCTTATTGCTTGTATGTCTTAAAAGACGCAGAACCTCCTTTGTTTTCGTACGCGAGGCGTGGGACCCACGTGACCGATCGGCTCCGTTCCAAAAATACGAAGACGATGAACCATGAAACGGAGGCCACCCGAGCATAGAAATAGCAAGAAAGAAAAAAAAACAAAAAAAAACCGCACGTAAAATCTAAAAAAACGCAAACGGACAACGAAAAAGGGGGGTGCAACACGAGGACTTCCCAGGGGGTCACCCATCCTAGTACTACTCTCGCCCAAGCACGCTTAACTGCGGAGTTCTGATGGGATTCGGTGCATTAGTGCTGGTATGATCGCACCCAAAATACTATCCATGCTTATTGCTTGTATGTCTTAAAAGACGCAGAAACTCCTTTGTTTTCGTACGCGAGGCGTGGGACCCACGTGACCGATCAGCTCCGTTCCAAAAATACGAAGACCATCAACCATGAAGCGGAGGCCACCTGAGCATAGAAATAGCAAGAAAGAAAAAAAACAAAAAAAAACCGCACGTAAAATCTAAAAAAACGCAAACGGACAACGAAAAAGGGGGGTGCAACACGAGGACTTCCCAGGGGGTCACCCATCCTAGTACTACTCTCGCCCAAGCACGCTTAACTGCGGAGTTCTGATGGGATTCGGTGCATTAGTGCTGGTATGATCGCACCCAAAATACTATCCATGCTTATTGCTTGTATGTCTTAAAAGACGCAGAACCTCCTTTGTTTTCGTACGCGAGGCGTGGGACCCACGTGACCGATCGGTTCCGTTCCAAAAATACGAAGACCATGAACCATGAAACGGAGGCCACCCGAGCATAGAAATAGCAAGAAAGAAAAAAAAAACAAAAAAAAAAACCGCACGTAAAATCTAAAAAAACGCAAACGGACAACGAAAAAGGGGGGTGCAACACGAAGACTTCCCAGGGGGTCACCCATCCTAGTACTACTCTCGCCCAAGCACGCTTAACTGCGGAGTTCTGATGGGATCCGGTGCATTAGTGCTGGTATGATCGCACCCGAAATACTATCCATGATTATTGCTTGTATGTCTAAAAAGACGGAGAACCTCCTTTGTTTTCGTACGCGAGGCGTGGGACCCACGTGACCGATCGGCACCGTTCCAAAAATACGAAGACCATGAACCATGAAACGGAGGCCACCCGAGCATAGAAATAGCAAGAAAAAAAAAACAAAAAAAAAACCGCACGTAAAATCTAAAAAAACGCAAACGGACAACGAAAAAAATGGGTGCAACACGAGGACTTCCCAGGGGGTCACCCATCCTAGTACTACTCTCGCCCAAGCACGCTTAACTGCGGAGTTCTGATGGGATCCAGTGCATTAGTGCTGGTATGATCGCACCCGAAATACTATCCATGCTTATTGCTTGTATGTCTTAAAAGACGCAGAACCTCCTTTGTTTTCGTACGCGAGGCGTGGGACCCACGTGACCGATCGGCTCCGTTCCAAAAATACGAAGACCATGAACCATGAAACGGAGGCCACCCGAGCATAGAAATAGCAAGAAAGAAAAAAAAACAAAAAAAAACCGCACGTAAAATCTAAAAAAACGCAAACGGACAACGAAAAAGGGGGGTGCAACACGAGGACTTCCCAGGGGGTCACCCATCCTAGTACTACTCTCGCCCAAGCACGCTTAACTGCGGAGTTCTGATGGGATTCGGTGCATTAGTGCTGGTATGATCGCACCCGAAATACTATCCATGCTTATTGCTTGTATGTCTTAAAAGACGCAGAACCTCCTTTGTTTTCGTACGCGAGGCGTGGGACCCACGTGACCGATCGGTTCCGTTCCAAAAATACGAAGACCATGAACCATGAAACGGAGGCCACCCGAGCATAGAAATAGCAAGAAAGAAAAAAAAACAAAAAAAAAACCGCACGTAAAATCTAAAAAAACGCAAACGGACAACGAAAAAGGGGGGTGCAACACGAGGACTTCCCAGGGGGTCACCCATCCTAGTACTACTCTCGCCCAAGCACGCTTAACTGCGGAGTTCTGATGGGATCCGGTGCATTAGTGCTGGTATGATCGCACCCGAAATACTATCCATGCTTATTGCTTGTATGTCGTAAAAGACGCAGAACCTCCTTTGTTTTCGTACGCGAGGCGTGGGACCCACGTGACCGATCGGCTCCGTTCCAAAAACACGAAGACCATGAACCATGAAACGGAGGCCACCCGAGCATAGAAATA
The DNA here is from genome assembly GCF_052849685.1 of Lactuca virosa. Classification (NCBI taxonomy): domain Eukaryota; kingdom Viridiplantae; phylum Streptophyta; class Magnoliopsida; order Asterales; family Asteraceae; genus Lactuca; species Lactuca virosa. The sequence goes on along the minus strand of NC_136426.1, from coordinate 262,920,018 downwards.
GCAAGAAAGAAAAAAAAACAAAAAAAAACCGCACGTAAAATCTAAAAAAACGCAAACGGACAACGAAAAAGGGGGGTGCAACACGAGGACTTCCCAGGGGGTCACCCATCCTAGTACTACTCTCGCCCAAGCACGCTTCACTGCGGAGTTCTGATGGGATTCGGTGCATTAGTGCTGGTATGATCGCACCCAAAATACTATCCATGCTTATTGCTTGTATGTCTTAAAAGACGCAGAAACTCCTTTGTTTTCGTACGCGAGGCGTGGGACCCACGTGACCGATCAGCTCCGTTCCAAAAATACGAAGACCATCAACCATGAAGCGGAGGCCACCCGAGCATAGAAATAGCAAGAAAGAAAAAAAAAACAAAAAAAAACCGCACGTAAAATCTAAAAAAACGCAAACGGACAACGAAAAAGGGGGTGCAACACGAGGACTTCCCATGGGGTCACCCATCCTAGTACTACTCTCGCCCAAGCACGCTTAACTGCGGAGTTCTGATGGGATCCGGTGCATTAGTGCTGGTATGATCGCACCCGAAATACTATCCATGCTTATTGCTTGTATGTCTTAAAAGACGCAGAACCTCCTTTGTTTTCGTACGCGAGGCGTGGGACCCACGTGACCGATCGGCTCCGTTCCAAAAATACGAAGACCATGAACCATGAAACGGAGGCCACCCGAGCATAGAAATAGCAAGAAAGAAAAAAAAACAAAAAAAACCGCACGTAAAATCTAAAAAAACGCAAACGGACAACGAAAAAGGGGGGTGCAACACGAGGACTTCCCAGGGGGTCACCCATCCTAGTACTACTTTCGCCCAAGCACGCTTAACTGCGGAGTTCTGATGGGATCCGGTGCATTAGTGCTGGTATGATCGCACCCGAAATACTATCCATGCTTATTGCTTGTATGTCTTAAAAGACGCAGAACCTCCTTTGTTTTCGTACGCGAGGCGTGGGACCCACGTGACCGATCGGCTCCGTTCCAAAAATACGAAGACGATGAACCATGAAACGGAGGCCACCCGAGCATAGAAATAGCAAGAAAGAAAAAAAAACAAAAAAAAACCGCACGTAAAATCTAAAAAAACGCAAACGGACAACGAAAAAGGGGGGTGCAACACGAGGACTTCCCAGGGGGTCACCCATCCTAGTACTACTCTCGCCCAAGCACGCTTAACTGCGGAGTTCTGATGGGATTCGGTGCATTAGTGCTGGTATGATCGCACCCAAAATACTATCCATGCTTATTGCTTGTATGTCTTAAAAGACGCAGAAACTCCTTTGTTTTCGTACGCGAGGCGTGGGACCCACGTGACCGATCAGCTCCGTTCCAAAAATACGAAGACCATCAACCATGAAGCGGAGGCCACCTGAGCATAGAAATAGCAAGAAAGAAAAAAAAACAAAAAAAAACCGCACGTAAAATCTAAAAAAACGCAAACGGACAACGAAAAAGGGGGGTGCAACACGAGGACTTCCCAGGGGGTCACCCATCCTAGTACTACTCTCGCCCAAGCACGCTTAACTGCGGAGTTCTGATGGGATTCGGTGCATTAGTGCTGGTATGATCGCACCCAAAATACTATCCATGCTTATTGCTTGTATGTCTTAAAAGACGCAGAACCTCCTTTGTTTTCGTACGCGAGGCGTGGGACCCACGTGACCGATCGGTTCCGTTCCAAAAATACGAAGACCATGAACCATGAAACGGAGGCCACCCGAGCATAGAAATAGCAAGAAAGAAAAAAAAAACAAAAAAAAAAACCGCACGTAAAATCTAAAAAAACGCAAACGGACAACGAAAAAGGGGGGTGCAACACGAAGACTTCCCAGGGGGTCACCCATCCTAGTACTACTCTCGCCCAAGCACGCTTAACTGCGGAGTTCTGATGGGATCCGGTGCATTAGTGCATGTATGATCGCACCCGAAATACTATCCATGCTTATTGCTTGTATGTCGTAAAAGACGCAGAACCTCCTTTGTTTTCGTACGCGAGGCGTGGGACCCACGTGACCGATCGGCTCCGTTCCAAAAACACGAAGACCATGAACCATGAAACGGAGGCCACCCGAGCATAGAAATAGCAAGAAAGAAAAAAAAACAAAAAAAAACCGCACGTAAAATCTAAAAAAACGCAAACGGACAACGAAAAAGGGGGGTGCAACACGAGGACTTCCCAGGGGGTCACCCATCCTAGTACTACTCTCGCCCAAGCACGCTTCACTGCGGAGTTCTGATGGGATTCGGTGCATTAGTGCTGGTATGATCGCACCCAAAATACTATCCATGCTTATTGCTTGTATGTCTTAAAAGACGCAGAAACTCCTTTGTTTTCGTACGCGAGGCGTGGGACCCACGTGACCGATCAGCTCCGTTCCAAAAATACGAAGACCATCAACCATGAAGCGGAGGCCACCCGAGCATAGAAATAGCAAGAAAGAAAAAAAAAACAAAAAAAAACCGCACGTAAAATCTAAAAAAACGCAAACGGACAACGAAAAAGGGGGTGCAACACGAGGACTTCCCATGGGGTCACCCATCCTAGTACTACTCTCGCCCAAGCACGCTTAACTGCGGAGTTCTGATGGGATCCGGTGCATTAGTGCTGGTATGATCGCACCCGAAATACTATCCATGCTTATTGCTTGTATGTCTTAAAAGACGCAGAACCTCCTTTGTTTTCGTACGCGAGGCGTGGGACCCACGTGACCGATCGGCTCCGTTCCAAAAATACGAAGACCATGAACCATGAAACGGAGGCCACCCGAGCATAGAAATAGCAAGAAAGAAAAAAAAACAAAAAAAACCGCACGTAAAATCTAAAAAAACGCAAACGGACAACGAAAAAGGGGGGTGCAACACGAGGACTTCCCAGGGGGTCACCCATCCTAGTACTACTTTCGCCCAAGCACGCTTAACTGCGGAGTTCTGATGGGATCCGGTGCATTAGTGCTGGTATGATCGCACCCGAAATACTATCCATGCTTATTGCTTGTATGTCTTAAAAGACGCAGAACCTCCTTTGTTTTCGTACGCGAGGCGTGGGACCCACGTGACCGATCGGCTCCGTTCCAAAAATACGAAGACGATGAACCATGAAACGGAGGCCACCCGAGCATAGAAATAGCAAGAAAGAAAAAAAAACAAAAAAAAACCGCACGTAAAATCTAAAAAAACGCAAACGGACAACGAAAAAGGGGGGTGCAACACGAGGACTTCCCAGGGGGTCACCCATCCTAGTACTACTCTCGCCCAAGCACGCTTAACTGCGGAGTTCTGATGGGATTCGGTGCATTAGTGCTGGTATGATCGCACCCAAAATACTATCCATGCTTATTGCTTGTATGTCTTAAAAGACGCAGAAACTCCTTTGTTTTCGTACGCGAGGCGTGGGACCCACGTGACCGATCAGCTCCGTTCCAAAAATACGAAGACCATCAACCATGAAGCGGAGGCCACCTGAGCATAGAAATAGCAAGAAAGAAAAAAAAACAAAAAAAAACCGCACGTAAAATCTAAAAAAACGCAAACGGACAACGAAAAAGGGGGGTGCAACACGAGGACTTCCCAGGGGGTCACCCATCCTAGTACTACTCTCGCCCAAGCACGCTTAACTGCGGAGTTCTGATGGGATTCGGTGCATTAGTGCTGGTATGATCGCACCCAAAATACTATCCATGCTTATTGCTTGTATGTCTTAAAAGACGCAGAACCTCCTTTGTTTTCGTACGCGAGGCGTGGGACCCACGTGACCGATCGGTTCCGTTCCAAAAATACGAAGACCATGAACCATGAAACGGAGGCCACCCGAGCATAGAAATAGCAAGAAAGAAAAAAAAAACAAAAAAAAAAACCGCACGTAAAATCTAAAAAAACGCAAACGGACAACGAAAAAGGGGGGTGCAACACGAAGACTTCCCAGGGGGTCACCCATCCTAGTACTACTCTCGCCCAAGCACGCTTAACTGCGGAGTTCTGATGGGATCCGGTGCATTAGTGCATGTATGATCGCACCCGAAATACTATCCATGCTTATTGCTTGTATGTCTAAAAAGACGGAGAACCTCCTTTGTTTTCGTACGCGAGGCGTGGGACCCACGTGACCGATCGGCACCGTTCCAAAAATACGAAGACCATGAACCATGAAACGGAGGCCACCCGAGCATAGAAATAGCAAGAAAAAAAAAACAAAAAAAAAACCGCACGTAAAATCTAAAAAAACGCAAACGGACAACGAAAAAAATGGGTGCAACACGAGGACTTCCCAGGGGGTCACCCATCCTAGTACTACTCTCGCCCAAGCACGCTTAACTGCGGAGTTCTGATGGGATCCAGTGCATTAGTGCTGGTATGATCGCACCCGAAATACTATCCATGCTTATTGCTTGTATGTCTTAAAAGACGCAGAACCTCCTTTGTTTTCGTACGCGAGGCGTGGGACCCACGTGACCGATCGGCTCCGTTCCAAAAATACGAAGACCATGAACCATGAAACGGAGGCCACCCGAGCATAGAAATAGCAAGAAAGAAAAAAAAACAAAAAAAAACCGCACGTAAAATCTAAAAAAACGCAAACGGACAACGAAAAAGGGGGGTGCAACACGAGGACTTCCCAGGGGGTCACCCATCCTAGTACTACTCTCGCCCAAGCACGCTTAACTGCGGAGTTCTGATGGGATTCGGTGCATTAGTGCTGGTATGATCGCACCCGAAATACTATCCATGCTTATTGCTTGTATGTCTTAAAAGACGCAGAACCTCCTTTGTTTTCGTACGCGAGGCGTGGGACCCACGTGACCGATCGGTTCCGTTCCAAAAATACGAAGACCATGAACCATGAAACGGAGGCCACCCGAGCATAGAAATAGCAAGAAAGAAAAAAAAACAAAAAAAAAACCGCACGTAAAATCTAAAAAAACGCAAACGGACAACGAAAAAGGGGGGTGCAACACGAGGACTTCCCAGGGGGTCACCCATCCTAGTACTACTCTCGCCCAAGCACGCTTAACTGCGGAGTTCTGATGGGATCCGGTGCATTAGTGCTGGTATGATCGCACCCGAAATACTATCCATGCTTATTGCTTGTATGTCGTAAAAGACGCAGAACCTCCTTTGTTTTCGTACGCGAGGCGTGGGACCCACGTGACCGATCGGCTCCGTTCCAAAAACACGAAGACCATGAACCATGAAACGGAGGCCACCCGAGCATAGAAATAGCAAGAAAGAAAAAAAAACAAAAAAAAACCGAACGTAAAATCTAAAAAAACGCAAACGGACAACGAAAAAGGGGGGTGCAACACGAGGACTTCCCAGGGGGTCACCCATCCTAGTACTACTCTCGCCCAAGCACGCTTCACTGCGGAGTTCTGATGGGATTCGGTGCATTAGTGCTGGTATGATCGCACCCAAAATACTATCCATGCTTATTGCTTGTATGTCTTAAAAGACGCAGAAACTCCTTTGTTTTCGTACGCGAGGCGTGGGACCCACGTGACCGATCAGCTCCGTTCCAAAAATACGAAGACCATCAACCATGAAGCGGAGGCCACCCGAGCATAGAAATAGCAAGAAAGAAAAAAAAAACAAAAAAAACCGCACGTAAAATCTAAAAAAACGCAAACGGACAACGAAAAAGGGGGTGCAACACGAGGACTTCCCATGGGGTCACCCATCCTAGTACTACTCTAGCCCAAGCACGCTTAACTGCGGAGTTCTGATGGGATCCGGTGCATTAGTGCTGGTATGATCGCACCCGAAATACTATCCATGCTTATTGCTTGTATGTCTTAAAAGACGCAGAACCTCCTTTGTTTTCGTACGCGAGGCGTGGGACCCACGTGACCGATCGGCTCCGTTCCAAAAATACGAAGACCATGAACCATGAAACGGAGGCCACCTGAGCATAGAAATAGCAAGAAAGAAAAAAAAACAAAAAAAAACCGCACGTAAAATCTAAAAAAACGCAAACGGACAACGAAAAAGGGGGGTGCAACACGAGGACTTCTCAGGGGGTCACCCATCCTAGTGCTACTCTCGCCCAAGCACGCTTAACTGCGGAGTTCTGATGGGATTCGGTGCATTAGTGCTGGTATGATCGCACCCAAAATACTATCCATGCTTATTGCTTGTATGTCTTAAAAGACGCAGAACCTCCTTTGTTTTCGTACGCGAGGCGTGGGACCCACGTGACCGATCGGTTCCGTTCCAAAAATACGAAGACCATGAACCATGAAACGGAGGCCACCCGAGCATAGAAATAGCAAGAAAGAAAAAAAAACAAAAAAAAACCGCACGTAAAATCTAAAAAAACGCAAACGGACAACGAAAAAGGGGGTGCAACACGAGGACTTCCCATGGGGTCACCAATCCTAGTACTACTCTCGCCCAAGCACGCTTAACTGCGAAGTTCTGATGGGATCCGGTGCATTAGTGCTGGTATGATCGCACCCGAAATACTGTCCATGCTTATTGCTTGTATGTCTTAAAAGACACAGAACCTCCTTTGTTTTCGTACGCGAGGCGTGGGACCCACGTGACCGATCGGCTCCGTTCCAAAAATACGAAGACCATGAACCATGAAACGGAGGCCACCCGAGCATAGAAATAGCAAGAAAAAAAACAAAAAAAAACCGCACGTAAAATCTAAAAAAACGCAAACGGACAACGAAAAAGGGGGGTGCAACACGAGGACTTCCCAGGGGGTCACCCATCCTAGTACTACTCTCGCCCAAGCACGCTTAACTGCGGAGTTCTGATGGGATCCGGTGCATTAGTGCTGGTATGATCGCACCCGAAATACTATCCATGCTTATTGCTTGTATGTCTTAAAAGACGGAGAACCTCCTTTGTTTTCGTACGCGAGGCGTGGGACCCACGTGACCGATCGGCTCCGTTCCAAAAATACGAAGACCATGAACCATGAAACGGAGGCCACCCGAGCATAGAAATAGCAAGAAAGAAAAAAAAAACAAAAAAAAAACCGCACGTAAAATCTAAAAAAACGCAAACGGACAACGAAAAAGGGGGGTGCAACACGAGGACTTCCCAGGGGGTCACCCATCCTAGTACTACTCTCGCCCAAGCACGCTTAACTGCGGAGTTCTGATGGGATCCGGTGCATTAGTGCTGGTATGATCGCACCCGAAATACTATCCATGCTTATTGCTTGTATGTCTTAAAAGATGCAGAACCTCCTTTGTTTTCGTACGCGAGGCGTGGGACCCACGTGACCGATCGGCTCCGTTCCAAAAATACGAAGACCATGAACCATGAAACGGAGGCCACCCGAGCATAGAAATAGCAAGAAAGAAAAAAAAAAACAAAAAAAAACCGCACGTAAAATCTAAAAAAACGCAAACGGACAACGAAAAAGGGGGGTGCAACACGAGGACTTCCCAGGGGGTCACCCATCCTAGTACTACTCTCGCCCAAGCACGCTTAACTGCGGAGTTCTGATGGGATTCGGTGCATTAGTGCTGGTATGATCGCACCCAAAATACTATCCATGCTTATTGCTTGTATGTCTTAAAAGACGCAGAAACTCCTTTGTTTTCGTACGCGAGGCGTGGGACCCACGTGACCGATCAGCTCCGTTCCAAAAATACGAAGACCATCAACCATGAAGCGGAGGCCACCCGAGCATAGAAATAGCAAGAAAGAAAAAAAAAACAAAAAAAAACCGCACGTAAAATCTAAAAAAACGCAAACGGACAACGAAAAAGGGGGTGCAACACGAGGACTTCCCATGGGGTCACCCATCCTAGTACTACTCTCGCCCAAGCACGCTTAACTGCGGAGTTCTGATGGGATCCGGTGCATTAGTGCTGGTATGATCGCACCCGAAATACTATCCATGCTTATTGCTTGTATGTCTTAAAAGACGCAGAACCTCCTTTGTTTTCGTACGCGAGGCGTGGGACCCACGTGACCGATCGGCTCCGTTCCAAAAATACGAAGACCATGAACCATGAAACGGAGGCCACCCGAGCATAGAAATAGCAAGAAAGAAAAAAAAACAAAAAAAAAACCGCACGTAAAATCTAAAAAAACGCAAACGGACAACGAAAAAGGGGGGTGCAACACGAGGACTTCCCAGGGGGTCACCCATCCTAGTACTACTCTCGCCCAAGCACGCTTAACTGCGGAGTTCTGATGGGATTCGGTGCATTAGTGCTGGTATGATCGCACCCAAAATACTATCCATGCTTATTGCTTGTATGTCTTAAAAGACGCAGAAACTCCTTTGTTTTCGTACGCGAGGCGTGGGACCCACGTGACCGATCAGCTCCGTTCCAAAAATACGAAGACCATCAACCATGAAGCGGAGGCCACCCGAGCATAGAAATAGCAAGAAAGAAAAAAAAAACAAAAAAAAACCGCACGTAAAATCTAAAAAAACGCAAACGGACAACGAAAAAGGGGGTGCAACACGAGGACTTCCCATGGGGTCACCCATCCTAGTACTACTCTCGCCCAAGCACGCTTAACTGCGGAGTTCTGATGGGATCCGGTGCATTAGTGCTGGTATGATCGCACCCGAAATACTGTCCATGCTTATTGCTTGTATGTCTTAAAAGACACAGAACCTCCTTTGTTTTCGTACGCGAGGCGTGGGACCCACGTGACCGATCGGCTCCGTTCCAAAAATACGAAGACCATGAACCATGAAACGGAGGCCACCCGAGCATAGAAATAGCAAGAAAAAAAAAACAAAAAAAAACCGCACGTAAAATCTAAAAAAATGCAAACGGACAACGAAAAAGGGGGGTGCAACACGAGGACTTCCCAGGGGGTCACCCATCCTAGTACTACTCTCGCCCAAGCACGCTTAACTGCGGAGTTCTGATGGGATCCGGTGCATTAGTGCTGGTATGATCGCACCCGAAATACTATCCATGCTTATTGCTTGTATGTCTTAAAAGACGCAGAACCTCCTTTGTTTTCGTACGCGAGGTGTGGGACCCACGTGACCGATCGGCTCCGTTCCAAAAATACGAAGACCATGAACCATGAAACGGAGGCCACCCGAGCATAGAAATAGCAAGAAAGAAAAAAAAAACAAAAAAAAAACCGCACGTAAAATCTAAAAAAACTCAAACGGACAACGAAAAAGGGGGGTGCAACACGAGGACTTCCCAGGGGGTCACCCATCCTAGTACTACTCTCGCCCAAGCACGCTTAACTGCGGAGTTCTGATGGGATCCGGTGCATTAGTGCTGGTATGATCGCACCCGAAATACTATCCATGCTTATTGCTTGTATGTCTTAAAAGACGCAGAACCTCCTTTGTTTTCGTACGCGAGGCGTGGGACCCACGTGACCGATCGCCTCCGTTCCAAAAATACGAAGACCATGAACCATGAAACGGAGGCCACCCGAGCATAGAAATAGCAAGAAAGAAAAAAAAACAAAAAAAAACCGCACGTAAAATCTAAAAAAACGCAAACGGACAACGAAAAAGGGGGGTGCAACACGAGGACTTCCCAGGGGGTCACCCATCCTAGTACTACTCTCGCCCAAGCACGCTTAACTGCGGAGTTCTGATGGGATTCGGTGCATTAGTGCTGGTATGATCGCACCCAAAATACTATCCATGCTTATTGCTTGTATGTCTTAAAAGACGCAGAAACTCCTTTGTTTTCGTACGCGAGGCGTGGGACCCACGTGACCGATCAGCTCCGTTCCAAAAATACGAAGACCATCAACCATGAAGCGGAGGCCACCCGAGCATAGAAATAGCAAGAAAGAAAAAAAAAACAAAAAAAAACCGCACGTAAAATCTAAAAAAACGCAAACGGACAACGAAAAAGGGGGGTGCAACACGAGGACTTCCCAGGGGGTCACCCATCCTAGTACTACTCTCGCCCAAGCACGCTTAACTGCGGAGTTCTGATGGGATTCGGTGCATTAGTGCTGGTATGATCGCACCCAAAATACTATCCATGCTTATTGCTTGTATGTATTAAAAGACGCAGAAACTCCTTTGTTTTCGTACGCGAGGCGTGGGACCCACGTGACCGATCAGCTCCGTTCCAAAACTACGAAGACCATCAACCATGAAGCGGAGGCCACCCGAGCATAGAAATAGCAAGAAAGAAAAAAAAAACAAAAAAAAACCGCACGTAAAATCTAAAAAAACGCAAACGGACAACGAAAAAGGGGGTGCAACACGAGGACTTCCCATGGGGTCACCCATCCTAGTACTACTCTCGCCCAAGCACGCTTAACTGCGAAGTTCTGATGGGATCCGGTGCATTAGTGCTGGTATGATCGCACCCGAAATACTGTCCATGCTTATTGCTTGTATGTCTTAAAAGACACAGAACCTCCTTTGTTTTCGTACGCGAGGCGTGGGACCCACGTGACCGATCGGCTCCGTTCCAAAAATACGAAGACCATGAACCATGAAACGGAGGCCACCCGAGCATAGAAATAGCAAGAAAAAAAAAACAAAAAAAAACCGCACGTAAAATCTAAAAAAACGCAAACGGACAACGAAAAAGGGGGGTGCAACACGAGGACTTCCCAGGGGGTCACCCATCCTAGTACTACTCTCGCCCAAGCACGCTTAACTGCGGAGTTCTGATGGGATCCGGTGCATTAGTGCTGGTATGATCGCACCCGAAATACTATCCATGCTTATTGCTTGTATGTCTTAAAAGACGCAGAACCTCCTTTGTTTTCGTACGCGAGGCGTGGGACCCACGTGACCGATCGGCTCCGTTCCAAAAATACGAAGACCATGAACCATGAAACGGAGGCCACCCGAGCATAGAAATAGCAAGAAAGAAAAAAAAACAAAAAAAAAACCGCACGTAAAATCTAAAAAAACGCAAACGGACAACGAAAAAGGGGGGTGCAACACGAGGACTTCCCAGGGGGTCACCCATCCTAGTACCACTCTCGCCCAAGCACGCTTAACTGCGGAGTTCTGATGGGATCCGGTGCATTAGTGCTGGTATGATCGCACCCGAAATACTATCCATGCTTATTGCTTGTATGTCTTAAAAGACGCAGAACCTCCTTTGTTTTCGTACGCGAGGCGTGGGACCCACGTGACCGATCGGCTCCGTTCCAAAAATACGTAGACCATGAACCATGAAACGGAGGCCACCCGAGCATAGAAATAGCAAGAAAGAAAAAAAAACAAAAAAAAACCGCACGTAAAATCTAAAAAAACGCAAACGGACAACGAAAAAGGGGGGTGCAACACGAGGACTTCCCAGGGGGTCACCCATCCTAGTACTACTCTCGCCCAAGCACGCTTAACTGCGGAGTTCTGATGGGATCCGGTGCATTAGTGCTGGTATGATCTCACCCAAAATACTATCCATGCTTATTGCTTGTATGTCTTAAAAGACGCAGAAACTCCTTTGTTTTCGTACGCGAGGCGTGGGACCCACGTGACCGATCAGCTCCGTTCCAAAAATACGAAGACCATCAACCATGAAGCGGAGGCCACCCGAGCATAGAAATAGCAAGAAAGAAAAAAAAAACAAAAAAAAACCGCACGTAAAATCTAAAAAAACGCAAACGGACAACGAAAAAGGGGGTGCAACACGAGGACTTCCCATGGGGTCACCCATCCTAGTACTACTCTCGCCCAAGCACGCTTAACTGCGGAGTTCTGATGGGATCCGGTGCATTAGTGCTGGTATGATCGCACCCGAAATACTGTCCATGCTTATTGCTTGTATGTCTTAAAAGACACAGAACCTCCTTTGTTTTCGTACGCGAGGCGTGGGACCCACGTGACCGATCGGCTCCGTTCCAAAAATACGAAGACCATGAACCATGAAACGGAGGCCACCCGAGCATAGAAATAGCAAGAAAAAAAAAACAAAAAAAAACCGCACGTAAAATCTAAAAAAACGCAAACGGACAACGAAAAAGGGGGGTGCAACACGAGGACTTCCCAGGGGGTCACCCATCCTAGTACTACTCTCGCCCAAGCACGCTTAACTGCGGAGTTCTGATGGGATCCGGTGCATTAGTGCTGGTATGATCGCACCCGAAATACTATCCATGCTTATTGCTTGTATGTCTTAAAAGACGCAGAACCTCCTTTGTTTTCGTACGCGAGGCGTGGGACCCACGTGACCGATCGGCTCCGTTCCAAAAATACGAAGACCATGAACCATGAAACGGAGGCCACCCGAGCATAGAAATAGCAAGAAAGAAAAAAAAACAAAAAAAAAACCGCACGTAAAATCTAAAAAAACGCAAACGGACAACGAAAAAGGGGGGTGCAACACGAGGACTTCCCAGGGGGTCACCCATCCTAGTACCACTCTCGCCCAAGCACGCTTAACTGCGGAGTTCTGATGGGATCCGGTGCATTAGTGCTGGTATGATCGCACCCGAAATACTATCCATGCTTATTGCTTGTATGTCTTAAAAGACGCAGAACCTCCTTTGTTTTCGTACGCGAGGCGTGGGACCCACGTGACCGATCGGCTCCGTTCCAAAAATACGTAGACCATGAACCATGAAACGGAGGCCACCCGAGCATAGAAATAGCAAGAAAGAAAAAAAAACAAAAAAAAACCGCACGTAAAATCTAAAAAAACGCAAACGGACAACGAAAAAGGGGGGTGCAACACGAGGACTTCCCAGGGGGTCACCCATCCTAGTACTACTCTCGCCCAAGCACGCTTAACTGCGGAGTTCTGATGGGATCCGGTGCATTAGTGCTGGTATGATCTCACCCAAAATACTATCCATGCTTATTGCTTGTATGTCTTAAAAGACGCAGAAACTCCTTTGTTTTCGTACGCGAGGCGTGGGACCCACGTGACCGATCAGCTCCGTTCCAAAAATACGAAGACCATCAACCATGAAGCGGAGGCCACCCGAGCATAGAAATAGCAAGAAAGAAAAAAAAACAAAAAAAAACCGCACGTAAAATCTAAAAAAACGCAAACGGACAACGAAAAAGGGGGTGCAACACGAGGACTTCCCATGGGGTCACCCATCCTAGTACTACTCTCGCCCAAGCACGCTTAACTGCGGAGTTCTGATGGGATCCGGTGCATTAGTGCTGGTATGATCGCACCCGAAATACTGTCCATGCTTATTGCTTGTATGTCTTAAAAGACACAGAACCTCCTTTGTTTTCGTACGCGAGGCGTGGGACCCACGTGACCGATCGGCTCCGTTCCAAAAATACGAAGACCATGAACCATGAAACGGAGGCCACCCGAGCATAGAAATAGCAAGAAAAAAAAAACAAAAAAAAACCGCACGTAAAATCTAAAAAAACGCAAACGGACAACGAAAAAGGGGGGTGCAACACGAGGACTTCCCAGGGGGTCACCCATCCTAGTACTACTCTCGCCCAAGCACGCTTAACTGCGGAGTTCTGATGGGATCCGGTGCATTAGTGCTGGTATGATCGCACCCGAAATACTATCCATGCTTATTGCTTGTATGTCTTAAAAGACGCAGAACCTCCTTTGTTTTCGTACGCGAGGCGTGGGACCCACGTGACCGATCGGCTCCGTTCCAAAAATACGAAGACCATGAACCATGAAACGGAGGCCACCCGAGCATAGAAATAGCAAGAAAGAAAAAAAAACAAAAAAAAAACCGCACGTAAAATCTAAAAAAACGCAAACGGACAACGAAAAAGGGGGGTGCAACACGAGGACTTCGCAGGGGGTCACCCATCCTAGTACTACTCTCGCCCAAGCACGCTTAACTGCGGAGTTCTGATGGGATCCGGTGCATTAGTGCTGGTATGATCGCACCCGAAATACTATCCATGCTTATTGCTTTTATGTCTTAAAAGACGCAGAACCTCCTTTGTTTTCGTACGCGAGGCGTGGGACCCACGTGACCGATCGGCTCCGTTCCAAAAATACGTAGACCATGAACCATGAAACGGAGGCCACCCGAGCATAGAAATAGCAAGAAAGAAAAAAAAACAAAAAAAAAACCGCACGTAAAATCTAAAAAAACGCAAACGGACAACGAAAAAGGGGGGTGCAACACGAGGACTTCCCAGGGGGTCACCCATCCTAGTACTACTCTCGCCCAAGCACGCTTAACTGCGGAGTTCTGATGGGATCCGGTGCATTAGTGCTGGTATGATCTCACCCAAAATACTATCCATGCTTATTGCTTGTATGTCTTAAAAGACGCAGAAACTCCTTTGTTTTCGTACGCGAGGCGTGGGACCCACGTGACCGATCAGCTCCGTTCCAAAAATACGAAGACCATCAACCATGAAGCGGAGGCCACCCGAGCATAGAAATAGCAAGAAAGAAAAAAAAACAAAAAAAAACCGCACGTAAAATCTAAAAAAACGCAAACGGACAACGAAAAAGGGGGGTGCAACACGAGGACTTCCCATGGGGTCACCCATCCTAGTACTACTCTCGCCCAAGCACGCTTAACTGCGGAGTTCTGATGGGATCCGGTGCATTAGTGCTGGTATGATCGCACCCGAAATACTGTCCATGCTTATTGCTTGTATGTCTTAAAAGACACAGAACCTCCTTTGTTTTCGTACGCGAGGCGTGGGACCCACGTGACCGATCGGCTCCGTTCCAAAAATACGAAGACCATGAACCATGAAACGGAGGCCACCCGAGCATAGAAATAGCAAGAAAAAAAAAACAAAAAAAAACCGCACGTAAAATCTAAAAAAACGCAAACGGACAACGAAAAAGTGGGGGTGCAACACGAGGACTTCCCAGGGGGTCACCCATCCTAGTACTACTCTCGCCCAAACACGCTTAACTGCGGAGTTCTGATGGGATCCGGTGCATTAGTGCTGGTATGATCGCACCCGAAATACTATCCATGCTTATTGCTTTTATGTCTTAAAAGACGCAGAACCTCCTTTGTTTTCGTACGCGAGGCGTGGAACCCACGTGACCGATCGGCTCCGTTCCAAAAATACGAAAACCATCAACCATGAAGAGGAGGCCACCCGAGCATAGAAATAGCAAGAAAGAAAAAAAAACAAAAAAAAACCGCACGTAAAATCTAAAAAAACGCAAACGGACAACGAAAAAGGGGGGTGCAACACGAGGACTTCCCAGGGGGTCACCCATCCTAGTACTACTCTCGCCCAAGCACGCTTAACTGCGGAGTTCTGATGGGATCCGGTGCATTAGTGCTGGTATGATCGCACCCGAAATACTATCCATGCTTATTGCTTGTATGTCTTAAAAGACGCAGAACCTCCTTTGTTTTCGTACGCGAGGCGTGGGACCCACGTGACCGATCGGCTCCGTTCCAAAAATACGAAGACCATGAACCATGAAACGGAGGCCACCCGAGCATAGAAATAGCAAGAAAGAAAAAAAAACAAAAAAAAAACCGCACGTAAAATCTAAAAAAACGCAAACGGACAACGAAAAAGGGGGGTGCAACACGAGGACTTCGCAGGGGGTCACCCATCCTAGTACTACTCTCGCCCAAGCACGCTTAACTGCGGAGTTCTGATGGGATCCGGTGCATTAGTGCTGGTATGATCGCACCCGAAATACTATCCATGCTTATTGCTTTTATGTCTTAAAAGACGCAGAACCTCCTTTGTTTTCGTACGCGAGGCGTGGGACCCACGTGACCGATCGGCTCCGTTCCAAAAATACGTAGACCATGAACCATGAAACGGAGGCCACCCGAGCATAGAAATAGCAAGAAAGAAAAAAAAACAAAAAAAAAAACCGCACGTAAAATCTAAAAAAACGCAAACGGACAACGAAAAAGGGGGGTGCAACACGAGGACTTCCCAGGGGGTCACCCATCCTAGTACTACTCTCGCCCAAGCACGCTTAACTGCGGAGTTCTGATGGGATCCGGTGCATTAGTGCTGGTATGATCTCACCCAAAATACTATCCATGCTTATTGCTTGTATGTCTTAAAAGACGCAGAAACTCCTTTGTTTTCGTACGCGAGGCGTGGGACCCACGTGACCGATCAGCTCCGTTCCAAAAATACGAAGACCATCAACCATGAAGCGGAGGCCACCCGAGCATAGAAATAGCAAGAAAGAAAAAAAAACAAAAAAAAACCGCACGTAAAATCTAAAAAAACGCAAACGGACAACGAAAAAGGGGGGTGCAACACGAGGACTTCCCATGGGGTCACCCATCCTAGTACTACTCTCGCCCAAGCACGCTTAACTGCGGAGTTCTGATGGGATCCGGTGCATTAGTGCTGGTATGATCGCACCCGAAATACTGTCCATGCTTATTGCTTGTATGTCTTAAAAGACACAGAACCTCCTTTGTTTTCGTACGCGAGGCGTGGGACCCACGTGACCGATCGGCTCCGTTCCAAAAATACGAAGACCATGAACCATGAAACGGAGGCCACCCGAGCATAGAAATAGCAAGAAAAAAAAAACAAAAAAAAACCGCACGTAAAATCTAAAAAAACGCAAACGGACAACGAAAAAGTGGGGGTGCAACACGAGGACTTCCCAGGGGGTCACCCATCCTAGTACTACTCTCGCCCAAACACGCTTAACTGCGGAGTTCTGATGGGATCCGGTGCATTAGTGCTGGTATGATCGCACCCGAAATACTATCCATGCTTATTGCTTTTATGTCTTAAAAGACGCAGAACCTCCTTTGTTTTCGTACGCGAGGCGTGGAACCCACGTGACCGATCGGCTCCGTTCCAAAAATACGAAAACCATCAACCATGAAGAGGAGGCCACCCGAGCATAGAAATAGCAAGAAAGAAAAAAAAACAAAAAAAAACCGCACGTAAAATCTAAAAAAACGCAAACGGACAACGAAAAAGGGGGGTGCAACACGAGGACTTCCCAGGGGGTCACCCATCCTAGTACTACTCTCGCCCAAGCACGCTTAACTGCGGAGTTCTGATGGGATCCGGTGCATTAGTGCTGGTATGATCGCAACCGAAATACTATCCATGCTTATTGCTTGTATGTCTTAAAAGACGCAGAACCTCCTTTGTTTTCGTACGCGAGACGTGGGACCCACGTGACCGATCGGCTCCGTTCCAAAAATACGAAGACCATGAACCATGAAACGGAGGCCACCCGAGCATAGAAATAGCAAGAAAGAAAAAAAAACAAAAAAAAAACCGCACGTAAAATCTAAAAAAACGCAAACGGACAACGAAAAAGGGGGGTGCAACACGAGGACTTCCCATGGGGTCACCCATCCTAGTACTACTCTCGCCCAAGCACGCTTAACTGCGGAGTTCTGATGGGATCCGGTGCATTAGTGGTGGTATGATCGCACCCGAAATACTGTCCATGCTTATTGCTTGTATGTCTTAAAAGACACAGAACCTCCTTTGTTTTCGTACGCGAGGCGTGGGACCCACGTGACCGATCGGCTCCGTTCCAAAAATACGAAAACCATCAACCATGAAGCGGAGGCCACCCGAGCATAGAAATAGCAAGAAAGAAAAAAAAACAAAAAAAAACCGCACGTAAAATCTAAAAAAACGCAAACGGACAACGAAAAAGGGGGGGTGCAACACGAGGACTTCCCAGGGGGTCACCCATCCTAGTACTACTCTCGCCCAAGCACGCTTAACTGCGGAGTTCTGATAGGATCCGGTGCATTAGTGCTGGTATGATCGCACCCGAAATACTATCCATGCTTATTGCTTGTATGTCTTAAAGGACGCAGAACCTCCTTTGTTTTCGTACGCGAGGCGTGGGACCCACGTGACCGATCGGCTCCGTTCCAAAAATACGAAGACCATGAACCATGAAACGGAGGCCACCCGAGCATAGAAATAGCAAGAAAGAAAAAAAAACAAAAAAAAAACCGCACGTAAAATCTAAAAAAACGCAAACGGACAACGAAAAAGGGGGTGCAACACGAGGACTTCCCAGGGGGTCACCCATCCTAGTACTACTCTCGCCCAAGCACGCTTAACTACGGAGTTCTGATGGGATCCGGTGCATTAGTGCTGGTATGATCGCACCCGAAATACTATCCATGCTTATTGCTTGTATGTCTTAAAACACGCAGAACCTCCTTTGTTTTCGTACGCGAGGCGTGGGACCCACGTGACCGATCAGCTCCGTTCCAAAAATACGAAGACCATCAACCATGAAGCGGAGGCCACCCGAGCATAGAAATAGCAAGAAAGAAAAAAAAAACAAAAAAAAACCGCACGTAAAATCTAAAAAAACGCAAACGGACAACGAAAAAGGGGGTGCAACACGAGGACTTCCCATGGGGTCACCCATCCTAGTACTACTCTCGCCCAAGCACGCTTAACTGCGGAGTTCTGATGGGATCCGGTGCATTAGTGCTGGTATGATCGCACCCGAAATACTGTCCATGCTTATTGCTTGTATGTCTTAAAAGACACAGAACCTCCTTTGTTTTCGTACGCAAGGCGTGGGACCCACGTGACTGATCGGCTCCGTTCCAAAAATACGAAGACCATGAACCATGAAACGGAGGCCACCCGAGCATAGAAATAGCAAGAAAAAAAAACAAAAAAAAACCGCACGTAAAATCTAAAAAAACGCAAACGGACAACGAAAAAGGGGGGTGCAACACGAGGACTTCCCAGGGGGTCACCCATCCTAGTACTACTCTCGCCCAAGCACGCTTAACTACGGAGTTCTGATGGGATCCGGTGCATTAGTGCTGGTATGATCGCACCCGAAATACTATCCATGCTTATTGCTTGTATGTCTTAAAAAACGCAGAACCTCCTTTGTTTTCGTACGCGAGGCGTGGGACCCACGTGACCGATCAGCTCCGTTCCAAAAATACGAAGACCATGAACCATGAAACGGAGGCCACCCGAGCATAGAAATAGCAAGAAAGAAAAAAAAACAAAAAAAAAACCGCACGTAAAATCTAAATAAACGCAAACGGACAACGAAAAAGGGGGGTGCAACACGAGGACTTCCCTGGGGGTCACCCATCCTAGTACCACTCTCGCCCAAGCACGCTTAACTGCAGAGTTCTGATGGGATCCGGTGCATTAGTGCTGGTATGATCGCACCCGAAATACTATCCATGCTTATTGCTTGTATGTCTTAAAAGACGCAGAACCTCCTTTGTTTTCGTACGCGAGGCGTGGGACCCACGTGACCGATCGGCTCCGTTCCAAAAATACGTAGACCATGAACCATGAAACGGAGGCCACCCGAGCATAGAAATAGCAAGAAAGAAAAAAAAACAAAAAAAAACCGCACGTAAAATCTAAAAAAACGCAAACGGACAACGAAAAAGGGGGGTGCAACACGAGGACTTCCCAGGGGGTCACCCATCCTAGTACTACTCTCGCCCAAGCACGCTTAACTGCGGAGTTCTGATGGGATCCGGTGCATTAGTGCTGGTATGATCTCACCCAAAATACTATCCATGCTTATTGCTTGTATGTCTTAAAAGACGCAGAAACTCCTTTGTTTTCGTACGCGAGGCGTGGGACCCACGTGACCGATCAGCTCCGTTCCAAAAATACGAAGACCATCAACCATGAAGCGGAGGCCACCCGAGCATAGAAATAGCAAGAAAGAAAAAAAAACAAAAAAAAACCGCACGTAAAATCTAAAAAAACGCAAACGGACAACGAAAAAGGGGGGTGCAACACGAGGACTTCCCATGGGGTCACCCATCCTAGTACTACTCTCGCCCAAGCACGCTTAACTGCGGAGTTCTGATGGGATCCGGTGCATTAGTGCTGGTATAATCGCACCCGAAATACTGTCCATGCTTATTGCTTGTATGTCTTAAAAGACACAGAACCTCCTTTGTTTTCGTACGCGAGGCGTGGGACCCACGTGACCGATCGGCTCCGTTCCAAAAATACGAAGACCATGAACCATGAAACGGAGGCCACCCGAGCATAGAAATAGCAAGAAAAAAAAAACAAAAAAAAACCGCACGTAAAATCTAAAAAAACGCAAACGGACAACGAAAAAGTGGGGGTGCAACACGAGGACTTCCCAGGGGGTCAACCATCCTAGTACTACTCTCGCCCAAGCACGCTTAACTGCGGAGTTCTGATGGGATCCGGTGCATTAGTGCTGGTATGATCGCACCCGAAATACTATCCATGCTTATTGCTTTTATGTCTTAAAAGACGCAGAACCTCCTTTGTTTTCGTACGCGAGGCGTGGAACCCACGTGACCGATCGGCTCCGTTCCAAAAATACGAAAACCATCAACCATGAAGCGGAGGCCACCCGAGCATAGAAATAGCAAGAAAGAAAAAAAACAAAAAAAAACCGCACGTAAAATCTAAAAAAACGCAAACGGACAACGAAAAAGGGGGGTGCAACACGAGGACTTCCCAGGGGGTCACCCATCCTAGTACTACTCTCGCCCAAGCACGCTTAACTGCGGAGTTCTGATGGGATCCGGTGCATTAGTGCTGGTATGATCGCAACCGAAATACTATCCATGCTTATTGCTTGTATGTCTTAAAAGACGCAGAACCTCCTTTGTTTTCGTACGCGAGACGTGGGACCCACGTGACCGATCGGCTCCGTTCCAAAAATACGAAGACCATGAACCATGAAACGGAGGCCACCCGAGCATAGAAATAGCAAGAAAGAAAAAAAAACAAAAAAAAAAACCGCACGTAAAATCTAAAAAAACGCAAACGGACAACGAAAAAGGGGGGTGCAACACGAGGACTTCCCATGGGGTCACCCATCCTAGTACTACTCTCGCCCAAGCACGCTTAACTGCGGAGTTCTGATGGGATCCGGTGCATTAGTGGTGGTATGATCGCACCCGAAATACTGTCCATGCTTATTGCTTGTATGTCTTAAAAGACACAGAACCTCCTTTGTTTTCGTACGCGAGGCGTGGGACCCACGTGACCGATCGGCTCCGTTCCAAAAACACGAAAACCATCAACCATGAAGCGGAGGCCACCCGAGCATAGAAATAGCAAGAAAGAAAAAAAAACAAAAAAAAACCGCACGTAAAATCTAAAAAAACGCAAACGGACAACGAAAAAGGGGGGTGCAACACGAGGACTTCCCAGGGGGTCACCCATCCTAGTACTACTCTCGCCCAAGCACGCTTAACTGCGGAGTTCTGATAGGATTCGGTGCATTAGTGCTGGTATGATCGCACCCGAAATACTATCCATGCTTATTGCTTGTATGTCTTAAAAGACGCAGAACCTCCTTTGTTTTCGTACACGAGGCGTGGGACCCACGTGACCGATCGGCTCCGTTCCAAAAATACGAAGACCATGAACCATGAAACGGAGGCCACCCGAGCATAGAAATAGCAAGAAAGAAAAAAAAACAAAAAAAAAACCGCACGTAAAAACTAAAAAAACGCAAACGGACAACGAAAAAGGGGGTGCAACACGAGGACTTCCCAGGGGGTCACCCATCCTAGTACTACTCTCGCCCAAGCACGCTTAACTACGGAGTGCTGATGGGATCCGGTGCATTAGTGCTGGTATGATCGCACCCGAAATACTATCCATGCTTATTGCTTGTATGTCTTAAAACACGCAGAACCTCCTTTGTTTTCGTACGCGAGGCGTGGGACCCACGTGACCGATCAGCTCCGTTCCAAAAATACGAAGACCATCAACCATGAAGCGGAGGCCACCCGAGCATAGAAATAGCAAGAAAGAAAAAAAAACAAAAAAAAACCGCACGTAAAATCTAAAAAAACGCAAACGGACAACGAAAAAGGGGGTGCAACACGAGGACTTCCCATGGGGTCACCCATCCTAGTACTACTCTCGCCCAAGCACGCTTAACTGCGGAGTTCTGATGGGATCCGGTGCATTAGTGCTGGTATGATCGCACCCGAAATACTGTCCATGCTTATTGCTTGTATGTCTTAAAAGACACAGAACCTCCTTTGTTTTCGTACGCAAGGCGTGGGACCCACGTGACCGATCGGCTCCGTTCCAAAAATACGAAGACCATGAACCATGAAACGGAGGCCACCCGAGCATAGAAATAGCAAGAAAAAAAAAACAAAAAAAAACCGCACGTAAAATCTAAAAAAACGCAAACGGACAACGAAAAAGGGGGGTGCAACACGAGGACTTCCCAGGGGGTCACCCATCCTAGTACTACTCTCGCCCAAGCACGCTTAACTACGGAGTTCTGATGGGATCCGGTGCATTAGTGCTGGTATGATCGCACCCGAAATACTATCCATGCTTATTGCTTGTATGTCTTAAAAAACGCAGAACCTCCTTTGTTTTCGTACGCGAGGCGTGGGACCCACGTGACCGATCAGCTCCGTTCCAAAAATACGAAGACCATGAACCATGAAACGGAGGCCACCCGAGCATAGAAATAGCAAGAAAGAAAAAAAAACAAAAAAAAAACCGCACGTAAAATCTAAAAAAACGCAAACGGACAACGAAAAAGGGGGGTGCAACACGAGGACTTCCCAGGGGGTCACCCATCCTAGTACCACTCTCGCCCAAGCACGCTTAACTGCGGAGTTCTGATGGGATCCGGTGCATTAGTGCTGGTATGATCGCACCCGAAATACTATCCATGCTTATTGCTTGTATGTCTTAAAAGACGCAGAACCTCCTTTGTTTTCGTACGCGAGGCGTGGGACCCACGTGACCGATCGGCTCCGTTCCAAAAATACGAAGACCATGAACCATGAAACGGAGGCCACCCGAGCATAGAAATAGCAAGAAAGAAAAAAAAAACAAAAAAAAAACCGCACGTAAAATCTAAAAAAACGCAAACGGACAACGAAAAAGGGGGTGCAACACGAGGACTTCCCAGGGGGTCACCCATCCTAGTACTACTTTCGCCCAAGCACGCTTAACTACGGAGTTCTGATGGGATCCGGTGCATTAGTGCTGGTATGATCGCACCCGAAATACTATCCATGCTTATTGCTTGTATGTCTTAAAAAACGCAGAACCTCCTTTGTTTTCGTACGCGAGGCGTGGGACCCACGTGACCGATCAGCTCCGTTCCAAAAATACGAAGACCATGAACCATGAAACGGAGGCCACCCGAGCATAGAAATAGCAAGAAAGAAAAAAAAACAAAAAAAAAACCGCACGTAAAATCTAAAAAAACGCAAACGGACAACGAAAAAGGGGGGTGCAACACGAGGACTTCCCAGGGGGTCACCCATCCTAGTACCACTCTCGCCCAAGCACGCTTAACTGCGGAGTTCTGATGGGATCCGGTGCATTAGTGCTGGTATGATCGCACCCGAAATACTATCCATGCTTATTGCTTGTATGTCTTAAAAGACGCAGAACCTCCTTTGTTTTCGTACGCGAGGCGTGGGACCCACGTGACCGATCGGCTCCGTTCCAAAAATACGAAGACCATGAACCATGAAACGGAGGCCACCCGAGCATAGAAATAGCAAGAAAGAAAAAAAAAACAAAAAAAAAACCGCACGTAAAATCTAAAAAAACGCAAACGGACAACGAAAAAGGGGGTGCAACACGAGGACTTCCCAGGGGGTCACCCATCCTAGTACTACTCTCGCCCAAGCACGCTTAACTACGGAGTTCTGATGGGATCCGGTGCATTAGTGCTGGTATGATCGCACCCGAAATACTATCCATGCTTATTGCTTGTATGTCTTAAAACACGCAGAACCTCCTTTGTTTTCGTACGCGAGGCGTGGGACCCACGTGACCGATCAGCCCCGTTCCAAAAATACGAAGACCATCAACCATGAAGCGGAGGCCACCCGAGCATAGAAATAGCAAGAAAGAAAAAAAAACAAAAAAAAACCGCACGTAAAATCTAAAAAAACGCAAACGGACAACGAAAAAGGGGGGTGCAACACGAGGACTTCCCATGGGGTCACCCATCCTAGTACTACTCTCGCCCAAGCACGCTTAACTGCGGAGTTCTGATGGGATCCGGTGCATTAGTGCTGGTATGATCGCACTCGAAATACTGTCCATGCTTATTGCTTGTATGTCTTAAAAGACACAGAACCTCCTTTGTTTTCGTACGCGAGGCGTGGGACCCACGTGACCGATCGGCTCCGTTCCAAAAATACGAAGACCATGAACCATGAAACGGAGGCCACCCGAGCATAGAAATAGCAAGAAAAAAAAACAAAAAAAAACCGCACGTAAAATCTAAAAAAACGCAAACGGACAACGAAAAAGGGGGGGTGCAACACGAGGACTTCCCAGGGGGTCACCCATCCTAGTACTACTCTCGCCCAAGCACGCTTAACTGCGGAGTTCTGATGGGATCCGGTGCATTAGTGCTGGTATGATCGCACCCGAAATACTATCCATGCTTATTGCTTTTATGTCTTAAAAGACGCAGAACCTCCTTTGTTTTCGTACGCGAGGCGTGGAACCCACGTGACCGATCGGCTCCGTTCCAAAAATACGAAAACCATCAACCATGAAGCGGAGGCCACCCGAGCATAGAAATAGCAAGAAAGAAAAAAAAACAAAAAAAAACCGCACGTAAAATCTAAAAAAACGCAAACGGACAACGAAAAAGGGGGTGCAACACGAGGACTTCCCAGGGGGTCACCCATCCTAGTACTACTCTCGCCCAAGCACGCTTAACTGCGGAGTTCTGATGGGATCCGGTGCATTAGTGCTGGTATGATCGCACCCGAAATACTATCCATGCTTATTGCTTGTATGTCTTAAAACACGCAGAACCTCCTTTGTTTTCGTACGCGAGGCGTGGGACCCACGTGACCGATCAGCTCCGTTCCAAAAATACGAAGACCATCAACCATGAAGCGGAGGCCACCCGAGCATAGAAATTGCAAGAAAGAAAAAAAAACAAAAAAAAACCGCACGTAAAATCTAAAAAAACGCAAACGGACAACGAAAAAGTGGGGGTGCAACACGAGGACTTCCCAGGGGGTCACCCATCCTAGTACTACTCTCGCCCAAGCACGCTTAACTGCGGAGTTCTGATGGGATCCGGTGCATTAGTGCTGGTATGATCGCACCCGAAATACTATCCATGCTTATTGCTTTTATGTCTTAAAAGACGCAGAACCTCCTTTGTTTTCGTACGCGAGGCGTGGAACCCACGTGACCGATCGGCTCCGTTCCAAAAATACGAAAACCATCAACCATGAAGCGGAGGCCACCCGAGCATAGAAATAGCAAGAAAGAAAAAAAAACAAAAAAAAACCGCACGTAAAATCTAAAAAAACGCAAACGGACAACGAAAAAGGGGGGTGCAACACGAGGACTTCCCAGGGGGTCACCCATCCTAGTACTACTCTCGCCCAAGCACGCTTAACTGCGGAGTTCTGATGGGATCCGGTGCATTAGTGCTGGTATGATCGCAACCGAAATACTATCCATGCTTATTGCTTGTATGTCTTAAAAGACGCAGAACCTCCTTTGTTTTCGTACGCGAGACGTGGGACCCACGTGACCGATCGGCTCCGTTCCAAAAATACGAAGACCATGAACCATGAAACGGAGGCCACCCGAGCATAGAAATAGCAAGAAAGAAAAAAAAACAAAAAAAAAACCGCACGTAAAATCTAAAAAAACGCAAACGGACAACGAAAAATGGGGGTGCAACACGAGGACTTCCCATGGGGTCACCCATCCTAGTACTACTCTCGCCCAAGCACGCTTAACTGCGGAGTTCTGATGGGATCCGGTGCATTAGTGGTGGTATGATCGCACCCGAAATACTGTCCATGCTTATTGCTTGTATATCTTAAAAGACACAGAACCTCCTTTGTTTTCGTACGCGAGGCGTGGGACCCACGTGACCGATCGGCTCCGTTCCAAAAATACGAAAACCATCAACCATGAAGCGGAGGCCACCCGAGCATAGAAATAGCAAGAAAGAAAAAAAAAACAAAAAAAAACCGCACGTAAAATCTAAAAAAACGCAAACGGACAACGAAAAAGGGGGGTGCAACACGAGGACTTCCCAGGGGGTCACCCATCCTAGTACTACTCTCGCCCAAGCACGCTTAACTGCGGAGTTCTGATAGGATCCGGTGCATTAGTGCTGGTATGATCGCACCCGAAATACTATCCATGCTTATTGCTTGTATGTCTTAAAAGACGCAGAACCTCATTTGTTTTCGTACGCGAGGCGTGGGACCCACGTGACCGATCGGCTCCGTTCCAAAAATACGAAGACCATGAACCATGAAACGGAGGCCACCCGAGCATAGAAATAGCAAGAAAAAAAACAAAAAAAAACCGCACGTAAAATCTAAAAAAACGCAAACGGACAACGAAAAAGGGGGGGTGCAACACGAGGACTTCCCAGGGGGTCACCCATCCTAGTACTACTCTCGCCCAAGCACGCTTAACTGCGGAGTTCTGATGGGATCCGGTGCATTAGTGCTGGTATGATCGCACCCGAAATACTATCCATGCTTATTGCTTTTATGTCTTAAAAGACGCAGAACCTCCTTTGTTTTCGTACGCGAGGCGTGGAACCCACGTGACCGATCGGCTCCGTTCCAAAAATACGAAAACCATCAACCATGAAGCGGAGGCCACCCGAGCATAAAAATAGCAAGAAAGAAAAAAAAACAAAAAAAAACCGCACGTAAAATCTAAAAAAACGCAAATGGACAACGAAAAAGGGGGGTGCAACACGAGGACTTCCCAGGGGGTCACCCATCCTAGTACTACTCTCGCCCAAGCACGCTTAACTGCGTAGTTCTGATGGGATCCGGTGCATTAGTGCTGGTATGATCGCACCCGAAATACTATCCATGCTTATTGCTTGTATGTCTTAAAAGACGCAGAACCTCCTTTGTT
Organism: Lactuca virosa; assembly: GCF_052849685.1. NCBI lineage: Eukaryota > Viridiplantae > Streptophyta > Magnoliopsida > Asterales > Asteraceae > Lactuca > Lactuca virosa. The sequence goes on along the minus strand of NC_136426.1, from coordinate 262,893,334 downwards.
TTCGTACGCGAGGCGTGGGACCCACGTGACCGATCGGCTCCGTTCCAAAAATACGAAGACCATGAACCATGAAACGGAGGCCACCCGAGCATAGAAATAGCAAGAAAGAAAAAAAAAACAAAAAAAAAACCGCACGTAAAATCTAAAAAAACGCAAACGGACAACGAAAAAGGGGGTGCAACACGAGGACTTCCCAGGAGGTCACCCATCCTAGTACTACTCTCGCCCAAGCACGCTTAACTACGGAGTTCTGATGGGATCCGGTGCATTAGTGCTGGTATGATCGCACCCGAAATACTATCCATGCTTATTGCTTGTATGTCTTAAAACACGCAGAACCTCCTTTGTTTTCGTACGCGAGGCGTGGGACCCACGTGACCGATCAGCTCCGTTCCAAAAATACGAAGACCATCAACCATGAAGCGGAGGCCACCCGAGCATAGAAATAGCAAGAAAGAAAAAAAAACAAAAAAAAACCGCACGTAAAATCTAAAAAAATGCAAACGGACAACGAAAAAGGGGGGTGCAACACGAGGACTTCCCATGGGGTCACCCATCCTAGTACTACTCTCGCCCAAGCACGCTTAACTGCGGAGTTCTGATGGGATCCGGTGCATTAGTGCTGGTATGATCGCACCCGAAATACTGTCCATGCTTATTGCTTGTATGTCTTAAAAGACACAGAACCTCCTTTGTTTTCGTACGCGATGCGTGGGACCCACGTGACCGATCGGCTCCGTTCCAAAAATACGAAGACCATGAACCATGAAACGGAGGCCACCCGAGCATAGAAATAGCAAGAAAAAAAAACAAAAAAAAAACCGCACGTAAAATCTAAAAAAACGCAAACGGACAACGAAAAAGGGGGGGTGCAACACGAGGACTTCGCAGGGGGTCACCCATCCTAGTACTACTCTCGCCCAAGCACGCTTAACTGCGGAGTTCTGATGGGATCCGGTGCATTAGTGCTGGTATGATCGCACCCGAAATACTATCCATGCTTATTGCTTTTATGTCTTAAAAGACGCAGAACCTCCTTTGTTTTCGTACGCGAGGCGTGGAACCCACGTGACCGATCGGCTCCGTTCCAAAAATACGAAAACCATCAACCATGAAGCGGAGGCCACCCGAGCATAGAAATAGCAAGAAAGAAAAAAAACAAAAAAAAACCGCACGTAAAATCTAAAAAAACGCAAACGGACAACGAAAAAGGGGGGTGCAACACGAGGACTTCCCAGGGGGTCACCCATCCTAGTACCACTCTCGCCCAAGCACGCTTAACTGCGGAGTTCTGATGGGATCCGGTGCATTAGTGCTGGTATGATCGCACCCGAAATACTATCCATGCTTATTGCTTGTATGTCTTAAAAGACGCAGAACCTCCTTTGTTTTCGTACGCGAGGCGTGGGACCCACGTGACCGATCGGCTCCGTTCCAAAAATACGAAGACCATGAACCATGAAACGGAGGCCACCCGAGCATAGAAATAGCAAGAAAGAAAAAAAAAACAAAAAAAAAACCGCACGTAAAATCTAAAAAAACGCAAACGGACAACGAAAAAGGGGGTGCAACACGAGGACTTCCCAGGGGGTCACCCATCCTAGTACTACTTTCGCCCAAGCACGCTTAACTACGGAGTTCTGATGGGATCCGGTGCATTAGTGCTGGTATGATCGCACCCGAAATACTATCCATGCTTATTGCTTGTATGTCTTAAAAAACGCAGAACCTCCTTTGTTTTCGTACGCGAGGCGTGGGACCCACGTGACCGATCAGCTCCGTTCCAAAAATACGAAGACCATGAACCATGAAACGGAGGCCACCCGAGCATAGAAATAGCAAGAAAGAAAAAAAAACAAAAAAAAAACCGCACGTAAAATCTAAAAAAACGCAAACGGACAACGAAAAAGGGGGGTGCAACACGAGGACTTCCCAGGGGGTCACCCATCCTAGTACCACTCTCGCCCAAGCACGCTTAACTGCGGAGTTCTGATGGGATCCGGTGCATTAGTGCTGGTATGATCGCACCCGAAATACTATCCATGCTTATTGCTTGTATGTCTTAAAAGACGCAGAACCTCCTTTGTTTTCGTACGCGAGGCGTGGGACCCACGTGACCGATCGGCTCCGTTCCAAAAATACGAAGACCATGAACCATGAAACGGAGGCCACCCGAGCATAGAAATAGCAAGAAAGAAAAAAAAAACAAAAAAAAAACCGCACGTAAAATCTAAAAAAACGCAAACGGACAACGAAAAAGGGGGTGCAACACGAGGACTTCCCAGGGGGTCACCCATCCTAGTACTACTCTCGCCCAAGCACGCTTAACTACGGAGTTCTGATGGGATCCGGTGCATTAGTGCTGGTATGATCGCACCCGAAATACTATCCATGCTTATTGCTTGTATGTCTTAAAACACGCAGAACCTCCTTTGTTTTCGTACGCGAGGCGTGGGACCCACGTGACCGATCAGCCCCGTTCCAAAAATACGAAGACCATCAACCATGAAGCGGAGGCCACCCGAGCATAGAAATAGCAAGAAAGAAAAAAAAACAAAAAAAAACCGCACGTAAAATCTAAAAAAACGCAAACGGACAACGAAAAAGGGGGGTGCAACACGAGGACTTCCCATGGGGTCACCCATCCTAGTACTACTCTCGCCCAAGCACGCTTAACTGCGGAGTTCTGATGGGATCCGGTGCATTAGTGCTGGTATGATCGCACCCGAAATACTGTCCATGCTTATTGCTTGTATGTCTTAAAAGACACAGAACCTCCTTTGTTTTCGTACGCGAGGCGTGGGACCCACGTGACCGATCGGCTCCGTTCCAAAAATACGAAGACCATGAACCATGAAACGGATGCCACCCGAGCATAGAAATAGCAAGAAAAAAAAACAAAAAAAAACCGCACGTAAAATCTAAAAAAACGCAAACGGACAACGAAAAAGGGGGGGTGCAACACGAGGACTTCCCAGGGGGTCACCCATCCTAGTACTACTCTCGCCCAAGCACGCTTAACTGCGGAGTTCTGATGGGATCCGGTGCATTAGTGCTGGTATGATCGCACCCGAAATACTATCCATGCTTATTGCTTTTATGTCTTAAAAGACGCAGAACCTCCTTTGTTTTCGTACGCGAGGCGTGGAACCCACGTGACCGATCGGCTCCGTTCCAAAAATACGAAAACCATCAACCATGAAGCGGAGGCCACCCGAGCATAGAAATAGCAAGAAAGAAAAAAAAACAAAAAAAAACCGCACGTAAAATCTAAAAAAACGCAAACGGACAACGAAAAAGGGGGTGCAACACGAGGACTTCCCAGGGGGTCACCCATCCTAGTACTACTCTCGCCCAAGCACGCTTAACTGCGGAGTTCTGATGGGATCCGGTGCATTAGTGCTGGTATGATCGCACCCGAAATACTATCCATGCTTATTGCTTGTATGTCTTAAAACACGCAGAACCTCCTTTGTTTTCGTACGCGAGGCGTGGGACCCACGTGACCGATCGGCTCCGTTCCAAAAATACGAAGACCATGAACCATGAAACGGAGGCCACCCGAGCATAGAAATAGCAAGAAAGAAAAAAAAACAAAAAAAAACCGCACGTAAAATCTAAAAAAACGCAGACGGACAACGAAAAAGTAAGGGTGCAACACGAGGACTTCCCAGGGGGTCACCCATCCTAGTACTACTCTCGCCCAAGCACGCTTAACTGCGGAGTTCTGATGGGATCCGGTGCATTAGTGCTGGTATGATCGCACCCGAAATACTATCCATGCTTATTGCTTTTATGTCTTAAAAGACGCAGAACCTCCTTTGTTTTCGTACGCGAGGCGTGGAACCCACGTGACCGATCGGCTCCGTTCCAAAAATACGAAAACCATCAACCATGAAGCGGAGGCCACCCGAGCATAGAAATAGCAAGAAAGAAAAAAAAACAAAAAAAAACCGCACGTAAAATCTAAAAAAACGCAAACGGACAACGAAAAAGGGGGGTGCAACACGAGGACTTTCCAGGGGGTCACCCATCCTAGTACTACTCTCGCCCAAGCACGCTTAACTGCGAAGTTCTGATGGGATCCGGTGCATTAGTGCTGGTATGATCGCAACCGAAATACTATCCATGCTTATTGCTTGTATGTCTTAAAAGACGCAGAACCTCCTTTGTTTTCGTACGCGAGACGTGGGACCCACGTGACCGATCGGCTCCGTTCCAAAAATACGAAGACCATGAACCATGAAACGGAGGCCACCCGAGCATAGAAATAGCAAGAAAGAAAAAAAAACAAAAAAAAAACCGCACGTAAAATCTAAAAAAACGCAAACGGACAACGAAAAATGGGGGTGCAACACGAGGACTTCCCATGGGGTCACCCATCCTAGTACTACTCTCGCCCAAGCACGCTTAACTGCGGAGTTCTGATGGGATCCGGTGCATTAGTGGTGGTATGATCGCACCCGAAATACTGTCCATGCTTATTGCTTGTATATCTTAAAAGACACAGAACCTCCTTTGTTTTCGTACGCGAGGCGTGGGACCCACGTGACCGATCGGCTCCGTTCCAAAAATACGAAAACCATCAACCATGAAGCGGAGGCCACCCGAGCATAGAAATAGCAAGAAAGAAAAAAAAAACAAAAAAAAACCGCACGTAAAATCTAAAAAAACGCAAACGGACAACGAAAAAGGGGGGTGCAACACGAGGACTTCCCAGGGGGTCACCCATCCTAGTACTACTCTCGCCGAAGCACGCTTAACTGCGGAGTTCTGATAGGATCCGGTGCATTAGTGCTGGTATGATCGCACCCGAAATACTATCCATGCTTATTGCTTGTATGTCTTAAAAGACGCAGAACCTCCTTTGTTTTCGTACGCGAGGCGTGGGACCCACGTGACCGATCGGCTCCGTTCCAAAAATACGAAGACCATGAACCATGAAACGGAGGCCACCCGAGCATAGAAATAGCAAGAAAGAAAAAAAAAACAAAAAAAAAACCGCACGTAAAATCTAAAAAAACGCAAACGGACAACGAAAAAGGGGGTGCAACACGAGGACTTCCCAGGGGGTCACCCATCCTAGTACTACTCTCGCCCAAGCACGCTTAACTACGGAGTTCTGATGGGATCCGGTGCATTAGTGCTGCTATGATCGCACCCGAAATACTATCCATGCTTATTGCTTGTATGTCTTAAAACACGCAGAACCTCCTTTGTTTTCGTACGCGAGGCGTGGGACCCACGTGACCGATCGGCTCCGTTCCAAAAATACGAAGACCATGAACCATGAAACGGAGGCCACCCGAGCATAGAAATAGCAAGAAAGAAAAAAAAAACAAAAAAAAAACCGCACGTAAAATCTAAAAAAACGCAAACGGACAACGAAAAAGGGGGTGCAACACGAGGACTTCCCAGGGGGTCACCCATCCTAGTACTACTCTCGCCCAAGCACGCTTAACTACGGAGTTCTGATGGGATCCGGTGCATTAGTGCTGCTATGATCGCACCCGAAATACTATCCATGCTTATTGCTTGTATGTCTTAAAACACGCAGAACCTCCTTTGTTTTCGTACGCGAGGCGTGGGACCCACGTGACCGATCAGCTCCGTTCCAAAAATACGAAGACCATCAACCATGAAGCGGAGGCCACCCGAGCATAGAAATAGCAAGAAAGAAAAAAAAAACAAAAAAAAACCGCACGTAAAATCTAAAAAAACGCAAACGGACAACGAAAAAGGGGGGTGCAACACGAGGACTTCCCATGGGGTCACCCATCCTAGTACTACTCTCGCCCAAGCACGCTTAACTGCGGAGTTCTGATGGGATCCGGTGCATTAGTGCTGGTATGATCGCACCCGAAATACTGTCCATGCTTATTGCTTGTATGTCTTAAAAGACACAGAACCTCCTTTGTTTTCGTACGCGAGGCGTGGGACCCACGTGACCGATCGGCTCCGTTCCAAAAATACGAAGACCATGAACCATGAAACGGAGGCCACCCGAGCATAGAAATAGCAAGAAAAAAAAACAAAAAAAAACCGCACGTAAAATCTAAAAAAACGCAAACGGACAACGAAAAAGGGGGGGTGCAACACGAGGACTTCCCAGGGGGTCACCCATCCTAGTACTACTCTCGCCCAAGCACGCTTAACTGCGGAGTTCTGATGGGATCCGGTGCATTAGTGCTGGTATGATCGCACCCGAAATACTATCCATGCTTATTGCTTTTATGTCTTAAAAGACGCAGAACCTCCTTTGTTTTCGTACGCGAGGCGTGGAACCCACGTGACCGATCGGCTCCGTTCCAAAAATACGAAAACCATCAACCATGAAGCGGAGGCCACCCGAGCATAAAAATAGCAAGAAAGAAAAAAAAAACAAAAAAAAACCGCACGTAAAATCTAAAAAAACGCAAACGGACAACGAAAAAGGGGGGTGCAACACGAGGACTTCCCAGGGGGTCACCCATCCTAGTACTACTCTCGCCCAAGCACGCTTAACTGCGGAGTTCTGATGGGATCCGGTGCATTAGTGCTGGTATGATCGCAACCGAAATACTATCCATGCTTATTGCTTGTATGTCTTAAAAGACGCAGAACCTCCTTTGTTTTCGTACGCGAGACGTGGGACCCACGTGACCGATCGGCTCCGTTCCAAAAATACGAAGACCATGAACCATGAAACGGAGGCCACCCGAGCATAGAAATAGCAAGAAAGAAAAAAAAACAAAAAAAAAACCGCACGTAAAATCTAAAAAAACGCAAACGGACAACGAAAAAGGGGGGTGCAACACGAGGACTTCCCATGGGGTCACCCATCCTAGTACTACTCTCGCCCAAGCACGCTTAACTGCGGAGTTCTGATGGGATCCGGTGCATTAGTGGTGGTATGATCGCACCCGAAATACTGTCCATGCTTATTGCTTGTATGTCTTAAAAGACACAGAACCTCCTTTGTTTTCGTACGCGAGGCGTGGGACCCACGTGACCGATCGGCTCCGTTCCAAAAATACGAAAACCATCAACCATGAAGCGGAGGCCACCCGAGCATAGAAATAGCAAGAAAGAAAAAAAAACAAAAAAAAACCGCACGTAAAATCTAAAAAAACGCAAACGGACAACGAAAAAGGGGGGTGCAACACGAGGACTTCCCAGGGGGTCACCCATCCTAGTACTACTCTCGCCCAAGCACGCTTGACTGCGGAGTTCTGATGGGATCCGGTGCATTAGTGCTGGTATGATCGCAACCGAAATACTATCCATGCTTATTGCTTGTATGTCTTAAAAGACGCAGAACCTCCTTTGTTTTCGTACGCGAGACGTGGGACCCACGTGACCGATCGGCTCCGTTCCAAAAATACGAAGACCATGAACCATGAAACGGAGGCCACCCGAGCATAGAAATAGCAAGAAAGAAAAAAAAACAAAAAAAAAACCGCACGTAAAATCTAAAAAAACGCAAACGGACAACGAAAAATGGGGGTGCAACACGAGGACTTCCCAGGGGGTCACCCATCCTAGTACTACTCTCGCCCAAGCACGCTTAACTGCGGAGTTCTGATAGGATCCGGTGCATTAGTGCTGGTATGATCGCACCCGAAATACTATCCATGCTTATTGCTTGTATGTCTTAAAAGACGCAGAACCTCCTTTGTTTTCGTACGCGAGGCGTGGGACCCACGTGACCGATCGGCTCCGTTCCAAAAATACGAAGACCATGAACCATGAAACGGAGGCCACCCGAGCATAGAAATAGCAAGAAAGAAAAAAAAAACAAAAAAAAAACCGCACGTAAAATCTAAAAAAACGCAAACGGACAACGAAAAAGGGGGTGCAACACGAGGACTTCCCAGGGGGTCACCCATCCTAGTACTACTCTCGCCCAAGCACGCTTAACTACGGAGTTCTGATGGGATCCGGTGCATTAGTGCTGGTATGATCGCACCCGAAATACTATCCATGCTTATTGCTTGTATGTCTTAAAACACGCAGAACCTCCTTTGTTTTCGTACGCGAGGCGTGGGACCCACGTGACCGATCAGCTCCGTTCCAAAAATACGAAGACCATCAGCCATGAAGCGGAGGCCACCCGAGCATAGAAATAGCAAGAAAGAAAAAAAAAACAAAAAAAAACCGCACGTAAAATCTAAAAAAACGCAAACGGACAACGAAAAAGGGGGGTGCAACACGAGGACTTCCCATGGGGTCACCCATCCTAGTACTACTCTCGCCCAAGCACGCTTAACTGCGGAATTCTGATGGGATCCGGTGCATTAGTGCTGGTATGATCGCACCCGAAATACTGTCCATGCTTATTGCTTGTATGTCTTAAAAGACACAGAACCTCCTTTGTTTTCGTACGCGAGGCGTGGGACCCACGTGACCGATCGGCTCCGTTCCAAAAATACGAAGACCATGAACCATGAAACGGAGGCCACCCGAGCATAGAAATAGCAAGAAAAAAAAACAAAAAAAAACCGCACGTAAAATCTAAAAAAACGCAAACGGACAACGAAAAAGGGGGGGTGCAACACGAGGACTTCCCAGGGGGTCACCCATCCTAGTACTACTCTCGCCCAAGCACGCTTAACTGCGGAGTTCTGATGGGATCCGGTGCATTAGTGCTGGTATGATCACACCCGAAATACTATCCATGCTTATTGCTTTTATGTCTTAAAAGACGCAGAACCTCCTTTGTTTTCGTACGCGAGGCGTGGAACCCACGTGACCGATCGGCTCCGTGCCAAAAATACGAAAACCATCAACCATGAAGCGGAGGCCACCCGAGCATAAAAATAGCAAGAAAGAAAAAAAAACAAAAAAAAACCGCACGTAAAATCTAAAAAAACGCAAACGGACAACGAAAAAGGGGGGTGCAACACGAGGACTTCCCAGGGGGTCACCCATCCTAGTACTACTCTCGCCCAAGCACGCTTAACTGCGGAGTTCTGATGGAATCCGGTGCATTAGTGCTGGTATGATCGCAACCGAAATACTATCCATGCTTATTGCTTGTATGTCTTAAAAGACGCAGAACCTCCTTTGTTTTCGTACGCGAGACGTGGGACCCACGTGACCGATCGGCTCCGTTCCAAAAATACGAAGACCATGAACCATGAAACGGAGGCCACCCGAGCATAGAAATAGCAAGAAAGAAAAAAAAACAAAAAAAAAACCGCACGTAAAATCTAAAAAAACGCAAACGGACAACGAAAAAGGGGGGTGCAACATGAGGACTTCCCATGGGGTCACCCATCCTAGTACTACTCTCGCCCAAGCACGCTTAACTGCGGAGTTCTGATGGGATCCGGTGCATTAGTGGTGGTATGATCGCACCCGAAATACTGTCCATGCTTATTGCTTGTATGTCTTAAAAGACACAGAACCTCCTTTGTTTTCGTACGCGAGGCGTGGGACCCACGTGACCGATCGGCTCCGTTCCAAAAATACGAAAACCATCAACCATGAAGCGGAGGCCACCCGAGCATAGAAATAGCAAGAAAGAAAAAAAAACAAAAAAAAACCGCACGTAAAATCTAAAAAACGCAAACGGACAACGAAAAAGGGGGGTGCAACACGAGGACTTCCCAGGGGGTCACCCATCCTAGTACTACTCTCGCCCAAGCACGCTTGACTGCGGAGTTCTGATGGGATCCGGTGCATTAGTGCTGGTATGATCGCAACCGAAATACTATCCATGCTTATTGCTTGTATGTCTTAAAAGACGCAGAACCTCCTTTGTTTTCGTACGCGAGGCGTGGGACCCACGTGACCTATCGGCTCCGTTCCAAAAATACGAAAACCATCAACCATGAAGCGGAGGCCACCCGAGCATAGAAATAGCAAGAAAGAAAAAAAAAACAAAAAAAAACCGCACGTAAAATCTAAAAAAACGCAAACGGACAACGAAAAAGGGGGGTGCAACACGAGGACTTCCCAGGGGGTCACCCATCCTAGTACTACTCTCGCCCAAGCACGCTTAACTGCGGAGTTCTGATAGGATCCGGTGCATTAGTGCTGGTATGATCGCACCCGAAATACTATCCATGCTTATTGCTTGTATGTCTTAAAAGACGCAGAACCTCCTTTGTTTTCGTACGCGAGGCGTGGGACCCACGTGACCGATCGGCTCCGTTCCAAAAATACGAAGACCATGAACCATGAAACGGAGGCCACCCGAGCATAGAAATAGCAAGAAAGAAAAAAAAAACAAAAAAAAAACCGCACGTAAAATCTAAAAAAACGCAAACGGACAACGAAAAAGGGGGTGCAACACGAGGACTTCCCAGGGGGTCACCCATCCTAGTACTACTCTCGCCCAAGCACGCTTAACTACGGAGTTCTGATGGGATCCGGTGCATTAGTGCTGGTATGATCGCACCCGAAATACTATCCATGCTTATTGCTTGTATGTCTTAAAACACGCAGAACCTCCTTTGTTTTCGTACGCGAGGCGTGGGACCCACGTGACCGATCAGCTCCGTTCCAAAAATACGAAGACCATCAACCATGAAGCGGAGGCCACCCGAGCATAGAAATAGCAAGAAAGAAAAAAAAAACAAAAAAAAACCGCACGTAAAATCTAAAAAAACGCAAACGGACAACGAAAAAGGGGGGTGCAACACGAGGACTTCCCATGGGGTCACCCATCCTAGTACTACTCTCGCCCAAGCACGCTTAACTGCGGAGTTCTGATGGGATCCGGTGCATTAGTGCTGGTATGATCGCACCCGAAATACTGTCCATGCTTATTGCTTGTATGTCTTAAAAGACACAGAACCTCCTTTGTTTTCGTACGCGAGGCGTGGGACCCACGTGACCGATCGGCTCCGTTCCAAAAATACGAAGACCATGAACCATGAAACGGAGGCCACCCGAGCATAGAAATAGCAAGAAAAAAAAACAAAAAAAAAACGCACGTAAAATCTAAAAAAACGCAAACGGACAACGAAAAAGGGGGGGTGCAACACGAGGACTTCCCAGGGGGTCACCCATCCTAGTACTACTCTCGCCCAAGCACGCTTAACTGCGGAGTTCTGATGGGATCCGGTGCATTAGTGCTGGTATGATCGCACCCGAAATACTATCCATGCTTATTGCTTTTATGTCTTAAAAGACGCAGAACCTCCTTTGTTTTCGTACGCGAGGCGTGGAACCCACGTGACCGATCGGCTCCGTTCCAAAAATACGAAAACCATCAACCATGAAGCGGAGGCCACCCGAGCATAAAAATAGCAAGAAAGAAAAAAAAAACAAAAAAAAACCGCACGTAAAATCTAAAAAAACGCAAACGGACAACGAAAAAGGGGGGTGCAACACGAGGACTTCCCAGGGGGTCACCCATCCTAGTACTACTCTCGCCCAAGCACGCTTAACTGCGGAGTTCTGATGGGATCCGGTGCATTAGTGCTGGTATGATCGCAACCGAAATACTATCCATGCTTATTGCTTGTATGTCTTAAAAGACGCAGAACCTCCTTTGTTTTCGTACGCGAGACGTGGGACCCACGTGACCGATCGGCTCCGTTCCAAAAATACGAAGACCATGAACCATGAAACGGAGGCCACCCGAGCATAGAAATAGCAAGAAAGAAAAAAAAAACAAAAAAAAAACCGCACGTAAAATCTAAAAAAACGCAAACGGACAACGAAAAAGGGGGGTGCAACACGAGGACTTCCCATGGGGTCACCCATCCTAGTACTACTCTCGCCCAAGCACGCTTAACTGCGGAGTTCTGATGGGATCCGGTGCATTAGTGGTGGTATGATCGCACCCGAAATACTGTCCATGCTTATTGCTTGTATGTCTTAAAAGACACAGAACCTCCTTTGTTTTCGTACGCGAGGCGTGGGACCCACGTGACCGATCGGCTCCGTTCCAAAAATACGAAAACCATCAACCATGAAGCGGAGGCCACCCGAGCATAGAAATAGCAAGAAAGAAAAAAAAAACAAAAAAAAACCGCACGTAAAATCTAAAAAAACGCAAACGGACAACGAAAAAGGGGGGTGCAACAAGAGGACTTCCCAGGGGGTCACCCATCCTAGTACTACTCTCGCCCAAGCACGCTTAACTGCGGAGTTCTGATAGGATCCGGTGCATTAGTGCTGGTATGATCGCACCCGAAATACTATCCATGCTTATTGCTTGTATGTCTTAAAAGACGCAGAACCTCCTTTGTTTTCGTACGCGAGGCGTGGGACCCACGTGACCGATCGGCTCCGTTCCAAAAATACGAAGACCATGAACCATGAAACGGAGGCCACCCGAGCATAGAAATAGCAAGAAAGAAAAAAAAAACAAAAAAAACCGCACGTAAAATCTAAAAAAACGCAAACGGACAACGAAAAAGGGGGTGGAACACGAGGACTTCCCAGGGGGTCACCCATCCTAGTACTACTCTCGCCCAAGCACGCTTAACTACGGAGTTCTGATGGGATCCGGTGCATTAGTGCTGGTATGATCGCACCCGAAATACTATCCATGCTTATTGCTTGTATGTCTTAAAACACGCAGAACCTCCTTTGTTTTCGTACGCGAGGCGTGTGGACCCACGTGACCGATCAGCTCCGTTCCAAAAATACGAAGACCATCAACCATGAAGCGGAGGCCACCCGAGCATAGAAATAGCAAGAAAGAAAAAAAAAACAAAAAAAAACCGCACGTAAAATCTAAAAAAACGCAAACGGACAACGAAAAAGGGGGGTGCAACACGAGGACTTCCCATGGGGTCACCCATCCTAGTACTACTCTCGCCCAAGCACGCTTAACTGCGGAGTTCTGATGGGATCCGGTGCATTAGTGCTGGTATGATCGCACCCGAAATACTGTCCATGCTTATTGCTTGTATGTCTTAAAAGACACAGAACCTCCTTTGTTTTCGTACGCGAGGCGTGGGACCCACGTGACCGATCGGCTCCGTTCCAAAAATACGAAGACCATGAACCATGAAACGGAGGCCACCCGAGCATAGAAATAGCAAGAAAAAAAAACAAAAAAAAACCGCACGTAAAATCTAAAAAAACGCAAACGGACAACGAAAAAGGGGGGGGTGCAACACGAGGACTTCCCAGGGGGTCACCCATCCTAGTACTACTCTCGCCCAAGCACGCTTAACTGCGGAGTTCTGATGAGATCCGGTGCATTAGTGCTGGTATGATCGCACCCGAAATACTATCCATGCTTATTGCTTTTATGTCTTAAAAGACGCAGAACCTCCTTTGTTTTCGTACGCGAGACGTGGAACCCACGTGACCGATCGGCTCCGTTCCAAAAATACGAAAACCATCAACCATGAAGCGGAGGCCACCCGAGCATAAAAATAGCAAGAAAGAAAAAAAAACAAAAAAAAACCGCACGTAAAATCTAAAAAAACGCAAACGGACAACGAAAAAGGGGGGTGCAACACGAGGACTTCCCAGGGGGTCACCCATCCTAGTACTACTCTCGCCCAAGCACGCTTAACTGCGGAGTTCTGATAGGATCCGGTGCATTAGTGCTGGTATGATCGCACCCGAAATACTATCCATGCTTATTGCTTGTATGTCTTAAAAGACGCAGAACCTCTATGTTTTCGTACGCGAGGCGTGGGACCCACGTGACCGATCGGCTCCGTTTCAAAAATACGAAGACCATGAACCATGAAACGGAGGCCACCCGAGCATAGAAATAGCAAGAAAGAAAAAAAAAACAAAAAAAAAACCGCACGTAAAATCTAAAAAAACGCAAACGGACAACGAAAAAGGGGGTGCAACACGAGGACTTCCCAGGGGGTCACCCATCCTAGTACTACTCTCGCCCAAGCACGCTTAACTAAGGAGTTCTGATGGGATCCGGTGCATTAGTGCTGGTATGATCGCACCCGAAATACTATCCATGCTTATTGCTTGTATGTCTTAAAACACGCAGAACCTCCTTTGTTTTCGTACGCGAGGCGTGGGACCCACGTGACCGATCAGCTCCGTTCCAAAAATACGAAGACCATCAACCATGAAGCGGAGGCCACCCGAGCATAGAAATAGCAAGAAAGAAAAAAAAAACAAAAAAAAACCGCACGTAAAATCTAAAAAAACGCAAACGGACAACGAAAAAGGGGGGTGCAACACGAGGACTTCCCATGGGGTCACCCATCCTAGTACTACTCTCGCCCAAGCACGCTTAACTGCGGAGTTCTGATGGGATCCGGTGCATTAGTGCTGGTATGATCGCACCCGAAATACTGTCCATGCTTATTGCTTGTATGTCTTAAAAGACACAGAACCTCCTTTGTTTTCGTACGCGAGGCGTGGGACCCACGTGACCGAACGGCTCCGTTCCAAAAATACGAAGACCATGAACCATGAAACGGAGGCCACCCGAGCATAGAAATAGCAAGAAAAAAAAAACAAAAAAAAACCGCACGTAAAATCTAAAAAAACGCAAACGGACAACGAAAAAGGGGGGGTGCAACACGAGGACTTCCCAGGGGGTCACCCATCCTAGTACTACTCTCGCCCAAGCACGCTTAACTGCGGAGTTCTGATGGGATCCGGTGCATTAGTGCTGGTATGATCGCACCCGAAATACTATCCATGCTTATTGCTTTTATGTCTTAAAAGACGCAGAACCTCCTTTCTTTTCGTACGCGAGGCGTGGAACCCACGTGACCGATCGGCTCCGTTCCAAAAATACGAAAACCATCAACCATGAAGCGGAGGCCACCCGAGCATAAAAATAGCAAGAAAGAAAAAAAAACAAAAAAAAACCGCACGTAAAATCTAAAAAAACGCAAACGGACAACGAAAAAGGGGGGTGCAACACGAGGACTTCCCAGGGGGTCACCCATCCTAGTACTACTCTCGCCCAAGCACGCTTAACTGCGGAGTTCTGATGGGATCCGGTGCATTAGTGCTGGTATGATCGCAACCGAAATACTATCCATGCTTATTGCTTGTATGTCTTAAAAGACGCAGAACCTCCTTTGTTTTCGTACGCGAGACGTGGAACCCACGTGACCGATCGGCTCCGTTCCAAAAATACGAAGACCATGAACCATGAAACGGAGGCCACCCGAGCATAGAAATAGCAAGAAAGAAAAAAAAACAAAAAAAAAACCGCACGTAAAATCTAAAAAAACGCAAACGGACAACGAAAAAGGGGGGTGCAACACGAGGACTTCCCATGGGGTCAACCATCCTAGTACTACTCTCGCCCAAGCACGCTTAACTGCGGAGTTCTGATGGGATCCGGTGCATTAGTGGTGGTATGATCGCACCCGAAATACTGTCCATGCTTATTGCTTGTATGTCTTAAAAGACACAGAACCTCCTTTGTTTTCGTACGCGAGGCGTGGGACCCACGTGACCGATCGGCTCCGTTCCAAAAATACGAAAACCATCAACCATGAAGCGGAGGCCACCCGAGCATAGAAATAGCAAGAAAGAAAAAAAAAACAAAAAAAAACCGCACGTAAAATCTAAAAAAACGCAAACGGACAACGAAAAAGGGGGGTGCAACACGAGGACTTCCCAGGGGGTCACCCATCCTAGTACTACTCTCGCCCAAGCACGCTTAACTGCGGAGTTCTGATGGGATCCGGTGCATTAGTGCTGGTATGATCGCAACCGAAATACTATCCATGCTTATTGCTTGTATGTCTTAAAAGACGCAGAACCTCCTTTGTTTTCGTACGCGAGACGTGGAACCCACGTGACCGATCGGCTCCGTTCCAAAAATACGAAGACCATGAACCATGAAACGGAGGCCACCCGAGCATAGAAATAGCAAGAAAGAAAAAAAAACAAAAAAAAAACCGCACGTAAAATCTAAAAAAACGCAAACGGACAACGAAAAAGGGGGGTGCAACACGAGGACTTCCCATGGGGTCACCCATCCTAGTACTACTCTCGCCCAAGCACGCTTAACTGCGGAGTTCTGATGGGATCCGGTGCATTAGTGGTGGTATGATCGCACCCGAAATACTGTCCATGCTTATTGCTTGTATGTCTTAAAAGACACAGAACCTCCTTTGTTTTCGTACGCGAGGCGTGGGACCCACGTGACCGATCGGCTCCGTTCCAAAAATACGAAAACCATCAACCATGAAGCGGAGGCCACCCGAGCATAGAAATAGCAAGAAAGAAAAAAAAAACAAAAAAAAACCGCACGTAAAATCTAAAAAAACGCAAACGGACAACGAAAAAGGGGGGTGCAACACGAGGACTTCCCAGGGGGTCACCCATCCTAGTACTACTCTCGCCCAAGCACGCTTAACTGCGGAGTTCTGATAGGATCCGGTGCATTAGTGCTGGTATGATCGCACCCGAAATACTATCCATGCTTATTGCTTGTATGTCTTAAAAGACGCAGAACCTCCTTTGTTTTCGTACGCGAGGCGTGGGACCCACGTGACCGATCGGCTCCGTTCCAAAAATACGAAGACCATGAACAATGAAACGGAGGCCACCCGAGCATAGAAATAGCAAGAAAGAAAAAAAAAACAAAAAAAAACCGCACGTAAAATCTAAAAAAACGCAAACGGACAACGAAAAAGGGGGTGCAACACGAGGACTTCCCAGGGGGTCACCCATCCTAGTACTACTCTCGCCCAAGCACGCTTAACTACGGAGTTCTGATGGGATCCGGTGCATTAGTGCTGGTATGATCGCACCCGAAATACTATCCATGCTTATTGCTTGTATGTCTTAAAACACGCAGAACCTCCTTTGTTTTCGTACGCGAGGCGTGTGGACCCACGTGACCGATCAGCTCCGTTCCAAAAATACGAAGACCATCAACCATGAAGCGGAGGCCACCCGAGCATAGAAATAGCAAGAAAGAAAAAAAAAACAAAAAAAAACCGCACGTAAAATCTAAAAAAACGCAAACGGACAACGAAAAAGGGGGGTGCAACACGAGGACTTCCCATGGGGTCACCCATCCTAGTACTACTCTCGTCCAAGCACGCTTAACTGCGGAGTTCTGATGGGATCCGGTGCATTAGTGCTGGTATGATCGCACCCGAAATACTGTCCATGCTTATTGCTTGTATGTCTTAAAAGACACAGAACCTCCTTTGTTTTCGTACGCGAGGCGTGGGACCCACGTGACCGATCGGCTCCGTTCCAAAAATACGAAGACCATGAACCATGAAACGGAGGCCACCCGAGCATAGAAATAGAAAGAAAAAAAAACAAAAAAAAACCGCACGTAAAATCTAAAAAAACGCAAACGGACAACGAAAAAGGGGGGGTGCAACACGAGGACTTCCCAGGGGGTCACCCATCCTAGTACTACTCTCGCCCAAGCACGCTTAACTGCGGAGTTCTGATGGGATCCGGTGCATTAGTGCTGGTATGATCGCACCCGAAATACTATCCATGCTTATTGCTTTTATGTCTTAAAAGACGCAGAACCTCCTTTGTTTTCGTACGCGAGGCGTGGAACCCACGTGACCGATCGGCTCCGTTCCAAAAATACGAAAACCATCAACCATGAAGCGGAGGCCACCCGAGCATAGAAATAGCAAGAAAGAAAAAAAAACAAAAAAAAACCGCACGTAAAATCTAAAAAAACGCAAACGGACAACGAAAAAGGGGGTGCAACACGAGGACTTCCCAGGGGGTCACCCATCCTAGTACTACTCTCGCCCAAGCACGCTTAACTGCGGAGTTCTGATGGGATCCGGTGCATTAGTGCTGGTATGATCGCACCCGAAATACTATCCATGCTTATTGCTTGTATGTCTTAAAAGACGCAGAACCTCCTTTGTTTTCGTACGCGAGACGTGGGACCCACGTGACCGATCGGCTCCGTTCCAAAAATACGAAGACCATGAACCATGAAACGGAGGCCACCCGAGCATAGAAATAGCAAGAAAGAAAAAAAAACAAAAAAAAACCGCACGTAAAATCTAAAAAAACGCAAACGGACAACGAAAAAGGGGGGTGCAACACGAGGACTTCCCATGGGGTCACCCATCCTAGTACTACTCTCGCCCAAGCACGCTTAACTGCGGAGTTCTGATAGGATCCGGTGCATTAGTGCTGGTATGATCGCACCCGAAATACTGTCCATGCTTATTGCTTGTATGTCTTAAAAGACACAGAACCTCCTTTGTTTTCGTACGCGAGGCGTGGGACCCACGTGACCGATCGGCTCCGTTCCAAAAATACGAAAACCATCAACCATGAAGCGGAGGCCACCCGAGCATAGAAATAGCAAGAAAGAAAAAAAAACAAAAAAAAACCGCACGTAAAATCTAAAAAAACGCAAACGGACAACGAAATAGGGGGGTGCAACACGAGGACTTCCCAGGGGGTCACCCATCCTAGTACTACTCTCGCCCAAGCACGCTTAACTGCGGAGTTCTGATAGGATCCGGTGCATTAGTGCTGGTATGATCGCACCCGAAATACTATCCATGCTTATTGCTTTTATGTCTTAAAAGACGCAGAACCTCCTTTGTTTTCGTACGCGAGGCGTGGGACCCACGTGACCGATCGGCTCCGTTCCAAAGATACGAAGACCATGAACCATGAAACGGAGGCCACCCGAGCATAGAAATAGCAAGAAAGAAAAAAAAACAAAAAAAAACCGCACGTAAAATCTAAAAAAACGCAAACGGACAACGAAAAAGGGGGGTGCAACACGAGGACTTCCCAGGGGGTCACCCATCCTAGTACTACTCTCGCCCAAGCACGCTTAACTGCGGAGTTCTGATGGGATGCGGTGCATTAGTGCTGGTATGATCGCACCCAAAATACTATCCATGCTTATTGCTTGTATGTCTTAAAAGACGCAGAAATCCTTTGTTTTCGTACGCGAGGCGTGGGACCCACGTGACCGATCAGCTCCGTTCCAAAAATACGAAGACCATCAACCATGAAGCGGAGGCCACCCGAGCATAGAAATAGCAAGAAAGAAAAAAAAACAAAAAAAACCGCACGTAAAATCTAAAAAAACGCAAACGGACAACGAAAAAGGGGGTGCAACACGAGGACTTCCCAGGGGGTCACCCATCCTAGTACTACTCTCGCCCAAGCACGCTTAACTGCGGAGTTCTGATGGGATCCGGTGCATTAGTGCTGGTATGATCGCAACCGAAATACTATCCATGCTTATTGCTTGTATGTCTTAAAAGACGCAGAACCTCCTTTGTTTTCGTACGCGAGACGTGGGACCCACGTGACCGATCGGCTCCGTTCCAAAAATACGAAGACCATGAACCATGAAACGGAGGCCACCCGAGCATAGAAATAGCAAGAAAGAAAAAAAAACAAAAAAAAAACCGCACGTAAAATCTAAAAAAACGCAAACGGACAACGAAAAAGGGGGGTGCAACACGAGGACTTCCCATGGGGTCACCCATCCTAGTACTACTCTCGCCCAAGCACGCTTAACTGCGGAGTTCTGATGGGATCCGGTGCATTAGTGGTGGTATGATCGCACCCGAAATACTGTCCATGCTTATTGCTTGTATGTCTTAAAAGACACAGAACCTCCTTTGTTTTCGTACGCGAGGCGTGGGACCCACGTGACCGATCGGCTCCGTTCCAAAAATACGAAAACCATCAACCATGAAGCGGAGGCCACCCGAGCATAGAAATAGCAAGAAAGAAAAAAAAACAAAAAAAAACCGCACGTAAAATCTAAAAAAACGCAAACGGACAACGAAAAAGGGGGGTGCAACACGAGGACTTCCCAGGGGGTCACCCATCCTAGTACTACTCTCGCCCAAGCACGCTTAACTGCGGAGTTCTGATAGGATCCGATGCATTAGTGCTGGTATGATCGCACCCGAAATACTATCCATGCTTATTGCTTGTATCTCTTAAAAGACGCAGAACCTCCTTTGTTTTCGTACGCGAGGCGTGGGACCCACGTGACCGATCGGCTCCGTTCCAAAAATACGAAGACCATGAACCATGAAACGGAGGCCACCCGAGCATAGAAATAGCAAGAAAGAAAAAAAAAACAAAAAAAAAACCGCACGTAAAATCTAAAAAAACGCAAACGGACAACGAAAAAGGGGGTGCAACACGAGGACTTCCCAGGGGGTCACCCATCCTAGTACTACTCTCGCCCAAGCACGCTTAACTACGGAGTTCTGATGGGATCCGGTGCATTAGTGCTGGTATGATCGCACCCGAAATACTATCCATGCTTATTGCTTGTATGTCTTAAAACACGCAGAACCTCCTTTGTTTTCGTACGCGAGGCGTGGGACCCACGTGACCGATCAGCTCCGTTCCAAAAATACGAAGACCATCAACCATGAAGCGGAGGCCACCCGAGCATAGAAATAGCAAGAAAGAAAAAAAAAACAAAAAAAAACCGCACGTAAAATCTAAAAAAACGCAAACGGACAACGAAAAAGGGGGGTGCAACACGAGGACTTCCCATGGGGTCACCCATCCTAGTACTACTCTCGCCCAAGCACGCTTAACTGCGGAGTTCTGATGGGATCCGGTGCATTAGTGCTGGTATGATCGCACCCGAAATACTGTCCATGCTTATTGCTTGTATGTCTTAAAAGACACAGAACCTCCTTTGTTTTCGTACGCGAGGCGTGGGACCCACGTGACCGATCGGCTCCGTTCCAAAAATACGAAGACCATGAACCATGAAACGGAGGCCACCCGAGCATAGAAATAGCAAGAAAGAAAAAAAAACAAAAAAAAACCGCACGTAAAATCTAAAAAAACGCAAACGGACAACGAAAAAGGGGGGGTGCAACACGAGGACTTCCCAGGGGGTCACCCATCCTAGTACTACTCTCGCCCAAGCACGCTTAACTGCGGAGTTCTGATGGGATCCGGTGCATTAGTGCTGGTATGATAGCACTCGAAATACTATCCATGCTTATTGCTTTTATGTCTTAAAAGACGCAGAACCTCCTTTGTTTTCGTACGCGAGGCGTGGAACCCACGTGACCGATCGGCTCCGTTCCAAAAATACGAAAACCATCAACCATGAAGCGGAGGCCACCCGAGCATAGAAATAGCAAGAAAGAAAAAAAAACAAAAAAAAACCGCACGTAAAATCTAAAAAAACGCAAACGGACAACGAAAAAGGGGGTGCAACACGAGGACTTCCCAGGGGGTCACCCATCCTAGTACTACTCTCGCCCAAGCACGCTTAACTGCGGAGTTCTGATGGGATCCGGTGCATTAGTGCTGGTATGATCGCACCCGAAATACTATCCATGCTTATTGCTTGTATGTCTTAAAAGACGCAGAACCTCCTTTGTTTTCGTACGCGAGACGTGGGACCCACGTGACCGATCGGCTCCGTTCCAAAAATACGAAGACCATGAACCATGAAACGGAGGCCACCCGAGCATAGAAATAGCAAGAAAGAAAAAAAAACAAAAAAAAACCGCACGTAAAATCTAAAAAAACGCAAACGGACAACGAAATAGGGGGGTGCAACACGAGGACTTCCCAGGGGGTCACCCATCCTAGTACTACTCTCGCCCAAGCACGCTTAACTGCGGAGTTCTGATAGGATCCGGTGCATTAGTGCTGGTATGATCGCACCCGAAATACTGTCCATGCTTATTGCTTGTATGTCTTAAAAGACACAGAACCTCCTTTGTTTTCGTACGCGAGGCGTGGGACCCACGTGACCGATCGGCTCCGTTCCAAAAATACGAAGACCATGAACCATGAAACGGAGGCCACCCGAGCATAGAAATAGCAAGAAAGAAAAAAAACAAAAAAAAACCGCACGTAAAATCTAAAAAAACGCAAACGGACAACGAAAAAGGGGGGTGCAACACGAGGACTTCCCAGGGGGTCACCCATCCTAGTACTACTCTCGCCCAAGCACGCTTACCTGCGGAGTTCTGATGGGATGCGGTGCATTAGTGCTGGTATGATCGCACCCAAAATACTATCCATGCTTATTGCTTGTATGTCTTAAAAGACGCAGAAATCCTTTGTTTTCGTACGCGAGGCGTGGGACCCACGTGACCGATCAGCTCCGTTCCAAAAATACGAAGACCATCAACCATGAAGCGGAGGCCACCCGAGCATAGAAATAGCAAGAAAGAAAAAAAAACAAAAAAAAACCGCACGTAAAATCTAAAAAAACGCAAACGGACAACGAAAAAGGGGGGTGCAACACGAGGACTTCCCAGGGGGTCACCCATCCTAGTACTACTCTCGCCCAAGCACGCTTAACTGCGGAGTTCTGATGGGATCCGGTGCATTAGTGCTGGTATGATCGCAACCGAAATACTATCCATGCTTATTGCTTGTATGTCTTAAAAGACGCAGAACCTCCTTTGTTTTCGTACGCGAGACGTGGGACCCACGTGACCGATCGGCTCCGTTCCAAAAATACGAAGACCATGAACCATGAAACGGAGGCCACCCGAGCATAGAAATAGCAAGAAAGAAAAAAAAACAAAAAAAAACCGCACGTAAAATCTAAAAAAACGCAAACGGACAACGAAATAGGGGGGTGCAACACGAGGACTTCCCAGGGGGTCACCCATCCTAGTACTACTCTCGCCCAAGCACGCTTAACTGCGGAGTTCTGATAGGATCCGGTGCATTAGTGCTGGTATGATCGCACCCGAAATACTGTCCATGCTTATTGCTTGTATGTCTTAAAAGACACAGAACCTCCTTTGTTTTCGTACGCGAGGCGTGGGACCCACGTGACCGATCGGCTCCGTTCCAAAAATACGAAGACCATGAACCATGAAACGGAGGCCACCCGAGCATAGAAATAGCAAGAAAGAAAAAAAACAAAAAAAAACCGCACGTAAAATCTAAAAAAACGCAAACGGACAACGAAAAAGGGGGGTGCAACACGAGGACTTCCCAGGGGGTCACCCATCCTAGTACTACTCTCGCCCAAGCACGCTTACCTGCGGAGTTCTGATGGGATTCGGTGCATTAGTGCTGGTATGATCGCACCCAAAATACTATCCATGCTTATTGCTTGTATGTCTTAAAAGACGCAGAAATCCTTTGTTTTCGTACGCGAGGCGTGGGACCCACGTGACCGATCGGCTCCGTTCCAAAAATACGAAGACCATCAACCATGAAGCGGAGGCCACCCGAGCATAGAAATAGCAAGAAAGAAAAAAAAACAAAAAAAAACCGCACGTAAAATCTAAAAAAACGCAAACGGACAACGAAAAAGGGGGGTGCAACACGAGGACTTCCCAGGGGGTCACCCATCCTAGTACTACTCTCGCCCAAGCACGCTTAACTGCGGAGTTCTGATGGGATCCGGTGCATTAGTGCTGGTATGATCGCAACCGAAATACTATCCATGCTTATTGCTTGTATGTCTTAAAAGACGCAGAACCTCCTTTGTTTTCGTACGCGAGACGTGGGACCCACGTGACCGATCGGCTCCGTTCCAAAAATACGAAGAGCATGAACCATGAAACGGAGGCCACCCGAGCATAGAAATAGCAAGAAAGAAAAAAAACAAAAAAAAAACCGCACGTAAAATCTAAAAAAACGCAAACGGACAACGAAAAAGGGGGGTGCAACACGAGGACTTCCCATGGGGTCACCCATCCTAGTACTACTCTCGCCCAAGCACGCTTAACTGCGGAGTTCTGATGGGATCCGGTGCATTAGTGGTGGTATGATCGCACCCGAAATACTGTCCATGCTTATTGCTTGTATGTCTTAAAAGACACAGAACCTCCTTTGTTTTCGTACGCGAGGCGTGGGACCCACGTGACCGATCGGCTCCGTTCCAAAAATACGAAAACCATCAACCATGAAGCGGAGGCCACCCGAGCATAGAAATAGCAAGAAAGAAAAAAAACAAAAAAAAACCGCACGTAAAATCTAAAAAAACGCAAACGGACAACGAAAAAGGGGGGTGCAACACGAGGACTTCCTAGGGGGTCACCCATCCTAGTACTACTCTCGCCCAAGCACGCTTAACTGCGGAGTTCTGATAGGATCCGGTGCATTAGTGCTGGTATGATCGCACCCGAAATACTATCCATGCTTATTGCTTGTATGTCTTAAAAGACGCAGAACCTCCTTTGTTTTCGTACGCGAGGCGTGGGACCCACGTGACCGATCGGCTCCGTTCCAAAAATACGAAGACCATGAACCATGAAACGGAGGCCACCCGAGCATAGAAATAGCAAGAAAGAAAAAAAAACAAAAAAAAAAACCGCACGTAAAATCTAAAAAAACGCAAACGGACAACGAAAAAGGGGGTGCAACACGAGGACTTCCCAGGGGGTCACCCATCCTAGTACTACTCTCGCCCAAGCACGCTTAACTACGGAGTTCTGATGGGATCCGGTGCATTAGTGCTGGTATGATCGCACCCGAAATACTATCCATGCTTATTGCTTGTATGTCTTAAAACACGCAGAACCTCCTTTGTTTTCGTACGCGAGGCGTGGGACCCACGTGACCGATCAGCTCCGTTCCAAAAATACGAAGACCATCAACCATGAAGCGGAGGCCACCCGAGCATAGAAATAGCAAGAAAGAAAAAAAAAACAAAAAAAAACCGCACGTAAAATCTAAAAAAACGCAAACGGACAACGAAAAAGGGGGGTGCAACACGAGGACTTCCCATGGGGTCACCCATCCTAGTACTACTCTCGCCCAAGCACGCTTAACTGCGGAGTTCTGATGGGATCCGGTGCATTAGTGCTGGTATGATCGCACCCGAAATACTATCCATGCTTATTGCTTTTATGTCTTAAAAGACGCAGAACCTCCTTTGTTTTCGTACGCGAGGCGTGGAACCCACGTGACCGATCGGCTCCGTTCCAAAAATACGAAAACCATCAACCATGAAGCGGAGGCCACCCGAGCATAAAAATAGCAAGAAAGAAAAAAAAACAAAAAAAAACCGCACGTAAAATCTAAAAAAACGCAAACGGACAACGAAAAAGGGGGGTGCAACACGAGGACTTCCCAGGGGGTCACCCATCCTAGTACTACTCTCGCCCAAGCACGCTTAACTGCGGAGTTCTGATAGGATCCGGTGCATTAGTGCTGGTATGATCGCACCCGAAATACTATCCATGCTTATTGCTTGTATGTCTTAAAAGACGCAGAACCTCCTTTGTTTTCGTACGCGAGGCGTGGGACCCACGTGACCGATCGGCTCCGTTCCAAAAATACGAAGACCATGAACCATGAAACGGAGGCCACCCGAGCATAGAAATAGCAAGAAAGAAAAAAAAAACAAAAAAAAAACCGCACGTAAAATCTAAAAAAACGCAAACGGACAACGAAAAAGGGGGTGCAACACGAGGACTTCCCAGGGGGTCACCCATCCTAGTACTACTCTCGCCCAAGCACGCTTAACTACGGATTTCTGATGGGATCCGGTGCATTAGTGCTGGTATGATCGCACCCGAAATACTATCCATGCTTATTGCTTGTATGTCTTAAAACACGCAGAACCTCCTTTGTTTTCGTACGCGAGGCGTGGGACCCACGTGACCGATCAGCTCCGTTCCAAAAATACGAAGACCATCAACCATGAAGCGGAGGCCACCCGAGCATAGAAATAGCAAGAAAGAAAAAAAAAACAAAAAAAAACCGCACGTAAAATCTAAAAAAACGCAAACGGACAACGAAAAAGGGGGGTGCAACACGAGGACTTCCCATGGGGTCACCCATCCTAGTACTACTCTCGCCCAAGCACGCTTAACTGCGGAGTTCTGATGGGATCCGGTGCATTAGTGCTGGTATGATCGCACCCGAAATACTATCCATGCTTATTGCTTTTATGTCTTAAAAGACGCAGAACCTCCTTTGTTTTCGTACGCGAGGCGTGGAACCCACGTGACCGATCGGCTCCGTTCCAAAAATACGAAAACCATCAACCATGAAGCGGAGGCCACCCGAGCATAAAAATAGCAAGAAAGAAAAAAAAACAAAAAAAAACCGCACGTAAAATCTAAAAAAACGCAAACGGACAACGAAAAAGGGGGGTGCAACACGAGGACTTCCCAGGGGGTCACCCATCCTAGTACTACTCTCGCCCAAGCACGCTTAACTGCGGAGTTCTGATAGGATCCGGTGCATTAGTGCTGGTATGATCGCACCCGAAATACTATCCATGCTTATTGCTTGTATGTCTTAAAAGACGCAGAACCTCCTTTGTTTTCGTACGCGAGGCGTGGGACCCACGTGACCGATCGGCTCCGTTCCAAAAATACGAAGACCATGAACCATGAAACGGAGGCCACCCGAGCATAGAAATAGCAAGAAAGAAAAAAAAAACAAAAAAAAAACCGCACGTAAAATCTAAAAAAACGCAAACGGACAACGAAAAAGGGGGTGCAACACGAGGACTTCCCAGGGGGTCACCCATCCTAGTACTACTCTCGCCCAAGCACGCTTAACTACGGATTTCTGATGGGATCCGGTGCATTAGTGCTGGTATGATCGCACCCGAAATACTATCCATGCTTATTGCTTGTATGTCTTAAAACACGCAGAACCTCCTTTGTTTTCGTACGCGAGGCGTGGGACCCACGTGACCGATCAGCTCCGTTCCAAAAATACGAAGACCATCAACCATGAAGCGGAGGCCACCCGAGCATACAAATAGCAAGAAAGAAAAAAAAACAAAAAAAAACCGCACGTAAAATCTAAAAAAACGCAAACGGACAACGAAAAAGGGGGGTGCAACACGAGGACTTCCCATGGGGTCACCCATCCTAGTACTACTCTCGCCCAAGCACGCTTAACTGCGGAGTTCTGATGGGATCCGGTGCATTAGTGCTGGTATGATCGCACCCGAAATACTGTCCATGCTTATTGCTTGTATGTCTTAAAAGACACAGAACCTCCTTTGTTTTCGTACGCGAGGCGTGGGACCCACGTGACCGATCGGCTCCGTTCCAAAAATACGAAGACCATGAACCATGAAACGGAGGCCACCCGAGCATAGAAATAGCAAGAAAGAAAAAAAAAACAAAAAAAAACCGCACGTAAAATCTAAAAAAACGCAAACGGACAACGAAAAAGGGGGGTGCAACACGAGGACTTCCCATGGGGTCACCCATCCTAGTACTACTCTCGCCCAAGCACGCTTAACTGCGGAGTTCTGATGGGATCCGGTGCATTAGTGCTGGTATGATCGCACCCGAAATACTGTCCATGCTTATTGCTTGTATGTCTTAAAAGACACAGAACCTCCTTTGTTTTCGTACGCGAGGCGTGGGACCCACGTGACCGATCGGCTCCGTTCCAAAAATACGAAAACCATCAACCATGAAGCGGAGGCCACCCGAGCATAGAAATAGGAAGAAAGAAAAAAAAACAAAAAAAAACCGCACGTAAAATCTAAAAAAACGCAAACGGACAACGAAAAAGGGGGGTGCAACACAAGGACTTCCCAGGGGGTCACCCATCCTAGTACTACTCTCGCCCAAGCACGCTTAACTGCGGAATTCTGATAGGATCCGGTGCATTAGTGCTGGTATGATCGCACCCGAAATACTATCCATGCTTATTGCTTGTATGTCTTAAAAGACGCAGAACCTCCTTTGTTTTCGTACGCGAGGCGTGGGACCCACGTGACCGATCGGCTCCGTTCCAAAAATACGAAGACCATGAACCATGAAACGGAGGCCACCCGAGCATAGAAATAGCAAGAAAGAAAAAAAAAACAAAAAAAAACCGCACGTAAAATCTAAAAAAACGCAAACGGACAACGAAAAGGGGGGGTGCAACACGAGGACTTCCCAGGGGGTCACCCATCCTAGTACTACTCTCGCCCAAGCACGCTTAACTGCGGCGTTCTGATGGGATCCGGTGCATTAGTGCTGGTATGATCGCACCCGAAATATTATCCATGCTTATTGCTTTTATGTCTTCAAAGACGCAGAACCTCCTTTGTTTTCGTACGCGAGGCGTGGAACCCACGTGACCGATCGGCTCCGTTCCAAAAATACGAAAACCATCAACCATGAAGCGGAGGCCACCCGAGCATAGAAATAGCAAGAAAGAAAAAAAATAAAAAAAAACCGCACGTAAAATCTAAAAAAACGCAAACGGACAACGAAAAAGGGGGTGCAACACGAGGACTTCCCAGGGGGTCACCCATCCTATTACTACTCTCGCCCAAGCACGCTTAACTGCGGAGTTCTGATGGGATCCGGTGCATTAGTGCTGGTATGATCGCAACCGAAATACTATCCATGCTTATTGCTTGTATGTCTTAAAAGACGCAGAACCTCCTTTGATTTCGTACGCGAGACGTGGGACCCACGTGACCGATCGGCTCCGTTCCAAAAATACGAAGACCATGAACCATGAAACGGAGGCCACCCGAGCATAGAAATAGCAAGAAAGAAAAAAAAACAAAAAAAAAACCGCACGTAAAATCTAAAAAAACGCAAACGGAAAACGAAAAAGGGGGGTGCAACACGAGGACTTCCCATGGGGTCACCCATCCTAGTACTACTCTCGCCCAAGCACGCTTAACTGCGGAGTTCTGATGGGATCCGGTGCATTAGTGGTGGTATGATCGCACCCGAAATACTGTCCATGCTTATTGCTTGTATATCTTAAAAGACACAGAACCTCCTTTGTTTTCGTACGCGAGGCGTGGGACCCACGTGACCGATCGGCTCCGTTCCAAAAATACGAAAACCATCAACCATGAAGCGGAGGCCACCCGAGCATAGAAATAGCAAGAAAGAAAAAAAAAACAAAAAAAAACCGCACGTAAAATCTAAAAAAACGCAAACGGACAACGAAAAAGGGGGTGCAACACGAGGACTTCCCAGGGGGTCACCCATCCTAGTACTACTCTCGCCCAAGCACGCTTAACTGCGGAGTTCTGATAGGATCCGGTGCATTAGTGCTGGTATGATCGCACCCGAAATACTATCCATGCTTATTGCTTGTATGTCTTAAAAGACGCAGAACCTCCTTTGTTTTCGTACGCGAGGCGTGGGACCCACGTGACCGATCGGCTCCGTTCCAAAAATACGAAGACCATGAACAATGAAACGGAGGCCACCCGAGCATAGAAATAGCAAGAAAGAAAAAAAAACAAAAAAAAAACCGCACGTAAAATCTAAAAAAACGCAAACGGACAACGAAAAAAGGGGTGCAACACGAGGACTTCCCAGGGGGTCACCCATCCTAGTACTACTCTCGCCCAAGCACGCTTAACTACGGAGTTCTGATGGGATCCGGTGCATTAGTGCTGGTATGATCGAACCCGAAATACTATCCATGCTTATTGCTTGTATGTCTTAAAACACGCAGAACCTCCTTTGTTTTCGTACGCGAGGCGTGGGACCCACGTGACCGATCAGCTCCGTTCCAAAAATACGAAGACCATCAACCATGAAGCGGAGGCCACCCGAGCATAGAAATAGCAAGAAAGAAAAAAAAAACAAAAAAAAACCGCACGTAAAATCTAAAAAAACGCAAACGGACAACGAAAAAGGGGGGTGCAACACGAGGACTTCCCATGGGGTCACCCATCCTAGTACTACTCTCGCCCAAGCACGCTTAACTGCGGAGTTCTGATGGGATCCGGTGCATTAGTGCTGGTATGATCGCACCCGAAATACTGTCCATGCTTATTGCTTGTATGTCTTAAAAGACACAGAACCTCCTTTGTTTTCGTACGCGAGGCGTGGGACCCACGTGACCGATCGGCTCCGTTCCAAAAATACGAAGACCATGAACCATGAAACGGAGGCCACCCGAGCATAGAAATAGCAAGAAAAAAAAACAAAAAAAAACCGCACGTAAAATCTAAAAAAACGCAAACGGACAACGAAAAAGGGGGGGTGCAACACGAGGACTTCCCAGGGGGTCACCCATCCTAGTACTACTCTCGCCCAAGCACGCTTAACTGCGGAGTTCTGATGGGATCCGGTGCATTAGTGCTGGTATGATCGCACCCGAAATACTATCCATGCTTATTGCTTTTATGTCTTAAAAGACGCAGAACCTCCTTTGTTTTCGTACGCGAGGCGTGGAACCCACGTGACCGATCGGCTCCGTTCCAAAAATACGAAAACCATCAACCATGAAGCGGAGGCCACCCGAGCATAAAAATAGCAAGAAAGAAAAAAAAACAAAAAAAAACCGCACGTAAAATCTAAAAAAACGCAAACGGACAACGAAAAAGGGGGGTGCAACACGAGGACTTCCCAGGGGGTCACCCATCCTAGTACTACTCTCGCCCAAGCACGCTTAACTACGGAGTTCTGATGGGATCCGGTGCATTAGTGCTGGTATGATCGCAACCGAAATACTATCCATGCTTATTGCTTGTATGTCTTAAAACACGCAGAACCTCCTTTGTTTTCGTACGCGAGACGTGGGACCCACGTGACCGATCGGCTCCGTTCCAAAAATACGAAGACCATGAACCATGAAACGGAGGCCACCCGAGCATAGAAATAGCAAGAAAGAAAAAAAAAACAAAAAAAAACCGCACGTAAAATCTAAAAAAACGCAAACGGACAACGAAAAAGGGGGGTGCAACACGACGACTTCCCATGGGGTCACCCATCCTAGTACTACTCTCGCCCAAGCACGCTTAACTGCGGAGTTCTGATGGGATCCGGTGCATTAGTGCTGGTATGATCGCACCCGAAATACTGTCCATGCTTATTGCTTGTATGTCTTAAAAGACACAGAACCTCCTTTGTTTTCGTACGCGAGGCGTGGGACCCACGTGACCGATCGGCTCCGTTCCAAAAATACGAAGACCATGAACCATGAAACGGAGGCCACCCGAGCATAGAAATAGCAAGAAAAAAAAACAAAAAAAAACCGCACGTAAAATCTAAAAAAACGCAAACGGACAACGAAAAAGGGGGGGTGCAACACGAGGACTTCCCAGGGGGTCACCCATCCTAGTACTACTCTCGCCCAAGCACGCTTAAATGCGGAGTTCTGATGGGATCCGGTGCATTAGTGCTGGTATGATCGCAACCGAAATACTATCCATGCTTATTGCTTTTATGTCTTAAAAGACGCAGAACCTCCTTTGTTTTCGTACGCGAGGCGTGGAACCCACGTGACCGATCGGCTCCGTTCCAAAAATACGAAAACCATCAACCATGAAGCGGAGGCCACCCGAGCATAAAAATAGCAAGAAAGAAAAAAAAACAAAAAAAAACCGCACGTAAAATCTAAAAAAACGCAAACGGACAACGAAAAAGGGGGGTGCAACACGAGGACTTCCCAGGGGGTCACCCATCCTAGTACTACTCTCACCCAAGCACGCTTAACTGCGGAGATCTGATAGGATCCGGTGCATTAGTGCTGGTATGATCGCACCCGAAATACTATCCATGCTTATTGCTTGTATGTCTTAAAAGACGCAGAACCTCCTTTGTTTTCGTACGCGAGGCGTGGAACCCACGTGACCGATCGGCTCCGTTCCAAAAATACGAAGACCATGAACCATGAAACGGAGGCCACCCGAGCATAGAAATAGCAAGAAAGAAAAAAAAAACAAAAAAAAACCGCACGTAAAATCTAAAAAAACGCAAACGGACAACGAAAAAGGGGGTGCAACACGAGGACTTCCCAGGGGGTCACCCATCCTAGTACTACTCTCGCCCAAGCACGCTTAACTACGGAGTTCTGATGGGATCCGGTGCATTAGTGCTGGTATGATCGCACCCGAAATACTATCCATGCTTATTGCTTGTATGTCTTAAAACACGCAGAACCTCCTTTGTTTTCGTACGCGAGGCGTGGGACCCACGTGACCGATCAGCTCCGTTCCAAAAATACGAAGACCATCAACCATGAAGCGGAGGCCACCCGAGCATAGAAATAGCAAGAAAGAAAAAAAAACAAAAAAAAACCGCACGTAAAATCTAAAAAAACGCAAACGGACAACGAAAAAGGGGGGTGCAACACGAGGACTTCCCATGGGGTCACCCATCCTAGTACTACTCTCGCCCAAGCACGCTTAACTGCGGAGTTCTGATGGGATCCGGTGCATTAGTGCTGGTATGATCGCACCCGAAATACTGTCCATGCTTATTGCTTGTATGTCTTAAAAGACACAGAACCTCCTTTGTTTTCGTACGCGAGGCGTGGGACCCACGTGACCGATCGGCTCCGTTCCAAAAATATGAAGACCATGAACCATGAAACGGAGGCCACCCGAGCATAGAAATAGCAAGAAAAAAAAACAAAAAAAAACCGCACGTAAAATCTAAAAAAACGCAAACGGACAACGAAAAAGGGGGGGTGCAACACGAGGACTTCCCAGGGGGTCACCCATCCTAGTACTACTCTCGCCCAAGCACGCTTTACTGCGGAGTTCTGATGGGATCCGGTGCATTAGTGCTGGTATGATCGCACCCGAAATACTATCCATGCTTATTGCTTTTATGTCTTAAAAGACGCAGAACCTCCTTTGTTTTCGTACGCGAGGCGTGGAACCCACGTGACCGATCGGCTCCGTTCCAAAAATACGAAAACCATCAACCATGAAGCGGAGGCCACCCGAGCATAGAAATAGCAAGAAAGAAAAAAAAACAAAAAAAAACCGCACGTAAAATCTAAAAAAACGCAAACGGACAACGAAAAAGGGGGTGCAACACGAGGACTTCCCAGGGGGTCACCCATCCTAGTACTACTCTCGCCCAAGCACGCTTAACTGCGGAGTTCTGATGGGATCCGGTGCATTAGTGCTGGTATGATCGCACCCGAAATACTATCCATGCTTATTGCTTGTATGTCTTAAAAGACGCAGAACCTCCTTTGTTTTCGTACGCGAGACGTGGGACCCACGTGACCGATCGGCTCCGTTCCAAAAATACGAAGACCATGAACCATGAAACGGAGGCCACCCGAGCATAGAAATAGCAAGAAAGAAAAAAAAACAAAAAAAAACCGCACGTAAAATCTAAAAAAACGCAAACGGACAACGAAAAAGGGGGGTGCAACACGAGGACTTCCCATGGGGTCGCCCATCCTAGTACTACTCTCGCCCAAGCACGCTTAACTGCGGAGTTCTGATAGGATCCGGTGCATTAGTGTTGGTATGATCGCACCCGAAATACTGTCCATGCTTATTGCTTGTATGTCTTAAAAGACACAGAACCTCCTTTGTTTTCGTACGCGAGGCGTGGGACCCACGTGACCGATCGGCTCCGTTCCAAAAATACGAAAACCATCAACCATGAAGCGGAGGCCACCCGAGCATAGAAATAGCAAGAAAGAAAAAAAAACAAAAAAAAACCGCACGTAAAATCTAAAAAAACGCAAACGGACAACGAAATAGGGGGGTGCAACACGAGGACTTCCCAGGGGGTCACCCATCCTAGTACTACTCTCGCCCAAGCACGCTTAACTGCGGAGTTCTGATAGGATCCGGTGCATTAGTGCTGGTATGATCGCACCCGAAATACTATCCATGCTTATTGCTTGTATGTCTTAAAAGACGCAGAACCTCCTTTGTTTTCGTACGCGAGGCGTGGGACCCACGTGACCGATCGGCTCCGTTCCAAAAATACGAAGACCATGAACCATGAAACGGAGGCCACCCGAGCATAGAAATAGCAAGAAAGAAAAAAAAACAAAAAAAAACCGCACGTAAAATCTAAAAAAACGCAAACGGACAACGAAAAAGGGGGGTGCAACACGAGGACTTCCCAGGGGGTCACCCATCCTAGTACTACTCTCGCCCAAGCACGCTTAACTGCGGAGTTCTGATGGGATTCGGTGCATTAGTGCTGGTATGATCGCACCCAAAATACTATCCATGCTTATTGCTTGTATGTCTTAAAAGACGCAGAAATCCTTTGTTTTCGTACGCGAGGCGTGGGACCCACGTGACCGATCAGCTCCGTTCCAAAAATACGAAGACCATCAACCATGAAGCGGAGGCCACCCGAGCATAGAAATAGCAAGAAAGAAAAAAAAAACAAAAAAAAACCGCACGTAAAATCTAAAAAAACGCAAACGGACAACGAAAAAGGGGGTGCAACACGAGGACTTCCCATGGGGTCACCCATCCTAGTACTACTCTCGCCCAAGCACGCTTAACTGCGGAGTTCTGATGGGATCCGGTGCATTAGTGCTGGTATGATCGCACCCGAAATACTGTCCATGCTTATTGTTTGTATGTCTTAAAAGACACAGAACCTCCTTTGTTTTCGTACGCGAGGCGTGGGACCCACGTGACCGATCGGCTCCGTTCCAAAAATACGAAGACCATGAACCATGAAACGGAGGCCACCCGAGCATAGAAATAGCAAGAAAAAAAAACAAAAAAAAAAAACCGCACGTAAAATCTAAAAAAACGCAAACGGACAACGAAAAAGGGGGGTGCAACACGAGGACTTCCCAGGGGGTCACCCATCCTAGTACTACTCTCGCCCAAGCACGCTTAACTGCGGAGTTCTGATGATCGCACCCGAAATACTGTCCATGCTTATTGCTTGTATGTCTTAAAAGACGCAGAACCTCCTTTGTTTTCGTACGCGAGGCGTGGGACCCACGTGACCGATCGGCTCCGTTCCAAAAATACGAAGACCATGAACCATGAAACGGAGGCCACCCGAGCATAGAAATAGCAAGAAAGAAAAAAAAACAAAAAAAAACCGCACGTAAAATCTAAAAAAACGCAAACGGACAACGAAAATGGGAGGGTGCAACACGAGGACTTCCCAGGGGGTCACCCATCCTAGTACTACTCTCGCCCAAGCACGCTTAACTGCGAAGTTCTGATGGGATCCGGTGCATTAGTGCTGGTATGATCGCACCCGAAATACTATCCATGCTTATTGCTTTTATGTCTTAAAAGACGCAGAACCTCCTTTGTTTTCGTACGCGAGGCGTGGAACCCACGTGACCGATCCGCTCCTTTCCTAAAATACGAAAACCATCAACCATGAAGCGGAGGCCACCCGAGCATAGAAATAGCAAGAAAGAAAAAAAAAACAAAAAAAAACCGCACGTAAAATCTAAAAAAACGCAAACGGACAACGAAAAAGTGGGGGTGCAACACGAGGACTTCCCAGGGGGTCACCCATCCTAGTACTACTCTCGCCCAAGCACGCTTAACTGCGGAGTTCTGATGGGATCCGGTGCATTAGTGCTGGTATGATCGCACCCGAAATACTATCCATGCTTATTGCTTTTATGTCTTAAAAGACGCAGAACCACCTTTGTTTTCGTACGCGAGGCGTGGAACCCACGTGACCGATCGGCTCCGTTCCAAAAATACGAAAACCATCAACCATGAAGCGGAGGCCACCCGAGCATAGAAATAGCAAGAAAGAAAAAAAAACAAAAAAAAAACGCACGTAAAATCTAAAAAAACGCAAACGGACAACGAAAAAGGGGGGTGCAACACGAGGACTTCCCAGGGGGTCACCCATCCTAGTACTACTCTCGCCCAAGCACGCTTAACTGCGGAGTTCTGATGGGATCCGGTGCATTAGTGCTGGTATGATCGCACCCGAAATACTATCCATGCTTATTGCTTGTATGTCTTAAAAGACGCAGAACCTCCTTTGTTTTCGTACGCGAGACGTGGGACCCACGTGACCGATCGGCTCCGTTCCAAAAATACGAAGACCATGAACCATGAAACGGAGGCCACCCGAGCATAGAAATAGCAAGAAAGAAAAAAAAACAAAAAAAAAACCGCACGTAAAATCTAAAAAAACGCAAACGGACAACGAAAAAGGGGGGTGCAACACGAGGACTTCCCATGGGGTCACCCATCCTAGTACTACTCTCGCCCAAGCACGCTTAACTGCGGAGTTCTGATGGGATCCGGTGCATTAGTGGTGGTATGATCGCACCCGAAATACTGTCCATGCTTATTGCTTGTATGTCTTAAAAGACACAGAACCTCCTTTGTTTTCGTACGCGAGGCGTGGGACCCACGTGATCGATCGGCTCCGTTCCAAAAATACGAAAACCATCAACCATGAAGCGGAGGCCACCCGAGCATAGAAATAGCAAGAAAGAAAAAAAAACAAAAAAAAACCGCACGTAAAATCTAAAAAAACGCAAACGGACAACGAAAAAGGGGGGTGCAACACGAGGACTTCCCAGGGGGTCACCCATCCTAGTACTACTCTCGCCCAAGCACGCTTAACTGCGGAGTTCTGATAGGATCCGGTGCATTAGTGCTGGTATGATCGCAACTGAAATACTATCCATGCTTATTGCTTGTATGTCTTAAAAGACGCAGAACCTCCTTTGTTTTCGTACGCGAGGCGTGGGACCCACGTGACCGATCGGCTCCGTTCCAAAAATACGAAGACCATGAACCATGAAACGGAGGCCACCCGAGCATAGAAATAGCAAGAAAGAAAAAAAAAACAAAAAAAAAACCGCACGTAAAATCTAAAAAAACGCAAACGGACAACGAAAAAGGGGGTGCAACACGAGGACTTCCCATGGGGTCACCCATCCTAGTACTACTCTCGCCCAAGCACGCTTAACTACGGAGTTCTGATGGGATCCGGTGCATTAGTGCTGGTATGATCGCACCCGAAATACTATCCATGCTTATTGCTTGTATGTCTTAAAACACGCAGAACCTCCTTTGTTTTCGTACGCGAGGCGTGGGACCCACGTGACCGATCAGCTCCGTTCCAAAAATACGAAGACCATCAACCATGAAGCGGAGGCCACCCGAGCATAGAAATAGCAAGAAAGAAAAAAAAACAAAAAAAAACCGCACGTAAAATCTAAAAAAACGCAAACGGACAACGAAAAAGGGGGGTGCAACACGAGGACTTCCCATGGGGTCACCCATCCTAGTACTACTCTCGCCCAAGCACGCTTAACTGCGGAGTTCTGATGGGATCCGGTGCATTAGTGCTGGTATTATCGCACCTGAAATACTGTCCATGCTTATTGCTTGTATGTCTTAAAAGACACAGAACCTCCTTTGTTTTCGTACGCGAGGCGTGGGACCCACGTGACCGATCGGCTCCGTTCCAAAAATACGAAGACCATGAACCATGAAACGGAGGCCACCCGAGCATAGAAATAGCAAGAAAAAAAAACAAAAAAAAACCGCACGTAAAATCTAAAAAAACGCAAACGGACAACGAAAAAGGGGGGGTGCAACACGAGGACTTCCCAGGGGGTCACCCATCCTAGTACTACTCTCGCCCAAGCACGCTTAACTGCGGAGTTCTGATGGGATCCGGTGCATTAGTGCTGGTATGATCGCACCCGAAATACTATCCATGCTTATTGCTTGTATGTCTTAAAAGACGCAGAACCTCCTTTGTTTTCGTACGCGAGACGTGGGACCCACGTGACCGATCGGCTCCGTTCCAAAAATACGAAGACCATGAACCATGAAACGGAGGCCACCCGAGCATAGAAATAGCAAGAAAGAAAAAAAAACAAAAAAAAACCGCACGTAAAATCTAAAAAAACGCAAACGGACAACGAAAAAGGGGGGTGCAACACGAGGACTTCCCATGGGGTCACCCATCCTAGTACTACTCTCGCCCAAGCACGCTTAACTGCGGAGTTCTGATGGGATCCGGTGCATTAGTGCTGGTATGATCGCACCCGAAATACTGTCCATGCTTATTGCTTGTATGTCTTAAAAGACACAGAACCTCCTTTGTTTTCGTACGCGAGGCGTGGGACCCACGTGATCGATCGGCTCCGTTCCAAAAATACGAAAACCATCAACCATGAAGCGGAGGCCACCCGAGCATAGAAATAGCAAGAAAGAAAAAAAACAAAAAAAAACCGCACGTAAAATCTAAAAAAACGCAAACGGACAACGAAAAAGGGGGGTGCAACACGAGGACTTCCCAGGGGGTCACCCATCCTAGTACTACTCTCGCCCAAGCACGCTTAACTGCGGAGTTCTGATAGGATCCGGTGCATTAGTGCTGGTATGATCGCAACTGAAATACTATCCATGCTTATTGCTTGTATGTCTTAAAAGACGCAGAACCTCCTTTGTTTTCGTACGCGAGGCGTGGGACCCACGTGACCGATCGGCTCCGTTCCAAAAATACGAAGACCATGAACCATGAAACGGAGGCCACCCGAGCATAGAAATAGCAAGAAAGAAAAAAAAAACAAAAAAAAAACCGCACGTAAAATCTAAAAAAACGCAAACGGACAACGAAAAAGGGGGTGCAACACGAGGACTTCCCATGGGGTCACCCATCCTAGTACTACTCTCGCCCAAGCACGCTTAACTACGGAGTTCTGATGGGATCCGGTGCATTAGTGCTGGTATGATCGCACCCGAAATACTATCCATGCTTATTGCTTGTATGTCTTAAAACACGCAGAACCTCCTTTGTTTTCGTACGCGAGGCGTGGGACCCACGTGACCGATCAGCTCCGTTCCAAAAATACGAAGACCATCAACCATGAAGCGGAGGCCACCCGAGCATAGAAATAGCAAGAAAGAAAAAAAAACAAAAAAAAACCGCACGTAAAATCTAAAAAAACGCAAACGGACAACGAAAAAGGGGGGTGGAACACGAGGACTTCCCATGGGGTCACCCATCCTAGTACTACTCTCGCCCAAGCACGCTTAACTGCGGAGTTCTGATGGGATCCGGTGCATTAGTGCTGGTATTATCGCACCTGAAATACTGTCCATGCTTATTGCTTGTATGTCTTAAAAGACACAGAACCTCCTTTGTTTTCGTACGCGAGGCGTGGGACCCACGTGACCGATCGGCTCCGTTCCAAAAATACGAAGACCATGAACCATGAAACGGAGGCCACCCGAGCATAGAAATAGCAAGAAAAAAAAACAAAAAAAAACCGCACGTAAAATCTAAAAAAACGCAAACGGACAACGAAAAAGGGGGGGTGCAACACGAGGACTTCCCAGGGGGTCACCCATCCTAGTACTACTCTCGCCCAAGCACGCTTAACTGCGGAGTTCTGATGGGATCCGGTGCATTAGTGCTGGTATGATCGCACCCGAAATACTATCCATGCTTATTGCTTGTATGTCTTAAAAGACGCAGAACCTCCTTTGTTTTCGTACGCGAGACGTGGGACCCACGTGACCGATCGGCTCCGTTCCAAAAATACGAAGACCATGAACCATGAAACGGAGGCCACCCGAGCATAGAAATAGCAAGAAAGAAAAAAAAACAAAAAAAAACCGCACGTAAAATCTAAAAAAACGCAAACGGACAACGAAAAAGGGGGGTGCAACACGAGGACTTCCCATGGGGTCACCCATCCTAGTACTACTCTCGCCCAAGCACGCTTAACTGCGGAGTTCTGATGGGATCCGGTGCATTAGTGCTGGTATGATCGCACCCGAAATACTGTCCATGCTTATTGCTTGTATGTCTTAAAAGACACAGAACCTCCTTTGTTTTCGTACGCGAGGCGTGGGACCCACGTGATCGATCGGCTCCGTTCCAAAAATACGAAAACCATCAACCATGAAGCGGAGGCCACCCGAGCATAGAAATAGCAAGAAAGAAAAAAAACAAAAAAAAACCGCACGTAAAATCTAAAAAAACGCAAACGGACAACGAAAAAGGGGGGTGCAACACGAGGACTTCCCAGGGGGTCACCCATCCTAGTACTACTCTCGCCCAAGCACGCTTAACTGCGGAGTTCTGATAGGATCCGGTGCATTAGTGCTGGTATGATCGCAACTGAAATACTATCCATGCTTATTGCTTGTATGTCTTAAAAGACGCAGAACCTCCTTTGTTTTCGTACGCGAGGCGTGGGACCCACGTGACCGATCGGCTCCGTTCCAAAAATACGAAGACCATGAACCATGAAACGGAGGCCACCCGAGCATAGAAATAGCAAGAAAGAAAAAAAAAACAAAAAAAAAACCGCACGTAAAATCTAAAAAAACGCAAACGGACAACGAAAAAGGGGGTGCAACACGAGGACTTCCCATGGGGTCACCCATCCTAGTACTACTCTCGCCCAAGCACGCTTAACTACGGAGTTCTGATGGGATCCGGTGCATTAGTGCTGGTATGATCGCACCCGAAATACTATCCATGCTTATTGCTTGTATGTCTTAAAACACGCAGAACCTCCTTTGTTTTCGTACGCGAGGCGTGGGACCCACGTGACCGATCAGCTCCGTTCCAAAAATACGAAGACCATCAACCATGAAGCGGAGGCCACCCGAGCATAGAAATAGCAAGAAAGAAAAAAAAACAAAAAAAAACCGCACGTAAAATCTAAAAAAACGCAAACGGACAACGAAAAAGGGGGGTGGAACACGAGGACTTCCCATGGGGTCACCCATCCTAGTACTACTCTCGCCCAAGCACGCTTAACTGCGGAGTTCTGATGGGATCCGGTGCATTAGTGCTGGTATTATCGCACCTGAAATACTGTCCATGCTTATTGCTTGTATGTCTTAAAAGACACAGAACCTCCTTTGTTTTCGTACGCGAGGCGTGGGACCCACGTGACCGATCGGCTCCGTTCCAAAAATACGAAGACCATGAACCATGAAACGGAGGCCACCCGAGCATAGAAATAGCAAGAAAAAAAAACAAAAAAAAACCGCACGTAAAATCTAAAAAAACGCAAACGGACAACGAAAAAGGGGGGGGTGCAACACGAGGACTTCCCAGGGGGTCACCCATCCTAGTACTACTCTCGCCCAAGCACGCTTAACTGCGGAGTTCTGATGGGATCCGGTGCATTAGTGCTGGTATGATCGCACCCGAAATACTATCCATGCTTATTGCTTGTATGTCTTAAAAGACGCAGAACCTCCTTTGTTTTCGTACGCGAGACGTGGGACCCACGTGACCGATCGGCTCCGTTCCAAAAATACGAAGACCATGAACCATGAAACGGAGGCCACCCGAGCATAGAAATAGCAAGAAAGAAAAAAAAACAAAAAAAAACCGCACGTAAAATCTAAAAAAACGCAAACGGACAACGAAAAAGGGGGGTGCAACACGAGGACTTCCCATGGGGTCACCCATCCTAGTACTACTCTCGCCCAAGCACGCTTAACTGCGGAGTTCTGATGGGATCCGGTGCATTAGTGCTGGTATGATCGCACCCGAAATACTGTCCATGCTTATTGCTTGTATGTCTTAAAAGACACAGAACCTCCTTTGTTTTCGTACGCGAGGCGTGGGACCCACGTGACCGATCGGCTCCGTTCCAAAAATACGAAAACCATCAACCATGAAGCGGAGGCCACCCGAGCATAGAAATAGCAAGAAAGAAAAAAAAACAAAAAAAACCGCACGTAAAATCTAAAAAAACGCAAACGGACAACGAAAAAGGGGGGTGCAACACAAGGACTTCCCAGGGGGTCACCCATCCTAGTACTACTCTCGCCCAAGCACGCTTAACTGCGGAGTTCTGATAGGATCCGGTGCATTAGTGCTGGTATGATCGCACCCGAAATACTATCCATGCTTATTGCTTGTATGTCTTAAAAGACGCAGAACCTCCTTTGTTTTCGTACGCGAGGCGTGGGACCCACGTGACCGATCGGCTCCGTTCCAAAAATACGAAGACCATGAACAATGAAACGGAGGCCACCCGAGCATAGAAATAGCAAGAAAGAAAAAAAAACAAAAAAAAACCGCACGTAAAATCTAAAAAAACGCAAACGGACAACGAAAAGGGGGGGTGCAACACGAGGACTTCCCAGGGGGTCACCCATCCTAGTACTACTCTCGCCCAAGCACGCTTAACTGCGGCGTTCTGATGGGATCCGGTGCATTAGTGCTGGTATGATCGCACCCGAAATACTATCCATGCTTATTGCTTTTATGTCTTAAAAGACGCGGAACCTCCTTTGTTTTCGTACGCGAGGCGTGGAACCCACGTGACCGATCGGCTCCGTTCCAAAAATACGAAAACCATCAACCATGAAGCGGAGGCCACCCGAGCATAGAAATAGCAAGAAAGAAAAAAAAATAAAAAAAACCGCACGTAAAATCTAAAAAAACGCAAACGGACAACGAAAAAGGGGGGTGCAACACGAGGACTTCCCAGGGGGTCACCCATCCTAGTACTACTCTCGCCCAAGCACGCTTAACTGCGAAGTTCTGATGCGATCCGGTGCATTAGTGCTGGTATGATCGCACCCAAAATACTATCCATGCTTATTGCTTGTATGTCTTAAAAGACGCAGAAACTCCTTTGTTTTCGTACGCGAGGCGTGGGACCCACGTGACCGATCAGCTCCGTTCCAAAAATACGAAGACCATCAACCATGAAGCGGAGGCCACCCGAGCATAGAAATAGCAAGAAAGAAAAAAAAAACAAAAAAAAACCGCACGTAAAATCTAAAAAAACGCAAACGGACAACGAAAAAGGGGGTGCAACACGAGGACTTCCCATGGGGTCACCCATCCTAGTACTACTCTCGCCCAAGCACGCTTAACTGCGGAGTTCTGATGGGATCCGGTGCATTAGTGCTGGTATGATCGCACCCGAAATACTGTCCATGCTTATTGCTTGTATGTCTTAAAAGACACAGAACCTCCTTTGTTTTCGTACGCGAGGCGTGGGACCCACGTGACCGATCGGCTCCGTTCCAAAAATACGAAGACCATGAACCATGAAACGGAGGCCACCCGAGCATAGAAATAGCAAGAAAAAAAAAACAAAAAAAAACCGCACGTAAAATCTAAAAAAACGCAAACGGACAACGAAAAAGGGGGGTGCAACACGAGGACTTCCCAGGGGGTCACCCATCCTAGTACTACTCTCGCCCAAGCACGCTTAACTGCGGAGTTCTGATGATCGCACCCGAAATACTGTCCATGCTTATTGCTTGTATGTCTTAAAAGACGCAGAACCTCCTTTGTTTTCGTACGCGAGGCGTGGGACCCACGTGACCGATCGGCTCCGTTCCAAAAATACGAAGACCATGAACCATGAAACGGAGGCCACCCGAGCATAGAAATAGCAAGAAAGAAAAAAAAAACAAAAAAAAAACCGCACGTAAAATCTAAAAAAACGCAAACGGACAACGAAAAAGGGGGGTGCAACACGAGGACTTCCCAGGGGGTCACCCATCCTAGTACCACTCTCGCCCAAGCACGCTTAACTGCGGAGTTCTGATAGGATCCGGTGCATTAGTGCTAGTATGATCGCACCCGAAATACTATCCATGCTTATTGCTTGTATGTCTTAAAAGACGCAGAAACTCCTTTGTTTTCGTACGCGAGGCGTGGGACCCACGTGACCGATCGACTCCGTTCCAAAAATACGAAGACCATGAACCATGAAACGGAGGCCACCCGAGCATAGAAATAGCAAGAAAGAAAAAAAAACAAAAAAAAACCGCACGTAAAATCTAAAAAAACGCAAACGGACAACGAAAAAGGGGGGTGCAACACGAGGACTTCCCAGGGGGTCACCCATCCTAGTACTACTCTCGCCCAAGCACGCTTAACTGCGGAGTTCTGATGGGATCCGGTGCATTAGTGCTGGTATGATCTCACCCAAAATACTATCCATGCTTATTGCTTGTATGTCTTAAAAGACGCAGAAACTCCTTTGTTTTCGTACGCGAGGCGTGGGACCCACGTGACCGATCAGCTCCGTTCCAAAAATACGAAGACCATCAACCATGAAGCGGAGGCCACCCGAGCATAGAAATAGCAAGAAAGAAAAAAAAAACAAAAAAAAACCGCACGTAAAATCTAAAAAAACGCAAACGGACAACGAAAAAGGGGGGTGCAACACGAGGACTTCCCATGGGGTCACCCATCCTAGTACTACTCTCGCCCAAGCACGC
This sequence comes from Lactuca virosa, assembly GCF_052849685.1. Lineage (NCBI taxonomy): Eukaryota > Viridiplantae > Streptophyta > Magnoliopsida > Asterales > Asteraceae > Lactuca > Lactuca virosa. The sequence goes on along the minus strand of NC_136426.1, from coordinate 262,849,659 downwards.
TTAACTGCGGAGTTCTGATGGGATCCGGTGCATTAGTGCTGGTATGATCGCACCCGAAATACTATCCATGCTTATTGCTTGTATGTCTTAAAAGACGCAGAACCTCCTTTGTTTTCGTACGCGAGGCGTGGGACCCACGTGACCGATCGGCTCCGTTCCAAAAATACGAAGACCATGAACCATGAAACGGAGGCCACCCGAGCATAGAAATAGCAAGAAAGAAAAAAAAACAAAAAAAAACCGCACGTAAAATCTAAAAAAACGCAAACGGACAACGAAAAAGGGGGGTGCAACACGAGGACTTCCCAGGGGGTCACCCATCCTAGTACTACTCTCGCCCAAGCACGCTTAACTGCGGAGTTCTGATGGGATTCGGTGCATTAGTGCTGGTATGATCGCACCCAAAATACTATCCATGCTTATTGCTTGTATGTCTTAAAGGACGCAGAAACTCCTTTGTTTTCGTACGCGAGGCGTGGGACCCACGTGACCGATCAGCTCCGTTCCAAAAATACGAAGACCATCAACCATGAAGCGGAGGCCACCCGAGCATAGAAATAGCAAGAAAGAAAAAAAAACAAAAAAAAACCGCACGTAAAATCTAAAAAAACGCAAACGGACAACGAAAAAGGGGGTGCAACACGAGGACTTCCCATGGGGTCACCCATCCTAGTACTACTCTCGCCCAAGCACGCTTAACTGCGGAGTTCTGATGGGATCCGGTGCATTAGTGCTGGTATGATCGCACCCGAAATACTGTCCATGCTTATTGCTTGTATGTCTTAAAAGACACAGAACCTCCTTTGTTTTCGTACGCGAGGCGTGGGACCCACGTGACCGATCGGCTCCGTTCCAAAAATACGAAGACCATGAACCATGAAACGGAGGCCACCCGAGCATAGAAATAGCAAGAAAAAAAAACAAAAAAAAACCGCACGTAAAATCTAAAAAAACGCAAACGGACAACGAAAAAGGGGGGTGCAACACGAGGACTTCCCAGGGGGTCACCCATCCTAGTACTACTCTCGCCCAAGCACGCTTGACTGCGGAGTTCTGATGGGATCCGGTGCATTACTGCTGGTATGATCGCACCCGAAATACTATCCATGCTTATTGCTTGTATGTGTTAAAAGACGCAGAACCTCCTTTGTTTTCGTACGCGAGGCGTGGGACCCACGTGACCGATCGGCTCCGTTCCAAAAATACGAAGACCATGAACCATGAAACGGAGGCCACCCGAGCATAGAAATAGCAAGAAAGAAAAAAAAAACAAAAAAAAAACCGCACGTAAAATCTAAAAAAACGCAAACGGACAACGAAAAAGGGGGGTGCAACACGAGGACTTCCCATGGGGTCACCCATCCTAGTACTACTCTCGCCCAAGCACGCTTAACTGCGGAGTTCTGATGGGATCCGGTGCATTAGTGCTGGTATTATCGCACCCGAAATACTGTCCATGCTTATTGCTTGTATGTCTTAAAAGACACAGAACCTCCTTTGTTTTCGTACGCGAGGCGTGGGACCCACGTGACCGATCGGCTCCGTTCCATGGAACGGAGCCGATCGGTCACGTGGGTCCCACGCCTCGCGTACGAAAACAAAGGAGGTTCTGTGTCTTTTAAGACATACAAGCAATAAGCATGGACAGTATTTCGGGTGCGATAATACCAGCACTAATGCACCGGATCCCATCAGAACTCCGCAGTTAAGCGTGCTTGGGCGAGAGTAGTACTAGGATGGGTGACCCCATGGGAAGTCCTCGTGTTGCACCCCCCTTTTTCGTTGTCCGTTTGCGTTTTTTTAGATTTTACGTGCGGTTTTTTTTTTGTTTTTTTTTTTCTTTCTTGCTATTTCTATGCTCGGGTGGCCTCCGTTTCATGGTTCATGGTCTTCGTATTTTTGGAACGGAGCCGATCGGTCACGTGGGTCCCACGCCTCGCGTACGAAAACAAAGGAGGTTCTGCGTCTTTTAACACATACAAGCAATAAGCATGGATAGTATTTCGGGTGCGATCATACCAGCAGTAATGCACCGGATCCCATCAGAACTCCGCAGTTAAGCGTGCTTGGGCGAGAGTAGTACTAGGATGGGTGACCCCCTGGGAAGTCCTCGTGTTGCACCCCCACTTTTTCGTTGTCCGTTTGCGTTTTTTTAGATTTTACGTGCGGTTTTTTTTTGTTTTTTTTTCTTGCTATTTCTATGCTCGGGTGGCCTCCGTTTCATGGTTCATGGTCTTCGTATTTTTGGAACGGAGCCGATCGGTCACGTGGGTCCCACGCCTCGCGTACGAAAACAAAGGAGGTTCTGTGTCTTTTAAGACATACAAGCAATAAGCATGGACAGTATTTCGGGTGCGATCATACCAGCACTAATGCACCGGATCCCATCAGAACTCCGCAGTTAAGCGTGCTTGGGCGAGAGTAGTACTAGGATGGGTGACCCCATGGGAAGTCCTCGTGTTCCACCCCCCTTTTTCGTTGTCCGTTTGCGTTTTTTTAGATTTTACGTGCGGTTTTTTTTTTGTTTTTTTTTCTTTCTTGCTATTTCTATGCTCGGGTGGCCTCCGCTTCATGATTGATGGTCTTCGTATTTTTGGAACGGAGCTGATCGGTCACGTGGGTCCCACGCCTCGCGTACGAAAACAAAGGAGTTTCTGCGTCTTTTAAGACATACAAGCAATAAGCATGGATAGTATTTTGGGTGAGATCATACCAGCACTAATGCACCGGATCCCATCAGAACTCCGCAGTTAAGCGTGCTTGGGCGAGAGTAGTACTAGGATGGGTGACCCCCTGGGAAGTCCTCGTGTTGCACCCCCCTTTTTCGTTGTCCGTTTGCGTTTTTTTAGATTTTACGTGCGGTTTTTTTTTGTTTTTTTTTCTTTCTTGCTATTTCTATGCTTGGGTGGCCTCCGTTTCATGGTTCATGGTCTTCGTATTTTTGGAACGGAGCCGATCGGTCACGTGGGTCCCACGCCTCGCGTACGAAAACAAAGGAGGTTCTGCGTCTTTTAAGACATACAAGCAATAAGCATGGATAGTATTTCGGGTGCGATCATACCAGCACTAATGCACCGGATCCCATCAGAACTCCGCAGTTAAGTGTGCTTGGGCGAGAGTAGTACTAGGATGGGTGACCCCCTGGGAAGTCCTCGTGTTGCACCCCCCTTTTTCGTTGTCCGTTTGCGTTTTTTTAGATTTTACGTGCGGTTTTTTTTTTGTTTTTTTTTTCTTTCTTGCTATTTCTATGCTCGGGTGGCCTCCGTTTCATGGTTCATGGTCTTCGTATTTTTGGAACGGAACCGATCGGTCACGTGGGTCCCACGCCTCGCGTACGAAAACAAAGGAGGTTCTGCGTCTTTTAAGACATACAAGCAATAAGCATGGATAGTATTTCGGGTGCGATCATACCAGCACTAATGCACCGGATCCCATCAGAACTCCGCAGTTAAGCGTGCTTGGGCGAGAGTAGTACTAGGATGGGTGACCCCCTGGGAAGTCCTCGTGTTGCACCCCCCTTTTTCGTTGTCTGTTTGCGTTTTTTTAGATTTTACGTGCGGTTTTTTTTTCTTTCTTGCTATTTCTATGCTCGGGTGGCCTCCGCTTCATGGTTGATGGTTTTCGTATTTTTGGAACGGAGCCGATCGGTCACGTGGGTTCCACGCCTCGCGTACGAAAACAAAGGAGGTTCTGCGTCTTTTAAGACATACAAGCAATAAGCATGGATAGTATTTCGGGTGCGATCATACCAGCACTAATGCACCGGATCCCATCAGAACTTCGCAGTTAAGCGTGCTTGGGCGAGAGTAGTACTAGGATGGGTGACCCCCTGGGAAGTCCTCGTGTTGCACCCCCTTTTTTCGTTGTCCGTTTGCGTTTTTTTAGATTTTACGTGCGGTTTTTTTTTTGTTTTTTTTCTTTCTTGCTATTTCTATGCTCGGGTGGCCTCCGTTTCATGGTTCATGGTCTTCGTATTTTTGGAACGGAGCCGATCGGTCACGTGGGTCCCACGCCTCGCGTACGAAAACAAAGGAGGTTCTACGTCTTTTAAGACATACAAGCAATAAGCATGGATAGTATTTCGGGTGCGATCATACCAGCACTAATGCACCGGATCCCATCAGAACTCCGCAGTTAAGCGTGCTTGGGCGAGAGTAGTACTAGGATGGGTGACGCCCTGGGAAGTACTCGTGTTGCACCCCCCTTTTTCGTTGTCCGTTTGCGTTTTTTTAGATTTTACGTGCGGTTTTTTTTGTTTTTTTTTCTTTCTTGCTATTTCTATGCTCGGGTGGCCTCCGCTTCATGGTTCATGGTCTTCGTATTTTTGGAACGGAGCCGATCGGTCACGTGGGTCCCACGCCTCGCGTACGAAAACAAAGGAGGTTCTGCGTCTTTTAAGACATACAAGCAATAAGCATGGATAGTATTTCGGGTGCGATCATACCAGCACTAATGCACCGGATCCTATCAGAACTCCGCAGTTAAGCGTGCTTGGGCGAGAGTAGTACTAGGATGGGTGACCCCCTGGGAAGTCCTCGTGTTGCACCCCCCTTTTTCGTTGTCTGTTTGCGTTTTTTTAGATTTTACGTGCGGTTTTTTTTTTGTTTTTTTTTTCTTTCTTGCTATTTCTATGCTTGGGTGGCCTCCGCTTCATGGTTGATGGTTTTCGTATTTTTGGAACGGAGCCGATCGGTCACGTGGGTCCCACGCCTCGCGTACGAAAACAAAGGAGGTTCTGTGTATTTTAAGACATACAAGCAATAAGCATGGACAGTATTTCGGGTGCGATCATACCACCACTAATGCACCGGATCCCATCAGAACTCCGCAGTTAAGCGTGCTTGGGCGAGAGTAGTACTAGGATGGGTGACCCCATGGGAAGTCCTCGTGTTGCACCCCCCTTTTTCGTTGTCCGTTTGCGTTTTTTTAGATTTTACGTGCGGTTTTTTTTTTGTTTTTTTTTTCTTTCTTGCTATTTCTATGCTCGGGTAGCCTCCGTTTCATGGTTCATGGTCTTCGTATTTTTGGAACGGAGCCGATCGGTCACGTGGGTCCCACGTCTCGCGTACGAAAACAAAGGAGGTTCTGCGTCTTTTAAGACATACAAGCAATAAGCATGGATAGTATTTCGGGTGCGATCATACCAGCACTAATGCACCGGATCCCGTCAGAACTCCGCAGTTAAGCGTGCTTGGGCGAGAGTAGTACTAGGATGGGTGACCCCCTGGGAAGTCCTCGTGTTGCACCCCCACTTTTTCGTTGTCCGTTTGCGTTTTTTTAGATTTTACGTGCGGTTTTTTTTTTGTTTTTTTTTCTTGCTATTTCTATGCTCGGGTGGCCTCCGTTTCATGGTTCATGGTCTTCGTATTTTTGGAACGGAGCCGATCGGTCACGTGGGTCCCACGTCTCGCGTACGAAAACAAAGGAGGTTCTGCGTCTTTTAAGACATACAAGCAATAAGCATGGATAGTATTTCGGGTGCGATCATACCAGCACTAATGCACCGGATCCCGTCAGAACTCCGCAGTTAAGCGTGCTTGGGCGAGAGTAGTACTAGGATGGGTGACCCCCTGGGAAGTCCTCGTGTTGCACCCCCACTTTTTCGTTGTCCGTTTGCGTTTTTTTAGATTTTACGTGCGGTTTTTTTTTTGTTTTTTTTTTCTTGCTATTTCTATGCTCGGGTGGCCTCCGTTTCATGGTTCATGGTCTTCGTATTTTTGGAACGGAGCCGATCGGTCACGTGGGTCCCACGCCTCGCGTACGAAAACAAAGGAGGTTCTGTGTCTTTTAAGACATACAAGCAATAAGCATGGATAGTATTTCGGGTGCGATCATACCAGCACTAATGCACCGGATCCCATCAGAACTCCGCAGTTAAGCGTGCTTGGGAGAGAGTAGTACTAGGATGGGTGACCCCATGGGAAGTCCTCGTGTTGCACCCCCCTTTTTCGTTGTCCGTTTGCGTTTTTTTAGATTTTACGTGCGGTTTTTTTTTTGTTTTTTTTTCTTTCTTGCTATTTCTATGCTCGGGTGGCCTCCCCTTCATGGTTGATGGTCTTCGTATTTTTGGAACGGAGCCGATCGGTCACGTGGGTCCCACGCCTCGCGTACGAAAACAAAGGAGTTTCTGCGTCTTTTAAGACATACAAGCAATAAGCATGGATAGTATTTTGGGTGAGATCATACCAGCACTAATGCACCGGATCCCATCAGAACTCCGCAGTTAAGCGTGCTTGGGCGAGAGTAGTACTAGGATGGGTGACCCCCTGGGAAGTCCTCGTGTTGCACCCCCCTTTTTCGTTGTCCGTTTGCGTTTTTTTAGATTTTACGTGCGGTTTTTTTTTGTTTTTTTTTCTTTCTTGCTATTTCTATGCTCGGGTGGCCTCCGTTTCATGGTTCATGGTCTTCGTATTTTTGGAACGGAGCCGATCGGTCACGTGGGTCCCACGCCTCGCGTACGAAAACAAAGGAGGTTCTGCGTCTTTTAAGACATACAAGCAATAAGCATGGATAGTATTTCGGGTGCGATCATACCAGCACTAATGCACCGGATCCCATCAGAACTCCGCAGTTAAGTGTGCTTGGGCGAGAGTAGTACTAGGATGGGTGACGCCCTGGGAAGTCCTCGTGTTGCACCCCCCTTTTTCGTTGTCCGTTTGCGTTTTTTTAGATTTTACGTGCGGTTTTTTTTTTGTTTTTTTTTTCTTTCTTGCTATTTCTATGCTCGGGTGGCCTCCGTTTCATGGTTCATGGTCTTCGTATTTTTGGAACGGAACCGATCGGTCACGTGGGTCCCACGCCTCGCGTACGAAAACAAAGGAGGTTCTGCGTCTTTTAAGACATACAAGCAATAAGCATGGATAGTATTTCGGGTGCGATCATACCAGCACTAATGCACCGGATCCCATCAGAACTCCGCAGTTAAGCGTGCTTGGGCGAGAGTAGTACTAGGATGGGTGACCCCCTGGGAAGTCCTCGTGTTGCACCCCCCTTTTTCGTTGTCTGTTTGCGTTTTTTTAGATTTTACGTGCGGTTTTTTTTTCTTTCTTGCTATTTCTATGCTCGGGTGGCCTCCGCTTCATGGTTGATGGTTTTCGTATTTTTGGAACGGAGCCGATCGGTCACGTGGGTTCCACGCCTCGCGTACGAAAACAAAGGAGGTTCTGCGTCTTTTAAGACATACAAGCAATAAGCATGGATAGTATTTCGGGTGCGATCATACCAGCACTAATGCACCGGATCCCATCAGAACTTCGCAGTTAAGCGTGCTTGGGCGAGAGTAGTACTAGGATGGGTGACCCCCTGGGAAGTCCTCGTGTTGCACCCCCTTTTTTCGTTGTCCGTTTGCGTTTTTTTAGATTTTACGTGCGGTTTTTTTTTTGTTTTTTTTCTTTCTTGCTATTTCTATGCTCGGGTGGCCTCCGTTTCATGGTTCATGGTCTTCGTATTTTTGGAACGGAGCCGATCGGTCACGTGGGTCCCACGCCTCGCGTACGAAAACAAAGGAGGTTCTGCGTCTTTTAAGACATACAAGCAATAAGCATGGATAGTATTTCGGGTGCGATCATACCAGCACTAATGCACCGGATCCCATCAGAACTCCGCAGTTAAGCGTGCTTGGGCGAGAGTAGTACTAGGATGGGTGACGCCCTGGGAAGTACTCGTGTTGCACCCCCCTTTTTCGTTGTCCGTTTGCGTTTTTTTAGATTTTACGTGCGGTTTTTTTTTGTTTTTTTTTTCTTTCTTGCTATTTCTATGCTCGGTTGGCCTCCGCTTCATGGTTGATGGTTTTCGTATTTTTGGAACGGAGCCGATCGGTCACGTGGGTCCCACGCCTCGCGTACGAAAACAAAGGAGGTTCTGTGTCTTTTAAGACATACAAGCAATAAGCATGGACAGTATTTCGGGTGCGATCATACCACCACTAATGCACCGGATCCCATCAGAACTCCGCAGTTAAGCGTGCTTGGGCGAGAGTAGTACTAGGATGGGTGACCCCATGGGAAGTCCTCGTGTTGCACCCCCCTTTTTCGTTGTCCGTTTGCGTTTTTTTAGATTTTACGTGCGGTTTTTTTTTTGTTTTTTTTTTTCTTTCTTGCTATTTCTATGCTTGGGTGGCCTCCGCTTCATGGTTGATGGTTTTCGTATTTTTGGAACGGAGCCGATCGGTCACGTGGGTCCCACGCCTCGCGTACGAAAACAAAGGAGGTTCTGTGTATTTTAAGACATACAAGCAATAAGCATGGACAGTATTTCGGGTGCGATCATACCACCACTAATGCACCGGATCCCATCAGAACTCCGCAGTTAAGCGTGCTTGGGCGAGAGTAGTACTAGGATGGGTGACCCCATGGGAAGTCCTCGTGTTGCACCCCCCTTTTTCGTTGTCCGTTTGCGTTTTTTTAGATTTTACGTGCGGTTTTTTTTTTGTTTTTTTTTTCTTTCTTGCTATTTCTATGCTCGGGTAGCCTCCGTTTCATGGTTCATGGTCTTCGTATTTTTGGAACGGAGCCGATCGGTCACGTGGGTCCCACGTCTCGCGTACGAAAACAAAGGAGGTTCTGCGTCTTTTAAGACATACAAGCAATAAGCATGGATAGTATTTCGGGTGCGATCATACCAGCACTAATGCACCGGATCCCGTCAGAACTCCGCAGTTAAGCGTGCTTGGGCGAGAGTAGTACTAGGATGGGTGACCCCCTGGGAAGTCCTCGTGTTGCACCCCCACTTTTTCGTTGTCCGTTTGCGTTTTTTTAGATTTTACGTGCGGTTTTTTTTTGTTTTTTTTTTCTTGCTATTTCTATGCTCGGGTGGCCTCCGTTTCATGGTTCATGGTCTTCGTATTTTTGGAACGGAGCCGATCGGTCACGTGGGTCCCACGCCTCGCGTACGAAAACAAAGGAGGTTCTGTGTCTTTTAAGACATACAAGCAATAAGCATGGATAGTATTTCGGGTGCGATCATACCAGCACTAATGCACCGGATCCCATCAGAACTCCGCAGTTAAGCGTGCTTGGGAGAGAGTAGTACTAGGATGGGTGACCCCATGGGAAGTCCTCGTGTTGCACCCCCCTTTTTCGTTGTCCGTTTGCGTTTTTTTAGATTTTACGTGCGGTTTTTTTTTTGTTTTTTTTTCTTTCTTGCTATTTCTATGCTCGGGTGGCCTCCTCTTCATGGTTGATGGTCTTCGTATTTTTGGAACGGAGCCGATCGGTCACGTGGGTCCCACGCCTCGCGTACGAAAACAAAGGAGTTTCTGCGTCTTTTAAGACATACAAGCAATAAGCATGGATAGTATTTTGGGTGAGATCATACCAGCACTAATGCACCGGATCCCATCAGAACTCCGCAGTTAAGCGTGCTTGGGCGAGAGTAGTACTAGGATGGGTGACCCCCTGGGAAGTCCTCGTGTTGCACCCCCCTTTTTCGTTGTCCGTTTGCGTTTTTTTAGATTTTACGTGCGGTTTTTTTTTGTTTTTTTTTCTTTCTTGCTATTTCTATGCTCGGGTGGCCTCCGTTTCATGGTTCATGGTCTTCGTATTTTTGGAACGGAGCCGATCGGTCACGTGGGTCCCACGCCTCGCGTACGAAAACAAAGGAGGTTCTGCGTCTTTTAAGACATACAAGCAATAAGCATGGATAGTATTTCGGGTGCGATCATACCAGCACTAATGCACCGGATCCCATCAGAACTCCGCAGTTAAGCGTGCTTGGGCGAGAGTGGTACTAGGATGGGTGACCCCCTGGGAAGTCCTCGTGTTGCACCCCCCTTTTTCGTTGTCCGTTTGCGTTTTTTTAGATTTTACGTGCGGTTTTTTTTTTGTTTTTTTTTTCTTTCTTGCTATTTCTATGCTCGGGTGGCCTCCGTTTCATGGTTCATGGTCTTCGTATTTTTGGAACGGAGCCGATCGGTCACGTGGGTCCCACGCCTCGCGTACGAAAACAAAGGAGGTTCTGCGTCTTTTAAGACATACAAGCAATAAGCATGGATAGTATTTCGGGTGCGATCATACCAGCACTAATGCACCGGATCCCATCAGAACTCCGCAGTTAAGCGTGCTTGGGCGAGAGTAGTACTAGGATGGGCGACCCCCTGGGAAGTACTCGTGTTGCACCCCCCTTTTTCGTTGTCCGTTTGCGTTTTTTTAGATTTTACGTGCGGTTTTTTTTTGTTTTTTTTTCTTTCTTGCTATTTCTATGCTCGGGTGGCCTCCGCTTCATGGTTCATGGTCTTCGTGTTTTTGGAACGGAGCCGATCGGTCACGTGGGTCCCACGCCTCGCGTACGAAAACAAAGGAGGTTCTGCGTCTTTTAAGACATACAAGCAATAAGCATGGATAGTATTTCGGGTGCGATCATACCAGCACTAATGCACCGGATCCTATCAGAACTCCGCAGTTAAGCGTGTTTGGGCGAGAGTAGTACTAGGATGGGTGACCCCCTGGGAAGTCCTCGTGTTGCACCCCCCTTTTTCGTTGTCCGTTTGCGTTTTTTTAGATTTTACGTGCGGTTTTTTTTTGTTTTTTTTTTCTTTCTTGCTATTTCTATGCTCGGTTGGCCTCCGCTTCATGGTTGATGGTTTTCGTATTTTTGGAACGGAGCCGATCGGTCACGTGGGTCCCACGCCTCGCGTACGAAAACAAAGGAGGTTCTGTGTCTTTTAAGACATACAAGCAATAAGCATGGACAGTATTTTGGGTGCGATCATACCACCACTAATGCACCGGATCCCATCAGAACTCCGCAGTTAAGCGTGCTTGGGCGAGAGTAGTACTAGGATGGGTGACCCCATGGGAAGTCCTCGTGTTGCACCCCCCTTTTTCGTTGTCCGTTTGCGTTTTTTTAGATTTTACGTGCGGTTTTTTTTTTGTTTTTTTTTTCTTTCTTGCTATTTCTGTGCTCGGGTGGCCTCCGTTTCATGGTTCATGGTCTTCGTATTTTTGGAACGGAGCCGATCGGTCACGTGGGTCCCACGTCTCGTGTACGAAAACAAAGGAGGCTCTGCGTCTTTTAAGACATACAAGCAATAAGCATGGATAGTATTTCGGGTGCGATCATACCAGCACTAATGCACCGGATCCCATCAGAACTCCGCAGTTAAGCGTGCTTGGGCGAGAGTAGTACTAGGATGGGTGACCCCCTGGGAAGTCCTCGTGTTGCACCCCCCTTTTTCGTTGTCTGTTTGCGTTTTTTTAGATTTTACGTGCGGTTTTTTTTTCTTTCTTGCTATTTCTATGCTCGGGTGGCCTCCGCTTCATGGTTGATGGTTTTCGTATTTTTGGAACGGAGCCGATCGGTCACGTGGGTTCCACGCCTCGCGTACGAAAACAAAGGAGGTTCTGCGTCTTTTAAGACATACAAGCAATAAGCATGGATAGTATTTCGGGTGCGATCATACCAGCACTAATGCACCGGATCCCATCAGAACTTCGCAGTTAAGCGTGCTTGGGCGAGAGTAGTACTAGGATGGGTGACCCCCTGCGAAGTCCTCGTGTTGCACCCCCTTTTTTCGTTGTCCGTTTGCGTTTTTTTAGATTTTACGTGCGGTTTTTTTTTTGTTTTTTTTCTTTCTTGCTATTTCTATGCTCGGGTGGCCTCCGTTTCATGGTTCATGGTCTTCGTATTTTTGGAACGGAGCCGATCGGTCACGTGGGTCCCACGCCTCGCGTACGAAAACAAAGGAGGTTCTGCGTCTTTTAAGACATACAAGCAATAAGCATGGATAGTATTTCGGGTGCGATCATACCAGCACTAATGCACCGGATCCCATCAGAACTCCGCAGTTAAGCGTGCTTGGGCGAGAGTAGTACTAGGATGGGTGACGCCCTGGGAAGTACTCGTGTTGCACCCCCCTTTTTCGTTGTCCGTTTGCGTTTTTTTAGATTTTACGTGCGGTTTTTTTTTGTTTTTTTTTCTTTCTTGCTATTTCTATGCTCGGGTGGCCTCCGCTTCATGGTTCATGGTCTTCGTATTTTTGGAACGGAGCCGATCGGTCACGTGGGTCCCACGCCTCGCGTACGAAAACAAAGGAGGTTCTGCGTCTTTTAAGACATACAAGCAATAAGCATGGATAGTATTTCGGGTGCGATCATACCAGCACTAATGCACCGGATCCGATCAGAACTCCGCAGTTAAGCGTGCTTGGGCGAGAGTAGTACTAGGATGGGTGACCCCCTGGGAAGTCCTCGTGTTGCACCCCCCTTTTTCGTTGTCCGTTTGCGTTTTTTTAGATTTTACGTGCGGTTTTTTTTTTGTTTTTTTTTTCTTTCTTGCTATTTCTATGCTCGGGTGGCCTCCGCTTCATGGTTGATGGTTTTCGTATTTTTGGAACGGAGCCGATCGGTCACGTGGGTCCCACGCCTCGCGTACGAAAACAAAGGAGGTTCTGTGTCTTTTAAGACATACAAGCAATAAGCATGGACAGTATTTCGGGTGCGATCATACCACCACTAATGCACCGGATCCCATCAGAACTCCGCAGTTAAGCGTGCTTGGGCGAGAGTAGTACTAGGATGGGTGACCCCATGGGAAGTCCTCGTGTTGCACCCCCCTTTTTCGTTGTCCGTTTGCGTTTTTTTAGATTTTACGTGCGGTTTTTTTTTTGTTTTTTTTTTCTTTCTTGCTATTTCTATGCTCGGGTGGCCTCCGTTTCATGGTTCATGGTCTTCGTATTTTTGGAACGGAGCCGATCGGTCACGTGGGTCCCACGTCTCGCGTACGAAAACAAAGGAGGTTCTGCGTCTTTTAAGACATACAAGCAATAAGCATGGATAGTATTTCGGGTGCGATCATACCAGCACTAATGCACCGGATCCCGTCAGAACTCCGCAGTTAAGCGTGCTTGGGCGAGAGTAGTACTAGGATGGGTGACCCCCTGGGAAGTCCTCGTGTTGCACCCCCACTTTTTCGTTGTCCGTTTGCGTTTTTTTAGATTTTACGTGCGGTTTTTTTTTGTTTTTTTTTTCTTGCTATTTCTATGCTCGGGTGGCCTCGGTTTCATGGTTCATGGTCTTCGTATTTTTGGAACGGAGCCGATCGGTCACGTGGGTCCCACGCCTCGCGTACGAAAACAAAGGAGGTTCTGTGTCTTTTAAGACATACAAGCAATAAGCATGGACAGTATTTCGGGTGCGATCATACCAGCACTAATGCACCGGATCCCATCAGAACTCCGCAGTTAAGCGTGCTTGGGCGAGAGTAGTACTAGGATGGGTGACCCCATGGGAAGTCCTCGTGTTGCACCCCCCTTTTTCGTTGTCCGTTTGCGTTTTTTTAGATTTTACGTGCGGTTTTTTTTTTGTTTTTTTTTCTTTCTTGCTATTTCTATGCTCGGGTGGCCTCCGCTTCATGGTTGATGGTCTTCGTATTTTTGGAACGGAGCTGATCGGTCACGTGGGTCCCACGCCTCGCGTACGAAAACAAAGGAGTTTCTGCGTCTTTTAAGACATACAAGCAATAAGCATGGATAGTATTTTGGGTGAGATCATACCAGCACTAATGCACCGGATCCCATCAGAACTCCGCAGTTAAGCGTGCTTGGGCGAGAGTAGTACTAGGATGGGTGACCCCCTGGGAAGTCCTCGTGTTGCACCCCCCTTTTTCGTTGTCCGTTTGCGTTTTTTTAGATTTTACGTGCGGTTTTTTTTTGTTTTTTTTTTCTTTCTTGCTATTTCTATGCTCGGGTGGCCTCCGTTTCATGGTTCATGGTCTTCGTATTTTTGGAACGGAGCCGATCGGTCACGTGGGTCCCACGCCTCGCGTACGAAAACAAAGGAGGTTCTGCGTCTTTTAAGACATACAAGCAATAAGCATGGATAGTATTTCGGGTGCGATCATACCAGCACTAATGCACCGGATCCCATCAGAACTCCGCAGTTAAGCGTGCTTGGGCAAGAGTAGTACTAGGATGGGTGACCCCCTGGGAAGTACTCGTGTTGCAGCCCCCTTTTTCGTTGTCCGTTTGCGTTTTTTTAGATTTTACGTGCGTTTTTTTTTTGTTTTTTTTTCTTTCTTGCTATTTCTATGCTCGGGTGGCCTCCGCTTCATGGTTCATGGTCTTCGTATTTTTGGAACGGAGCCGATCGGTCACGTGGGTCCCACGCCTCGCGTACGAAAACAAAGGAGGTTCTGCGTCTTTTAAGACATACAAGCAATAAGCATGGATAGTATTTCGGGTGCGATCATACCAGCACTAATGCACCGGATCCTATCAGAACTCCGCAGTTAAGCGTGTTTGGGCGAGAGTAGTACTAGGATGGGTGACCCCCTGGGAAGTCCTCGTGTTGCACCCCCCTTTTTCGTTGTCCGTTTGCGTTTTTTTAGATTTTACGTGTGGTTTTTTTTTGTTTTTTTTTTCTTTCTTGCTATTTCTATGCTCGGTTGGCCTCCGCTTCATGGTTGATGGTTTTCGTATTTTTGGAACGGAGCCGATCGGTCACGTGGGTCCCACGCCTCGCGTACGAAAACAAAGGAGGTTCTGTGTCTTTTAAGACATACAAGCAATAAGCATGGACAGTATTTCGGGTGCGATCATACCACCACTAATGCACCGGATCCCATCAGAACTCCGCAGTTAAGCGTGCTTGGGCGAGAGTAGTACTAGGATGGGTGACCCCATGGGAAGTCCTCGTGTTGCACCCCCCTTTTTCGTTGTCCGTTTGCGTTTTTTTAGATTTTACGTGCGGTTTTTTTTTTGTTTTTTTTTCTTTCTTGCTATTTCTGTGCTCGGGTGGCCTCCGTTTCATGGTTCATGGTCTTCGTATTTTTGGAACGGAGCCGATCGGTCACGTGGGTCCCACGTCTCGTGTACGAAAACAAAGGAGGTTCTGCGTCTTTTAAGACATACAAGCAATAAGCATGGATAGTATTTCGGGTGCAATCATACCAGCACTAATGCACCGGATCCCATCAGAACTCCGCAGTTAAGCGTGCTTGGGCGAGAGTAGTACTAGGATGGGTGACCCCCTGGGAAGTCCTCGTGTTGCACCCCCACTTTTTCGTTGTCCGTTTGCGTTTTTTTAGATTTTACGTGCGGTTTTTTTTTGTTTTTTTTTTCTTGCTATTTCTATGCTCGGGTGGCCTCCGTTTCATGGTTCATGGTCTTCGTATTTTTGGAACGGAGCCGATCGGTCACGTGGGTCCCACGCCTCGCGTACGAAAACAAAGGAGGTTCTGTGTCTTTTAAGACATACAAGCAATAAGCATGGACAGTATTTCGGGTGCGATCATACCAGCACTAATGCACCGGATCCCATCAGAACTCCGCAGTTAAGCGTGCTTGGGCGAGAGTAGTACTAGGATGGGTGACCCCATGGGAAGTCCTCGTGTTGCACCCCCCTTTTTCGTTGTCCGTTTGCGTTTTTTTAGATTTTACGTGCGGTTTTTTTTTTGTTTTTTTTTCTTTCTTGCTATTTCTATGCTCGGGTGGCCTCCGCTTCATGGTTGATGGTCTTCGTATTTTTGGAACGGAGCTGATCGGTCACGTGGGTCCCACGCCTCGCGTACGAAAACAAAGGAGTTTCTGCGTCTTTTAAGACATACAAGCAATAAGCATGGATAGTATTTTGGGTGAGATCATACCAGCACTAATGCACCGGATCCCATCAGAACTCCGCAGTTAAGCGTGCTTGGGCGAGAGTAGTACTAGGATGGGTGACCCCCTGGGAAGTCCTCGTGTTGCACCCCCCTTTTTCGTTGTCCGTTTGCGTTTTTTTAGATTTTACGTGCGGTTTTTTTTTTGTTTTTTTTTTCTTTCTTGCTATTTCTATGCTCGGGTGGCCTCCGTTTCATGGTTCATGGTCTTCGTATTTTTGGAACGGAGCCGATCGGTCACGTGGGTCCCACGCCTCGCGTACGAAAACAAAGGAGGTTCTGCGTCTTTTAAGACATACAAGCAATAAGCATGGATAGTATTTCGGGTGCGATCATACCAGCACTAATGCACCGGATCCCATCAGAACTCCGCAGTTAAGCGTGCTTGGGCGAGAGTAGTACTAGGATGGGTGACCCCCTGGGAAGTACTCGTGTTGCACCCCCCTTTTTCGTTGTCCGTTTGCGTTTTTTTAGATTTTACGTGCGGTTTTTTTTTGTTTTTTTTTTCTTTCTTGCTATTTCTATGCTCGGGTGGCCTCCGCTTCATGGTTCATGGTCTTCGTATTTTTGGAACGGAGCCGATCGGTCACGTGGGTCCCACGCCTCGCGTACGAAAACAAAGGAGGTTCTGCGTCTTTTAAGACATACAAGCAATAAGCATGGATAGTATTTCGGGTGCGATCATACCAGCACTAATGCACCGGATCCTATCAGAACTCCGCAGTTAAGCGTGTTTGGGCGAGAGTAGTACTAGGATGGGTGACCCCCTGGGAAGTCCTCGTGTTGCACCCCCCTTTTTCGTTGTCCGTTTGCGTTTTTTTAGATTTTACGTGCGGTTTTTTTTTGTTTTTTTTTTCTTTCTTGCTATTTCTATGCTCGGTTGGCCTCCGCTTCATGGTTGATGGTTTTCGTATTTTTGGAACGGAGCCGATCGGTCACGTGGGTCCCACGCCTCGCGTACGAAAACAAAGGAGGTTCTGTGTCTTTTAAGACATACAAGCAATAAGCATGGACAGTATTTCGGGTGCGATCATACCACCACTAATGCACCGGATCCCATCAGAACTCCGCAGTTAAGCGTGCTTGGGCGAGAGTAGTACTAGGATGGGT
Source organism: Lactuca virosa (assembly GCF_052849685.1). Taxonomy (NCBI): domain Eukaryota; kingdom Viridiplantae; phylum Streptophyta; class Magnoliopsida; order Asterales; family Asteraceae; genus Lactuca; species Lactuca virosa. The sequence goes on along the minus strand of NC_136426.1, from coordinate 262,832,958 downwards.
GACCCCATGGGAAGTCCTCGTGTTGCACCCCCCTTTTTCGTTGTCCGTTTGCGTTTTTTTAGATTTTACGTGCGGTTTTTTTTTTGTTTTTTTTTTCTTTCTTGCTATTTCTGTGCTCGGGTGGCCTCCGTTTCATGGTTCATGGTCTTCGTATTTTTGGAACGGAGCCGATCGGTCACGTGGGTCCCACGTCTCGTGTACGAAAACAAAGGAGGTTCTGCGTCTTTTAAGACATACAAGCAATAAGCATGGATAGTATTTCGGGTGCGATCATACCAGCACTAATGCACCGGATCCCATCAGAACTCCGCAGTTAAGCGTGCTTGGGCGAGAGTAGTACTAGGATGGGTGACCCCCTGGGAAGTCCTCGTGTTGCACCCCCGCTTTTTCGTTGTCCGTTTGCGTTTTTTTAGATTTTACGTGCGGTTTTTTTTTGTTTTTTTTTTCTTGCTATTTCCATGCTCGGGTGGCCTCCGTTTCATGGTTCATGGTCTTCGTATTTTTGGAACGGAGCCGATCGGTCACGTGGGTCCCACGCCTCGCGTACGAAAACAAAGGAGGTTCTGTGTCTTTTAAGATATACAAGCAATAAGCATGGACAGTATTTCGGGTGCGATCATACCAGCACTAATGCACCGGATCCCATCAGAACTCCGCAGTTAAGCGTGCTTGGGCGAGAGTAGTACTAGGATGGGTGACCCCATGGGAAGTCCTCGTGTTGCACCCCCCTTTTTCGTTGTCCGTTTGCGTTTTTTTAGATTTTACGTGCGGTTTTTTTTTGTTTTTTTTTCTTTCTTGCTATTTCTATGCTCGGGTGGCCTCCGCTTCATGGTTGATGGTCTTCGTATTTTTGGAACGGAGCTGATCGGTCACGTGGGTCCCACGCCTCGCGTACGAAAACAAAGGAGTTTCTGCGTCTTTTAAGACATACAAGCAATAAGCATGGATAGTATTTTGGGTGAGATCATACCAGCACTAATGCATCGGATCCCATCAGAACTCCGCAGTTAAGCGTGCTTGGGCGAGAGTAGTATTAGGATGGGTGACCCCCTGGGAAGTCCTCGTGTTGCACCCCCCTTTTTCGTTGTCCGTTTGCGTTTTTTTAGATTTTACGTGCGGTTTTTTTTTGTTTTTTTTTCTTTCTTGCTATTTCTATGCTCGGGTGGCCTCCGTTTCATGGTTCATGGTCTTCGTATTTTTGGAACGGAGCCGATCGGTCACGTGGGTCCCACGCCTCGCGTACGAAAACAAAGGAGGTTCTGCGTCTTTTAAGACATACAAGCAATAAGCATGGATAGTATTTCGGGTGCGATCATACCAGCACTAATGCACCGGACCATCAGAACTCCGCAGTTAAGCGTGCTTGGGCGAGAGTGGTACTAGGATGGGTGACCCCCTGGGAAGTCCTCGTGTTGCACCCCCCTTTTTCGTTGTCCGTTTGCGTTTTTTTAGATTTTACGTGCGGTTTTTTTTTTTGTTTTTTTTTCTTTCTTGCTATTTCTATGCTCGGGTGGCCTCCGTTTCATGGTTCATGGTCTTCGTATTTTTGGAACGGAGCCGATCGGTCACGTGGGTCCCACGCCTCGCGTACGAAAACAAAGGAGGTTCTGCGTCTTTTAAGACATACAAGCAATAAGCATGGATAGTATTTCGGGTGCGATCATACCAGCACTAATGCACCGGATCCCATCAGAACTCCGCAGTTAAGCGTGCTTGGGCGAGAGTAGTACTAGGATGGGTGACCCCCTGGGAAGTACTCGTGTTGCACCCCCCTTTTTCGTTGTCCGTTTGCGTTTTTTTAGATTTTACGTGCGGTTTTTTTTTGTTTTTTTTTCTTTCTTGCTATTTCTATGCTCGGGTGGCCTCCGCTTCATGGTTCATGGTCTTCGTATTTTTGGAACGGAGCCGATCGGTCACGTGGGTCCCACGCCTCGCGTACGAAAACAAAGGAGGTTCTGCGTCTTTTAAGACATACAAGCAATAAGCATGGATAGTATTTCGGGTGCGATCATACCAGCACTAATGCACCGGATCCTATCAGAACTCCGCAGTTAAGCGTGTTTGGGCGAGAGTAGTACTAGGATGGGTGACCCCCTGGGAAGTCCTCGTGTTGCACCCCCCTTTTTCGTTGTCCGTTTGCGTTTTTTTAGATTTTACGTGCGGTTTTTTTTTGTTTTTTTTTTCTTTCTTGCTATTTCTATGCTCGGTTGGCCTCCGCTTCATGGTTGATGGTTTTCGTATTTTTGGAACGGAGCCGATCGGTCACGTGGGTCCCACGCCTCGCGTACGAAAACAAAGGAGGTTCTGTGTCTTTTAAGACATACAAGCAATAAGCATGGACAGTATTTCGGGTGCGATCATACCACCACTAATGCACCGGATCCCATCAGAACTCCGCAGTTAAGCGTGCTTGGGCGAGAGTAGTACTAGGATGGGTGACCCCCTGGGAAGTCCTCGTGTTGCACCCCCCTTTTTCGTTGTCCGTTTGCGTTTTTTTAGATTTTACGTGCGGTTTTTTTTTGTTTTTTTTTTCTTGCTATTTCTATGCTCGGGTGGCCTCCGTTTCATGGTTCATGGTCTTCGTATTTTTGGAACGGAGCCGATCGGTCACGTGGGTCCCACGCCTCGCGTACGAAAACAAAGGAGGTTCTGCGTCTTTTAAGACATACAAGCAATAAGCATGGATAGTATTTCGGGTGCGATCATACCAGCACTAATGCACCGGATCCCATCAGAACTCCGCAGTTAAGCGTGCTTGGGCGAGAGTGGTACTAGGATGGGTGACCCCCTGGGAAGTCCTCGTGTTGCACCCCCCTTTTTCGTTGTCCGTTTGCGTTTTTTTAGATTTTACGTGCGGTTTTTTTTTTGTTTTTTTTTTCTTGCTTGCTATTTCTATGCTCGGGTGGCCTCCGTTTCATGGTTCATGGTCTTCGTATTTTTGGAACGGAGCCGATCGGTCACGTGGGTCCCACGCCTCGCGTACGAAAACAAAGGAGGTTCTGCGTCTTTTAAGACATACAAGCAATAAGCATGGATAGTATTTCGGGTGCGATCATACCAGCACTAATGCACCGGATCCCATCAGAACTCCGCAGTTAAGCGTGCTTGGGCGAGAGTGGTACTAGGATGGGTGACCCCCTGGGAAGTCCTCGTGTTGCACCCCCCTTTTTGGTTGTCCGTTTGCGTTTTTTTAGATTTTACGTGCGGTTTTTTTGTTGTTTTTTTTTTCTTTCTTGCTATTTCTATGCTCGGGTGGCCTCCGTTTCATGGTTCATGGTCTTCGTATTTTTGGAACGGAGCCGATCGGTCACGTGGGTCCCACGCCTCGCGTACGAAAACAAAGGAGGTTCTGCGTCTTTTAAGACATACAAGCAATAAGCATGGATAGTATTTCGGGTGCGATCATACCAGCACTAATGCACCGGATCCCATCAGAACTCCGCAGTTAAGCGTGCTTGGGCGAGAGTAGTACTAGGATGGGTGACCCCCTGGGAAGTCCTCGTGTTGCACCCCCCTTTTTCGTTGTCCGTTTGCGTTTTTTTAGATTTTACGTGCGGTTTTTTTTTGTTTTTTTTTTCTTGCTATTTCTATGCTCCGGTGGCCTCCGTTTCATGGTTCATGGTCTTCGTATTTTTGGAACGGAGCCGATCGGTCACGTGGGTCCCACGCCTCGCGTACGAAAACAAAGGAGGTTCTGTGTCTTTTAAGACATACAAGCAATAAGCATGGACAGTATTTCGGGTGCGATCATACCAGCACTAATGCACCGGATCCCATCAGAACTCCGCAGTTAAGCGTGCTTGGGCGAGAGTAGTACTAGGATGGGTGACCCCATGGGAAGTCCTCGTGTTGCACCCCCTTTTTCGTTGTCCGTTTGCGTTTTTTTAGATTTTACGTGCGGTTTTTCTTTGTTTTTTTTTCTTTCTTGCTATTTCTATGCTCGGGTGGCCTCCGCTTCATGGTTGATGGTCTTCGTAATTTTGGAACGGAGCTGATCGGTCACGTGGGTCCCACGCCTCGCGTACGAAAACAAAGGAGTTTCTGCGTCTTTTAAGACATACAAGCAATAAGCATGGATAGTATTTTGGGTGCGATCATACCAGCACTAATGCACCGCATCCCATCAGAACTCCGCAGTTAAGCGTGCTTGGGCGAAAGTAGTACTAGGATGGGTGACCCCCCTGGGAAGTCCTCGTGTTGCACCCCCCCTTTTTCGTTGTCCGTTTGCGTTTTTTTAGATTTTACGTGCGGTTTTTTTTTGTTTTTTTTTCTTTCTTGCTATTTCTATGCTCGGGTGGCCTCCGTTTCATGGTTCATGGTCTTCGTATTTTTGGAACGGAGCCGATCGGTCACGTGGGTCCCACGCCTCGCGTACGAAAACAAAGGAGGTTCTGCGTCTTTTAAGACATACAAGCAATAAGCATGGATAGTATTTCGGGTGTGATCATACCAGCACTAATGCACCGGATCCCATCAGAACTCCGCAGTTAAGCGTGTTTGGGCGAGAGTAGTACTAGGATGGGTGACCCCCTGGGAAGTCCTCGTGTTGCACCCCCCTTTTTCGTTGTCCGTTTGCGTTTTTTTAGATTTTACGTGCGGTTTTTTTTTTTGTTTTTTTTTTCTTTCTTGCTATTTCTATGCTCGGGTGGCCTCCGTTTCATGGTTCATGGTCTTCGTATTTTTGGAACGGAGCCGATCGGTCACGTGGGTCCCACGCCTCGCGTACGAAAACAAAGGAGGTTCTCCGTCTTTTAAGACATACAAGCAATAAGCATGGATAGTATTTCGGGTGCGATCATACCAGCACTAATGCACCGGATCCCATCAGAACTCCGCAGTTAAGCGTGCTTGGGCGAGAGTAGTACTAGGATGGGTGACCCCCTGGGAAGTCCTCGTGTTGCACCCCCCTTTTTCGTTGTCCGTTTGCGTTTTTTTAGATTTTACGTGCGGTTTTTTTTTGTTTTTTTTTCTTTCTTGCTATTTCTATGCTCGGGTGGCCTCCGTTTCATGGTTCATGGTCTTCGTATTTTTGGAACGGAACCGATCGGTCACGTAGGTCCCACGCCTCGCGTACGAAAACAAAGGAGGTTCTGCGTCTTTTAAGACATACAAGCAATAAGCATGGATAGTATTTCGGGTGCGATCATACCAGCACTAATGCACCGGATCCCATCAGAACTCCGCAGTTAAGCGTGCTTGGGCGAGAGTAGTACTAGGATGGGTGACCCCCTGGGAAGTCCTCGTGTTGCACCCCCCTTTTTCGTTGTCTGTTTGCGTTTTTTTAGATTTTACGTGCGGTTTTTTTTTGTTTTTTTTTCTTTCTTGCTATTTCTATGCTCGGGTGGCCTCCGCTTCATGGTTGATGGTTTTCGTATTTTTGGAACGGAGCCGATCGGTCACGTGGGTTCCACGCCTCGCGTACGAAAACAAAGGAGGTTCTGCGTCTTTTAAGACATACAAGCAATAAGCATGGATAGTATTTCGGGTGCGATCATACCAGCACTAATGCACCGGATCCCATCAGAACTTCGCAGTTAAGCGTGCTTGGGCGAGAGTAGTACTAGGATGGGTGACCCCCTGGGAAGTCCTCGTGTTGCACCCCCTTTTTTCGTTGTCCGTTTGCGTTTTTTTAGATTTTACGTGCGGTTTTTTTTTTGTTTTTTTTCTTTCTTGCTATTTCTATGCTCGGGTGGCCTCCGTTTCATGGTTCATGGTCTTCGTATTTTTGGAACGGAGCCGATCGGTCACGTGGGTCCCACGCCTCGCGTACGAAAACAAAGGAGGTTCTGCGTCTTTTAAGACATACAAGCAATAAGCATGGATAGTATTTCGGGTGCGATCATACCAGCACTAATGCACCGGATCCCATCAGAACTCCGCAGTTAAGCGTGCTTGGGCGAGAGTAGTACTAGGATGGGTGACCCCCTGGGAAGTCCTCGTGTTGCACCCCCTTTTTTCGTTGTCCGTTTGCGTTTTTTTAGATTTTACGTGCGGTTTTTTTTTGTTTTTTTTCTTTCTAGCTATTTCTATGCTCGGGTGGCCTCCGCTTCATGGTTGATGCTTTTCGTATTTTTGGAACGGAGCCGATCGGTCACGTGGGTTCCACGCCTCGCGTACGAAAACAAAGGAGGTTCTGCGTCTTTTAAGACATAAAAGCAATAAGCATGGATAGTATTTCGGGTGCGATCATACCAGCACTAATGCACCGGATCCCATCAGAACTCCGCAGTTAAGTGTGCTTGGGCGAGAGTAGTACTAGGATGGGTGACCCCCTGGGAAGTCCTCGTGTTGCACCCCCACTTTTTCGTTGTCCGTTTGCGTTTTTTTAGATTTTACGTGCGGTTTTTTTTTGTTTTTTTTTTCTTGCTATTTCTATGCTCGGGTGGCCTCCGTTTCATGGTTCATGGTCTTCGTATTTTTGGAACGGAGCCGATCGGTCACGTGGGTCCCACGCCTCGCGTACGAAAACAAAGGAGGTTATGTGTCTTTTAAGACATACAAGCAATAAGCATGGACAGTATTTCGGGTGCGATCATACCAGCACTAATGCACCGGATCCCATCAGAACTCCGCAGTTAAGCGTGCTTGGGCGAGAGTAGTACTAGGATGGGTGACCCCATGGGAAGTCCTCGTGTTGCACCCCCCTTTTTCGTTGTCCGTTTGCGTTTTTTTAGATTTTACGTGCGGTTTTTTTTTGTTTTTTTTTTTCTTTCTTGCTATTTCTATGCTCGGGTGGCCTCCGCTTCATGGTTGATGGTCTTCGTATTTTTGGAACGGAGCTGATCGGTCACGTGGGTCTCACGCCTCGCGTACGAAAACAAAGGAGTTTCTGCGTCTTTTAAGACATACAAGCAATAAGCATGGATAGTATTTTCGGTGAGATCATACCAGCACTAATGCACCGGATCCCATCAGAACTCCGCAGTTAAGCGTGCTTGGGCGATAGTAGTACTAGGATGGGTGACCCCCTGGGAAGTCCTCGTGTTGCACCCCCTTTTTCGTTGTCCGTTTGCGTTTTTTTAAATTTTACGTGCGGTTTTTTTTTGTTTTTTTTTCTTTCTTGCTATTTCTATGCTCGGGTGGCCTCCGTTTCATGGTTCATGGTCTTCGTATTTTTGGAACGGAGCCGATCGGTCACGTGGGTCCCACGCCTCGCGTACGAAAACAAAGGAGGTTCTGCGTCTTTTAAGACATACAAGTAATAAGCATGGATAGTATTTCGGGTGCGATCATACCAGCACTAATGCACCGGATCCCATCAGAACTCCGCAGTTAAGCGTGCTTGGGCGAGAGTGGTACTAGGATGGGTGACCCCCTGGGAAGTCCTCGTGTTGCACCCCCCTTTTTCGTTGTCCGTTTGCATTTTTTTAGATTTTACGTGCGGTTTTTTTTTTGTTTTTTTTTTCTTTCTTGCTATTTCTATGCTCGGGTGGCCTCCGTTTCATGGTTCATGGTCTTCGTATTTTTGGAACGGAGCCGATCGGTCACGTGGGTCCCACGCCTCGCGTACGAAAACAAAGGAGGTTCTGCGTCTTTTAAGACATACAAGCAATAAGCATGGATAGTATTTCGGGTGCGATCATACCAGCACTAATGCACCGGATCCCATCAGAACTCCGCAGTTAAGCGTGCTTGGGCGAGAGTAGTACTAGGATGGGTGACCCCCAGGGAAGTCCTCGTGTTGCACCCCCCTTTTTCGTTGTCCGTTTGCGTTTTTTTAGATTTTACGTGCGGTTTTTTTTTGTTTTTTTTTTCTTGCTATTTCTATGCTCGGGTGGCCTCCGTTTCATGGTTCATGGTCTTCGTATTTTTGGAACGGAGCCGATCGGTCACGTGGGTCCCACGCCTCGCGTACGAAAACAAAGGAGGTTCTGTGTCTTTTAAGACATACAAGCAATAAACATGGACAGTATTTCGGGTGCGATCATACCAGCACTAATGCACCGGATCCCATCAGAACTCCGCAGTTAAGCGTGCTTGGGCGAGAGTAGTACTAGGATGGGTGACCCCATGGGAAGTCCTCGTGTTGCACCCCCTTTTTCGTTGTCCGTTTGCGTTTTTTTAGATTTTACGTGCGGTTTTTTTTTGTTTTTTTTTTTCTTTCTTGCTATTTCTATGCTCGGGTGGCCTCCGCTTCATGGTTGATGGTCTTCGTATTTTTGGAACGGAGCTGATCGGTCACGTGGGTCCCACGCCTCGCGTACGAAAACAAAGGAGTTTCTGCGTCTTTTAAGACATACAAGCAATAAGCATGGATAGTATTTTGGGTGCGATCATACCAGCACTAATGCACCGCATCCCATCAGAACTCCGCAGTTAAGCGTGCTTGGGCGAGAGTATTACTAGGATGGGTGACCCCCTGGGAAGTCCTCGTGTTGCACCCCCCTTTTTCGTTGTCCGTTTGCGTTTTTTTAGATTTTACGTGCGGTTTTTTTTTGTTTTTTTTTCTTTCTTGCTATTTCTATGCTCGGGTGGCCTCCGTTTCATGGCTCATGGTCTTCGTATTTTTGGAACGGAGCCGATCGGTCACGTGGGTCCCACGCCTCGCGTACGAAAACAAAGGAGGTTCTGCGTCTTTTAAGACATACAAGCAATAAGCATGGATAGTATTTCGGGTGTGATCATACCAGCACTAATGCACCGGATCCCATCAGAACTCCGCAGTTAAGCGTGCTTGGGCGAGAGTAGTACTAGGATGGGTGACCCCCTGGGAAGTCCTCGTGTTGCACCCCCCTTTTTCGTTGTCCGTTTGCGTTTTTTTAGATTTTACGTGCGGTTTTTTTTTTGTTTTTTTTTCTTTCTTGCTATTTCTATGCTCGGGTGGCCTCCGTTTCATGGTTCATGGTCTTCGTATTTTTGGAACGGAGCCGATCGGTCACGTGGGTCCCACGCCTCGCGTACGAAAACAAAGGATGTTCTCCGTCTTTTAAGACATACAAGCAATAAGCATGGATAGTATTTCGGGTGCGATCATACCAGCACTAATGCACCGGATCCCATCAGAACTCCGCAGTTAAGCGTGCTTGGGTGAGAGTAGTACTAGGATGGGTGACCCCCTGGGAAGTCCTCGTGTTGCACCCCCCTTTTTCGTTGTCCGTTTGCGTTTTTTTAGATTTTACGTGTGGTTTTTTTTTGTTTTTTTTTTCTTTCTTGCTATTTCTATGCTCGGGTGGCCTCTGTTTCATGGTTCATGGTCTTCGTATTTTTGGAACGGAACCGATCGGTCACGTAGGTCCCACGCCTCGCGTACGAAAACAAAGGAGGTTCTGCGTCTTTTAAGACATACAAGCAATAAGCATGGATAGTATTTCGGGTGCGATCATACCAGCACTAATGCACCGGATCCCATCAGAACTCCGCAGTTAAGCGTGCTTGGGCGAGAGTAGTACTAGGATGGGTGACCCTCTGGGAAGTCCTCGTGTTGCACCCCCCTTTTTCGTTGTCTGTTTGCGTTTTTTTAGATTTTACGTGCGGTTTTTTTTTGTTTTTTTTTCTTTCTTGCTATTTCTATGCTCGGGTGGCCTCCGCTTCATGGTTGATGGTTTTCGTATTTTTGGAACGGAGCCGATCGGTCACGTGGGTTCCACGCCTCGCGTACGAAAACAAAGGAGGTTCTGCGTCTTTTAAGACATACAAGCAATAAGCATGGACAGTATTTCGGGTGCGATCATACCAGCACTAATGCACCGGATCCCATCAGAACTCCGCAGTTTAGCGTGCTTGGGCGAGAGTAGTACTAGGATGGGTGACCCCATGGGAAGTCCTCGTGTTGCACCCCCTTTTTCGTTGTCCGTTTGCGTTTTTTTAGATTTTACGTGCGGTTTTTTTTTGTTTTTTTTTCTTTCTTGCTATTTCTATGCTCGGGTGGCCTCCGCTTCATGGTTGATGGTCTTCGTATTTTTGGAACGGAGCTGATCGGTCACGTGGGTCCCACGCCTCGCGTACGAAAACAAAGGAGTTTCTGCGTCTTTTAAGACATACAAGCAATAAGCATGGATAGTATTTTGGGTGCGATCATACCAGCACTAATGCACCGCATCCCATCAGAACTCCGCAGTTAAGCGTGCTTGGGCGAGAGTATTACTAGGATGGGTGACCCCCTGGGAAGTCCTCGTGTTGCACCCCCCTTTTTCGTTGTCCGTTTGCGTTTTTTTAGATTTTACGTGCGGTTTTTTTTTGTTTTTTTTTTCTTTCTTGCTATTTCTATGCTCGGGTGGCCTCCGTTTCATGGTTCATGGTCTTCATATTTTTGGAACGGAGCCGATCGGTCACGTGGGTCCCACGCCTCGCGTACGAAAACAAAGGAGGTTCTGCGTCTTTTAAGACATACAAGCAATAAGCATGGATAGTATTTCGGGTGTGATCATACCAGCACTAATGCACCGGATCCCATCAGAACTCCGCAGTTAAGCGTGCTTGGGCGAGAGTAGTACTAGGATGGGTGACCCCCTGGGAAGTCCTCGTGTTGCACCCCCCTTTTTCGTTGTCCGTTTGCGTTTTTTTAGATTTTACGTGCGGTTTTTTTTTTTGTTTTTTTTTCTTTCTTGCTATTTCTATGCTCGGGTGGCCTCCGTTTCATGGTTCATGGTCTTCGTATTTTTGGAACGGAGCCGATCGGTCACGTGGGTCCCACGCCTCGCGTACGAAAACAAAGGATGTTCTCCGTCTTTTAAGACATACAAGCAATAAGCATGGATAGTATTTCGGGTGCGATCATACCAGCACTAATGCACCGGATCCCATCAGAACTCCGCAGTTAAGCGTGCTTGGGCGAGAGTAGTACTAGGATGGGTGACCCCCTGGGAAGTCCTCGTGTTGCACCCCCCTTTTTCGTTGTCCGTTTGCGTTTTTTTAGATTTTACGTGCGGTTTTTTTTTGTTTTTTTTTTCTTTCTTGCTATTTCTATGCTCGGGTGGCCTCTGTTTCATGGTTCATGGTCTTCGTATTTTTGGAACGGAACCGATCGGTCACGTAGGTCCCACGCCTCGCGTACGAAAACAAAGGAGGTTCTGCGTCTTTTAAGACATACAAGCAATAAGCATGGATAGTATTTCGGGTGCGATCATACCAGCACTAATGCACCGGATCCCATCAGAACTCCGCAGTTAAGCGTGCTTGGGCGAGAGTAGTACTAGGATGGGTGACCCTCTGGGAAGTCCTCGTGTTGCACCCCCCTTTTTCGTTGTCTGTTTGCGTTTTTTTAGATTTTACGTGCGGTTTTTTTTTGTTTTTTTTTCTTTCTTGCTATTTCTATGCTCGGGTGGCCTCCGCTTCATGGTTGATGGTTTTCGTATTTTTGGAACGGAGCCGATCGGTCACGTGGGTTCCACGCCTCGCGTACGAAAACAAAGGAGGTTCTGCGTCTTTTAAGACATACAAGCAATAAGCATGGACAGTATTTCGGGTGCGATCATACCAGCACTAATGCACCGGATCCCATCAGAACTCCGCAGTTAAGCGTGCTTGGGCGAGAGTAGTACTAGGATGGGTGACCCCATGGGAAGTCCTCGTGTTGCACCCCCCTTTTTCGTTGTCCGTTTGCGTTTTTTTAGATTTTACGTGCGGTTTTTTTTTGTTTTTTTTTCTTTCTTGCTATTTCTATGCTCGGGTGGCCTCCGCTTCATGGTTGATGGTCTTCGTATTTTTGGAACGGAGCTGATCGGTCACGTGGGTCCCACGCCTCGCGTACGAAAACAAAGGAGTTTCTGCGTCTTTTAAGACATACAAGCAATAAGCATGGATAGTATTTTGGGTGCGATCATACCAGCACTAATGCACCGGATCCCATCAGAACTCCGCAGTTTAGCGTGCTTGGGCGAGAGTAGTACTAGGATGGGTGACCCCCTGGGAAGTCCTCGTGTTGCACCCCCCTTTTTCGTTGTCCGTTTGCGTTTTTTTAGATTTTACGTGCGGTTTTTTTTTGTTTTTTTTTCTTTCTTGCTATTTCTATGCTCGGGTGGCCTCCGCTTCATGGTTGATGGTCTTCGTATTTTTGGAACGGAGCTGATCGGTCACGTGGGTCCCACGCCTCGCGTACGAAAACAAAGGAGTTTCTGCGTCTTTTAAGACATACAAGCAATAAGCATGGATAGTATTTTGGGTGCGATCATACCAGCACTAATGCACCGGATCCCATCAGAACTCCGCAGTTAAGCGTGCTTGGGCGAGAGTAGTACTAGGATGGGTGACCCCCTGGGAAGTCCTCGTGTTGCACCCCCCTTTTTCGTTGTCCGTTTGCGTTTTTTTAGATTTTACGTGCGGTTTTTTTTTGTTTTTTTTTTCTTTCTTGCTATTTCTATGCTCGGGTGGCCTCCGTTTCATGGTTCATGGTCTTCGTATTTTTGGAACGGAGCCGATCGGTCACGTGGGTCCCACGCCTCGCGTACGAAAACAAAGGAGGTTCTGCGTCTTTTAAGACATACAAGCAATAAGCATGGATAGTATTTCGGGTGCGATCATACCAGCACTAATGCACCGGATCCCATCAGAACTCCGCAGTTAAGCGTGCTTGGGCGAGAGTAGTACTAGGATGGGTGACCCCCTGGGAAGTCCTCGTGTTGCACCCCCCTTTTTCGTTGTCCGTTTGCGTTTTTTTAGATTTTACGTGCAGTTTTTTTTTTTGTTTTTTTTTTCTTTCTTGCTATTTCTATGCTCGGGTGGCCTCCGTTTCATGGTTCATGGTCTTCGTATTTTTGGAACGGAGCCGATCGGTCACGTGGGTCCCACGCCTCGCGTACGAAAACAAAGGATGTTCTCCGTCTTTTAAGACATACAAGCAATAAGCATGAATAGTATTTCGGGTGCGATCATACCAGCACTAATGCACCGGATCCCATCAGAACTCCGCAGTTAAGCGTGCTTGGGCGAGAGTAGTACTAGGATGGGTGACCCCCTGGGAAGTCCTCGTGTTGCACCCCCCTTTTTCGTTGTCCGTTTGCGTTTTTTTAGATTTTACGTGCGGTTTTTTTTTTGTTTTTTTTTTCTTTCTTGCTATTTCTATGCTCGGGTGGCCTCTGTTTCATGGTTCATGGTCTTCGTATTTTTGGAACGGAACCGATCGGTCACGTAGGTCCCACGCCTCGCGTACGAAAACAAAGGAGGTTCTGCGTCTTTTAAGACATACAAGCAATAAGCATGGATAGTATTTCGGGTGCGATCATACCAGCACTAATGCACCGGATCCCATCAGAACTCCGCAGTTAAGCGTGCTTGGGCGAGAGTAGTACTAGGATGGGTGACCCCCTGGGAAGTCCTCGTGTTGCACCCCCCTTTTTCGTTGTCTGTTTGCGTTTTTTTAGATTTTACGTGCGGTTTTTTTTTTGTTTTTTTTTCTTTCTTGCTATTTCTATGCTCGGGTGGCCTCCGCTTCATGGTTGATGGTTTTCGTATTTTTGGAACGGAGCCGATCGGTCACGTGGGTTCCACGCCTCGCGTACGAAAACAAAGGAGGTTCTGCGTCTTTTAAGACATACAAGCAATAAGCATGGACAGTATTTCGGGTGCGATCATACCAGCACTAATGCACCGGATCCAATCAGAACTCCGCAGTTAAGCGTGCTTGGGCGAGAGTAGTACTAGGATGGGTGACCCCATGGGAAGTCCTCGTGTTGCACCCCCCTTTTTCGTTGTCCGTTTGCGTTTTTTTAGATTTTACGTGCGGTTTTTTTTTGTTTTTTTTTCTTTCTTGCTATTTCTATGCTCGGGTGGCCTCCGCTTCATGGTTGATGGTCTTCGTATTTTTGGAACGGAGCTGATCGGTCACGTGGGTCCCACGCCTCGCGTACGAAAACAAAGGAGTTTCTGCGTCTTTTAAGACATACAAGCAATAAGCATGGATAGTATTTTGGGTGCGATCATACCAGCACTAATGCACCGGATCCCATCAGAACTCCGCAGTTTAGCGTGCTTGGGCGAGAGTAGTACTAGGATGGGTGACCCCCTGGGAAGTCCTCGTGTTGCACCCCCCTTTTTCGTTGTCCGTTTGCGTTTTTTTAGATTTTACGTGCGGTTTTTTTTGTTTTTTTTTCTTTCTTGCTATTTCTATGCTCGGGTGGCCTCCGCTTCATGGTTGATGGTCTTCGTATTTTTGGAACGGAGCTGATCGGTCACGTGGGTCCCACGCCTCGCGTACGAAAACAAAGGAGTTTCTGCGTCTTTTAAGACATACAAGCAATAAGCATGGATAGTATTTTGGGAGCGATCATACCAGCACTAATGCACCGGATCCCATCAGAACTCCGCAGTTAAGCGTGCTTGGGCGAGAGTAGTACTAGGATGGGTGACCCCCTGGGAAGTCCTCGTGTTGCACCCCCCTTTTTCGTTGTCCGTTTGCGTTTTTTTAGATTTTACGTGCGGTTTTTTTTTGTTTTTTTTTTCTTTCTTGCTATTTCTATGCTCGGGTGGCCTCCGTTTCATGGTTCATGGTCTTCGTATTTTTGGAACGGAGCCGATCGGTCACGTGGGTCCCACGCCTCGCGTACGAAAACAAAGGAGGTTCTGCGTCTTTTAAGACATACAAGCAATAAGCATGGATAGTATTTCGGGTGCGATCATACCAGCACTAATGCACTGGATCCCATCAGAACTCCGCAGTTAAGCGTGCTTGGGCGAGAGTAGTACTAGGATGGGTGACCCCCTGGGAAGTCCTCGTGTTGCACCCCCCTTTTTCGTTGTCCGTTTGCGTTTTTTTAGATTTTACGTGCAGTTTTTTTTTTGTTTTTTTTTTCTTTCTTGCTATTTCTATGCTCGGGTGGCCTCCGTTTCATGGTTCATGGTCTTCGTATTTTTGGAACGGAGCCGATCGGTCACGTGGGTCCCACGCCTCGCGTACGAAAACAAAGGAGGTTCTGCGTCTTTTAAGACATACAAGCAATAAGCATGGATAGTATTTCGGGTGCGATCATACCAGCACTAATGCACCGGATCCCATCAGAACTCCGCAGTTAAGCGTGCTTGGGCGAGAGTAGTACTAGGATGGGTGACCCCCTGGGAAGTCCTCGTGTTGCACCCCCCTTTTTCGTTGTCCGTTTGCGATTTTTTAGATTTTACGTGCGGTTTTTTTTTTGTTTTTTTTTTCTTTCTTGCTATTTCTATGCTCGGGTGGCCTCCGTTTCATCGTTCATGGTCTTCGTATTTTTGGAACGGAGCCGATCGGTCACGTGGGTCCCACGCCTCGCGTACGAAAACAAAGGAGGTTCTGCGTCTTTTAAGACATACAAGCAATAAGCATGGATAGTATTTCGGGTGCGATCATACCAGCACTAATGCACCGGATCCCATCAGAACTCCGCAGTTAAGCGTGCTTGGGCGAGAGTAGTACTAGGATGGGTGACCCCCTGGGAAGTCCTCGTGTTGCACCCCCCTTTTTCGTTGTCCGTTTGCGATTTTTTAGATTTTACGTGCGGTTTTTTTTTTGTTTTTTTTTTCTTTCTTGCTATTTCTATGCTCGGGTGGCCTCCGTTTCATCGTTCATGGTCTTCGTATTTTTGGAACGGAGCCGATCGGTCACGTGGGTCCCACGCCTCGCGTACGAAAACAAAGGAGGTTCTGCGTCTTTTAAGACATACAAGCAATAAGCATGGATAGTATTTCGGGTGCGATCATACCAGCACTAATGCACCGGATCCCATCAGAACTCCGCAGTTAAGCGTGCTTGGGCGAGAGTAGTACTAGGATGGGTGACCCCCTGGGAAGTCCTCGTGTTGCACCCCCCTTTTTCGTTGTCCGTTTGCGTTTTTTTAGATTTTACGTGCAGTTTTTTTTTTTGTTTTTTTTTTCTTTCTTGCTATTTCTATGCTCGGGTGGCCTCCGTTTCATGGTTCATGGTCTTCGTATTTTTGGAACGGAGCCGATCGGTCACGTGGGTCCCACGCCTCGCGTACGAAAACAAAGGAGGTTCTGCGTCTTTTAAGACATACAAGCAATAAGCATGGATAGTATTTCGGGTGCGATCATACCAGCACTAATGCACCGGATCCCATCAGAACTCCGCAGTTAAGCGTGCTTGGGCGAGAGTAGTACTAGGATGGGTGACCCCCTGGGAAGTCCTCGTGTTGCACCCCCCTTTTTCGTTGTCCGTTTGCGTTTTTTTAGATTTTACGTGCGGTTTTTTTTTTGTTTTTTTTTTCTTTCTTGCTATTTCTATGCTCGGGTGGCCTCCGTTTCATGGTTCATGGTCTTCGTATTTTTGGAACGGAGCCGATCGGTCACGTGGGTCCCACGCCTCGCGTACGAAAACAAAGGAGGTTCTGCGTCTTTTAAGACATACAAGCAATAAGCATGGATAGTATTTCGGGTGCGATCATACCAGCACTAATGCACCGGATCCCATCAGAACTCCGCAGTTAAGCGTGCTTGGGCGAGAGTAGTACTAGGATGGGTGACCCCCTGGGAAGTCCTCATGTTGCACCCCCCTTTTTCGTTGTCCGTTTGCGTTTTTTTAGATTTTACGTGCGGTTTTTTTTTGTTTTTTTTTCTTTCTTGCTATTTCTATGCTCGGGTGGCCTCCGCTTCATGGTTGATGGTTTTCGTATTTTTGGAACGGAGCCGATCGGTCACGTGGGTTCCACGCCTCGCGTACGAAAACAAAGGAGGTTCTGCGTCTTTTAAGACATACAAGCAATAAGCATGGATAGTATCTCAGGTGCGATCATACCAGCACTAATGCACCGGATCCCATCAGAACTCCGCAGTTAAGCGTGCTTGGGCGAGAGTAGTACTAGGATGGGTGACCCCCTGGGAAGTCCTCGTGTTGCACCCCCTTTTTTTGTTGTCCGTTTGCGTTTTTTTAGATTTTACGTGCGGTTTTTTTTTTGTTTTTTTTTCTTTCTTGCTATTTCTATGCTCGGGTGGCCTCCGTTTCATGGTTCATGGTCTTCGTATTTTTGGAACGGAGCCGATCGGTCACGTGGGTCCCACGCTTCGCGTACGAAAACAAAGGAGGTTCTGCGTCTTTTAAGACATACAAGCAATAAGCATGGATAGTATTTCGGGTGCGATCATACCAGCACTAATGCACCGGATCCCATCAGAACTCCGCAGTCAAGCGTGCTTGGGCGAGAGTAGTACTAGGATGGGTGACCCCCTGGGAAGTCCTCGTGTTGCACCCCCCTTTTTCGTTGTCCGTTTGCGTTTTTTTAGATTTTACGTGCGGTTTTTTTTTGTTTTTTTTCTTTCTTGCTATTTCTATGCTCGGGTGGCCTCCGCTTCATGGTTGATGGTTTTCGTATTTTTGGAACGGAGCCGATCGGTCACGTGGGTTCCACGCCTCGCGTACGAAAACAAAGGAGGTTCTGCGTCTTTTAAGACATAAAAGCAATAAGCATGGATAGTATTTCGGGTGCGATCATACCAGCACTAATGCACCGGATCCCATCAGAACTCCGCAGTTAAGCGTGCTTGGGCGAGAGTAGTACTAGGATAGGTGACCCCCTGGGAAGTCCTCGTGTTGCACCCCCCCTTTTTCGTTGTCCGTTTGCGTTTTTTTAGATTTTACGTGCGGT
Organism: Lactuca virosa; assembly: GCF_052849685.1. Lineage (NCBI taxonomy): Eukaryota > Viridiplantae > Streptophyta > Magnoliopsida > Asterales > Asteraceae > Lactuca > Lactuca virosa. Next base: position 262,815,457 of record NC_136426.1, on the reverse strand, counting down.
TTTTTTTTGTTTTTTTTTTCTTGCTATTTCTATGCTCGGGTGGCCTCCGTTTCATGGTTCATGGTCTTCGTATTTTTGGAACGGAGCCGATCTGTCACGTGGGTCCCACGCCTCGCGTACGAAAACAAAGGAGGTTCTGTGTCTTTTAAGACATACAAGCAATAAGCATGGACAGTATTTTGGGTGCGATCATACCAGCACTAACGCACCGGATCCCATCAGAACTCCGCAGTTAAGCGTGCTTGGGCGAGAGTAGTACTAGGATGGGTGACCCCATGGGAAGTCCTCGTGTTACACCCCCTTTTTTCGTTGTCCGTTTGCGTTTTTTTAGATTTTACGTGCGGTTTTTTTTTTGTTTTTTTTTCTTTCTTGCTATTTCTATGCTCGGGTGGCCTCCGCTTCATGGTTGATGGTTTTCGTATTTTTGGAACGGAGCCGATCGGTCACGTGGGTTCCACGCCTCGCGTACGAAAACAAAGGAGGTTCTGCGTCTTTTAAGACATAAAAGCAATAAGCATGGATAGTATTTCGGGTGCGATCATACCAGCACTAATGCACCGGATCCCATCAGAACTCCGCAGTTAAGCGTGCTTGGGCGAGAGTAGTACTAGGATGGGTGACCCCCTGGGAAGTCCTCGTGTTGCACCCCCCCTTTTTCATTGTCCGTTTGCGTTTTTTTAGATTTTACGTGCGGTTTTTTTTTGTATTTTTTTTCTTGCTATTTCTATGCTCGGGTGGCCTCCGTTTCATGGTTCATGGTCTTCGTATTTTTGGAACGGAGCCGATCGGTCACGTGGGTCCCACGCCTCGCGTACGAAAACAAAGGAGGTTCTGTGTCTTTTAAGACATACAAGCAATAAGCATGGATAGTATTTCGGGTGCGATCATACCAGCACTAATGCACCGGATCCCATCAGAACTCCGCAGTTAAGCGTGCTTGGGCGAGAGTAGTACTAGGATGGGTGACCCCCTGGGAAGTCCTCATGTTGCACCCCCCTTTTTCGTTGTCCGTTTGCGTTTTTTTAGATTTTACGTGCGGTTTTTTTTTGTTTTTTTTTCTTTCTTGCTATTTCTATGCTCGGGTGGCCTCCGCTTCATGGTTGATGGTTTTCGTATTTTTGGAACGGAGCCGATCGGTCACGTGGGTTCCACGCCTCGCGTACGAAAACAAAGGAGGTTCTGCGTCTTTTAAGACATACAAGCAATAAGCATGGATAGTATCTCAGGTGCGATCATACCAGCACTAATGCACCGGATCCCATCAGAACTCCGCAGTTAAGCGTGCTTGGGCGAGAGTAGTACTAGGATGGTTGACCCCCTGGGAAGTCCTCGTGTTGCACCCCCTTTTTTTGTTGTCCGTTTGCGTTTTTTTAGATTTTACGTGCGGTTTTTTTTTTGTTTTTTTTTTCTTTCTTGCTATTTCTATGCTCGGGTGGCCTCTGTTTCATGGTTCATGGTCTTCGTATTTTTGGAACGGAACCGATCGGTCACGTAGGTCCCACGCCTCGCGTACGAAAACAAAGGAGGTTCTGCGTCTTTTAAGACATACAAGCAATAAGCATGGATAGTATTTCGGGTGCGATCATACCAGCACTAATGCACCGGATCCCATCAGAACTCCGCAGTTAAGCGTGGTTGGGCGAGAGTAGTACTAGGATGGGTGACCCCCTGGGAAGTCCTCGTGTTGCACCCCCCTTTTTCGTTGTCTGTTTGCGTTTTTTTAGATTTTACGTGCGGTTTTTTTTTGTTTTTTTTTTCTTTCTTGCTATTTCTATGCTCGGGTGGCCTCCGCTTCATGGTTGATGGTTTTCGTATTTTTGGAACGGAGCCGATCGGTCACGTGGGTTCCACGCCTCGCGTACGAAAACAAAGGAGGTTCTACGTCTTTTAAGACATACAAGCAATAAGCATGGACAGTATTTCGGGTGCGATCATACCAGCACTAATGCACCGGATCCCATCAGAACTCCGCAGTTAAGCGTGCTTGGGCGAGAGTAGTACTAGGATGGGTGACCCCATGGGAAGTCCTCGTGTTGCACCCCCCCTTTTTCGTTGTCCGTTTGCGTTTTTTTAGATTTTACGTGCGGTTTTTTTTTGTTTTTTTTTCTTTCTTGCTATTTCTATGCTCGGGTGGCCTCCGCTTCATGGTTGATGGTCTTCGTATTTTTGGAACGGAGCTGATCGGTCACGTGGGTCCCACGCCTCGCGTACGAAAACAAAGGAGTTTCTGCGTCTTTTAAGACATACAAGCAATAAGCATGGATAGTATTTTGGGTGCGATCATACCAGCACTAATGCACCGGATCCCATCAGAACTCCGCAGTTTAGCGTGCTTGGGCGAGAGTAGTACTAGGATGGGTGACCCCCTGGGAAGTCCTCGTGTTGCACCCCCCTTTTTCGTTGTCCGTTTGCGTTTTTTTAGATTTTACGTGCGGTTTTTTTTTGTTTTTTTTTCTTTCTTGCTATTTCTATGCTCGGGTGGCCTCCGCTTCATGGTTGATGGTCTTCGTATTTTTGGAACGGAGCTGATCGGTCACGTGGGTCCCACGCCTCGCGTACGAAAACAAAGGAGTTTCTGCGTCTTTTAAGACATACAAGCAATAAGCATGGATAGTATTTTGGGTGCGATCATACCAGCACTAATGCACCGGATCCCATCAGAACTCCGCAGCTAAGCGTGCTTGGGCGAGAGTAGTACTAGGATGGGTGACCCCCTGGGAAGTCCTCGTGTTGCACCCCCCTTTTTCGTTGTCCGTTTGCGTTTTTTTAGATTTTACGTGCGGTTTTTTTTTGTTTTTTTTTTCTTTCTTGCTATTTCTATGCTCGGGTGGCCTCCGTTTCATGGTTCATGGTCTTCGTATTTTTGGAACGGAGCCGATCGGTCACGTGGGTCCCACGCCTCGCGTACGAAAACAAAGGAGGTTCTGCGTCTTTTAAGACATACAAGCAATAAGCATGGATAGTATTTCGGGTGCGATCATACCAGCACTAATGCACTGGATCCCATCAGAACTCCGCAGTTAAGCGTGCTTGGGCGAGAGTAGTACTAGGATGGGTGACCCCCTGGGAAGTCCTCGTGTTGCACCCCCCTTTTTCGTTGTCCGTTTGCGTTTTTTTAGATTTTACGTGCAGTTTTTTTTTTTGTTTTTTTTTTCTTTCTTGCTATTTCTATGCTCGGGTGGCCTCCGTTTCATGGTTCATGGTCTTCGTATTTTTGGAACGGAGCCGATCGGTCACGTGGGTCCCACGCCTCGCGTACGAAAACAAAGGAGGTTCTGCGTCTTTTAAGACATACAAGCAATAAGCATGGATAGTATTTCGGGTGCGATCATACCAGCACTAATGCACCGGATCCCATCAGAACTCCGCAGTTAAGCGTGCTTGGGCGAGAGTAGTACTAGGATGGGTGACCCCCTGGGAAGTCCTCGTGTTGCACCCCCCTTTTTCGTTGTCCGTTTGCGTTTTTTTAGATTTTACGTGCGGTTTTTTTTTTGTTTTTTTTTTCTTTCTTGCTATTTCTATGCTCGGGTGGCCTCCGTTTCATCGTTCATGGTCTTCGTATTTTTGGAACGGAGCCGATCGGTCACGTGGGTCCCACGCCTCGCGTACGAAAACAAAGGAGGTTCTGCGTCTTTTAAGACATACAAGCAATAAGCATGGATAGTATTTCGGGTGCGATCATACCAGCACTAATGCACCGGATCCCATCAGAACTCCGCAGTTTAGCGTGCTTGGGCGAGAGTAGTACTAGGATGGGTGACCCCCTGGGAAGTCCTCGTGTTGCACCCCCCTTTTTCGTTGTCCGTTTGCGTTTTTTTAGATTTTACGTGCAGTTTTTTTTTTGTTTTTTTTTCGTTCTTGCTATTTCTATGCTCGGGTGGCCTCCGTTTCATGGTTCATGGTCTTCGTATTTTTGGAACGGAGCTGATCGGTCACGTGGGTTCCACGCCTCGCGTACGAAATCAAAGGAGGTTTTGCGTCTTTTAAGACATAAAAGCAATAAGCATGGATAGTATTTCGGGTGCGATCATACCAGCACTAATGCACCGGATCCCATCAGAACTCCGCAGTTAAGCGTGCTTGGGCGAGAGTAGTACTAGGATGGGTGACCCCCTGGGAAGTCCTCGTGTTGCACCCCCCCTTTTTCGTTGTCCGTTTGCGTTTTTTTAGATTTTACGTGCAGTTTTTTTTTTTGTTTTTTTTTTCTTTCTTGCTATTTCTATGCTCGGGTGGCCTCCGTTTCATGGTTCATGGTCTTCGTATTTTTGGAACGGAGCCGATCGGTCACGTGGGTCCCACACCTCGCGTACGAAAACAAAGGAGGTTCTGCGTCTTTTAAGACATACAAGCAATAAGCATGGATAGTATTTCGGGTGCGATCATACCAGCACTAATGCACCGGATCCCATCAGAACTCCGCAGTTAAGCGTGCTTGGGCGAGAGTAGTACTAGAATGGGTGACCCCCTGGGAAGTCCTCGTGTTGCACCCCCCTTTTTCGTTGTCCGTTTGCGTTTTTTTAGATTTTACGTGCGGTTTTTTTTTTGTTTTTTTTTCTTTCTTGCTATTTCTATGCTCGGGTGGCCTCCGTTTCATGGTTCATGGTCTTCGTATTTTTGGAACGGAGCCGATCGGTCACGTGGGTCCCACGCCTCGCGTACGAAAACAAAGGAGGTTCTGCGTCTTTTAAGACATACAAGCAATAAGCATGGATAGTATTTCGGGTGCGATCATACCAGCACTAATGCACCGGATCCCATCAGAACTCCGCAGTCAAGCGTGCTTGGGCGAGAGTAGTACTAGGATGGGTGACCCCCTGGGAAGTCCTCGTGTTGCACCCCCCTTTTTCGTTGTCCGTTTGCGTTTTTTTAGATTTTACGTGCGGTTTTTTTTTTGTTTTTTTTCTTTCTTGCTATTTCTATGCTCCGGTGGCCTCCGCTTCATGGTTGATGGTTTTCGTATTTTTGGAACGGAGCCGATCGGTCACGTGGGTTCCACGCCTCGCGTACGAAAACAAAGGAGGTTCTGCGTCTTTTAAGACATAAAAGCAATAAGCATGGATAGTATTTCGGGTGCGATCATACCAGCACTAATGCACCGGATCCCATCAGAACTCCGCAGTTAAGCGTGCTTGGGCGAGAGTAGTACTAGGATAGGTGACCCCCTGGGAAGTCCTCGTGTTGCACCCCCCCTTTTTCGTTGTCCGTTTGCGTTTTTTTAGATTTTACGTGCGGTTTTTTTTTGTTTTTTTTTCTTGCTATTTCTATGCTCGGGTGGCCTCCGTTTCATGGTTCATGGTCTTCGTATTTTTGGAACGGAGCCGATCTGTCACGTGGGTCCCACGCCTCGCGTACGAAAACAAAGGAGGTTCTGTGTCTTTTAAGACATACAAGCAATAAGCATGGACAGTATTTTGGGTGCGATCATACCAGCACTAATGCACCGGATCCCATCAGAACTCCGCAGTTAAGCGTGCTTGGGCGAGAGTAGTACTAGGATGGGTGACCCCATGGGAAGTCCTCGTGTTACACCCCCTTTTTTCGTTGTCCGTTTGCGTTTTTTTAGATTTTACGTGCGGTTTTTTTTTGTTTTTTTTTCTTTCTTGCTATTTCTATGCTCGGGTGGCCTCCGCTTCATGGTTGATGGTTTTCGTATTTTTGGAACGGAGCCGATCGGTCACGTGGGTTCCACGCCTCGCGTACGAAAACAAAGGAGGTTCTGCGTCTTTTAAGACATAAAAGCAATAAGCATGGATAGTATTTCGGGTGCGATCATACCAGCACTAATGCACCGGATCCCATCAGAACTCCGCAGTTAAGCGTGCTTGGGCGAGAGTAGTACTAGGATGGGTGACCCCCTGGGAAGTCCTCGTGTTGCACCCCCCCTTTTTCATTGTCCGTTTGCGTTTTTTTAGATTTTACGTGCGGTTTTTTTTTGTATTTTTTTTCTTGCTATTTCTATGCTCGGGTGGCCTCCGTTTCATGGTTCATGGTCTTCGTATTTTTGGAACGGAGCCGATCGGTCACGTGGGTCCCACGCCTCGCGTACGAAAACAAAGGAGGTTCTGTGTCTTTTAAGACATACAAGCAATAAGCATGGACAGTATTTCGGGTGCGATCATACCAGCACTAATGCACCGGATCCCATCAGAACTCCGCAGTTAAGCGTGCTTGGGCGAGAGTAGTACTAGGATGGGTGACCCCATGGGAAGTCCTCGTGTTGCACCCCCCTTTTTCGTTGTCCGTTTTCGTTTTTTTAGATTTTACGTGCGGTTTTTTTTTGTTTTTTTTTCTTTCTTGCTATTTCTATGCTCGGGTGGCCTCCGCTTCATGGTTGATGGTCTTCGTATTTTTGGAACGGAGCTGATCGGTCACGTGGGTCCCACGCCTCACGTACGAAAACAAAGGAGTTTCTGCGTCTTTTAAGACATACAAGCAATAAGCATTGATAGTATTTTGGGTGCGATCATACCGGCACTAATGCACCGGATCCCATCAGAACTCCGCAGTTAAGCGTGCTTGGGCGAGAGTAGTACTAGGATGGGTGATCCACTGGGAAGTCCTCGTGTTGCACCCCCCTTTTTCGTTGTCCGTTTGCGTTTTTTTAGATTTTACTTGCGGTTTTTTTTTTGTTTTTTTTTCTTTCTTGCTATTTCTATGCTCGGGTGGCCTCCATTTCATGGTTCATGGTCTTCGTATTTTTGGAACGGAGCCGATCGGTCACGTGGGTCCCACGCCTCGCGTACGAAAACAAAGGAGTTTCTGCGTCTTTTAAGACATACAAGCAATAAGCATTGATAGTATTTTGGGTGCGATCATACCAGCACTAATGCACCGGATCCCATCAGAACTCCGCAGTTAAGCGTGCTTGGGCGAGAGTAGTACTAGGATGGGTGATCCACTGGGAAGTCCTCGTGTTGCACCCCCCTTTTTCGTTGTCCGTTTGCGTTTTTTTAGATTTTACGTGCGGTTTTTTTTTGTTTTTTTTTCTTTCTTGCTATTTCTATGCTCGGGTGGCCTCCGTTTCATGGTTCATGGTCTTCGTATTTTTGGAACGGAGCCGATCGGTCACGTGGGTCCCACGCCTCGCGTACGAAAACAAAGGAGGTTCTGCGTCTTTTAAGACATACAAGCAATAAGCATGGATAGTCTTTCGGGTGCGATCATACCAGCACTAATGCACCGGATCCCATCAGAACTCCGCAGTTAAGCGTGCTTGGGCGAGAGTAGTACTAGGATGGGTGACCCCCTGGGAAGTCCTCGTGTTGCACCCCCCTTTTTCGTTGTCCGTTTGCGTTTTTTTAGATTTTACGTGCGGTTTTTTTTTGTTTTTTTTTCTTTCTTGCTATTTCTATGCTCGGGTGGCCTCCGCTTCATGGTTCATGGTCTTCGTATTTTTGGAACGGAGCCGATCGGTCACGTGGGTCCCACGCCTCGCGTACGAAAACAAAGGAGGTTCTGCGTCTTTTAAGACATACAAGCAATAAGCATGGATAGTATTTCGGGTGCGATCATACCAGCACTAATGCACCGGATCCCATCAGAACTCCGCAGTTAAGCGTGCTTGGGCGAGAGTAGTACTAGGATGGGTGACCCCCTGGGAAGTCCTCGTGTTGCACCCCCCCTTTTTCGTTGTCCGTTTGCGTTTTTTTAGATTTTACGTGCGGTTTTTTTTTGTTTTTTTTTCTTTCTTGCTATTTCTATGCTCGGGTGGCCTCCGCTTCATGGTTCATGGTCTTCGTATTTTTGGAACGGAGCCGATCGGTCACGTGGGTCCCACGCCTCGCGTACGAAAACAAAGGAGGTTCTGCGTCTTTTAAGACATACAAGCAATAAGCATGGATAGTATTTCGGGTGCGATCATACCAGCACTAATGCACCGGATCCCATCAGAACTCCGCAGTTAAGCGTGCTTGGGCGAGAGTAGTACTAGGATGGGTGACCCCCTGGGAAGTCCTCGTGTTGCACCCCCCCTTTTTCGTTGTCCGTTTGCGTTTTTTTAGATTTTACGTGCGGTTTTTTTTTTGTTTTTTTTTTCTTGCTATTTCTATGCTCGGGTGGCCTCCGCTTCATGGTTCATGGTCTTCGTATTTTTGGAACGGAGCCGATCGGTCACATGGGTCCCACGCCTCGCGTACGAAAACAAAGGAGGTTCTGTGTCTTTTAAGACATACAAGCAATAAGCATGGACAGTATTTCGGGTGCGATCATACCAGCACTAATGCACCGGATCCCATCAGAACTCCGCAGTTAAGCGTGCTTGGGCGAGAGTAGTACTAGGATGGGTGACCCCATGGGAAGTCCTCGTGTTGCACCCCCCTTTTTCGTTGTCCGTTTGCGTTTTTTTAGATTTTACGTGCGGTTTTTTTTTGTTTTTTTTTCTTTCTTGCTATTTCTATGCTCGGGTGGCCTCCGCTTCATGGTTGATGGTCTTCGTATTTTTGGAACGGAGCTGATCGGTCACGTGGGTCCCACGCCTCGCGTACGAAAACAAAGGCGTTTCTGCGTCTTTTAAGACATACAAGCAATAAGCATGGATAGTATTTTGGGTGCGATCATACCAGCACTAATGCACCGGATCCCATCAGAACTCCGCAGTTTAGCGTGCTTGGGCGAGAGTAGTACTAGGATGGGTGACCCCCTGGGAAGTCCTCGTGTTGCACCCCCCTTTTTCGTTGTCCGTTTGCGTTTTTTTAGATTTTACGTGCGGTTTTTTTTTGTTTTTTTTTCTTTCTTGCTATTTCTATGCTCGGGTGGCCTCCGCTTCATGGTTGATGGTCTTCGTATTTTTGGAACGGAGCCGATCTGTCACGTGGGTCCCACGCCTCGCGTACGAAAACAAAGGAGGTTCTGTGTCTTTTAAGACATACAAGCAATAAGAATGGATAGTATTTTGGGTGCGATCATACCAGCACTAATGCACCGGATCCCATCAGAACTCCGCAGTTAAACGTGTTTGGGCGAGAGTAGTACTAGGATGGGTGACCCCCTGGGAAGTCCTCGTGTTGCACCCCCCTTTTTCGTTGTCCGTTTGCGTTTTTTTAGATTTTACGTGCGGTTTTTTTTTGTTTTTTTTTTCTTTCTTGCTATTTCTATGCTCGGGTGGCCTCCGTTTCATGGTTCATGGTCTTCGTATTTTTGGAACGGAGCCGATCGGTCACGTGGGTCCCACGCCTCACGTACGAAAACAAAGGAGGTTCTGCGTCTTTTAAGACATACAAGCAATAAGCATGGATAGTATTTCGGGTGCGATCATACCAGCACTAATGCACCGGATCCCATCAGAACTCCGCAGTTAAGCGTGCTTGGGCGAGAGTAGTACTAGGATGGGTGACCCCCTGGGAAGTCCTCGTGTTGCACCCCCCTTTTTCGTTGTCCGTTTGCGTTTTTTTAGATTTTACGTGCGGTTTTTTTTTTGTTTTTTTTTTCTTTCTTGCTATTTCTATGCTCGGGTGGCCTCCGTTTCATGGTTCATGGTCTTCGTATTTTTGGAACGGAGCCGATCCGTCACGTGGGTCCCACGCCTCGCGTACGAAAACAAAGGAGGTTCTGCGTCTTTTAAGACATACAAGCAATAAGAATGGATAGTATTTCGGGTGCGATCATAACAGCACTAATGCACCGGATCCCATCAGAACTCCGCAGTTAAGCGTGCTTGGGTGAGAGTAGTACTAGGATGGGTGACCCCCTGGGAAGTCCTCGTGTTGCACCCCCCTTTTTCGTTGTCCGTTTGCGTTTTTTTAGATTTTACGTGCGGTTTTTTTTTGTTTTTTTTTTCTTTCTTGCTATTTCTATGCTCGGGTGGCCTCCGTTTCATGGTTCATGGTCTTCGTATTTTTGGAACGGAGCCGATCGTTCACGTGGGTCCCACGCCTCGCGTACGAAAACAAAGGAGGTTCTGCGTCTTTTAAGACATACAAGCAATAAGCATGGATAGTATTTCGGGTGCGATCATACCAGCACTAATGCACCGGATCCCATCAGAACTCCGCAGTTAAGCGTGCTTGGGCGAGAGTAGTACTAGGATGGGTGACCCCCTGGGAAGTCCTCGTGTTGCACCCCCCTTTTCGTTGTCCGTTTGCGTTTTTTTAGATTTTACGTGCGGTTTTTTTTTGTTTTTTTTTCTTTCTTGCTATTTCTATGCTCGGGTGGCCTCCGCTTCATGGTTGATGGTTTTCGTATTTTTGGAACGGAGCCGATCGGTCACGTGGGTTCCACGCCTCGCGTACGAAAACAAAGGAGGTTCTGCGTCTTTTAAGACATACAAGCAATAAGCATGGATAGTATTTCGGGTGCGATCATACCAGCACTAATGCACCGGATCCCATCAGAACTCCGCAGTTAAGCGTGCTTGGGCGAGAGTAGTACTAGGATGGGTGACCCCCTCGGAAGTCCTCGTGTTGCACCCCCTTTTTTCGTTGTCCGTTTGCGTTTTTTTAGATTTTACGTGCGGTTTTTTTTTTGTTTTTTTTTCTTTCTTGCTATTTCTATGCTCGGGTGGCCTCCGTTTCATGGTTCATGGTCTTCGTATTTTTGGAACGGAGCCGATCGGTCACGTGGGTCCCACGCCTCGCGTACGAAAACAAAGGAGGTTCTGCGTCTTTTAAGACATACAAGCTATAAGAATGGATAGTATTTCGGGTGCGATCATACCAGCACTAATGCACCGGATCCCATCAGAACTCCGCAGTTAAGCGTGCTTGGGCGAGAGTAGTACTAGGATGGGTGACCCCCTGGGAAGTCCTCGTGTTGCACCCCCCTTTTTCGTTGTCCGTTTGCGTTTTTTTAGATTTTACGTGCGGTTTTTTTTTTGTTTTTTTTTCTTTCTTGCTATTTCTATGCTCGGGTGGCCTCCGTTTCATGGTTCATGGTCTTCGTATTTTTGGAACGGAGCCGATCGGTCACGTGGGTCCCACGCCTCGCGTACGAAAACAAAGGAGGTTCTGCGTCTTTTAAGACATACAAGCAATAAGCATGGATAGTATTTCGGGTGCGATCATACCAGCACTAATGCACCGGATCCCATCAGAACTCCGCAGTTAAGCGTGCTTGGGCGAGAGTAGTACTAGGATGGGTGACCCCCTGGGAAGTCCTCGTGTTGCACCCCCCTTTTTCGTTGTCCGTTTGCGTTTTTTTAGATTTTACGTGCGGTTTTTTTTTGTTTTTTTTTCTTTCTTGCTATTTCTATGCTCGGGTGGCCTCCGCTTCATGGTTGATGGTTTTCGTATTTTTGGAACGGAGCCGATCGGTCACGTGGGTTCCACGCCTCGCGTACGAAAACAAAGGAGGTTCTGCGTCTTTTAAGACATACAAGCAATAAGCATGGATAGTATTTCGGGTGCGATCATACCAGCACTAATGCACCGGATCCCATCAGAACTCCGCAGTTAAGCGTGCTTGGGCGAGAGTAGTACTAGGATGGGTGACCCCCTCGGAAGTCCTCGTGTTGCACCCCCTTTTTTCGTTGTCCGTTTGCGTTTTTTTAGATTTTACGTGCGGTTTTTTTTTTGTTTTTTTTTCTTTCTTGCTATTTCTATGCTCGGGTGGCCTCCGTTTCATGGTTCATGGTCTTCGTATTTTTGGAACGGAGCCGATCGGTCACGTGGGTCCCACGCCTCACGTACGAAAACAAAGGAGGTTCTGCGTCTTTTAAGACATACAAGCAATAAGCATGGATAGTATTTCGGGTGCGATCATACCAGCACTAATGCACCGGATCCCATCAGAACTCCGCAGTCAAGCGTGCTTGGGCGAGAGTAGTACTAGGATGGGTGACCCCCTGGGAAGTCCTCGTGTTGCACCCTCCTTTTTCGTTGTCCGTTTGCGTTTTTTTAGATTTTACGTGCGGTTTTTTTTTGTTTTTTTTTCTTTCTTGCTATTTCTATGCTCGGGTGGCCTCCGCTTCATGGTTGATGGTTTTCGTATTTTTGGAATGGAGCCGATCGGTCACGTGGGTTCCACGCCTCGCGTACGAAAAGAAAGGAGGTTCTGCGTCTTTTAAGACATAAAAGCAATAAGCATGGATAGTATTTCGGGTGCGATCATACCAGCACTAATGCACCGGATCCCATCAGAACTCCGTAGTTAAGCGTGCTTGGGCGAGAGTAGTACTAGGATGGGTGACCCCCTGGGAAGTCCTCGTGTTGCACCCCCCCTTTTTCGTTGTCCGTTTGCGTTTTTTTAGATTTTACGTGCGGTTTTTTTTTTGTTTTTTTTTTCTTGCTATTTCTATGCTCGGGTGGCCTCCGTTTCATGGTTCATGGTCTTCGTATTTTTGGAACGGAGCCGATCTGTCACGTGGGTCCCACGCCTCGCGTACGAAAACAAAGGAGGTTCTGTGTCTTTTAAGACATACAAGCAATAAGCATGGACAGTATTTTGGGTGCGATCATACCAGCACTAACACCGGATCCCATCAGAACTCCGCAGTTAAGCGTGCTTGGGCGAGAGTAGTACTAGGATGGGTGACCCCATGGGAAGTCCTCGTGTTACACCCCCTTTTTCGTTGTCCGTTTGCGTTTTTTTAGATTTTACGTGCGGTTTTTTTTTGTTTTTTTTTCTTTCTTGCTATTTCTATGCTCGGGTGGCCTCCGTTTCATGGTTCATGGTCTTCGTATTTTTGGAACGGAGCCGATCGGTCACGTGGGTCCCACGCCTCGCGTACGAAAACAAAGGAGGTTCTGTGTCTTTTAAGACATACAAGCAATAAGCATGGACAGTATTTCGGGTGCGATCATACCAGCACTAATGCACCGGATCCCATCAGAACTCCGCAGTTAAGTGTGCTTGGGCGAGAGTAGTACTAGGATGGGTGACCCCATGGGAAGTCCTCGTGTTGCACCCCCCTTTTTCGTTGTCCGTTTGCGTTTTTTTAGGTTTTACGTGCGGTTTTTTTTTGTTTTTTTTTTCTTTCTTGCTATTTCTATGCTCGGGTGGCCTCCGTTTCATGGTTGATGGTCTTCGTATTTTTGGAACGGAGCTGATCGGTCACGTGGGTCCCACGCCTCACGGACGAAAACAAAGGAGTTTCTGCGTCTTTTAAGACATACAAGCAATAAGCATGGATAGTATTTTGGGTGCGATCATACCAGCACTAATGCACCGGATCCCATCAGAACTCCGCAGTTAAGCGTGCTTGGGCGAGAGTAGTACTAGGATGGGTGATCCCCTGGGAAGTCCTCGTGTTGCACCCCCCTTTTTCGTTGTCCGTTTGCGTTTTTTTAGATTTTACGTGCGGTTTTTTTTTGTTTTTTTTTCTTTCTTGCTATTTCTATGCTCGGGTGGCCTCCGTTTCATGGTTCATGGTCTTCGTATTTTTGGAACGGAGCCGATCGGTCACGTGGGTCCCACGCCTCGCGTATGAAAACAAAGGAGGTTCTGCGTCTTTTAAGACATACAAGCAATAAGCATGGATAGTATTTCGGGTGCGATCATACCAGCACTAATGCACCGGATCCCATCAGAACTCCGCAGTGAAGCGTGCTTGGGCGAGAGTAGTACTAGGATGGGTGACCCCCTGGGAAGTCCTTGTGTTGCACCCCCCTTTTTCGTTGTCCGTTTGCGTTTTTTTAGATTTTACGTGCGGTTTTTTTTTTGTTTTTTTTTTCTTGCTATTTCTATGCTCGGGTGGCCTCCGCTTCATGGTTCATGGTCTTCGTCTTTTTGGAACGGAGCCGATCGGTCACGTGGGTCCCACGCCTCGCGTACGAAAACAAAGGAGGTTCTGTGTCTTTTAAGACATACAAGCAATAAGCATGGACAGTATTTCGGGTGCGATCATACCAGCACTAATGCACCGGATCCCATCAGAACTCCGCAGTTAAGCGTGCTTGGGCGAGAGTAGTACTAGGATGGGTGACCCCATGGGAAGTCCTCGTGTTGCACCCCCCTTTTTCGTTGTCCGTTTGCGTTTTTTTAGATTTTACGTGCGGTTTTTTTTTGTTTTTTTTTCTTTCTTGCTATTTCTATGCTCGGGTGGCCTCCGCTTCATGGTTGATGGTCTTCGTATTTTTGGAACGGAGCTGATCGGTCACGTGGGTCCCACGCCTCGCGTACGAAAACAAAGGAGTTTCTGCGTCTTTTAAGACATACAAGCAATAAGCATGGATAGTATTTTGAGTGCGATCATACCAGCACTAATGCACCGGATCCCATCAGAACTCCGCAGTTTAGCGTGCTTGGGCGAGAGTAGTACTAGGATGGGTGACCCCCTGGGAAGTCCTCGTGTTGCACCCCCTTTTTCGTTGTCCGTTTGCGTTTTTTTAGATTTTACGTGCGGTTTTTTTTTGTTTTTTTTTCTTTCTTGCTATTTCTATGCTCGGGTGGCCTCCGTTTCATGGTTCATGGTCTTCGTATTTTTGGAACGGAGCCGATCGGTCACGTGGGTCCCACGCCCCGCGTACGAAAACAAAGGAGGTTCTGTGTCTTTTAAGACATACAAGCAATAAGCATGGACAGTATTTCGGGTGCGATCATACCAGCACTAATGCACCGGATCCCATCAGAACTCCGCAGTTAAGCGTGCTTGGGCGAGAGTAGTACTAGGATGGGTGACCCCCTGGGAAGTCCTCGTGTTGCACCCCCCTTTTTCGTTGTCCGTTTGCGTTTTTTTAGATTTTACGTGCGGTTTTTTTTTTGTTTTTTTTTCTTTCTTGCTATTTCTATGCTCGGGTGGCCTCCGTTTCATGGTTCATGGTCTTCGTATTTTTGGAACGGAGCCGATCGGTCACGTGGGTCCCACGCCTCGCGTACGAAAACAAAGGAGGTTCTGCGTCTTTTAAGACATACAAGCAATAAGCATGGATAGTATTTCGGGTGCGATCATACCAGCACTAACGCACCGGATCCCATCAGAACTCCGCAGTTAAGCGTGCTTGGGCGAGAGTAGTACTAGGATGGGTGACCCCCTGGGAAGTCCTCGTGTTGCACCCCCCTTTTTCGTTGTCCGTTTGCGTTTTTTTAGATTTTACGTGCGGTTTTTTTTTTGTTTTTTTTTCTTTCTTGCTATTTCTATGCTCGGATGGCCTCCGTTTCATGGTTCATGGTCTTCGTATTTTTGGAACGGAGCCGATCGGTCACGTGAGTCCCACACCTCGCGTACGAAAACAAAGGAGGTTCTGCGTCTTTTAAGACATACAAGCAATAAGCATGGATAGTATTTCGGGTGCGATCATACCAGCACTAATGCACCGGATCCCATCAGAACTCCGCAGTTAAGCGTGCTTGGGCGAGAGTAGTACTAGGATGGGTGACCCCCTGGGAAGTCCTCGTGTTGCACCCCCCTTTTTCGTTGTCCGTTTGCGTTTTTTTAGATTTTACGTGCGGTTTTTTTTTTGTTTTTTTTTTCTTTCTTGCTATTTCTATGCTCGGGTGGCCTCCGTTTCATGGTTCATGGTCTTCGTATTTTTGGAACGGAGCCGATCGGTCACGTGGGTCCCACGCCTCGCGTATGAAAACAAAGGAGGTTCTGCGTCTTTTAAGACATACAAGCAATAAGCATGGATAGTATTTCGGGTGCGATCATACCAGCACTAATGCACCGGATCCCATCAGAACTCCGCAGTTAAGCGTGCTTGGGCGAGAGTAGTACTAGGATGGGTGACCCCCTCGGAAGTCCTCGTGTTGCACCCCCCTTTTTCGTTGTCCGTTTGCGTTTTTTTAGATTTTACGTGCGGTTTTTTTTTTTTTTTTTCTTTCTTGCTATTTCTATGCTCGGGTGGCCTCCGTTTCATGGTTCATGGTCTTCGTATTTTTGGAACGGAGCCGATCGGTCACGTGGGTCCCACGCTTCGCGTACGAAAACAAAGGAGGTTCTGCGTCTTTTAAGACATACAAGCAATAAGCATGGATAGTATTTCGGGTGCGATCATACCAGCACTAATGCACCGGATCCCATCAGAACTCCACAGTTAAGCGTGCTTGGGCGAGAGTAGTACTAGGATGGGTGACCCCCTGGGAAGTCCTCATGTTGCACCCCCCTTTTCCGTTGTCCGTTTGCGTTTTTTTAGATTTTACGTGCGGTTTTTTTTTGTTTTTTTTTCTTTCTTGCTATTTCTATGCTCGGGTGGCCTCCGTTTCATGGTTCATGGTCTTCGTATTTTTGGAACGGAGCCGATCGGTCACGTGGGTCCCACGCCTCGCGTACGAAAACAAAGGAGGTTCTGCGTCTTTTAAGACATACAAGCAATAAGCATGGATAGTATTTCGGGTGCGATCATACCAGCACTAATGCACCGGATCCCATCAGAACTCCGCAGTTAAGCGTGCTTGGGCGAGAGTAGTACTAGGATGGGTGACCCCCTGGGAAGTCCTCGTGTTGCACCCCCCTTTTTCGTTGTCCGTTTGCGTTTTTTTAGATTTTACGTGCGGTTTTTTTTTGTTTTTTTTTCTTTCTTGCTATTTCTATGCTCGGGTGGCCTCCGCTTCATGGTTGATGGTTTTCGTATTTTTGGAACGGAGCCGATCGGTCACGTGGGTTCCACGCCTCGCGTACGAAAACAAAGGAGGTTCTGCGTCTTTTAAGACATACAAGCAATAAGCATGGATAGTATTTCGGGTGCGATCATACCAGCACTAATGCACCGGATCCCATCAGAACTCCGCAGTTAAGCGTGCTTGGGCGAGAGTAGTACTAGGATGGGTGACCCCCTGGGAAGTCCTCGTGTTGCATCCCCCTTTTTCGTTGTCCGTTTGCGTTTTTTTAGATTTTACGTGCGGTTTTTTTTTTGTTTTTTTTTCTTTCTTGCTATTTCTATGCTCGGGTGGCCTCTGTTTCATGGTTCATGGTCTTCGTATTTTTGGAACGGAGCCGATCGGTCACGTGGGTCCCACGCCTCGCGTACGAAAACAAAGGAGGTTCTGCGTCTTTTAAGACATACAAGCAATAAGCATGGATAGTATTTCGGGTGCGATCATACCAGCACTAATGCACCGGATCCCATCAGAACTTCGCAGTTAAGCGTGCTTGGGCGAGAGTAGTACTAGGATGGGTGACCCCCTGGGAAGTCCTCGTGTTGCACCCCCCTTTTTCGTTGTCCGTTTGCGTTTTTTTAGATTTTACGTGCGGTTTTTTTTTGTTTTTTTTCTTTCTTGCTATTTCTATGCTCGGGTGGCCTCCGCTTCATGGTTGATGGTTTTCGTATTTTTGGAACGGAGCAGATCGGTCACGTGGGTTCCACGCCTCGCGTACGAAAACAAAGGAGGTTCTGCGTCTTTTAAGACATACAAGCAATAAGCATGGACAGTATTTCGGGTGCGATCATACCAGCACTAATGCACCGGATCCCATCAGAACTCTGCAGTTAAGCGTGCTTGGGCGAGAGTAGTACTAGGATGGGTGACCCCATGGGAAGTCCTCGTGTTGCAACCCCCTTTTTCGTTGTCCGTTTGCGTTTTTTTAGATTTTACGGCGGTTTTTTTTTTTTTTCTTTCTTGCTATTTCTATGCTCGGGTGGCCTCCGGTTCATGGTTGATGGTTTTCGTATTTTTGGAACGGAGCTGATCGGTCACGTGGGTTCCACGCCTCGCGTACGAAATCAAAGGAGGTTTTGCGTCTTTTAAGACATAAAAGCAATAAGCATGGATAGTATTTCGGGTGCGATCATACCAGCACTAATGCACCGGATCCCATCAGAACTCCGCAGTTAAGCGTGCTTGGGCGAGAGTAGTACTAGGATGGGTGACCCCCTGGGAAGTCCTCGTGTTGCACCCCCCCTTTTTCGTTGTCCGTTTGCGTTTTTTTAGATTTTACGTGCGGTTTTTTTTTGTTTTTTTTTTCTTGCTATTTCTATGCTCGGGTGGCCTCCGTTTCATGGTTCATGGTCTTCGTATTTTTGGAACGGAGCCGATCTGTCACGTGGGTCCCACGCCTCGCGTACGAAAACAAAGGAGGTTCTGTGTCTTTTAAGACATACAAGCAATAAGCATGGACAGTATTTTGGGTGCGATCATACCAGCACTAATGCACCGGATCCCATCAGAACTCCGCAGTTAAGCGTGCTTGGGCGAGAGTAGTACTAGGATGGGTGACCCCATGGGAAGTCCTCGTGTTGCACCCCCCTTTTTCGTTGTCCGTTTGCGTTTTTTTAGATTTTACGTGCGGTTTTTTTTTGTTTTTTTTTGTTTTTTTTTCTTTCTTGCTATTTCTATGCTCGGGTGGCCTCCGCTTCATGGTTGATGGTTTTCGTATTTTTGGAACGGAGCCGATCGGTCACGTGGGTTCCACGCCTCGCGTACGAAAACAAAGGAGGTTCTGCGTCTTTTAAGACATAAAAGCAATAAGCATGGATAGTATTTCGGGTGCGATCATACCAGCACTAATGCACCGGATCCCATCAGAACTCCGCAGTTAAGCGTGCTTGGGCGAGAGTAGTACTAGGATGGGTGACCCCCTGGGAAGTCCTCGTGTTGCACCCCCCCTTTTTCATTGTCCGTTTGCGTTTTTTTAGATTTTACGTGCGGTTTTTTTTTTGTTTTTTTTTCTTGCTATTTCTATGCTCGGGTGGCCTCCGTTTCATGGTTCATGGTCTTCGTATTTTTGGAACGGAGCCGATCGGTCACGTGGGTCCCACGCCTCGCGTACGAAAACAAAGGAGGTTCTGTGTCTTTTAAGACATACAAGCAATAAGCATGGACAGTATTTCGGGTGCGATCATACCAGCACTAATGCACCGGATCCCATCAGAACTCCGCAGTTAAGCGTGCTTGGGCGAGAGTAGTACTAGGATGGGTGACCCCCTAGGAAGTCCTCGTGTTGCACCCCCCTTTTTCGTTGTCCGTTTGCGTTTTTTTAGATTTTACGTGCGGTTTTTTTTTGTTTTTTTTTTCTTGCTATTTCTATGCTCGGGTGGCCTCCGTTTCATGGTTCATGGTCTTCGTATTTTTGGAACGGAGCCGATCTGTCACGTGGGTCCCACGCCTCGCGTACGAAAACAAAGGAGGTTCTGTGTCTTTTAAAACATACAAGCAATAAGCATGGACAGTATTTTGGGTGCGATCATACCAGCACTAATGCACCGGATCCCATCAGAACTCCGCAGTTAAGCGTGCTTGGGCGAGAGTAGTACTAGGATGGGTGACCCCATGGGAAGTCCTCGTGTTGCACCCCCCTTTTTCGTTGTCCGTTTGCGTTTTTTTAGATTTTACGTGCGGTTTTTTTTTGTTTTTTTTTCTTTCTTGCTATTTCTATGCTCGGGTGGCCTCCGCTTCATGGTTGATGGTTTTCGTATTTTTGGAACGGAGCCGATCGGTCACGTGGGTTCCACGCCTCGCGTACGAAAACAAAGGAGGTTCTGCGTCTTTTAAGACATAAAAGCAATAAGCATGGATAGTATTTCGGGTGCGATCATACCAGCACTAATGCACCGGATCCCATCAGAACTCCGCAGTTAAGCGTGCTTGGGCGAGAGTAGTACTAGGATGGGTGACCCCCTGGGAAGTCCTCGTGTTGCACCCCCCCTTTTTCATTGTCCGTTTGCGTTTTTTTAGATTTTACGTGCGGTTTTTTTTTGTTTTTTTTTTCTTGCTATTTCTATGCTCGGGTGGCTTCCGTTTCATGGTTCATGGTCTTCGTATTTTTGGAACGGAGCCGATCGGTCACGTGGGTCCCACGCCTCGCGTACGAAAACAAAGGAGGTTCTGTGTCTTTTAAGACATACAAGCAATAAGCATGGACAGTATTTCGGGTGCGATCATACCAGCACTAATGCACCGGATCCCATCAGAACTCCGCAGTTAAGCGTGCTTGGGCGAGAGTAGTACTAGGATGGGTGACCCCATGGGAAGTCCTCGTGTTGCACCCCCCTTTTTCGTTGTCCGTTTGCGTTTTTTTAGATTTTACGTGCGGTTTTTTTTTGTTTTTTTTTCTTTCTTGCTATTTCTATGCTCGGGTGGCCTCCGCTTCATGGTTGATGGTCTTCGTATTTTTGGAACGGAGCTGATCGGTCACGTGGGTCCCACGCCTCGCGTACGAAAACAAAGGAGTTTCTGCGTCTTTTAAGACATACAAGCAATAAGCATGGATAGTATTTTGGGTGCGATCATACCAGCACTAATGCACCGGATCCCATCAGAACTCCGCAGTTAAGCGTGCTTGGGCGAGAGTAGTACTAGGATGGGTGATCCCCTGGGAAGTCCTCGTGTTGCCCCCCCCCCCCCCCCCTTTTTCGTTGTCCGTTTGCGTTTTTTTAGATTTTACGTGCGGTTTTTTTTTGTTTTTTTTTCTTTCTTGCTATTTCTATGCTCGGGTGGCCTCCGTTTCATGGTTCATGGTCTTCGTATTTTTGGAACGGAGCCGATCGGTCACGTGGGTCCCACGCCTCGCGTATGAAAACAAAGGAGGTTCTGCGTCTTTTAAGACATACAAGCAATAAGCATGGATAGTATTTCGGGTGCGATCATACCAGCACTAATGCACCGGATCCCATCAGAACTCCGCAGTTAAGCGTGCTTGGGCGAGAGTAGTACTAGGATGGGTGACCCCCTCGGAAGTCCTCGTGTTGCACCCCCCTTTTTCGTTGTCCGTTTGCGTTTTTTTAGATTTTACGTGCGGTTTTTTTTTTTTTCTTTCTTGCTATTTCTATGCTCGGGTGGCCTCCGTTTCATGGTTCATGGTCTTCGTATTTTTGGAACGGAGCCGATCGGTCACGTGGGTCCCACGCCTCGCGTACGAAAACAAAGGAGGTTCTGCGTCTTTTAAGACATACAAGCAATAAGCATGGATAGTATTTCGGGTGCGATCATACCAGCACTAATGCACCGGATCCCATCAGAACTCCACAGTTAAGCGTGCTTGGGCGAGAGTAGTACTAGGATGGGTGACCCCCTGGGAAGTCCTCATGTTGCACCCCCCTTTTCCGTTGTCCGTTTGCGTTTTTTTAGATTTTACGTGCGGTTTTTTTTTTGTTTTTTTTTTCTTTCTTGCTATTTCTATGCTCGGGTGGCCTCCGTTTCATGGTTCATGGTCTTCGTATTTTTGGAACGGAGCCGATCGGTCACGTGGGTCCCACGCCTCGCGTACGAAAACAAAGGAGGTTCTGCGTCTTTTAAGACATACAAGCAATAAGCATGGATAGTATTTCGGGTGCGATCATACCAGCACTAATGCACCGGATCCCATCTGAACTCCGCAGTTAAGCGTGCTTGGGCGAGAGTAGTACTAGGATGGGTGACCCCCTGGGAAGTCCTCGTGTTGCACCCCCCTTTTTCGTTGTCCGTTTGCGTTTTTTTAGATTTTACGTGCGGTTTTTTTTTGTTTTTTTTTTCTTTCTTGCTATTTCTATGCTCGGGTGGCCTCCGCTTCATGGTTGATGGTTTTCGTATTTTTGGAACGGAGCCGATCGGTCACGTGGGTTCCACGCCTCGCGTACGAAAACAAAGGAGGTTCTGCGTCTTTTAAGACATACAAGCAATAAGCATGGATAGTATTTCGGGTGCGATCATACCAGCACTAATGCACCGGATCCCATCAGAACTCCGCAGTTAAGCGTGCTTGGGCGAGAGTAGTACTAGGATGGGTGACCCCCTGGGAAGTCCTCGTGTTGCATCCCCCTTTTTCGTTGTCCGTTTGCGTTTTTTTAGATTTTACGTGCGGTTTTTTTTTTGTTTTTTTTTCTTTCTTGCTATTTCTATGCTCGGGTGGCCTCTGTTTCATGGTTCATGGTCTTCGTATTTTTGGAACGGAGCCGATCGGTCACGTGGGTCCCACGCCTCGCGTACGAAAACAAAGGAGGTTCTGCGTCTTTTAAGACATACAAGCAATAAGCATGGATAGTATTTCGGGTGCGATCATACCAGCACTAATGCACCGGATCCCATCAGAACTTCGCAGTTAAGCGTGCTTGGGCGAGAGTAGTACTAGGATGGGTGACCCCCTGGGAAGTCCTCGTGTTGCACCCCCCTTTTTCGTTGTCCGTTTGCGTTTTTTTAGATTTTACGTGCGGTTTTTTTTTGTTTTTTTTCTTTCTTGCTATTTCTATGCTCGGGTGGCCTCCGCTTCATGGTTGATGGTTTTCGTATTTTTGGAACGGAGCAGATCGGTCACGTGGGTTCCACGCCTCGCGTACGAAAACAAAGGAGGTTCTGCGTCTTTTAAGACATACAAGCAATAAGCATGGACAGTATTTCGGGTGCGATCATACCAGCACTAATGCACCGGATCCCATCAGAACTCCGTAGTTAAGCGTGCTTGGGCGAGAGTAGTACTAGGATGGGTGACCCCATGGGAAGTCCTCGTGTTGCAACCCCCTTTTTCGTTGTCCGTTTGCGTTTTTTTAGATTTTACGTGCGGTTTTTTTTTTTCTTTCTTGCTATTTCTATGCTCGGGTGGCCTCCGGTTCATGGTTGATGGTTTTTGTATTTTTGGAACGGAGCTGATCGGTCACGTGGGTTCCACGCCTCGCGTACGAAATCAAAGGAGGTTTTGCGTCTTTTAAGACATAAAAGCAATAAGCATGGATAGTATTTCGGGTGCGATCATACCAGCACTAATGCACCGGATCCCATCAGAACTCCGCAGTTAAGCGTGCTTGGGCGAGAGTAGTACTAGGATGGGTGACCCCCTGGGAAGTCCTCGTGTTGCACCCCCCCTTTTTCGTTGTCCGTTTGCGTTTTTTTAGATTTTACGTGCGGTTTTTTTTTGTTTTTTTTTCTTGCTATTTCTATGCTCGGGTGGCCTCCGTTTCATGGTTCATGGTCTTCGTATTTTTGGAACGGAGCCGATCTGTCACGTGGGTCCCACGCCTCGCGTACGAAAACAAAGGAGGTTCTGTGTCTTTTAAGACATACAAGCAATAAGCATGGACAGTATTTTGGGTGCGATCATACCAGCACTAATGCACCGGATCCCATCAGAACTCCGCAGTTAAGCGTGCTTGGGCGAGAGTAGTACTAGGATGGGTGACCCCATGGGAAGTCCTCGTGTTGCACCCCCCTTTTTCGTTGTCCGTTTGCGTTTTTTTAGATTTTACGTGCGGTTTTTTTTTGTTTTTTTTTCTTTCTTGCTATTTCTATGCTCGGGTGGCCTCCGCTTCATGGTTGATGGTTTTCGTATTTTTGGAACGGAGCCGATCGGTCACGTGGGTTCCACGCCTCGCGTACGAAAACAAAGGAGGTTCTGCGTCTTTTAAGACATAAAAGCAATAAGCATGGATAGTATTTCGGGTGCGATCATACCAGCACTAATGCACCGGATCCCATCAGAACTCCGCAGTTAAGCGTGCTTGGGCGAGAGTAGTACTAGGATGGGTGACCCCCTGGGAAGTCCTCGTGTTGCACCCCCCCTTTTTCATTGTCCGTTTGCGTTTTTTTAGATTTTACGTGCGGTTTTTTTTTGTTTTTTTTTTCTTGCGATTTCTATGCTCGGGTGGCCTCCGTTTCATGGTTCATGGTCTTCGTATTTTTGGAACGGAGCCGATCGGTCACGTGGGTCCCACGCCTCGCGTACGAAAACAAAGGAGGTTCTGTGTCTTTTAAGACATACAAGCAATAAGCATGGACAGTATTTCGGGTGCGATCATACCAGCACTAATGCACCGGATCCCATCAGAACTCCGCAGTTAAGCGTGCTTGGGCGAGAGTAGTACTAGGATGGGTGACCCCATGGGAAGTCCTCGTGTTGCCCCCCCCCCTTTTTCGTTGTCCGTTTGCGTTTTTTTAGATTTTACGTGCGGTTTTTTTTTGTTTTTTTTTCTTTCTTGCTATTTCTATGTTCGGGTGGCCTCCGCTTCATGGTTGATGGTCTTCGTATTTTTGGAACGGAGCTGATCGGTCACGTGGGTCCCACGCCTCGCGTACGAAAACAAAGGAGTTTCTGCGTCTTTTAAGACATACAAGCAATAAGCATGGATAGTATTTTGGGTGCGATCATACCAGCACTAATGCACCGGATCCCATCAGAACTCCGCAGTTAAGCGTGCTTGGGCGAGAGTAGTACTAGGATGGGTGATCCCCTGGGAAGTCCTCGTGTTGCACCCCCCTTTTTCGTTGTCCGTTTGCGTTTTTTTAGATTTTACGTGCGGTTTTTTTTTGTTTTTTTTTCTTTCTTGCTATTTCTATGCTCGGGTGGCCTCCGTTTCATGGTTCATGGTCTTCGTATTTTTGGAACGGAGCCGATCGGTCACGTGGGTCCCACGCCTCGCGTATGAAAACAAAGGAGGTTCTGCGTCTTTTAAGACATACAAGCAATAAGCATGGATAGTATTTCGGGTGCGATCATACCAGCACTAATGCACCGGATCCCATCAGAACTCCGCAGTTAAGCGTGCTTGGGCGAGAGTAGTACTAGGATGGGTGACCCCCTCGGAAGTCCTCGTGTTGCACCCCCCTTTTTCGTTGTCCGTTTGCGTTTTTTTAGATTTTACGTGCGGTTTTTTTTTTCTTTCTTGCTATTTCTATGCTCGGGTGGCCTCCGTTTCATGGTTCATGGTCTTCGTATTTTTGGAACGGAGACGATCGGTCACGTGGGTCCCACGCCTCGCGTACGAAAACAAAGGAGGTTCTGCGTCTTTTAAGACATACAAGCAATAAGCATGGATAGTATTTCGGGTGCGATCATACCAGCACTAATGCACCGGATCCCATCAGAACTCCACAGTTAAGCGTGCTTGGGCGAGAGTAGTACTAGGATGGGTGACCCCCTGGGAAGTCCTCATGTTGCACCCCCCTTTTCCGTTGTCCGTTTGCGTTTTTTTAGATTTTACGTGCGGTTTTTTTTTGTTTTTTTTTTCTTTCTTGCTATTTCTATGCTCGGGTGGCCTTCGTTTCATGGTTCATGGTCTTCGTATTTTTGGAACGGAGCCGATCGGTCACATGGGTCCCACGCCTCGCGTACGAAAACAAAGGAGGTTCTGCGTCTTTTAAGACATACAAGCAATAAGCATGGATAGTATTTCGGGTGCGATCATACCAGCACTAATGCACCGGATCCCATCAGAACTCCGCAGTTAAGCGTGCTTGGGCGAGAGTAGTACTAGGATGGGTGACCCCCTGGGAAGTCCTCGTGTTGCACCCCCCTTTTTCGTTGTCCGTTTGCGTTTTTTTAGATTTTACGTGCGGTTTTTTTTTGTTTTTTTTTTCTTGCTCTTTCTATGCTCGGGTGGCCTCCGTTTCATGGTTCATGGTCTTCGTATTTTTGGAACGGAGCCGATCGGTCACGTGGGTCCCACGCCTCGCGTACGAAAACAAAGGAGGTTCTGTGTCTTTTAAGACATACAAGCAATAAGCATGGACAGTATTTCGGGTGCGATCATACCAGCACTAATAGACCGGATCCCATCAGAACTCCGCAGTTAAGCGTGCTTGGGTGAGAGTAGTACTAGGATGGGTGACCCCATGGGAAGTCCTCGTGTTGCACCCCCCTTTTTCGTTGTCCGTTTGCGTTTTTTTAGATTTTACGTGCGGTTTTTTTTTGTTTTTTTTTTTTCTTTCTTGCTATTTCTATGCTCGGGTGGCCTCCGCTTCATGGTTGATGGTCTTCGTATTTTTGGAACGGAGCTGATCGGTCACGTGGGTCCCACGCCTCGCGTACGAAAACAAAGGAGTTTCTGCGTCTTTTAAGACATACAAGCAATAAGCATGGATAGTATTTTGGGTGCGATCATACCAGCACTAATGCACCGGATCCCATTAGAACTCCGCAGTTAAGCGTGCTTGGGCGAGAGTAGTACTAGGATGGGTGACCCCCTGGGAAGTCCTCGTGTTGCACCCCCCTTTTTCGTTGTCCGTTTGCGTTTTTTTAGATTTTACGTGCGGTTTTTTTTTGTTTTTTTTTTCTTTCTTGCTATTTCTATGCTCGGGTGGCCTCCGTTTCATGGTTCATGGTCTTCGTATTTTTGGAACGGAGCCGATCGGTCACGTGGGTCCCACGCCTCGCGTACGAAAACAAAGGAGGTTCTGCGTCTTTTAAGACATACAAGCAATAAGCATGGATAGTATTTCGGGTGCGATCATACCAGCACTAATGCACCGGATCCCATCAGAACTCCGCAGTTAAGCGTGCTTGGGCGAGAGTAGTACTAGGATGGGTGACCCCCTCGGAAGTCCTCGTGTTGCACCCCCCTTTTTCGTTGTCCGTTTGCGTTTTTTTAGATTTTACGTGCGGTTTTTTTTTGTTTTTTTTTTCTTTCTTGCTATTTCTATGCTCGGGTGGCCTCCGTTTCATGGTTCATGGTCTTCGTATTTTTGGAACGGAGCCGATCGGTCACGTGGGTCCCACGCCTCGCGTACGAAAACAAAGGAGGTTCTGCGTCTTTTAAGACATACAAGCAATAAGCATGGATAGTATTTCGGGTGCGATCATACCAGCACTAATGCACCGGATCCCATCAGAACTCCACAGGTAAGCGTGCTTGGGCGAGAGTAGTACTAGGATGGGTGACCCCCTGGGAAGTCCTCATGTTGCACCCCCCTTTTTCGTTGTCCGTTTGCGTTTTTTTAGATTTTACGTGCGGTTTTTTTTTGTTTTTTTTTCTTTCTTGCTATTTCTATGCTCGGGTGGCCTCCGTTTCATGGTTCATGGTCTTCGTATTTTTGGAACGGAGCCGATCGGTCACGTGGGTCCCACGCCTCGCGTACGAAAACAAAGGAGGTTCTGCGTCTTTTAAGACATACAAGCAATAAGCATGGATAGTATTTCGGGTGCGATCATACCAGCACTAATGCACCGGATCCCATCAGAACTCCGCAGTTAAGCGTGCTTGGGCGAGAGTAGTACTAGGATGGGTGACCCCCTGGGAAGTCCTCGTGTTGCATCCCCCTTTTTCGTTGTCCGTTTGCGTTTTTTTAGATTTTACGTGCGGTTTTTTTTTTGTTTTTTTTTCTTTCTTGCTATTTCTATGCTCGGGTGGCCTCCGTTTCATGGTTCATGGTCTTCGTATTTTTGGAACGGAGCCGATCGGTCACGTGGGTCCCACGCCTCGCGTACGAAAACAAAGGAGGTTCTGCGTCTTTTAAGACATACAAGCAATAAGCATGGATAGTATTTCGGGTGCGATCATACCAGCACTAATGCACCGGATCCCATCAGAACTCCGCAGTTAAGCGTGCTTGGGCGAGAGTAGTACTAGGATGGGTGACCCCCTGGGAAGTCCTCGTGTTGCACCCCCCTTTTTCGTTGTCCGTTTGCGTTTTTTTAGATTTTACGTGCGGTTTTTTTTTGTTTTTTTTCTTTCTTGCTATTTCTATGCTCGGGTGGCCTCCGCTTCATGGTTGATGGTTTTCGTATTTTTGGAACGGAGCAGATCGGTCACGTGGGTTCCACGCCTCGCGTACGAAAACAAATGAGGTTCTGCGTCTTTTAAGACATACAAGCAATAAGCATGGACAGTATTTCGGGTGCGATCTTACCAGCACTAATGCACCGGATCCCATCAGAACTCCGCAGTTAAGCGTGCTTGGGCGAGAGTAGTACTAGGATGGGTGACCCCATGGGAAGTCCTCGTGTTGCAACCCCCTTTTTCGTTGTCCGTTTGCGTTTTTTTAGATTTTACGTGCGGTTTTTTTTTTTTTTTTCTTTCTTGCTATTTCTATGCTCGGGTGGCCTCCGGTTCATGGTTGATGGTTTTCGTATTTTTGGAACGGAGCTGATCGGTCACGTGGGTTCCACGCCTCGCGTACGAAATCAAAGGAGGTTTTGCGTCTTTTAAGACATAAAAGCAATAAGCATGGATAGTATTTCCGGTGCGATCATACCAGCACTAATGCACCGGATCCCATCAGAACTCCGCAGTTAAGCGTGCTTGGGCGAGAGTAGTACTAGGATGGGTGACCCCCTGGGAAGTCCTCGTGTTGCACCCCCCCTTTTTCATTGTCCGTTTGCGTTTTTTTAGATTTTACGTGCGGTTTTTTTTTGTTTTTTTTTTCTTGCTATTTCTATGCTCGGGTGGCCTCCGTTTCATGGTTCATGGTCTTCGTATTTTTGGAACGGAGCCGATCGGTCACGTGGGTCCCACGCCTCGCGTACGAAAACAAAGGAGGTTCTGTGTCTTTTAAGACATACAAGCAATAAGCATGGACAGTATTTCGGGTGCGATCATACCAGCACTAATGCACCGGATCCCATCAGAACTCCGCAGTTAAGCGTGCTTGGGCGAGAGTAGTACTAGGATGGGTGACCCCATGGGAAGTCCTCGTGTTGCACCCCCCTTTTTCGTTGTCCGTTTGCGTTTTTTTAGATTTTACGTGCGGTTTTTTTTTGTTTTTTTTTTTCTTTCTTGCTATTTCTATGCTCGGGTGGCCTCCGCTTCATGGTTGATGGTCTTCGTATTTTTGGAACGGAGCTGATCGGTCACGTGGGTCCCACGCCTCGCGTACGAAAACAAAGGAGTTTCTGCGTCTTTTAAGACATACAAGCAATAAGCATGGATAGTATTTTGGGTGCGATCATACCAGCACTAATGCACCGGATCCCATTAGAACTCCGCAGTTAAGCGTGCTTGGGCGAGAGTAGTACTAGGATGGGTGACCCCCTGGGAAGTCCTCGTGTTGCACCCCCCTTTTTCGTTGTCCGTTTGCGTTTTTTTAGATTTTACGTGCGGTTTTTTTTTGTTTTTTTTTTCTTTCTTGCTATTTCTATGCTCGGGTGGCCTCCGTTTCATGGTTCATGGTCTTCGTATTTTTGGAACGGAGCCGATCGGTCACGTGGGTCCCACGCCTCGCGTACGAAAACAAAGGAGGTTCTGCGTCTTTTAAGACATACAAGCAATAAGCATGGATAGTATTTCGGGTGCGATCATACCAGCACTAATGCACCGGATCCCATCAGAACTCCGCAGTTAAGCGTGCTTGGGCGAGAGTAGTACTAGGATGGGTGACCCCCTGGGAAGTCCTCGTGTTGCACCCCCCTTTTTCGTTGTCCGTTTGCGTTTTTTTAGATTTTACGTGCGGTTTTTTTTTGTTTTTTTTCTTTCTTGCTATTTCTATGCTCGGGTGGCCTCCGCTTCATGGTTGATGGTTTTCGTATTTTTGGAACGGAGCAGATCGGTCACGTGGGTTCCACGCCTCGCGTACGAAAACAAATGAGGTTCTGCGTCTTTTAAGACATACAAGCAATAAGCATGGACAGTATTTCGGGTGCGATCTTACCAGCACTAATGCACCGGATCCCATCAGAACTCCGCAGTTAAGCGTGCTTGGGCGAGAGTAGTACTAGGATGGGTGACCCCATGGGAAGTCCTCGTGTTGCAACCCCCTTTTTCGTTGTCCGTTTGCGTTTTTTTAGATTTTACGTGCGGTTTTTTTTTTTTTTTTCTTTCTTGCTATTTCTATGCTCGGGTGGCCTCCGGTTCATGGTTGATGGTTTTCGTATTTTTGGAACGGAGCTGATCGGTCACGTGGGTTCCACGCCTCGCGTACGAAATCAAAGGAGGTTTTGCGTCTTTTAAGACATAAAAGCAATAAGCATGGATAGTATTTCCGGTGCGATCATACCAGCACTAATGCACCGGATCCCATCAGAACTCCGCAGTTAAGCGTGCTTGGGCGAGAGTAGTACTAGGATGGGTGACCCCCTGGGAAGTCCTCGTGTTGCACCCCCCTTTTTCGTTGTCCGTTTGCGTTTTTTTAGATTTTACGTGCGGTTTTTTTTTGTTTTTTTTCTTTCTTGCTATTTCTATGCTCGGGTGGCCTCCGCTTCATGGTTGATGGTTTTCGTATTTTTGGAACGGAGCAGATCGGTCACGTGGGTTCCACGCCTCGCGTACGAAAACAAATGAGGTTCTGCGTCTTTTAAGACATACAAGCAATAAGCATGGACAGTATTTCGGGTGCGATCTTACCAGCACTAATGCACCGGATCCCATCAGAACTCCGCAGTTAAGCGTGCTTGGGCGAGAGTAGTACTAGGATGGGTGACCCCCTGGGAAGTCCTCGTGTTGCACCCCCCTTTTTCATTGTCCGTTTGCGTTTTTTTAGATTTTACGTGCGGTTTTTTTTTGTTTTTTTTTTCTTGCTATTTCTATGCTCGGGTGGCCTCCGTTTCATGGTTCATGGTCTTCGTATTTTTGGAACGGAGCCGATCGGTCACGTGGGTCCCACGCCTCGCGTACGAAAACAAAGGAGGTTCTGTGTCTTTTAAGACATACAAGCAATAAGCATGGACAGTATTTCGGGTGCGATCATACCAGCACTAATGCACCGGATCCCATCAGAACTCCGCAGTTAAGCGTGCTTGGGCGAGAGTAGTACTAGGATGGGTGACCCCATGGGAAGTCCTCGTGTTGCACCCCCCTTTTTCGTTGTCCGTTTGCGTTTTTTTAGATTTTACGTGCGGTTTTTTTTTGTTTTTTTTTTTCTTTCTTGCTATTTCTATGCTCGGGTGGCCTCCGCTTCATGGTTGATGGTCTTCGTATTTTTGGAACGGAGCTGATCGGTCACGTGGGTCCCACGCCTCGCGTACGAAAACAAAGGAGTTTCTGCGTCTTTTAAGACATACAAGCAATAAGCATGGATAGTATTTTGGGTGCGATCATACCAGCACTAATGCACCGGATCCCATTAGAACTCCGCAGTTAAGCGTGCTTGGGCGAGAGTAGTACTAGGATGGGTGACCCCCTGGGAAGTCCTCGTGTTGCACCCCCCTTTTTCGTTGTCCGTTTGCGTTTTTTTAGATTTTACGTGCGGTTTTTTTTTGTTTTTTTTTTCTTTCTTGCTATTTCTATGCTCGGGTGGCCTCCGTTTCATGGTTCATGGTCTTCGTATTTTTGGAACGGAGCCGATCGGTCACGTGGGTCCCACGCCTCGCGTACGAAAACAAAGGAGGTTATGCGTCTTTTAAGACATACAAGCAATAAGCATGGATAGTATTTCGGGTGCGATCATACCAGCACTAATGCACCGGATCCCATCAGAACTCCGCAGTTAAGCGTGCTTGGGCGAGAGTAGTACTAGGATGGGTGACCCCCTCGGAAGTCCTCGTGTTGCACCCCCTTTTTCGTTGTCCGTTTGCGTTTTTTTAGATTTTACGTGCGGTTTTTTTTTGTTTTTTTTTTCTTTCTTGCTATTTCTATGCTCGGGTGGCCTCCGTTTCATGGTTCATGGTCTTCGTATTTTTGGAACGTAGCCGATCGGTCACGTGGGTCCCACGCCTCGCGTACGAAAACAAAGGAGGTTCTGCGTCTTTTAAGACATACAAGCAATAAGCATGGATAGTATTTCGGGTGCGATCATACCAGCACTAATGCACCGGATCCCATCAGAACTCCACAGGTAAGCGTGCTTGGGCGAGAGTAGTACTAGGATGGGTGACCCCCTGGGAAGTCCTCATTTTGCACCCCCCTTTTTCGTTGTCCGTTTGCGTTTTTTTAGATTTTACGTGCGGTTTTTTTTTGTTTTTTTTTCTTTCTTGCTATTTCTATGCTCGGGTGGCCTCCGTTTCATGGTTCATGGTCTTCGTATTTTTGGAACGGAGCCGATCGGTCACGTGGGTCCCACGCCTCGCGTACGAAAACAAAGGAGGTTCTGCGTCTTTTAAGACATACAAGCAATAAGCATGGATAGTATTTCGGGTGCGATCATACCAGCACTAATGCACCGGATCCCATCAGAACTCCGCAGTTAAGCGTGCTTGGGCGAGAGTAGTACTAGGATGGGTGACCCCCTGGGAAGTCCTCGTGTTGCACCCCCTTTTTTCGTTGTCCGTTTGCGTTTTTTTAGATTTTACGTGCGGTTTTTTTTTTGTTTTTTTTCTTTCTTGCTATTTCTATGCTCGGGTGGCCTCCGTTTCATGGTTCATGGTCTTCGTATTTTTGGAACGGAGCCGATCGGTTACGTGGGTCCCACGCCTCGCGTACGAAAACAAAGGAGGTTCTGCGTCTTTTAAGACATACAAGCAATAAGCATGGATAGTATTTCGGGTGCGATCATACCAGCACTAATGCACCGGATCCCATCAGAACTCCGCAGTTAAGCGTGCTTGGGCGAGAGTAGTACTAGGATGGGTGACCCCCTGGGAAGTCCTCGTGTTGCACCCCCCTTTTTCGTTGTCCGTTTGCGTTTTTTTAGATTTTACGTGCGGTTTTTTTTTGTTTTTTTTTTCTTTCTTGCTATTTCTATGCTCGGGTGGCCTCCGCTTCATGGTTGATGGTTTTCGTATTTTTGGAACGGAGCCGATCGGTCACGTGGGTTCCACGCCTCGCGTACGAAAACAAAGGAGGTTCTGCGTCTTTTAAGACATACAAGCAATAAGCATGGATAGTATTTCGGGTGCGATCATACCAGCACTAATGCACCGGATCCCATCAGAACTCCGCAGTTAAGCGTGCTTAGGCGAGAGTAGTACTAGGATGGGTGACCCCCTGGGAAGTCCTCGTGTTGCATCCCCCTTTTTCGTTGTCCGTTTGCGTTTTTTTAGATTTTACGTGCGGTTTTTTTTTTGTTTTTTTTTCTTTCTTGCTATTTCTATGCTCGGGTGGCCTCTGTTTCATGGTTCATGGTCTTCGTATTTTTGGAACGGAGCCGATCGGTCACGTGGGTCCCACGCCTCGCGTACGAAAACAAAGGAGGTTCTGCGTCTTTTAAGACATACAAGCAATAAGCATGGATAGTATTTCGGGTGCGATCATACCAGCACTAATGCACCGGATCCCATCAGAACTCCGCAGTTAAGCGTGCTTGGGCGAGAGTAGTACTAGGATGGGTGACCCCCTGGGAAGTCCTCGTGTTGCACCCCCCTTTTTCGTTGTCCGTTTGCGTTTTTTTAGATTTTACGTGCGGTTTTTTTTTGTTTTTTTTCTTTCTTGCTATTTCTATGCTCGGGTGGCCTCCGCTTCATGGTTGATGGTTTTCGTATTTTTGGAACGGAGCAGATCGGTCACGTGGGTTCCACGCGTCGCGTACGAAAACAAAGGAGGTTCTGCGTCTTTTAAGACATACAAGCAATAAGCATGGACAGTATTTCGGGTGCGATCATACCAGCACTAATGCACCGGATCCCATCAGAACTCCGCAGTTAAGCGTGCTTGGGCGAGAGTAGTACTAGGATGGGTGACCCCATGGGAAGTCCTCGTGTTGCAACCCCCTTTTTCGTTGTCCGTTTGCGTTTTTTTAGATTTTACGTGCGGTTTTTTTTTTTTCTTTCTTGCTATTTCTATGCTCGGATGGCCTCCGGTTCATGGTTGATGGTTTTCGTATTTTTGGAACGGAGCTGATCGGTCACGTGGGTTCCACGCCTCGCGTACGAAATCAAAGGAGGTTTTGCGTCTTTTAAGACATAAAAGCAATAAGCATGGATAGTATTTCGGGTGCGATCATACCAGCACTAATGCACCGGATCCCATCAGAACTCCGCAGTTAAGCGTGCTTGGGCGAGAGTAGTACTAGGATGGGTGACCCCCTGGGAAGTCCTCGTGTTGCACCCCCCCTTTTTCATTGTCCGTTTGCGTTTTTTTAGATTTTACGTGCGGTTTTTTTTTGTTTTTTTTTTCTTGCTATTTCTATGCTCGGGTGGCCTCCGTTTCATGGTTCATGGTCTTCGTATTTTTGGAACGGAGCCGATCGGTCACGTGGGTCCCACGCCTCGCGTACGAAAACAAAGGAGGTTCTGTGTCTTTTAAGACATACAAGCAATAAGCATGGACAGTATTTCGGGTGCGATCATACCAGCACTAATGCACCGGATCCCATCAGAACTCCGCAGTTAAGCGTGCTTGGGCGAGAGTAGTACTAGGATGGGTGACCCCATGGGAAGTCCTCGTGTTGCACCCCCCTTTTTCGTTGTCCGTTTGCGTTTTTTTAGATTTTACGTGCGGTTTTTTTTTGTTTTTTTTTTCTTTCTTGCTATTTCTATGCTCGGGTGGCCTCCGCTTCATGGTTGATGGTCTTCGTATTTTTGGAACGGAGCTGATCGGTCACGTGGGTCCCACGCCTCGCGTACGAAAACAAAGGAGTTTCTGCGTCTTTTAAGACATACAAGCAATAAGCATGGATAGTATTTTGGGTGCGATCATACCAGCACTAATGCACCGGATCCCATTAGAACTCCGCAGTTAAGCGTGCTTGGGCGAGAGTAGTACTAGGATGGGTGACCCCCTGGGAAGTCCTCGTGTTGCACCCCCCCTTTTTCGTTGTCCGTTTGCGTTTTTTTAGATTTTACGTGCGGTTTTTTTTTGTTTTTTTTTTCTTTCTTGCTATTTCTATGCTCGGGTGGCCTCCGTTTCATGGTTCATGGTCTTCGTATTTTTGGAACGGAGCCGATCGGTCGCGTGGGTCCCACGCCTCGCGTACGAAAACAAAGGAGATTCTGCGTCTTTTAAGACATACAAGCAATAAGCATGGATAGTATTTCGGGTGCGATCATACCAGCACTAATGCACCGGATCCCATCAGAACTCCGCAGTTAAGCGTGCTAGGGCGAGAGTAGTACTAGGATGGGTGACCCCCTCGGAAGTCCTCGTGTTGCACCCCCCTTTTTCGTTGTCCGTTTGCGTTTTTTTAGATTTTACGTGCGGTTTTTTTTTGTTTTTTTTTTCTTTCTTGCTATTTCTATGCTCGGGTGGCCTCCGTTTCATGGTTCATGGTCTTCGTATTTTTGGAACGGAGCCGATCGGTCACGTGGGTCCCACGCCTCGCGTACGAAAACAAAAGAGGTTCTGCGTCTTTTAAGACATACAAGCAATAAGCATGGATAGTATTTCGGGTGCGATCATACCAGCACTAATGCACCGGATCCCATCAGAACTCCACAGGTAAGCGTGCTTGGGCGAGAGTAGTACTAGGATGGGTGACCCCCTGGGAAGTCCTCATGTTGCACCCCCCTTTTTCGTTGTCCGTTTGCGTTTTTTTAGATTTTACGTGCGGTTTTTTTTTGTTTTTTTTTCTTTCTTGCTATTTCTATGCTCGGGTGGCCTCCGTTTCATGGTTCATGGTCTTCGTATTTTTGGAACGGAGCCGATCGGTCACGTGGGTCCCACGCCTCGCGTACGAAAACAAAGGAGGTTCTGCGTCTTTTAAGACATACAAGCAATAAGCATGGATAGTATTTCGGGTGCGATCATACCAGCACTAATGCACCGGATCCCATCAGAACTCCGCAGTTAAGCGTGCTTGGGCGAGAGTAGTACTAGGATGGGTGACCCCCTGGGAAGTCCTCGTGTTGCACCCCCTTTTTTCGTTGTCCGTTTGCGTTTTTTTAGATTTTACGTGCGGTTTTTTTTTGTTTTTTTTTCTTTCTTGCTATTTCTATGCTCGGGTGGCCTCCGTTTCATGGTTCATGGTCTTCGTATTTTTGGAACGGAGCCGATCGGTCACGTGGGTCCCACGCCTCGCGTACGAAAACAAAGGAGGTTCTGCGTCTTTTAAGACATACAAGCAATAAGCATGGATAGTATTTCGGGTGCGATCATACCAGCACTAATGCACCGGATCCCATCAGAACTCCGCAGTTAAGCGTGCTTGGGCGAGAGTAGTACTAGGATGGGTGACCCCCTGGGAAGTCCTCGTGTTGCACCCCCCTTTTTCGTTGTCCGTTTGCGTTTTTTTAGATTTTACGTGCGGTTTTTTTTTGTTTTTTTTTCTTTCTTGCTATTTCTATGCTCGGGTGGCCTCCGCTTCATGGTTGATGGTTTTCGTATTTTTGGAACGGAGCCGATCGGTCACGTGGGTTCCACGCCTCGCGTACGAAAACAAAGGAGGTTCTGCGTCTTTTAAGACATAAAATCAATAAGCATGGATAGTATTACGGGTGCGATCATACCAGCACTAATGCACCGGATCCCATCAGAACTCCGCAGTTAAGCGTGCTTGGGCGAGAGTAGTACTAGGATGGGTGATCCCCTGGGAAGTCCTCGTGTTGCACCCCCCTTTTTCGTTGTCCGTTTGCGTTTTTTTAGATTTTACGTGCGGTTTTTTTTTGTTTTTTTTTTCTTTCTTGCTATTTCTATGCTCGGGTGGCCTCCGTTTCATGGTTCATGGTCTTCGTATTTTTGGAACGGAGCCGATCGGTCACGTGGGTCCCACGCCTCGCGTATGAAAACAAAGGAGGTTCTGCGTCTTTTAAGACATACAAGCAATAAGCATGGATAGTATTTCGGGTGCGATCATACCAGCACTAATGCACCGGATCCCATCAGAACTCCGCAGTTAAGCGTGCTTGGGCGAGAGTAGTACTAGGATGGGTGACCCCCTCGGAAGTCCTCGTGTTGCACCCCCCTTTTTCGTTGTCCGTTTGCGTTTTTTTAGATTTTACGTGCGGTTTTTTTTTGTTTTTTTTTTCTTTCTTGCTATTTCTATGCTCGGGTGGCCTCCGTTTCATGGTTCATGGTCTTCGTATTTTTGGAACGGAGCCGATCGGTCACGTGGGTCCCACGCCTCGCGTACGAAAACAAAGGAGGTTCTGCGTCTTTTAAGACATACAAGCAATAAGCATGGATAGTATTTCGGGTGCGATCATACCAGCACTAATGCACCGGATCCCATCAGAACTCCACAGTTAAGCGTGCTTGGGCGAGAGTAGTACTAGGATGGGTGACCCCCTGGGAAGTCCTCATGTTGCACCCCCCTTTTCCGTTGTCCGTTTGCGTTTTTTTAGATTTTACGTGCGGTTTTTTTTTGTTTTTTTTTTCTTTCTTGCTATTTCTATGCTCGGGTGGCCTCCGTTTCATGGTTCATGGTCTTCGTATTTTTGGAACGGAGCCGATCGGTCACGTGGGTCCCACGCCTCGCGTACGAAAACAAAGGAGGTTCTGCGTCTTTTAAGACATACAAGCAATAAGCATGGATAGTATTTCGGGTGCGATCATACCAGCACTAATGAATCGGATCCCATCAGAACTCCGCAGTTAAGCGTGCTTGGGCGAGAGTAGTTCTAGGATGGGTGACCCCCTGGGAAGTCCTCGTGTTGCACCCCCCTTTTTCGTTGTCCGTTTGCGTTTTTTTAGATTTTACGTGCGGTTTTTTTTTGTTTTTTTTTTCTTTCTTGCTATTTCTATGCTCGGGTGGCCTCCGCTTCATGGTTGATGGTTTTCGTATTTTTGGAACGGAGCCGATCGGTCACGTGGGTTCCACGCCTCGCGTACGAAAACAAAGGAGGTTCTGCGTCTTTTAAGACATACAAGCAATAAGCATGGATAGTATTTCGGGTGCGATCATACCAGCACTAATGCACCGGATCCCATCAGAACTCCGCAGTTAAGCGTGCTTGGGCGAGAGTAGTACTAGGATGGGTGACCCCCTGGGAAGTCCTCGTGTTGCATCCCCCTTTTTCGTTGTCCGTTTGCGTTTTTTTAGAATTTACGTGCGGTTTTTTTTTTGTTTTTTTTTCTTTCTTGCTATTTCTATGCTCGGGTGGCCTCTGTTTCATGGTTCATGGTCTTCGTATTTTTGGAACGGAGCCGATCGGTCACGTGGGTCCCACGCCTCGCGTACGAAAACAAAGGAGGTTCTGTGTCTTTTAAGACATACAAGCAATAAGCATGGATAGTATTTCGGGTGCGATCATACCAGCACTAATGCACCGGATCCCATCAGAACTCCGCAGTTAAGCGTGCTTGGGCGAGAGTAGTACTAGGATGGGTGACCCCCTGGGAAGTCCTCGTGTTGCACCCCCCTTTTTCGTTGTCCGTTTGCGTTTTTTTAGATTTTACGTGCGGTTTTTTTTTTGTTTTTTTTCTTTCTTGCTATTTCTATGCTCGGGTGGCCTCCGCTTCATGGTTGATGGTTTTCGTATTTTTGGAACGGAGCAGATCGGTCACGTGGGTTCCACGCCTCGCGTACGAAAACAAAGGAGGTTCTGCGTCTTTTAAGACATACAAGCAATAAGCATGGACAGTATTTCGGGTGCGATCATACCAGCACTAATGCACCGGATCCCATCAGAACTCCGCAGTTAAGCGTGCTTGGGCGAGAGTAGTACTAGGATGGGTGACCCCATGGGAAGTCCTCGTGTTGCAACCCCCTTTTTCGTTGTCCGTTTGCGTTTTTTTAGATTTTACGTGCGGTTTTTTTTTTTTTCTTTCTTGCTATTTCTATGCTCGGGTGGCCTCCGGTTCATGGTTGATGGTTTTCGTATTTTTGGAACGGAGCTGATCGGTCACGTGGGTTCCACGCCTCGCGTACGAAATCAAAGGAGGTTTTGCGTCTTTTAAGACATAAAAGCAATAAGCATGGATAGTGTTTCGGGTGCGATCATACCAGCACTAATGCACCGGATCCCATCAGAACTCCGCAGTTAAGCGTGCTTGGGCGAGAGTAGTACTAGGATGGGTGACCCCCTGGGAAGTCCTCGTGTTGCACCCCCCCTTTTTCATTGTCCGTTTGCGTTTTTTTAGATTTTACGTGCGGTTTTTTTTTGTTTTTTTTTCTTGCTATTTCTATGCTCGGGTGGCCTCCGTTTCATGGTTCATGGTCTTCGTATTTTTGGAACGGAGCCGATCGGTCACGTGGGTCCCACGCCTCGCGTACGAAAACAAAGGAGGTTCTGTGTCTTTTAAGACATACAAGCAATAAGCGTGGACAGTATTTCGGGTGCGATCATACCAGCACTAATGCACCGGATCCCATCAGAACTCCGCAGTTAAGCGTGCTTGGGCGAGAGTAGTACTAGGATGGGTGACCGCATGGGAAGTCCTCGTGTTGCACCCCCCTTTTTCGTTGTCCGTTTGCGTTTTTTTAGATTTTACGTGCGGTTTTTTTTTGTTTTTTTTTTCTTTCTTGCTATTTCTATGCTCGGGTGGCCTCCGCTTCATGGTTGATGGTCTTCGTATTTTTGGAACGGAGCTGATCGGTCACGTGGGTCCCACGCCTCGCGTACGAAAACAAAGGAGTTTCTGCGTCTTTTAAGACATACAAGCAATAAGCATGGATAGTATTTTGGGTGCGATCATACCAGCACTAATGCACCGGATCCCATTAGAACTCCGCAGTTAAGCGTGCTTGGGCGAGAGTAGTACTAGGATGGGTGACCCCCTGGGAAGTCCTCATGTTGTACCCCCCTTTTCCGTTGTCCGTTTGCGTTTTTTTAGATTTTACGTGCGGTTTTTTTTTGTTTTTTTTTTCTTTCTTGCTATTTCTATGCTCGGGTGGCCTCCGTTTCATGGTTCATGGTCTTCGTATTTTTGGAACGGAGCCGATCGGTCACGTGGGTCCCACGCCTCGCGTACGAAAACAAAGGAGGTTCTGCGTCTTTTAAGACATACAAGCAATAAGCATGGATAGTATTTCGGGTGCGATCATACCAGCACTAATGAATCGGATCCCATCAGAACTCCGCAGTTAAGCGTGCTTGGGCGAGAGTAGTTCTAGGATGGGTGACCCCCTGGGAAGTCCTCGTGTTGCACCCCCCTTTTTCGTTGTCCGTTTGCGTTTTTTTAGATTTTACGTGCGGTTTTTTTTTGTTTTTTTTTTCTTTCTTGCTATTTCTATGCTCGGGTGGCCTCCGCTTCATGGTTGATGGTTTTCGTATTTTTGGAACGGAGCCGATCGGTCACGTGGGTTCCACGCCTCGCGTACGAAAACAAAGGAGGTTCTGCGTCTTTTAAGACATACAAGCAATAAGCATGGATAGTATTTCGGGTGCGATCATACCAGCACTAATGCACCGGATCCCATCAGAACTCCGCAGTTAAGCGTGCTTGGGCGAGAGTAGTACTAGGATGGGTGACCCCCTGGGAAGTCCTCGTGTTGCATCCCCCTTTTTCGTTGTCCGTTTGCGTTTTTTTAGATTTTACGTGCGGTTTTTTTTTTGTTTTTTTTTCTTTCTTGCTATTTCTATGCTCGGGTGGCCTCTGTTTCATGGTTCATGGTCTTCGTATTTTTGGAACGGAGCCGATCGGTCACGTGGGTCCCACGCCTCGCGTACGAAAACAAAGGAGGTTATGTGTCTTTTAAGACATACAAGCAATAAGCATGGATAGTATTTCGGGTGCGATCATACCAGCACTAATGCACCGGATCCCATCAGAACTCCGCAGTTAAGCGTGCTTGGGCGAGAGTAGTACTAGGATGGGTGACCCCCTGGGAAGTCCTCGTGTTGCACCCCCCTTTTTCGTTGTCCGTTTGCGTTTTTTTAGATTTTACGTGCGGTTTTTTTTTGTTTTTTTTCTTTCTTGCTATTTCTATGCTCGGGTGGCCTCCGCTTCATGGTTGATGGTTTTCGTATTTTTGGAACGGAGCAGATCGGTCACGTGGGTTCCACGCCTCGCGTACGAAAACAAAGGAGGTTCTGCGTCTTTTAAGACATACAAGCAATAAGCATGGACAGTATTTCGGGTGCGATCATACCAGCACTAATGCACCGGATCCCATCAGAACTCCGCAGTTAAGCGTGCTTGGGCGAGAGTAGTACTAGGATGGGTGACCCCATGGGAAGTCCTCGTGTTGCAACCCCCTTTTTCGTTGTCCGTTTGCGTTTTTTTAGATTTTACGTGCGGTTTTTTTTTTTTTCTTTCTTGCTATTTCTATGCTCGGGTGGCCTCCGGTTCATGGTTGATGGTTTTCGTATTTTTGGAACGGAGCTGATCGGTCACGTGGGTTCCACGCCTCGCGTACGAAATCAAAGGAGGTTTTGCGTCTTTTAAGACATAAAAGCAATAAGCATGGATAGTGTTTCGGGTGCGATCATACTAGCACTAATGCACCGGATCCCATCAGAACTCCGCAGTTAAGCGTGCTTGGGCGAGAGTAGTTCTAGGATGGGTGACCCCCTGGGAAGTCCTCGTGTTGCACCCCCCTTTTTCGTTGTCCGTTTACGTTTTTTTAGATTTTACGTGCGGTTTTTTTTTGTTTTTTTTTCTTGCTATTTCTATGCTCGGGTGGCCTCCGTTTCATGGTTCATGGTCTTCGTATTTTTGGAACGGAGCCGATCGGTCACGTGGGTCCCACGCCTCGCGTACGAAAACAAAGGAGGTTCTGTGTCTTTTAAGACATACAAGCAATAAGCGTGGACAGTATTTCGGGTGCGATCATACCAGCACTAATGCACCGGATCCCATCAGAACTCCGCAGTTAAGCGTGCTTGGGCGAGAGTAGTACTAGGATGGGTGACCGCATGGGAAGTCCTCGTGTTGCACCCCCCTTTTTCGTTGTCCGTTTGCGTTTTTTTAGATTTTACGTGCGGTTTTTTTTTGTTTTTTTTTTCTTTCTTGCTATTTCTATGCTCGGGTGGCCTCCGCTTCATGGTTGATGGTCTTCGTATTTTTGGAACGGAGCTGATCGGTCACGTGGGTCCCACGCCTCGCGTACGAAAACAAAGGAGTTTCTGCGTCTTTTAAGACATACAAGCAATAAGCATGGATAGTATTTTGGGTGCGATCATACCAGCACTAATGCACCGGATCCCATTAGAACTCCGCAGTTAAGCGTGCTTGGGCGAGAGTAGTACTAGGATGGGTGACCCCCTGGGAAGTCCTCGTCTTGCACCCCCCTTTTTCGTTGTCCGTTTGCGTTTTTTTAGATTTTACGTGCGGTTTTTTTTTGTTTTTTTTTTCTTTCTTGCTATTTCTATGCTCGGGTGGCCTCCGTTTCATGGTTCATGGTCTTCGTATTTTTGGAACGGAGCCGATCGGTCACGTGGGTCCCACGCCTCGCGTACGAAAACAAAGGAGGTTCTGCGTCTTTTAAGACATACAAGCAATAAGCATGGATAGTATTTCGGGTGCGATCATACCAGCACTAATGCACCGGATCCCATCAGAACTCCGCAGTTAAGCGTGCTTGGGCGAGAGTAGTACTACGATGGGTGACCCCCTCGGAAGTCCTCGTGTTGTACCCCCCTTTTTCGTTGTCCGTTTGCGTTTTTTTAGATTTTACGTGCGGTTTTTTTTTGTTTTTTTTTTCTTTCTTGCTATTTCTATGCTCGGGTGGCCTCCGTTTCATGGTTCATGGTCTTCGTATTTTTGGAACGGAGCCGATTGGTCACGTGGGTCCCACGCCTCGCGTACGAAAACAAAGGAGGTTCTGCGTCTTTTAAGACATACAAGCAATAAGCATGGATAGTATTTCGGGTGCGATCATACCAGCACTAATGCACCGGATCCCATCAGAACTCCACAGGTAAGCGTGCTTGGGCGAGAGTAGTACTAGGATGGGTGACCCCCTGGGAAGTCCTCATGTTGCACCCCCCTTTTTCGTTGTCCGTTTGCGTTTTTTTAGATTTTACGTGCGGTTTTTTTTTTTTTTTTCTTTCTTGCTATTTCTATGCTCGGGTGGCCTCCGTTTCATGGTTCATGGTCTTCGTATTTTTGGAACGGAGCCGATCGGTCACGTGGGTCCCACGCCTCGCGTACGAAAACAAAGGAGGTTCTGCGTCTTTTAAGACATACAAGCAATAAGCATGGATAGTATTTCGGGTGCGATCATACCAGCACTAATGCACCGGATCCCATCAGAACTCCGCAGTTAAGCGTGCTTGGGCGAGAGTAGTACTAGGATGGGTGATCCCCTGGGAAGTCCTCGTGTTGCACCCCCCTTTTTCGTTGTCCGTTTGCGTTTTTTTAGATTTTACGTGCGGTTTTTTTTTGTTTTTTTTTCTTTCTTGCTATTTCTATGCTCGGGTGGCCTCCGTTTCATGGTTCATGGTCTTCGTATTTTTGGAACGGAGCCGATCGGTCACGTGGGTCCCACGCCTCGCGTATGAAAACAAAGGAGGTTCTGCGTCTTTTAAGACATACAAGCAATAAGCATGGATAGTATTTCGGGTGCGATCATACCAGCACTAATGCACCGGATCCCATCAGAACTCCGCAGTTAAGCGTGCTTGGGCGAGAGTAGTACTAGGATGGGTGACCCCCTCGGAAGTCCTCGTGTTGCACCCCCCTTTTTCGTTGTCCGTTTGCGTTTTTTTAGATTTTACGTGCGGTTTTTTTTTTGTTTTTTTTTTCTTTCTTGCTATTTCTATGCTCGGGTGGCCTCCGTTTCATGGTTCATGGTCTTCGTATTTTTGGAACGGAGCCGATCGGTCACGTGGGTCCCACGCCTCGCGTACGAAAACAAAGGAGGTTCTGCGTCTTTTAAGACATACAAGCAATAAGCGTGGATAGTATTTCAGGTGCGATCATACCAGCACTAATGTACCGGATCCCATCAGAACTCCACAGTTAAGCGTGCTTGTGCGAGAGTAGTACTAGGATGGGTGACCCCCTGGGAAGTCCTCATGTTGCACCCCCCTTTTCCGTTGTCCGTTTGCGTTTTTTTAGATTTTACGTGCGGTTTTTTTTTGTTTTTTTTTTCTTTCTTGCTATTTCTATGCTCGGGTGGCCTCCGTTTCATGGTTCATGGTCTTCGTATTTTTGGAACGGAGCCGATCGGTCACGTGGGTCCCACGCCTCGCGTACGAAAACAAAGGAGGTTCTGCGTCTTTTAAGACATACAAGCAATAAGCATGGATAGTAT
Organism: Lactuca virosa; assembly: GCF_052849685.1. Lineage (NCBI taxonomy): Eukaryota > Viridiplantae > Streptophyta > Magnoliopsida > Asterales > Asteraceae > Lactuca > Lactuca virosa. Next base: position 262,772,149 of record NC_136426.1, on the reverse strand, counting down.
TTCGGGTGCGATCATACCAGCACTAATGCACCGGATCCCATCAGAACTCCGCAGTTAAGCGTGCTTGGGCGAGAGTAGTACTAGGATGGGTGACCCCCTGGGAAGTCCTCGTGTTGCACCCCCCTTTTTCGTTGTCCGTTTGCGTTTTTTTAGATTTTACGTGCAGTTTTTTTTTGTTTTTTTTTTCTTTCTTGCTATTTCTATGCTCGGGTGGCCTCCGCTTCATGGTTGATGGTTTTCGTATTTTTGGAACGGAGCCGATCGGTCACGTGGGTTCCACGCCTCGCGTACGAAAACAAAGGAGGTTCTGCGTCTTTTAGGACATACAAGCAATAAGCATGGATAGTATTTCGGGTGCGATCATACCAGCACTAATGCACCGGATCCCATCAGAACTCCGCAGTTAAGCGTGCTTGGGCGAGAGTAGTACTAGGATGGGTGACCCCCTGGGAAGTCCTCGTGTTGCATCCCCCTTTTTCATTGTCCGTTTGCGTTTTTTTAGATTTTACGTGCGGTTTTTTTTTTGTTTTTTTTTCTTTCTTGCTATTTCTATGCTCGGGTGGCCTCTGTTTCATGGTTTATGGTCTTCGTATTTTTGGAACGGAGCCGATCGGTCACGTGGGTCCCACGCCTCGCGTACGAAAACAAAGGAGGTTCTGCGTCTTTTAAGACATACAAGCAATAAGCATGGATAGTATTTCGGGTGCGATCATACCAGCACTAATGCACCGGATCCCATCAGAACTCCGCAGTTAAGCGTGCTTGGGCGAGAGTAGTACTAGGATGGGTGACCCCCTGGGAAGTCCTCGTGTTGCACCCCCCTTTTTCGTTGTCCGTTTGCGTTTTTTTAGATTTTACGTGCGGTTTTTTTTTGTTTTTTTTTCTTTCTTGCTATTTCTATGCTCGGGTGGCCTCCGCTTCATGGTTGATGGTTTTCGTATTTTTGGAACGGAGCCGATCGGTCACGTGGGTTCCACGCCTCGCGTACGAAAACAAAGGAGGTTCTGCGTCTTTTAAGACATACAAGCAATAAGCATGGACAGTATTTCGGGTGCGATCATACCAGCACTAATGCACCGGATCCCATCAGAACTCCGCAGTTAAGCGTGCTTGGGCGAGAGTAGTACTAGGATGGGTGACCCCATGGGAAGTCCTCGTGTTGCAACCCCCTTTTTCGTTGTCCGTTTGCGTTTTTTTAGATTTTACGTGCGGTTTTTTTTTGTTTTTTTTTTCTTTCTTGCTATTTCTATGCTCGGGTGGCCTCCGGTTCATGGTTGATGGTTTTCGTATTTTTGGAACGGAGCCGATCGGTCACGTGGGTTCCACGCCTCGCGTACGAAAACAAAGGAGGTTCTGCGTCTTTTAAGACATACAAGCAATAAGCATGGATAGTATTTCGGGTGCGATCATACCAGCACTAATGCACCGGATCCCATCAGAACTCCGCAGTTAAGCGTGCTTGGGCGAGAGTAGTACTAGGATGGGTGACCCCCTGGGAAGTCCTCGTGTTGCACCCCCCTTTTTCGTTGTCCGTTTGCGTTTTTTTAGATTTTACGTGCGGTTTTTTTTTCTTTTTTTTTCTTTCTTGCTATTTCTATGCTCGGGTGGCCTCCGCTTCATGGTTGATGGTTTTCGTATTTTTGGAACGGAGCCGATCGGTCACGTGGGTTCCACGCCTCGCGTACGAAAACAAAGGAGGTTCTGCGTCTTTTAAGACATACAAGCAATAAGCATGGATAGTATTTCGGGTGCGATCATACCAGCACTAATGCACCGGATCCCATCAGAACTCCGCAGTTAAACGTGCTCGGGCGAGAGTAGTACTAGGATGGGTAACCCCCTGGGAAGTCCTCGTGTTGCATCCCCCTTTTTCGTTGTCCGTTTGCTTTTTTTTAGATTTTACGTGCGGTTTTTTTTTGTGTTTTTTTTTCTTTCTTGCTATTTCTATGCTCGGGTGGCCTCCGTTTCATGGTTCATGGTCTTCGTATTTTTGGAACGGAGCCGATCGGTCACGTGGGTCCCACGCCTCGCGTACGAAAACAAAGGAGGTTCTGCGTCTTTGAAGACATACAAGCAATAAGCATGGATAGTATTTCGGGTGCGATCATACCAGCACTAATGCACCGGATCCCATCAGAACTCCGAAGTTAAGCGTGCTTGGGCGAGAGTAGTACTAGGATGGGTGACCCCGTGGGAAGTCCTCGTGTTGCACTCCCCTTTTTCGTTGTCCGTTTGCGTTTTTTTAGATTTTACGTGCGGTTTTTTTTTGTTTTTTTTTCTTTCTTGCTATTTCTATGCTCGGGTGGCCTCCGCTTCATGGTTGATGGTTTTCGTATTTTTGGAACGGAGCCGATCGGTCACGTGGGTTCCACGCCTCGCGTACGAAAACAAAGGAGGTTCTGCGTCTTTTAAGACATACAAGCAATAAGCATGGATAGTATTTCGGGTGCGATCATACCAGCACTAATGCACCGGATCCCATCAGAACTCCGCAGTTAAGCGTGCTTGGGCCAGAGTAGTACTAGGATGGGTGACCCCCTGGGAAGTCCTCGTGTTGCACCCCCTTTTTTCGTTGTCCGTTTGCGTTTTTTTAGATTTTACGTGCGGTTTTTTTTTGTTTTTTTTTCTTTCTTGCTATTTCTATGCTCGGGTGGCCTCCGTTTCATGGTTCATGGTCTTCGTATTTTTGGAACGGAGCCGATCGGTCACGTGGGTCCCACGCCTCGCGTACGAAAACAAAGGAGGTTCTGCGTCTTTTAAGACATACAAGCAATAAGCATGGATAGTATTTCGGGTGCGATCATACCAGCACTAATGCACCGGATCCCATCAGAACTCCGCAGTTAAGCGTGCTTGGGCGAGAGTAGTACTAGGATGGGTGACCCCCTGGGAAGTCCTCGTGTTGCACCCCCCTTTTTCGTTGTCCGTTTGCGTTTTTTTAGATTTTACGTGCGGTTTTTTTTTGTTTTTTTTCTTTCTTGCTATTTCTATGCTCGGGTGGCCTCCGCTTCATGGTTGATGGTTTTCGTATTTTTGGAACGGAGCCGATCGGTCACGTGGGTTCCACGCCTCGCGTACGAAAACAAAGGAGGTTCTGCGTCTTTTAAGACATAAAAGCAATAAGCATGGATAGTATTTCGGGTGCGATCATACCAGCACTAATGCACCGGATCCCATCAGAACTCCGCAGTTAAGCGTGCTTGGGCGAGAGTAGTACTAGGATGGGTGACCCCCTGGGAAGTCCTCGTGTTGCACCCCCCCTTTTTCATTGTCCGTTTGCGTTTTTTTAGATTTTACGTGCGGTTTTTTTTTGTTTTTTTTTTCTTGCTATTTCTATGCTCGGGTGGCCTCCGTTTCATGGTTCATGGTCTTCGTATTTTTGGAACGGAGCCGATCGGTCACGTGGGTCCCACGCCTCGCGTACGAAAACAAAGGAGGTTCTGTGTCTTTTAAGACATACAAGCAATAAGCATGGAGAGTATTTCGGGTGCGATCATACCAGCACTAATGCACCGGATCCCATCAGAACTCCGCAGTTAAGCGTGCTTGGGCGAGAGTAGTACTAGGATGGGTGACCCCATGGGAAGTCCTCGTGTTGCACCCCCCTTTTTCGTTGTCCGTTTGCGTTTTTTTAGATTTTACGTGCGGTTTTTTTTTGTTTTTTTTTCTTTCTTGCTATTTCTATGCTCGGGTGGCCTCCGCTTCATGGTTGATGGTCTTCGTATTTTTGGAACGGAGCTGATCGGTCACGTGGGTCCCACGCCTCGCGTACGAAAACAAAGGAGTTTATGCGTCTTTTAAGACATACAAGCAATAAGCATGGATAGTATTTTGGGTGCGATCATACCAGCACTAATGCACCGGATCCCATCAGAACTCCGCAGTTAAGCGGGCTTGGGCGAGAGTAGTACTAGGATGGGTGATCCCCTGGGAAGTCCTCGTGTTGCACCCCCCTTTTTCGTTGTCCGTTTGCGTTTTTTTAGATTTTACGTGCGGTTTTTTTTTTTGTTTTTTTTTCTTTCTTGCTATTTCTATGCTCGGGTGGCCTCCGCTTCATGGTTGATGATTTTCGTATTTTTGGAACGGAGCCGATCGGTCACGTGGGTCCCACGCCTCGCGTACGAAAACAAAGGAGGTTCTGTGTCTTTTAAGACATAAAAGCAATAAGCATGGATAGTATTTCGGGTGCGATCATACCAGCACTAATGCACCGGATCCCATCAGAAGTCCGCAGTTAAGCGTGCTTGGGCGAGAGTAGTACTAGGATGGGTGACCCCCTGGGAAGTCCTCATGTTGCCCCCCCTTTTTCGTTGTCCTTTTGCATTTTTTTAGATTTTACGTGCGGTTTTTTTTTGTTTTTTTTTTCTTTCTTGCTATTTCTATGCTCGTGTGGCCTCCGTTTCATGGTTCATGGTCTTCGTATTTTTGGAACGGAGCCGATCGGTCACGTGGGTCCCACGCCTCGCGTACGAAAACAAAGGAGGTTCTGTGTCTTTTAAGACATACAAGCAATAAGCATGGACAGTATTTCGGGTGCGATCATACCAGCACTAATGCACCGGATTCCATCAGAACTCCGCAGTTAAGCGTGCTTGGGCGAGAGTAGTACTAGGATGGGTGACCCCCTGGGAAGTCCTCGTGTTGCACCCCCCTTTTTCGTTGTCCGTTTGCGTTTTTTTAGATTTTACGTGCGGTTTTTATTTTGTTTTTTTTCTTTCTTGCTATTTCTATGCTCAGGTGGCCTCCGTTTCATGGTTCATGGTCTTCGTATTTTTGGAACGGAGCCGATCGGTCACGTGGGTCCCACGCCTCGCGTACGAAAACAAAGGAGGTTCTGCGTCTTTTAAGACATACAAGCAATAAGCCTGGATAGTATTTCAGTTGCGATCATACCAGCACTAATGCACCGGATCCCATCAGAACTCCGCAGTGAAGCGTGCTTGGGCGAGAGTAGTATTAGGATGGGTGACCCCCTGGGAAGTCCTCGTGTTGCACTCCCCTTTTTCGTTGTCCGTTTGCGTTTTTTTAGATTTTACGTGCGGTTTTTTTTTGTTTTTTTTTCTTTCTTGCTATTTCTATGCTCGGGTGGCCTCCGCTTCATGGTTGATGGTTTTCGTATTTTTGGAACGGAGCCGATCGGTCACGTGGGTTCCACGCCTCGCGTACGAAAACAAAGGAGGTTCTGCGTCTTTTAAGACATAAAAGCAATAAGCATGGATAGTATTTCGGGTGCGATCATACCAGCACTAATGCACCGGATCCCATCAGAACTCCGCAGTTAAGCGTGCTTGGGCGAGAGTAGTACTAGGATGGGTGACCCCCTGGGAAGTCCTCGTGTTGCACCCCCCCTTTTTCGTTGTCCGTTTGTGTTTTTTTAGATTTTACGTGCGGTTTTTTTTTGTTTTTTTATTCTTGCTATTTCTATGCTCGGGTGGCCTCCGTTTCATGGTTCATTGGTCTTCGTATTTTTGGAACGGAGCCAATCGGTCACGTGGGTCCCACGCCTCGCGTACGAAAACAAAGGAGGTTCTGTGTCTTTTAAGACATACAAGCAATAAGCATGGACAGTATTTCGGGTGCGATCATACCAGCACTAATGCACCGGATCCCATCAGAACTCCGCAGTTAAGCGTGCTTGGGCGAGAGTAGTACTAGGATGGGTGACCCCATGGGAAGTCCTCGTGTTGCAACCCCCTTTTTCGTTGTCCGTTTGCGTTTTTTTAAATTTTACGTGCGGTTTTTTTTTGTTTTTTTTTCATTCTTGCTATTTCTATGCTCGGGTGGCCTCTGCTTCATGGTTGATGGTCTTCGTATTTTTGGAACGGAGCTGATCGGTCACGTGGGTCCCACGCCTCGCGTACGAAAACAAAGGAGGTTCTGCGTCTTTTAAGACATACAAGCAATAAGCATGGATAGTATTTTGGGTGCGATCATACCAGCACTAATGCACCGGATCCCATCAGAACTCCGCAGTTAAGTGTGCTTGGGCGAGAGTAGTACTAGGATGGGTGACCCCCTGGGAAGTCCTCGTGTTGCACCCCCCTTTTTCGTTGTCCGTTTGCGTTTTTTTAGATTTTACGTGCGGTTTTTTTTTTGTTTTTTTTCTTTCTTGCTATTTCTATGCTCGGGTGGCCTCCGTTTCATGGTTCATGGTCTTCGTATTTTTGGAACGGAGCCGATCGGTCACGTGGGTCCCACGCCTCGCGTACGAAAACAAAGGAGGTTCTGTGTCTTTTAAGACATACAAGGAATAAGCATGGACAGTATTTCAGGTGCGATCATACCAGCACTAATGCACCGGATCCCATCAGAACTCCGCAGTTAAGCGTGCTTGGGCGAGAGTAGTACTAGGATGGGTGACCCCATGGGAAGTCCTCGTGTTGCAACCCCCTTTTTCGTTGTCCGTTTGCGTTTTTTTAAATTTTACGTGCGGTTTTTTTTTGTTTTTTTTTCTTTCTTGCTATTTCTATGCTCGGGTGGCCTCCGCTTCATGGTTGATGGTCTTCGTATTTTTGGAACGGAGCTGATCGGTCACGTGGGTCCCACGCCTCGCGTACGAAAACAAAGGAGGTTCTGCGTCTTTTAAGACATACAAGCAATAAGCATGGATAGTATTTTGGGTGCAATCATACCAGCACTAATGCACCGGATCCCATCAGAACTCCGCAGTTAAGTGTGCTTGGGCGAGAGTAGTACTAGGATGGGTGACCCCGTGGGAAGTCCTCGTCTTGCACCCCCCTTTTTCGTTGTCCGTTTGCGTTTTTTTAGATTTTACGTGCGGTTTTTTTTTTGTTTTTTTCTTTCTTGCTATTTCTATGCTCGGGTGGCCTCCGTTTCATGGTTCATGGTCTTCGTATTTGTGGAACGGAGCCGATCGGTCACGTGGGTCCCACGCCTCGCGTACGAAAACAAAGGAGGTTCTGCGTCTTTTAAGACATACAAGCAATAAGCATGGATAGTATTTCGGGTGCGATCATACCAGCACTAATGCACCGGATCCTATCAGAACTCCGCAGTTAAGCGTGCTTGGGCGAGAGTAGTACTAGGATGGGTGACCCCCTGGGAAGTCCTCGTGTTGCACCCCCCTTTTTCGTTGTCCGTTTGCGTTTTTTTAGATTTTACGTGCGGTTTTTTTTTGTTTTTTTTCTTTCTTGCTATTTCTATGCTCAGGTGGCCTCCGCTTCATGGTTGATGGTTTTCATATTTTTGGAACGGAGCCGATCGGTCACGTGGGTTCCACGCCTCGCGTACGAAAACAAAGGAGGTTCTGCGTCTTTTAAGACATACAAGCAATAAGCATGGATAGTATTTCGGGTGCGATCATACCAGCACTAATGCACCGGATCCCATCAGAACTCCGCAGTTAAGCGTGCTTGGGCGAGAGTAGTACTAGGATGGGTGACCCCCTGGGAAGTCCTCGTGTTGCACCCCCCTTTTTCGTTGTCCGTTTGCGTTTTTCTAGATTTTACGTGCGGTTTTTTTTTTGTTTTTTTTTCTTTCTTGCTATTTCTATGCTCGGGTGGCCTCCGTTTCATGGTTCATGGTCTTCGTATCTTTGGAACGGAGCCGATCGGTCACGTGGGTCCCACGCCTCGCGTACGAAAACAAAGGAGGTTCTGCGTCTTTTAAGACATACAAGCAATAAGCATGGATAGTATTTCGGGTGCGATCATACCAGCACTAATGCACCGGATCCCATCAGAACTCCGCAGTTAAGCGTGCTTGGGCGAGAGTAGTACTAGGATGGGTGACCCCCTGGGAAGTCCTCGTGTTGCACCCCCCTTTTTCGTTGTCCGTTTGCGTTTTTTTAGATTTTACGTGCGGTTTTTTTTTGTTTTTTTTTCTTTCTTGCTATTTCTATGCTCGGGTGGCCTCCGCTTCATGGTTGATGGTTTTCGGATTTTTGGAACGGAGTCGATCGGTCACGTGGGTTCCACGCCTCGCGTACGAAAACAAAGGAGGTTCTGCGTCTTTTAAGACATAAAAGCAATAAGCATGGATAGTATTTCGGGTGCGATCATACCAGCACTAATGCACCGGATCCCATCAGAACTCCGCAGTTAAGCGTGCTTGGGCGAGAGTAGTACTAGGATGGGTGACCCCCTGGGAAGTCCTCGTGTTGCACCCTCCCTTTTTCGTTGTCCGTTTGCGTTTTTTTAGATTTTACGTGCAGTTTTTTTTTGTTTTTTTATTCTTGCTATTTCTATGCTCGGGTGGCCTCCGTTTCATGGTTCATTGGTCTTCGTATTTTTGGAACGGAGCCGATCGGTCACGTGGGTCCCACGCCTCGCGTACGAAAACAAAGGACGTTCTGTGTCTTTTAAGACATACAAGCAATAAGCATGGACAATATTTCGGGTGCGATCATACCAGCACTAATGCACCGGATCCCATCAGAACTCCGCAGTTAAGCGTGCTTGGGCGAGAGTAGTACTAGGATGGGTGACCCCATGGGAAGTCCTCGTGTTGCAACCCCCTTTTTCGTTGTCCGTTTGCGTTTTTTTAAATTTTACGTGCGGTTTTTTTTTGTTTTTTTTTCTTTCTTGCTATTTCTATGCTCGGGTGGCCTCTGCTTCATGGTTGATGGTCTTCGTATTTTTGGAACGGAGCTGATCGGTCACGTGGGTCCCACGCCTCGCGTACGAAAACAAAGGAGGTTCTGCGTCTTTTAAGACATACAAGCAATAAGCATGGATAGTATTTTGGGTGCGATCATACCAGCACTAATGCACCGGATCCCATCAGAACTCCGCAGTTAAGTGTGCTTGGGCGAGAGTAGTACTAGGATGGGTGACCCCCTGGGAAGTCCTCGTGTTAAACCCCCCTTTTTCGTTGTCCGTTTGCGTTTTTTTAGATTTTACGTGCGGTTTTTTTTTTGTTTTTTTTCTTTCTTGCTATTTCTATGCTCGGGTGGCCTCCGTTTCATGGTTCATGGTCTTCGTATTTTTGGAACGGAGCCGATCGGTCACGTGGGTCCCACGCCTCGCGTACGAAAACAAAGGAGGTTCTGTGTCTTTTAAGACATACAAGCAATAAGCATGGACAGTATTTCGGGTGCGATCATACCAGCACTAATGCACCGGATCCCATCAGAACTCCGCAGTTAAGCGTGCTTGGGCGAGAGTAGTACTAGGATGGGTGACCCCATGGGAAGTCCTCGTGTTGCAACCCCCTTTTTCGTTGTCCGTTTGCGTTTTTTTAAATTTTACGTGCGGTTTTTTTTTGTTTTTTTTTCTTTCTTGCTATTTCTATGCTCGGGTGGCCTCCGCTTCATGGTTGATGGTCTTCGTATTTTTGGAACGGAGCTGATCGGTCACGTGGGTCCCACGCCTCGCGTACGAAAACAAAGGAGGTTCTGCGTCTTTTAAGACATACAAGCAATAAGCATGGATAGTATTTTGGGTGCGATCATACCAGCACTAATGCACCGGATCCCATCAGAACTCCGCAGTTAAGTGTGCTTGGGCGAGAGTAGTACTAGGATGGGTGACCCCGTGGGAAGTCCTCGTCTTGCACCCCCCTTTTTCGTTGTCCGTTTGCGTTTTTTTAGATTTTACGTGCGGTTTTTTTTTTGTTTTTTTTCTTTCTTGCTATTTCTATGCTCGGGTGGCCTCCGTTTCATGGTTCATGGTCTTCGTATTTGTGGAACGGAGCCGATCGGTCACGAGGGTCCCACGCCTCGCGTACGAAAACAAAGGAGGTTCTGCGTCTTTTAAGACATACAAGCAATAAGCATGGATAGTATTTCGGGTGCGATCATACCAGCACTAATGCACCGGATCCTATCAGAACTCCGCAGTTAAGCGTGCTTGGGCGAGAGTAGTACTAGGATGGGTGACCTCCTGGGAAGTCCTCGTGTTGCACCCCCCTTTTTCGTTGTCCGTTTGCGTTTTTTTAGATTTTACGTGCGGTTTTTTTTTTGTTTTTTTTTCTTTCTTGCTATTTCTATGCTCGGGTGGCCTCCGCTTCATGGTTGATGGTTTTCGTATTTTTGGAACGGAGCCGATCGGTCACGTGGGTTCCACGCCTCGCGTACGAAAACAAAGGAGGTTCTGCGTCTTTTAAGACATACAAGCAATAAGCATGGATAGTATTTCGGGTGCGATCATACCGGCACTAATGCACCGGATCCCATCAGAACTCCGCAGTTAAGCGTGCTTGGGCGAGAGTAGTACTAGGATGGGTGACCCCCTGGGAAGTCCTCGTGTTGCACCCCCCTTTTTCGTTGTCCGTTTGCGTTTTTCTAGATTTTACGTGCGGTTTTTTTTTTGTTTTTTTTTCTTTCTTGCTATTTCTATGCTCGGGTGGCCTCCGTTTCATGGTTCATGGTCTTCGTATTTTTGGAACGGAGCCGATCGGTCACGTGGGTCCCACGCCTCGCGTACGAAAACAAAGGAGGTTCTGCGTCTTTTAAGACATACAAGCAATAAGCATGGATAGTATTTCGGGTGCGATCATACCAGCACTAATGCACCGGATCCCATCAGAACTTCGCAGTTAAGCGTGCTTGGGCGAGAGTAGTACTTGGATGGGTGACCCCCTGGGAAGTCCTCGTGTTGCACCCCCCTTTTTCGTTGTCCGTTTGCGTTTTTTTAGATTTTACGTGCGGTTTTTTTTTGTTTTTTTTTCTTTCTTGCTATTTCTATGCTCGGGTGGCCTCCGCTTCATGGTTGATGGTTTTCGGATTTTTGGAACGGAGCCGATCGGTCACGTGGGTTCCACGCCTCGCGTACGAAAACAAAGGAGGTTCTGCGTCTTTTAAGACATAAAAGCAATAAGCATGGATAGTATTTCGGGTGCGATCATACCAGCACTAATGCACCGGATCCCATCAGAACTCCGCAGTTAAGCGTGCTTGGGCGAGAGTAGTACTAGGATGGGTGACCCCCTGGGAAGTCCTCGTGTTGCACCCCCCCTTTTTCGTTGTCCGTTTGCGTTTTTTTAGATTTTACGTGCGGTTTTTTTTTGTTTTTTTATTCTTGCTATTTCTATGCTCGGGTGGCCTCCGTTTCATGGTTCATTGGTCTTCGTATTTTTGGAACGGAGCCGATCGGTCACGTGGGTCCCACGCCTCGCGTACGAAAACAAAGGAGGTTCTGTGTCTTTTAAGACATACAAGCAATAAGCATGGACAGTATTTCGGGTGCGATCATACCAGCACTAATGCACCGGATCCCATCAGAACTCCGCAGTTAAGCGTGCTTGGGCGAGAGTAGTACTAGGATGGGTGACCCCATGGGAAGTCCTCGTGTTGCAACCCCCTTTTTCGTTGTCCGTTTGCGTTTTTTTAAATTTTACGTGCGGTTTTTTTTTGTTTTTTTTTCTTTCTTGCTATTTCTATGCTCGGGTGGCCTCTGCTTCATGGTTGATGGTCTTCGTATTTTTGGAACGGAGCTGATCGGTCACGTGGGTCCCACGCCTCGCGTACGAAAACAAAGGAGGTTCTGCGTCTTTTAAGACATACAAGCAATAAGCATGGATAGTATTTTGGGTGCGATCATACCAGCACTAATGCACCGGATCCCATCAGAACTCCGCAGTTAAGTGTGCTTGGGCGAGAGTAGTACTAGGATGGGTGACCCCCTGGGAAGTCCTCGTGTTGCACCCCCCTTTTTTGTTGTCCGTTTGCGTTTTTTTAGATTTTACGTGCGGTTTTTTTTTGTTTTTTTATTCTTGCTATTTCTATGCTCGGGTGGCCTCCGTTTCATGGTTCATTGGTCTTCGTATTTTTGGAACGGAGCCGATCGGTCACGTGGGTCCCACGCCTCGCGTACGAAAACAAAGGAGGTTCTGTGTCTTTTAAGACATACAAGCAATAAGCATGGACAGTATTTCGGGTGCGATCATACCAGCACTAATGCACCGGATCCCATCAGAACTCCGCAGTTAAGCGTGATTGGGCGAGAGTAGTACTAGGATGGGTGACCCCATGGGAAGTCCTCGTGTTGCAACCCCCTTTTTCGTTGTCCGTTTGCGTTTTTTTAAATTTTACGTGCGGTTTTTTTTTGTTTTTTTTTCTTTCTTGCTATTTCTATGCTCGGGTGGCCTCTGCTTCATGGTTGATGGTCTTCGTATTTTTGGAACGGAGCTGATCGGTCACGTGGGTCCCACGCCTCGCGTACGAAAACAAAGGAGGTTCTGCGTCTTTTAAGACATACAAGCAATAAGCATGGATAGTATTTTGGGTGCGATCATACCAGCACTAATGCACCGGATCCCATCAGAACTCCGCAGTTAAGTGTGCTTGGGCGAGAGTAGTACTAGGATGGGTGACCCCCTGGGAAGTCCTCGTGTTGCACCCCCCTTTTTCGTTGTCCGTTTGCGTTTTTTTAGATTTTACGTGCGGTTTTTTTTTTGTTTTTTTTTCTTTCTTGCTATTTCTATGCTCGGGTGGCCTCCGTTTCATGGTTCATGGTCTTCGTATTTTTGGAACGGAGCCGATCGGTCACGTGGGTCCCACGCCTCGCGTACGAAAACAAAGGAGGTTCTGTGTCTTTTAAGACATACAAGCAATAAGCATGGACAGTATTTCGGGTGCGATCATACCAGCACTAATGCACCGGATCCCATCAGAACTCCGCAGTTAAGCGTGCTTGGGCGAGAGTAGTACTAGGATGGGTGACCCCATGGGAAGTCCTCGTGTTGCAACCCCCTTTTTCGTTGTCCGTTTGCGTTTTTTTAAATTTTACGTGCGGTTTTTTTTTGTTTTTTTTTCTTTCTTGCTATTTCTATGCTCGGGTGGCCTCCGCTTCATGGTTGATGGTCTACGTATTTTTGGAACGGAGCCGATCGGTCACGTGGGTTCCACGCCTCGCGTACGAAAACAAAGGAGGTTCTGCGTCTTTTAAGACATAAAACCAATAAGCATGGATAGTATTTCGGGTGCGATCATACCAGCACTAATGCACCGGATCCCATCAGAACTCCGCAGTTAAGCGTGCTTGGGCGAGAGTAGTACTAGGATGGGTGACCCCCTGGGAAGTCCTCGTGTTGCACCCCCCCTTTTTCGTTGTCCGTTTGCGTTTTTTTAGATTTTACGTGCGGTTTTTTTTTGTTTTTTTATTCTTGCTATTTCTATGCTCGGGTGGCCTCCGTTTCATGGTTCATTGGTCTTCGTATTTTTGGAACGGAGCCGATCGGTCACGTGGGTCCCACGCCTCGCGTACGAAAACAAAGGAGGTTCTGTGTCTTTTAAGACATACAAGCAATAAGCATGGACAGTATTTCGGGTGCGATCATACCAGCACTAATGCACCGGATCCCATCAGAACTCCGCAGTTAAGCGTGCTTGGGCGAGAGTAGTACTAGGATGGGTGACCCCATGGGAAGTCCTCGTGTTGCAACCCCCTTTTTCGTTGTCCGTTTGCGTTTTTTTAAATTTTACGTGCGGTTTTTTTTTGTTTTTTTTTCTTTCTTGCTATTTCTATGCTCGGGTGGCCTCTGCTTCATGGTTGATGGTCTTCGTATTTTTGGAACGGAGCTGATCGGTCACGTGGGTCCCACGCCTCGCGTACGAAAACAAAGGAGGTTTTGCGTCTTTTAAGACATACAAGCAATAAGCATGGATAGTATTTTGGGTGCGATCATACCAGCACTAATGCACCGGATCCCATCAGAAGTCCGCAGTTAAGTGTGCTTGGGCGAGAGTAGTACTAGGATGGGTGACCCCCTGGGAAGTCCTCGTGTTGCACCCCCCTTTTTTGTTGTCCGTTTGCGTTTTTTTAGATTTTACGTGCGGTTTTTTTTTGTTTTTTTATTCTTGCTATTTCTATGCTCGGGTGGCCTCCGTTTCATGGTTCATTGGTCTTCGTATTTTTGGAACGGAGCCGATCGGTCACGTGGGTCCCACGCCTCGCGTACGAAAACAAAGGAGGTTCTGTGTCTTTTAAGACATACAAGCAATAAGCATGGACAGTATTTCGGGTGCGATCATACCAGCACTAATGCACCGGATCCCATCAGAACTCCGCAGTTAAGCGTGCTTGGGCGAGAGTAGTACTAGGATGGGTGACCCCATGGGAAGTCCTCGTGTTGCAACCCCCTTTTTCGTTGTCCGTTTGCGTTTTTTTAAATTTTACGTGCGGTTTTTTTTTGTTTTTTTTTTCTTTCTTGCTATTTCTATGCTCGGGTGGCCTCTGCTTCATGGTTGATGGTCTTCGTATTTTTGGAACGGAGCTGATCGGTCACGTGGGTCCCACGCCTCGCGTACGAAAACAAAGGAGGTTCTGCGTCTTTTAAGACATACAAGCAATAAGCATGGATAGTATTTTGGGTGCGATCATACCAGCACTAATGCACCGGATCCCATCAGAACTCCGCAGTTAAGTGTGCTTGGGCGAGAGTAGTACTAGGATGGGTGACCCCCTGGGAAGTCCTCGTGTTGCACCCCCCTTTTTCGTTGTCCGTTTGCGTTTTTTTAGATTTTACGTGCGGTTTTTTTTTTGTTTTTTTTCTTTCTTGCTATTTCTATGCTCGGGTGGCCTCCGTTTCATGGTTCATGGTCTTCGTATTTTTGGAACGGAGCCGATCGGTCACGTGGGTCCCACGCCTCGCGTACGAAAACAAAGGAGGTTCTGTGTCTTTTAAGACATACAAGCAATAAGCATGGACAGTATTTCGGGTGCGATCATACCAGCACTAATGCACCGGATCCCATCAGAACTCCGCAGTTAAGCGTGCTTGGGCGAGAGTAGTACTAGGATGGGTGACCCCATGGGAAGTCCTCGTGTTGCAACCCCCTTTTTCGTTGTCCGTTTGCGTTTTTTTAAATTTTACGTGCGGTTTTTTTTTGTTTTTTTTTCTTTCTTGCTATTTCTATGCTCGGGTGGCCTCCGCTTCATGGTTGATGGTCTTCGTATTTTTGGAACGGAGCTGATCGGTCACGTGGGTCCCACGCCTCGCGTACGAAAACAAAGGAGGTTCTGCGTCTTTTAAGACATACAAGCAATAAGCATGGATAGTATTTTGGGTGCGATCATACCAGCACTAATGCACCGGATCCCATCAGAACTCCGCAGTTAAGTGTGCTTGGGCGAGAGTAGTACTAGGATGGGTGACCCCGTGGGAAGTCCTCGTCTTGCACCCCCCTTTTTCGTTGTCCGTTTGCGTTTTTTTAGATTTTACGTGCGGTTTTTTTTTTGTTTTTTTTCTTTCTTGCTATTTCTATGCTCGGGTGGCCTCCGTTTCATGGTTCATGATCTTCGTATTTGTGGAACGGAGCCGATCGGTCACGAGGGTCCCACGCCTCGCGTACGAAAACAAAGGAGGTTCTGCGTCTTTTAAGACATACAAGCAATAAGCATGGATAGTATTTCGGGTGCGATCATACCAGCACTAATGCACCGGATCCTATCAGAACTCCGCAGTTAAGCGTGCTTGGGCGAGAGTAGTACTAGGATGGGTGACCCCCTGGGAAGTCCTCGTGTTGCACCCCCCTTTTTCGTTGTCCGTTTGCGTTTTTTTAGATTTTACGTGCGGTTTTTTTTTGTTTTTTTTTCTTTCTTGCTATTTCTATGCTCGGGTGGCCTCCGCTTCATGGTTGATGGTTTTCGTATTTTTGGAACGGAGCCGATCGGTCACGTGGGTTCCACGCCTCGCGTACGAAAACAAAGGAGGTTCTGCGTCTTTTAAGACATACAAGCAATAAGCATGGATAGTATTTCGGGTGCGATCATACCAGCACTAATGCACCGGATCCCATCAGAACTCCGCAGTTAAGCGTGCTTGGGCGAGAGTAGTACTAGGATGGGTGACCCCCTGGGAAGTCCTCGTGTTGCACCCCCCTTTTTCGTTGTCCGTTTGCGTTTTTCTAGATTTTACGTGCGGTTTTTTTTTTGTTTTTTTTTCTTTCTTGCTATTTCTATGCTCGGGTGGCCTCCGTTTCATGGTTCATGGTCTTCGTATTTTTGGAACGGAGCCGATCGGTCACGTGGGTCCCACGCCTCGCGTACGAAAACAAAGGAGGTTCTGCGTCTTTTAAGACATACAAGCAATAAGCATGGATAGTATTTCGGGTGCGATCATACCAGCACTAATGCACCGGATCCCATCAGAACTTCGCAGTTAAGCGTGCTTGGGCGAGAGTAGTACTAGGATGGGTGACCCCCTGGGAAGTCCTCGTGTTGCACCCCCCTTTTTCGTTGTCCGTTTGCGTTTTTTTAGATTTTACGTGCGGTTTTTTTTTGTTTTTTTTTCTTTCTTGCTATTTCTATGCTCGGGTGGCCTCCGCTTCATGGTTGATGGTTTTCGTATTTTTGGAACGGAGCCGATCGGTCACGTGGGTTCCACGCCTCGCGTACGAAAACAAAGGAGGTTCTGCGTCTTTTAAGACATACAAGCAATAAGCATGGATAGTATTTCGGGTGCGATCATACCGGCACTAATGCACCGGATCCCATCAGAACTCCGCAGTTAAGCGTGCTTGGGCGAGAGTAGTACTAGGATGGGTGACCCCCTGGGAAGTCCTCGTGTTGCACCCCCCTTTTTCGTTGTCCGTTTGCGTTTTTCTAGATTTTACGTGCGGTTTTTTTTTTGTTTTTTTTTCTTTCTTGCTATTTCTATGCTCGGGTGGCCTCCGTTTCATGGTTCATGGTCTTCGTATTTTTGGAACGGAGCCGATCGGTCACGTGGGTCCCACGCCTCGCGTACGAAAACAAAGGAGGTTCTGCGTCTTTTAAGACATACAAGCAATAAGCATGGATAGTATTTCGGGTGCGATCATACCAGCACTAATGCACCGGATCCCATCAGAACTTCGCAGTTAAGCGTGCTTGGGCGAGAGTAGTACTTGGATGGGTGACCCCCTGGGAAGTCCTCGTGTTGCACCCCCCTTTTTCGTTGTCCGTTTGCGTTTTTTTAGATTTTACGTGCGGTTTTTTTTTGTTTTTTTTTCTTTCTTGCTATTTCTATGCTCGGGTGGCCTCCGCTTCATGGTTGATGGTTTTCGGATTTTTGGAACGGAGCCGATCGGTCACGTGGGTTCCACGCCTCGCGTACGAAAACAAAGGAGGTTCTGCGTCTTTTAAGACATAAAAGCAATAAGCATGGATAGTATTTCGGGTGCGATCATACCAGCACTAATGCACCGGATCCCATCAGAACTCCGCAGTTAAGCGTGCTTGGGCGAGAGTAGTACTAGGATGGGTGACCCCCTGGGAAGTCCTCGTGTTGCACCCCCCCTTTTTCGTTGTCCGTTTGCGTTTTTTTAGATTTTACGTGCGGTTTTTTTTTGTTTTTTTATTCTTGCTATTTCTATGCTCGGGTGGCCTCCGTTTCATGGTTCATTGGTCTTCGTATTTTTGGAACGGAGCCGATCGGTCACGTGGGTCCCACGCCTCGCGTACGAAAACAAAGGAGGTTCTGTGTCTTTTAAGACATACAAGCAATAAGCATGGACAGTATTTCGGGTGCGATCATACCAGCACTAATGCACCGGATCCCATCAGAACTCCGCAGTTAAGCGTGCTTGGGCGAGAGTAGTACTAGGATGGGTGACCCCATGGGAAGTCCTCGTGTTGCAACCCCCTTTTTCGTTGTCCGTTTGCGTTTTTTTAAATTTTACGTGCGGTTTTTTTTTGTTTTTTTTTCTTTCTTGCTATTTCTATGCTCGGGTGGCCTCTGCTTCATGGTTGATGGTCTTCGTATTTTTGGAACGGAGCTGATCGGTCACGTGGGTCCCACGCCTCGCGTACGAAAACAAAGGAGGTTCTGCGTCTTTTAAGACATACAAGCAATAAGCATGGATAGTATTTTGGGTGCGATCATACCAGCACTAATGCACCGGATCCCATCAGAACTCCGCAGTTAAGTGTGCTTGGGCGAGAGTAGTACTAGGATGGGTGACCCCCTGGGAAGTCCTCGTGTTGCACCCCCCTTTTTTGTTGTCCGTTTGCGTTTTTTTAGATTTTACGTGCGGTTTTTTTTTGTTTTTTTATTCTTGCTATTTCTATGCTCGGGTGGCCTCCGTTTCATGGTTCATTGGTCTTCGTATTTTTGGAACGGAGCCGATCGGTCACGTGGGTCCCACGCCTCGCGTACGAAAACAAAGGAGGTTCTGTGTCTTTTAAGACATACAAGCAATAAGCATGGACAGTATTTCGGGTGCGATCATACCAGCACTAATGCACCGGATCCCATCAGAACTCCGCAGTTAAGCGTGCTTGGGCGAGAGTAGTACTAGGATGGGTGACCCCATGGGAAGTCCTCGTGTTGCAACCCCCTTTTTTGTTGTCCGTTTGCGTTTTTTTAAATTTTACGTGCGGTTTTTTTTTGTTTTTTTTTCTTTCTTGCTATTTCTATGCTCGGGTGGCCTCTGCTTCATGGTTGATGGTCTTCGTATTTTTGGAACGGAGCTGATCGGTCACGTGGGTCCCACGCCTCGCGTACGAAAACAAAGGAGGTTCTGCGTCTTTTAAGACATACAAGCAATAAGCATGGATAGTATTTTGGGTGCGATCATACCAGCACTAATGCACCGGATCCCATCAGAACTCCGCAGTTAAGTGTGCTTGGGCGAGAGTAGTACTAGGATGGGTGACCCCCTGGGAAGTCCTCGTGTTGCACCCCCCTTTTTCGTTGTCCGTTTGCGTTTTTTTAGATTTTACGTGCGGTTTTTTTTTGTTTTTTTTCTTTCTTGCTATTTCTATGCTCGGGTGGCCTCCGTTTCATGGTTCATGGTCTTCGTATTTTTGGAACGGAGCCGATCGGTCACGTGGGTCCCACGCCTCGCGTACGAAAACAAAGGAGGTTCTGTGTCTTTTAAGACATACAAGCAATAAGCATGGACAGTATTTCGGGTGCGATCATACCAGCACTAATGCACCGGATCCCATCAGAACTCCGCAGTTAAGCGTGCTTGGGCGAGAGTAGTACTAGGATGGGTGACCCCATGGGAAGTCCTCGTGTTGCAACCCCCTTTTTCGTTGTCCGTTTGCGTTTTTTTAAATTTTACGTGCGGTTTTTTTTTGTTTTTTTTCTTTCTTGCTATTTCTATGCTCGGGTGGCCTCCGCTTCATGGTTGATGGTCTTCGTATTTTTGGAACGGAGCTGATCGGTCACGTGGGTCCCACGCCTCGCGTACGAAAACAAAGGAGGTTCTGCGTCTTTTAAGACATACAAGCAATAAGCATGGATAGTATTTTGGGTGCGATCATACCAGCACTAATGCACCGGATCCCATCAGAACTCCGCAGTTAAGTGTGCTTGGGCGAGAGTAGTACTAGGATGGGTGACCCCGTGGGAAGTCCTCGTCTTGCACCCCCCTTTTTCGTTGTCCGTTTGCGTTTTTTTAGATTTTACGTGCGGTTTTTTTTTTGTTTTTTTTCTTTCTTGCTATTTCTATGCTCGGGTGGCCTCCGTTTCATGGTTCATGATCTTCGTATTTGTGGAACGGAGCCGATCGGTCACGAGGGTCCCACGCCTCGCGTACGAAAACAAAGGAGGTTCTGCGTCTTTTAAGACATACAAGCAATAAGCATGGATAATATTTCGGGTGCGATCATACCAGCACTAATGCACCGGATCCTATCAGAACTCCGCAGTTAAGCGTGCTTGGGCGAGAGTAGTACTAGGATGGGTGACCCCCTGGGAAGTCCTCGTGTTGCACCCCCCTTTTTCGTTGTCCGTTTGCGTTTTTTTAGATTTTACGTGCGGTTTTTTTTTGTTTTTTTTTTCTTTCTTGCTATTTCTATGCTCGGGTGGCCTCCGCTTCATGGTTGATGGTTTTCGTATTTTTGGAACGGAGCCGATCGGTCACGTGGGTTCCACGCCTCGCGTACGAAAACAAAGGAGGTTCTGCGTCTTTTAAGACATACAAGCAATAAGCATGGATAGTATTTCGGGTGCGATCATACCAGCACTAATGCACCGGATCCCATCAGAACTCCGCAGTTAAGCGTGCTTGGGCGAGAGTAGTACTAGGATGGGTGACCCCCTGGGAAGTCCTCGTGTTGCACCCCCCTTTTTCGTTGTCCGTTTGCGTTTTTCTAGATTTTACGTGCGGTTTTTTTTTTGTTTTTTTTTCTTTCTTGCTATTTCTATGCTCGGGTGGCCTCCGTTTCATGGTTCATGGTCTTCGTATTTTTGGAACGGAGCCGATCGGTCACGTGGGTCCCACGCCTCGCGTACGAAAACAAAGGAGGTTCTGCGTCTTTTAAGACATACAAGCAATAAGCATGGATAGTATTTCGGGTGCGATCATACCAGCACTAATGCACCGGATCCCATCAGAACTTCGCAGTTAAGCGTGCTTGGGCGAGAGTAGTACTAGGATGGGTGACCCCCTGGGAAGTCCTCGTGTTGCACCCCCCTTTTTCGTTGTCCGTTTGCGTTTTTTTAGATTTTACGTGCGGTTTTTTTTTGTTTTTTTTTCTTTCTTGCTATTTCTATGCTCGGGTGGCCTCCGCTTCATGGTTGATGGTTTTCGGATTTTTGGAACGGAGCCGATCGGTCACGTGGGTTCCACGCCTCGCGTACGAAAACAAAGGAGGTTCTGCGTCTTTTAAGACATAAAAGCAATAAGCATGGATAGTATTTCGGGTGCGATCATACCAGCACTAATGCACCGGATCCCATCAGAACTCCGCAGTTAAGCGTGCTTGGGCGAGAGTAGTACTAGGATGGGTGACCCCCTGGGAAGTCCTCGTGTTGCACCCCCCCTTTTTCGTTGTCCGTTTGCGTTTTTTTAGATTTTACGTGCGGTTTTTTTTTGTTTTTTTATTCTTGCTATTTCTATGCTCGGGTGGCCTCCGTTTCATGGTTCATTGGTCTTCGTATTTTTGGAACGGAGCCGATCGGTCACGTGGGTCCCACGCCTCGCGTACGAAAACAAAGGAGGTTCTGTGTCTTTTAAGACATACAAGCAATAAGCATGGACAGTATTTCGGGTGCGATCATACCAGCACTAATGCACCGGATCCCATCAGAACTCCGCAGTTAAGCGTGCTTGGGCGAGAGTAGTACTAGGATGGGTGACCCCATGGGAAGTCCTCGTGTTGCAACCCCCTTTTTCGTTGTCCGTTTGCGTTTTTTTAAATTTTACGTGCGGTTTTTTTTTGTTTTTTTTTCTTTCTTGCTATTTCTATGCTCGGGTGGCCTCTGCTTCATGGTTGATGGTCTTCGTATTTTTGGAACGGAGCTGATCGGTCACGTGGGTCCCACGCCTCGCGTACGAAAACAAAGGAGGTTCTGCGTCTTTTAAGACATACAAGCAATAAGCATGGATAGTATTTTGGGTGCGATCATACCAGCACTAATGCACCGGATCCCATCAGAACTCCGCAGTTAAGTGTGCTTGGGCGAGAGTAGTACTAGGATGGGTGACCCCCTGGGAAGTCCTCGTGTTGCACCCCCCTTTTTCGTTGTCCGTTTGCGTTTTTTTAGATTTTACGTGCGGTTTTTTTTTTGTTTTTTTTCTTTCTTGCTATTTCTATGCTCGGGTGGCCTCCGTTTCATGGTTCATGGTCTTCGTATTTTTGGAACGGAGCCGATCGGTCACGTGGGTCCCACGCCTCGCGTACGAAAACAAAGGAGGTTCTGTGTCTTTTAAGACATACAAGCAATAAGCATGGACAGTATTTCGGGTGCGATCATACCAGCACTAATGCACCGGATCCCATCAGAACTCCGTAGTTAAGCGTGCTTGGGCGAGAGTAGTACTAGGATGGGTGACCCCATGGGAAGTCCTCGTGTTGCAACCCCCTTTTTCGTTGTCCGTTTGCGTTTTTTTAAATTTTACGTGCGGTTTTTTTTTGTTTTTTTTTCTTTCTTGCTATTTCTATGCTCGGGTGGCCTCCGCTTCATGGTTGATGGTCTTCGTATTTTTGGAACGGAGCTGATCGGTCACGTGGGTCCCACGCCTCGCGTACGAAAACAAAGGAGGTTCTGCGTCTTTTAAAACATACAAGCAATAAGCATGGATAGTATTTTGGGTGCGATCATACCAGCACTAATGCACCGGATCCCATCAGAACTCCGCAGTTAAGTGTGCTTGGGCGAGAGTAGTACTAGGATGGGTGACCCCGTGGGAAGTCCTCGTCTTGCACCCCCCTTTTTCGTTGTCCGTTTGCGTTTTTTTAGATTTTACGTGCGGTTTTTTTTTTGTTTTTTTTCTTTCTTGCTATTTCTATGCTCGGGTGGCCTCCGTTTCATGGTTCATGATCTTCGTATTTGTGGAACGGAGCCGATCGGTCACGAGGGTCCCACGCCTCGCGTACGAAAACAAAGGAGGTTCTGCGTCTTTTAAGACATACAAGCAATAAGCATGGATAGTATTTCGGGTGCGATCATACCAGCACTAATGCACCGGATCCTATCAGAACTCCGCAGTTAAGCGTGCTTGGGCGAGAGTAGTACTAGGATGGGTGACCCCCTGGGAAGTCCTCGTGTTGCACCCCCCTTTTTCGTTGTCCGTTTGCGTTTTTTTAGATTTTACGTGCGGTTTTTTTTTGTTTTTTTTTCTTTCTTGCTATTTCTATGCTCGGGTGGCCTCCGCTTCATGGTTGATGGTTTTCGTATTTTTGGAACGGAGCCGATCGGTCACGTGGGTTCCACGCCTCGCGTACGAAAACAAAGGAGGTTCTGCGTCTTTTAAGACATACAAGCAATAAGCATGGATAGTATTTCGGGTGCGATCATACCAGCACTAATGCACCGGATCCCATCAGAACTCCGCAGTTAAGCGTGCTTGGGCGAGAGTAGTACTAGGATGGGTGACCCCCTGGGAAGTCCTCGTGTTGCACCCCCTTTTTCGTTGTCCGTTTGCGTTTTTCTAGATTTTACGTGCGGTTTTTTTTTGTTTTTTTTTCTTTCTTGCTATTTCTATGCTCGGGTGGCCTCCGTTTCATGGTTCATGGTCTTCGTATTTTTGGAACGGAGCCGATCGGTCACGTGGGTCCCACGCCTCGCGTACGAAAACAAAGGAGGTTCTGCGTCTTTTAAGACATACAAGCAATAAGCATGGATAGTATTTCGGGTGCGATCATACCAGCACTAATGCACCGGATCCCATCAGAACTTCGCAGTTAAGCGTGCTTGGGCGATAGTAGTACTAGGATGGGTGACCCCCTGGGAAGTCCTCGTGTTGCACCCCCCTTTTTCGTTGTCCGTTTGCGTTTTTTTAGATTTTACGTGCGGTTTTTTTTTGTTTTTTTTTCTTTCTTGCTATTTCTATGCTCGGGTGGCCTCCGCTTCATGGTTGATGGTTTTCGGATTTTTGGAACGGAGCCGATCGGTCACGTGGGTTCCACGCCTCGCGTACGAAAACAAAGGAGGTTCTGCGTCTTTTAAGACATAAAAGCAATAAGCATGGATAGTATTTCGGGTGCGATCATACCAGCACTAATGCACCGGATCCCATCAGAACTCCGCAGTTAAGCGTGCTTGGGCGAGAGTAGTACTAGGATGGGTGACCCCCTGGGAAGTCCTCGTGTTGCACCCCCCCTTTTTCGTTGTCCGTTTGCGTTTTTTTAGATTTTACGTGCGGTTTTTTTTTGTTTTTTTATTCTTGCTATTTCTATGCTCGGGTGGCCTCCGTTTCATGGTTCATTGGTCTTCGTATTTTTGGAACGGAGCCGATCGGTCACGTGGGTCCCACGCCTCGCGTACGAAAACAAAGGAGGTTCTGTGTCTTTTAAGACATACAAGCAATAAGCATGGACAGTATTTCGGGTGCGATCATACCAGCACTAATGCACCGGATCCCATCAGAACTCCGCAGTTAAGCGTGCTTGGGCGAGAGTAGTACTAGGATGGGTGACCCCATGGGAAGTCCTCGTGTTGCAACCCCCTTTTTCGTTGTCCGTTTGCGTTTTTTTAAATTTTACGTGCGGTTTTTTTTTGTTTTTTTTTCTTTCTTGCTATTTCTATGCTCGGGTGGCCTCTGCTTCATGGTTGATGGTCTTCGTATTTTTGGAACGGAGCTGATCGGTCACGTGGGTCCCACGCCTCGCGTACGAAAACAAAGGAGGTTCTGCGTCTTTTAAGACATACAAGCAATAAGCATGGATAGTATTTTGGGTGCGATCATACCAGCACTAATGCACCGGATCCCATCAGAACTCCGCAGTTAAGTGTGCTTGGGCGAGAGTAGTACTAGGATGGGTGACCCCCTGGGAAGTCCTCGTGTTGCACCCCCCTTTTTCGTTGTCCGTTTGCGTTTTTTTAGATTTTACGTGCGGTTTTTTTTTTGTTTTTTTTCTTTCTTGCTATTTCTATGCTCGGGTGGCCTCCGTTTCATGGTTCATGGTCTTCGTATTTTTGGAACGGAGCCGATCGGTCACGTGGGTCCCACGCCTCGCGTACGAAAACAAAGGAGGTTCTGTGTCTTTTAAGACATACAAGCAATAAGCATGGACAGTATTTCGGGTGCGATCATACCAGCACTAATGCACCGGATCCCATCAGAACTCCGCAGTTAAGCGTGCTTGGGCGAGAGTAGTACTAGGATGGGTGACCCCATGGGAAGTCCTCGCGTTGCAATCCCCTTTTTCGTTGTCCGTTTGCGTTTTTTTAAATTTTACGTGCGGTTTTTTTTTGTTTTTTTTTTCTTTCTTGCTATTTTTATGCTCGGGTGGCCTCCGCTTCATGGTTGATGGTCTTCGTATTTTTGGAACGGAGCTGATCGGTCACGTGGGTCCCACGCCTCGCGTACGAAAACAAATGAGGTTCTGCGTCTTTTAAGACATACAAGCAATAAGCATGGATAGTATTTTGGGTGCGATCATACCAGCACTAATGCACCGGATCCCATCAGAACTCCGCAGTTAAGTGTGCTTGGGCGAGAGTAGTACTAGGATGGGTGACCCCGTGGGAAGTCCTCGTCTTGCACCCCCCTTTTTCGTTGTCCGTTTGCGTTTTTTTAGATTTTACGTGTAGTTTTTTTTTGTTTTTTTTCTTTCTTGCTATTTCTATGCTCGGGTGGCCTCCGTTTCATGGTTCATGGTCTTCGTATTTGTGGAACGGAGCCGATCGGTCACGTGGGTCCCACGCCTCGTGTACGAAAACAAAGGAGGTTCTGCGTCTTTTAAGACATACAAGCAATAAGCATGGATAGTATTTCGGGTGCGATCATACCAGCACTAATGCACCGGATCCCATCAGAACTCCGCAGTTAAGCGTGCTTGGGCGAGAGTAGTACTAGGATGGGTGACCCCCTGGGAAGTCCTCGTGTTGCACCCCCCTTTTTCGTTGTCCGTTTGCGTTTTTCTAGATTTTACGTGTGGTTTTTTTTTGTTTTTTTCTTTCTTGCTATTTCTATGCTCGGGTGGCCTCCGTTTCTTGGTTCATGGTCTTCGTATTTTTGGAACGGAGCCGATCGGTCACGTGGGTCCCACGCCTCGCTTACGAAAACAAAGGAGGTTCTGCGTCTTTTAAGACATACAAGCAATAAGCATGGATAGTATTTCGGGTGCGATCATACCAGCACTAATGCACCGGATCCCATCAGAACTCTGCAGTTAAGCGTGCTTGGGCGAGAGTAGTACTAGGATGGGTGACCCCCTGGGAAGTCCTCGTGTTGCAACCCCCTTTTTCGTTGTCCGTTTGCGTTTTTTTAAATTTTACGTGCGGTTTTTTTTTGTTTTTTTTTCTTTCTTGCTATTTCTATGCTCGGGTGGCCTCTGCTTCATGGTTGATGGTCTTCGTATTTTTGGAACGGAGCTGATCGGTCACGTGGGTCCCACGCCTTGCGTACGAAAACAAAGGAGGTTCTGCGTCTTTTAAGACATACAAGCAATAAGCATGGATAGTATTTTGGGTGCGATCATACCAGCACTAATGCACCGGATCCCATCAGAACTCC
The DNA here is from genome assembly GCF_052849685.1 of Lactuca virosa. Lineage (NCBI taxonomy): Eukaryota > Viridiplantae > Streptophyta > Magnoliopsida > Asterales > Asteraceae > Lactuca > Lactuca virosa. Next base: position 262,746,354 of record NC_136426.1, on the reverse strand, counting down.
GCAGTTAAGCGTGCTTGGGCGAGAGTAGTACTAGGATGGGTGACCCCATGGGAAGTCCTCGTGTTGCAACCCCCTTTTTCGTTGTCCGTTTGCGTTTTTTTAAATTTTACGTGCGGTTTTTTTTTGTTTTTTTTTCTTTCTTGCTATTTCTATGCTCGGGTGGCCTCTGCTTCATGGTTGATGGTCTTCGTATTTTTGGAACGGAGCTGATCGGTCACGTGGGTCCCACGCCTCGCGTACGAAAACAAAGGAGGTTCTGCGTCTTTTAAGACATACAAGCAATAAGCATGGATAGTATTTTGGGTGCGATCATACCAGCACTAATGCACCGGATCCCATCAGAACTCCGCAGTTAAGTGTGCTTGGGCGAGAGTAGTACTAGGATGGGTGACCCCCTGGGAAGTCCTCGTGTTGCACCCCCCTTTTTCGTTGTCCGTTTGCGTTTTTTTAGATTTTACGTGCGGTTTTTTTTTGTTTTTTTATTCTTGCTATTTCTATGCTCGGGTGGCCTCCGTTTCATGGTTCATTGGTCTTCGTATTTTTGGAACGGAGCCGATCGGTCACGTGGGTCCCACGCCTCGCGTACGAAAACAAAGGAGGTTCTGTGTCTTTTAAGACATACAAGCAATAAGCATGGACAGTATTTCGGGTGCGATCATACCAGCACTAATGCACCGGATCCCATCAGAACTCCGCAGTTAAGCGTGCTTGGGCGAGAGTAGTACTAGGATGGGTGACCCCATGGGAAGTCCTCGTGTTGCAACCCCCTTTTTCGTTGTCCGTTTGCGTTTTTTTAAATTTTACGTGCGGTTTTTTTTTGTTTTTTTTTCTTTCTTGCTATTTCTATGCTCGGGTGGCCTCTGCTTCATGGTTGATGGTCTTCGTATTTTTGGAACGGAGCTGATCGGTCACGTGGGTCCCACGCCTCGCGTACGAAAACAAAGGAGGTTCTGCGTCTTTTAAGACATACAAGCAATAAGCATGGATAGTATTTTGGGTGCGATCATACCAGCACTAATGCACCGGATCCCATCAGAACTCCGCAGTTAAGTGTGCTTGGGCGAGAGTAGTACTAGGATGGGTGACCCCCTGGGAAGTCCTCGTGTTGCACCCCCCTTTTTCGTTGTCCGTTTGCGTTTTTTTAGATTTTACGTGCGGTTTTTTTTTTGTTTTTTTTCTTTCTTGCTATTTCTATGCTCGGGTGGCCTCCGTTTCATGGTTCATGGTCTTCGTATTTTTGGAACGGAGCCGATCGGTCACGTGGGTCCCACGCCTCGCATACGAAAACAAAGGAGGTTCTGTGTCTTTTAAGACATACAAGCAATAAGCATGGACAGTATTTCGGGTGCGATCATACCAGCACTAATGCACCGGATCCCATCAGAACTCCGCAGTTAAGCGTGCTTGGGCGAGAGTAGTACTAGGATGGGTGACCCCATGGGAAGTCCTCGTGTTGCAACCCCCTTTTTCGTTGTCCGTTTGCGTTTTTTTAAATTTTACGTGCGGTTTTTTTTTGTTTTTTTTTCTTTCTTGCTATTTCTATGCTCGGGTGGCCTCCGCTTCATGGTTGATGGTCTTCGTATTTTTGGAACGGAGCTGATCGGTCACGTGGGTCCCACGCCTCGCGTACGAAAACAAAGGAGGTTCTGCGTCTTTTAAGACATACAAGCAATAAGCATGGATAGTATTTTGGGTGCGATCATACCAGCACTAATGCACCGGATCCCATCAGAACTCCGCAGTTAAGTGTGCTTGGGCGAGAGTAGTACTAGGATGGGTGACCCCGTGGGAAGTCCTCGTCTTGCACCCCCCTTTTTCGTTGTCCGTTTGCGTTTTTTTAGATTTTACGTGCGGTTTTTTTTTTGTTTTTTTTCTTTCTTGCTATTTCTATGCTCGGGTGGCCTCCGTTTCATGGTTCATGATCTTCGTATTTGTGGAACGGAGCCGATCGGTCACGAGGGTCCCACGCCTCGCGTACGAAAACAAAGGAGGTTCTGCGTCTTTTAAGACATACAAGCAATAAGCATGGATAGTATTTCGGGTGCGATCATACCAGCACTAATGCACCGGATCCTATCAGAACTCCGCAGTTAAGCGTGCTTGGGCGAGAGTAGTACTAGGATGGGTGACCCCCTGGGAAGTCCTCGTGTTGCACCCCCCTTTTTCGTTGTCCGTTTGCGTTTTTTTAGATTTTACGTGCGGTTTTTTTTTGTTTTTTTTTCTTTCTTGCTATTTCTATGCTCGGGTGGCCTCCGCTTCATGGTTGATGGTTTTCGTATTTTTGGAACGGAGCCGATCGGTCACGTGGGTTCCACGCCTCGCGTACGAAAACAAAGGAGGTTCTGCGTCTTTTAAGACATACAAGCAATAAGCATGGATAGTATTTCGGGTGCGATCATACCAGCACTAATGCACCGGATCCCATCAGAACTCCGCAGTTAAGCGTGCTTGGGCGAGAGTAGTACTAGGATGGGTGACCCCCTGGGAAGTCCTCGTGTTGCACCCCCCTTTTTCGTTGTCCGTTTGCGTTTTTCTAGATTTTACGTGCGGTTTTTTTTTTGTTTTTTTTTCTTTCTTGCTATTTCTATGCTCGGGTGGCCTCCGTTTCATGGTTCATGGTCTTCTTATTTTTGGAACGGAGCCGATCGGTCACGTGGGTCCCACGCCTCGCGTACGAAAACAAAGGAGGTTCTGCGTCTTTTAAGACATACAAGCAATAAGCATGGATAGTATTTCGGGTGCGATCATACCAGCACTAATGCACCGGATCCTATCAGAACTCCGCAGTTAAGCGTGCTTGGGCGAGAGTAGTACTAGGATGGGTGACCCCCTGGGAAGTCCTCGTGTTGCACCCCCCTTTTTCGTTGTCCGTTTGCGTTTTTTTAGATTTTACGTGCGGTTTTTTTTTGTTTTTTTTTCTTTCTTGCTATTTCTATGCTCGGGTGGCCTCCGCTTCATGGTTGATGGTTTTCGTATTTTTGGAACGGAGCCGATCGGTCACGTGGGTTCCACGCCTCGCGTACGAAAACAAAGGAGGTTCTGCGTCTTTTAAGACATACAAGCAATAAGCATGGATAGTATTTCGGGTGCGATCATACCAGCACTAATGCACCGGATCCCATCAGAACTCCGCAGTTAAGCGTGCTTGGGCGAGAGTAGTACTAGGATGGGTGACCCCCTGGGAAGTCCTCGTGTTGCACCCCCCTTTTTCGTTGTCCGTTTGCGTTTTTCTAGATTTTACGTGCGGTTTTTTTTTTGTTTTTTTTTCTTTCTTGCTATTTCTATGCTCGGGTGGCCTCCGTTTCATGGTTCATGGTCTTCGTATTTTTGGAACGGAGCCGATCGGTCACGTGGGTCCCACGCCTCGCGTACGAAAACAAAGGAGGTTCTGCGTCTTTTAAGACATACAAGCAATAAGCATGGATAGTATTTCGGGTGCGATCATACCAACACTAATGCACCGGATCCCATCAGAACTTCGCAGTTAAGCGTGCTTAGGCGAGAGTAGTACTAGGATGGGTGACCCCCTGGGAAGTCCTCGTGTTGCACCCCCCCTTTTTCGTTGTCCGTTTGCGTTTTTTTAGATTTTACGTGCGGTTTTTTTTTGTTTTTTTATTCTTGCTATTTCTATGCTCGGGTGGCCTCCGTTTCATGGTTCATTGGTCTTCGTATTTTTGGAACGGAGCCGATCGGTCACGTGGGTCCCACGCCTCGCGTACGAAAACAAAGGAGGTTCTGTGTCTTTTAAGACATACAAGCAATAAGCATGGACAGTATTTCGGGTGCGATCATACCAGCACTAATGCACCGGATCCCATCAGAACTCCGCAGTTAAGCGTGCTTGGGCGAGAGTAGTACTAGGATGGGTGACCCCATGGGAAGTCCTCGTGTTGCAACCCCCTTTTTCGTTGTCCGTTTGCGTTTTTTTAAATTTTACGTGCGGTTTTTTTTTGTTTTTTTTTCTTTCTTGCTATTTCTATGCTCGGGTGGCCTCTGCTTCATGGTTGATGGTCTTCGTATTTTTGGAACGGAGCTGATCGGTCACGTGGGTCCCACGCCTCGCGTACGAAAACAAAGGAGGTTCTGCGTCTTTTAAGACATACAAGCAATAAGCATGGATAGTATTTTGGGTGCGATCATACCAGCACTAATGCACCGGATCCCATCAGAACTCCGCAGTTAAGTGTGCTTGGGCGAGAGTAGTACTAGGATGGGTGACCCCCTGGGAAGTCCTCGTGTTGCACCCCCCTTTTTTGTTGTCCGTTTGCGTTTTTTTAGATTTTACGTGCGGTTTTTTTTTGTTTTTTTATTCTTGCTATTTCTATGCTCGGGTGGCCTCCGTTTCATGGTTCATTGGTCTTCGTATTTTTGGAACGGAGCCGATCGGTCACGTGGGTCCCACGCCTCGCGTACGAAAACAAAGGAGGTTCTGTGTCTTTTAAGACATACAAGCAATAAGCATGGACAGTATTTCGGGTGCGATCATACCAGCACTAATGCACCGGATCCCATCAGAACTCCGCAGTTAAGCGTGCTTGGGCGAGAGTAGTACTAGGATGGGTGACCCCATGGGAAGTCCTCGTGTTGCAACCCCCTTTTTCGTTGTCCGTTTGCGTTTTTTTAAATTTTACGTGCGGTTTTTTTTTGTTTTTTTTCTTTCTTGCTATTTCTATGCTCGGGTGGCCTCTGCTTCATGGTTGATGGTCTTCGTATTTTTGGAACGGAGCTGATCGGTCACGTGGGTCCCACGCCTCGCGTACGAAAACAAAGGAGGTTCTGCGTCTTTTAAGACATACAAGCAATAAGCATGGATAGTATTTTGGGTGCGATCATACCAGCACTAATGCACCGGATCCCATCAGAACTCCGCAGTTAAGTGTGCTTGGGCGAGAGTAGTACTAGGATGGGTGACCCCCTGGGAAGTCCTCGTGTTGCACCCCCCTTTTTCGTTGTCCGTTTGCGTTTTTTTAGATTTTACGTGCGGTTTTTTTTTGTTTTTTTTCTTTCTTGCTATTTCTATGCTCGGGTGGCCTCCGTTTCATGGTTCATGGTCTTCGTATTTTTGGAACGGAGCCGATCGGTCACGTGGGTCCCACGCCTCGCGTACGAAAACAAAGGAGGTTCTGTGTCTTTTAAGACATACAAGCAATAAGCATGGACAGTATTTCGGGTGCGATCATACCAGCACTAATGCACCGGATCCCATCAGAACTCCGCAGTTAAGCGTGCTTGGGCGAGAGTAGTACTAGGATGGGTGACCCCATGGGAAGTCCTCGTGTTGCAACCCCCTTTTTCGTTGTCCGTTTGCGTTTTTTTAAATTTTACGTGCGGTTTTTTTTTGTTTTTTTTTCTTTCTTGCTATTTCTATGCTCGGGTGGCCTCCGCTTCATGGTTGATGGTCTTCGTATTTTTGGAACGGAGCTGATCGGTCACGTGGGTCCCACGCCTCGCGTACGAAAACAAAGGAGGTTCTGCGTCTTTTAAGACATACAAGCAATAAGCATGGATAGTATTTTGGGTGCGATCATACCAGCACTAATGCACCGGATCCCATCAGAACTCCGCAGTTAAGTGTGCTTGGGCGAGAGTAGTACTAGGATGGGTGACCCCGTGGGAAGTCCTCGTCTTGCACCCCCTTTTTCGTTGTCCGTTTGCGTTTTTTTAGATTTTACGTGCGGTTTTTTTTTTGTTTTTTTTCTTTCTTGCTATTTCTATGCTCGGGTGGCCTCCGTTTCATGGTTCATGATCTTCGTATTTGTGGAACGGAGCCGATCGGTCACGAGGGTCCCACGCCTCGCGTACGAAAACAAAGGAGGTTCTGCGTCTTTTAAGACATACAAGCAATAAGCATGGATAGTATTTCGGGTGCGATCATACCAGCACTAATGCACCGGATCCTATCAGAACTCCGCAGTTAAGCGTGCTTGGGCGAGAGTAGTACTAGGATGGGTGACCCCCTGGGAAGTCCTCGTGTTGCACCCCCCTTTTTCGTTGTCCGTTTGCGTTTTTTTAGATTTTACGTGCGGTTTTTTTTTGTTTTTTTTTCTTTCTTGCTATTTCTATGCTCGGGTGGCCTCCGCTTCATGGTTGATGGTTTTCGTATTTTTGGAACGGAGCCGATCGGTCACGTGGGTTCCACGCCTCGCGTACGAAAACAAAGGAGGTTCTGCGTCTTTTAAGACATACAAGCAATAAGCATGGATAGTATTTCGGGTGCGATCATACAGCACTAATGCACCGGATCCCATCAGAACTCCGCAGTTAAGCGTGCTTGGGCGAGAGTAGTACTAGGATGGGTGACCCCCTGGGAAGTCCTCGTGTTGCACCCCCCTTTTTCGTTGTCCGTTTGCGTTTTTCTAGATTTTACGTGCGGTTTTTTTTTTGTTTTTTTTTCTTTCTTGCTATTTCTATGCTCGGGTGGCCTCCGTTTCATTGTTCATGGTCTTCGTATTTTTGGAACGGAGCCGATCGGTCACGTGGGTCCCACGCCTCGCGTACGAAAACAAAGGAGGTTCTGCGTCTTTTAAGACATACAAGCAATAAGCATGGATAGTATTTCGGGTGCGATCATACCAGCACTAATGCACCGGATCCCATCAGAACTTCGCAGTTAAGCGTGCTTGGGCGAGAGTAGTACTAGGATGGGTGACCCCCTGGGAAGTCCTCGTGTTGCACCCCCCTTTTTCGTTGTCCGTTTGCGTTTTTTTAGATTTTACGTGCGGTTTTTTTTTGTTTTTTTTTTCTTTCTTGCTATTTCTATGCTCGGGTGGCCTCCGCTTCATGGTTGATGGTTTTCGGATTTTTGGAACGGAGCCGATCGGTCACGTGGGTTCCACGCCTCGCGTACGAAAACAAAGGAGGTTCTGCGTCTTTTAAGACATAAAAGCAATAAGCATGGATAGTATTTCGGGTGCGATCATACCAGCACTAATGCACCGGATCCCATCAGAACTCCGCAGTTAAGCGTGCTTGGGCGAGAGTAGTACTAGGATGGGTGACCCCCTGGGAAGTCCTCGTGTTGCACCCCCCCTTTTTCGTTGTCCGTTTGCGTTTTTTTAGATTTTACGTGCGGTTTTTTTTTGTTTTTTTATTCTTGCTATTTCTATGCTCGGGTGGCCTCCGTTTCATGGTTCATTGGTCTTCGTATTTTTGGAACGGAGCCGATCGGTCACGTGGGTCCCACGCCTCGCGTACGAAAACAAAGGAGGTTCTGTGTCTTTTAAGACATACAAGCAATAAGCATGGACAGTATTTCGGGTGCGATCATACCAGCACTAATGCACCGGATCCCATCAGAACTCCGCAGTTAAGCGTGCTTGGGCGAGAGTAGTACTAGGATGGGTGACCCCATGGGAAGTCCTCGTGTTGCAACCCCCTTTTTCGTTGTCCGTTTGCGTTTTTTTAAATTTTACGTGCGGTTTTTTTTTGTTTTTTTTTCTTTCTTGCTATTTCTATGCTCGGGTGGCCTCTGCTTCATGGTTGATGGTCTTCGTATTTTTGGAACGGAGCTGATCGGTCACGTGGGTCCCACGCCTCGCGTACGAAAACAAAGGAGGTTCTGCGTCTTTTAAGACATACAAGCAATAAGCATGGATAGTATTTTGGGTGCGATCATACCAGCACTAATGCACCGGATCCCATCAGAACTCCGCAGTTAAGTGTGCTTGGGCGAGAGTAGTACTAGGATGGGTGACCCCCTGGGAAGTCCTCGTGTTGCACCCCCCTTTTTCGTTGTCCGTTTGCGTTTTTTTAGATTTTACGTGCGGTTTTTTTTTGTTTTTTTTCTTTCTTGCTATTTCTATGCTCGGGTGGCCTCCGTTTCATGGTTCATGGTCTTCGTATTTTTGGAACGGAGCCGATCGGTCACGTGGGTCCCACGCCTCGCGTACGAAAACAAAGGAGGTTCTGTGTCTTTTAAGACATACAAGCAATAAGCATGGACAGTATTTCGGGTGCGATCATACCAGCACTAATGCACCGGATCCCATCAGAACTCCGCAGTTAAGCGTGCTTGGGCGAGAGTAGTACTAGGATGGGTGACCCCATGGGAAGTCCTCGTGTTGCAACCCCCTTTTTCGTTGTCCGTTTGCGTTTTTTTAAATTTTACGTGCGGTTTTTTTTTGTTTTTTTTTCTTTCTTGCTATTTCTATGCTCGGGTGGCCTCCGCTTCATGGTTGATGGTCTTCGTATTTTTGGAACGGAGCTGATCGGTCACGTGGGTCCCACGCCTCGCGTACGAAAACAAAGGAGGTTCTGCGTCTTTTAAGACATACAAGCAATAAGCATGGATAGTATTTTGGGTGCGATCATACCAGCACTAATGCACCGGATCCCATCAGAACTCCGCAGTTAAGTGTGCTTGGGCGAGAGTAGTACTAGGATGGGTGACCCCGTGGGAAGTCCTCGTCTTGCACCCCCCTTTTTCGTTGTCCGTTTGCGTTTTTTTAGATTTTACGTGCGGTTTTTTTTTTGTTTTTTTTCTTTCTTGCTATTTCTATGCTCGGGTGGCCTCCGTTTCATGGTTCATGATCTTCGTATTTGTGGAACGGAGCCGATCGGTCACGAGGGTCCCACGCCTCGCGTACGAAAACAAAGGAGGTTCTGCGTCTTTTAAGACATACAAGCAATAAGCATGGATAGTATTTCGGGTGCGATCATACCAGCACTAATGCACCGGATCCTATCAGAACTCCGCAGTTAAGCGTGCTTGGGCGAGAGTAGTACTAGGATGGGTGACCCCCTGGGAAGTCCTCGTGTTGCACCCCCCTTTTTCGTTGTCCGTTTGCGTTTTTTTAGATTTTACGTGCGGTTTTTTTTTGTTTTTTTTTCTTTCTTGCTATTTCTATGCTCGGGTGGCCTCCGCTTCATGGTTGATGGTTTTCGTATTTTTGGAACGGAGCCGATCGGTCACGTGGGTTCCACGCCTCGCGTACGAAAACAAAGGAGGTTCTGCGTCTTTTAAGACATACAAGCAATAAGCATGGATAGTATTTCGGGTGCGATCATACCAGCACTAATGCACCGGATCCCATCAGAACTCCGCAGTTAAGCGTGCTTGGGCGAGAGTAGTACTAGGATGGGTGACCCCCTGGGAAGTCCTCGTGTTGCACCCCCTTTTTCGTTGTCCGTTTGCGTTTTTCTAGATTTTACGTGCGGTTTTTTTTTTGTTTTTTTTTCTTTCTTGCTATTTCTATGCTCGGGTGGCCTCCGTTTCATGGTTCATGGTCTTCGTATTTTTGGAACGGAGCCGATCGGTCACGTGGGTCCCACGCCTCGCGTACGAAAACAAAGGAGGTTCTGCGTCTTTTAAGACATACAAGCAATAAGCATGGATAGTATTTCGGGTGCGATCATACCAGCACTAATGCACCGGATCCCATCAGAACTTCGCAGTTAAGCGTGCTTGGGCGAGAGTAGTACTAGGATGGGTGACCCCCTGGGAAGTCCTCGTGTTGCACCCCCCTTTTTCGTTGTCCGTTTGCGTTTTTTTAGATTTTACGTGCGGTTTTTTTTTTGTTTTTTTTTTCTTTCTTGCTATTTCTATGCTCGGGTGGCCTCCGCTTCATGGTTGATGGTTTTCGGATTTTTGGAACGGAGCCGATCGGTCACGTGGGTTCCACGCCTCGCGTACGAAAACAAAGGAGGTTCTGCGTCTTTTAAGACATAAAAGCAATAAGCATGGATAGTATTTCGGGTGCGATCATACCAGCACTAATGCACCGGATCCCATCAGAACTCCGCAGTTAAGCGTGCTTGGGCGAGAGTAGTACTAGGATGGGTGACCCCCTGGGAAGTCCTCGTGTTGCACCCCCCCTTTTTCGTTGTCCGTTTGCGTTTTTTTAGATTTTACGTGCGGTTTTTTTTTGTTTTTTTATTCTTGCTATTTCTATGCTCGGGTGGCCTCCGTTTCATGGTTCATTGGTCTTCGTATTTTTGGAACGGAGCCGATCGGTCACGTGGGTCCCACGCCTCGCGTACGAAAACAAAGGAGGTTCTGTGTCTTTTAAGACATACAAGCAATAAGCATGGACAGTATTTCGGGTGCGATCATACCAGCACTAATGCACCGGATCCCATCAGAACTCCGCAGTTAAGCGTGCTTGGGCGAGAGTAGTACTAGGATGGGTGACCCCATGGGAAGTCCTCGTGTTGCAACCCCCTTTTTCGTTGTCCGTTTGCGTTTTTTTAAATTTTACGTGCGGTTTTTTTTTGTTTTTTTTTTCTTTCTTGCTATTTCTATGCTCGGGTGGCCTCTGCTTCATGGTTGATGGTCTTCGTATTTTTGGAACGGAGCTGATCGGTCACGTGGGTCCCACGCCTCGCGTACGAAAACAAAGGAGGTTCTGCGTCTTTTAAGACATACAAGCAATAAGCATGGATAGTATTTTGGGTGCGATCATACCAGCACTAATGCACCGGATCCCATCAGAACTCCGCAGTTAAGTGTGCTTGGGCGAGAGTAGTACTAGGATGGGTGACCCCCTGGGAAGTCCTCGTGTTGCACCCCCCTTTTTCGTTGTCCGTTTGCGTTTTTTTAGATTTTACGTGCGGTTTTTTTTTTGTTTTTTTTCTTTCTTGCTATTTCTATGCTCGGGTGGCCTCCGTTTCATGGTTCATGGTCTTCGTATTTTTGGAACGGAGCCGATCGGTCACGTGGGTCCCACGCCTCGCGTACGAAAACAAAGGAGGTTCTGTGTCTTTTAAGACATACAAGCAATAAGCATGGACAGTATTTCGGGTGCGATCATACCAGCACTAATGCACCGGATCCCATCAGAACTCCGCAGTTAAGCGTGCTTGGGCGAGAGTAGTACTAGGATGGGTGACCCCATGGGAAGTCCTCGCGTTGCAATCCCCTTTTTCGTTGTCCGTTTGCGTTTTTTTAAATTTTACGTGCGGTTTTTTTTTGTTTTTTTTTCTTTCTTGCTATTTTTATGCTCGGGTGGCCTCCGCTTCATGGTTGATGGTCTTCGTATTTTTGGAACGGAGCTGATCGGTCACGTGGGTCCCACGCCTCGCGTACGAAAACAAATGAGGTTCTGCGTCTTTTAAGACATACAAGCAATAAGCATGGATAGTATTTTGGGTGCGATCATACCAGCACTAATGCACCGGATCCCATCAGAACTCCGCAGTTAAGTGTGCTTGGGCGAGAGTAGTACTAGGATGGGTGACCCCGTGGGAAGTCCTCGTCTTGCACCCCCCTTTTTCGTTGTCCGTTTGCGTTTTTTTAGATTTTACGTGCAGTTTTTTTTTGTTTTTTTTCTTTCTTGCTATTTCTATGCTCGGGTGGCCTCCGTTTCATGGTTCATGGTCTTCGTATTTGTGGAACGGAGCCGATCGGTCACGTGGGTCCCACGCCTCGTGTACGAAAACAAAGGAGGTTCTGCGTCTTTTAAGACATACAAGCAATAAGCATGGATAGTATTTCGGGTGCGATCATACCAGCACTAATGCACCGGATCCCATCAGAACTCCGCAGTTAAGCGTGCTTGGGCGAGAGTAGTACTAGGATGGGTGACCCCCTGGGAAGTCCTCGTGTTGCACCCCCCTTTTTCGTTGTCCGTTTGCGTTTTTCTAGATTTTACGTGTGGTTTTTTTTTGTTTTTTTCTTTCTTGCTATTTCTATGCTCGGGTGGCCTCCGTTTCTTGGTTCATGGTCTTCGTATTTTTGGAACGGAGCCGATCGGTCACGTGGGTCCCACGCCTCGCGTACGAAAACAAAGGAGGTTCTGCGTCTTTTAAGACATACAAGCAATAAGCATGGATAGTATTTCGGGTGCGATCATACCAGCACTAATGCACCGGATCCCATCAGAACTCTGCAGTTAAGCGTGCTTGGGCGAGAGTAGTACTAGGATGGGTGACCCCCTGGGAAGTCCTCGTGTTGCAACCCCCTTTTTCGTTGTCCGTTTGCGTTTTTTTAAATTTTACGTGCGGTTTTTTTTTGTTTTTTTTTCTTTCTTGCTATTTCTATGCTCGGGTGGCCTCTGCTTCATGGTTGATGGTCTTCGTATTTTTGGAACGGAGCTGATCGGTCACGTGGGTCCCACGCCTTGCGTACGAAAACAAAGGAGGTTCTGCGTCTTTTAAGACATACAAGCAATAAGCATGGATAGTATTTTGGGTGCGATCATACCAGCACTAATGCACCGGATCCCATCAGAACTCCGCAGTTAAGCGTGCTTGGGCGAGAGTAGTACTAGGATGGGTGACCCCATGGGAAGTCCTCGTGTTGCAACCCCCTTTTTCGTTGTCCGTTTGCGTTTTTTTAAATTTTACGTGCGGTTTTTTTTTGTTTTTTTTTCTTTCTTGCTATTTCTATGCTCGGGTGGCCTCTGCTTCATGGTTGATGGTCTTCGTATTTTTGGAACGGAGCTGATCGGTCACGTGGGTCCCACGCCTCGCGTACGAAAACAAAGGAGGTTCTGCGTCTTTTAAGACATACAAGCAATAAGCATGGATAGTATTTTGGGTGCGATCATACCAGCACTAATGCACCGGATCCCATCAGAACTCCGCAGTTAAGTGTGCTTGGGCGAGAGTAGTACTAGGATGGGTGACCCCCTGGGAAGTCCTCGTGTTGCACCCCCCTTTTTCGTTGTCCGTTTGCGTTTTTTTAGATTTTACGTGCGGTTTTTTTTTGTTTTTTTATTCTTGCTATTTCTATGCTCGGGTGGCCTCCGTTTCATGGTTCATTGGTCTTCGTATTTTTGGAACGGAGCCGATCGGTCACGTGGGTCCCACGCCTCGCGTACGAAAACAAAGGAGGTTCTGTGTCTTTTAAGACATACAAGCAATAAGCATGGACAGTATTTCGGGTGCGATCATACCAGCACTAATGCACCGGATCCCATCAGAACTCCGCAGTTAAGCGTGCTTGGGCGAGAGTAGTACTAGGATGGGTGACCCCATGGGAAGTCCTCGTGTTGCAACCCCCTTTTTCGTTGTCCGTTTGCGTTTTTTTAAATTTTACGTGCGGTTTTTTTTTGTTTTTTTTTCTTTCTTGCTATTTCTATGCTCGGGTGGCCTCTGCTTCATGGTTGATGGTCTTCGTATTTTTGGAACGGAGCTGATCGGTCACGTGGGTCCCACGCCTCGCGTACGAAAACAAAGGAGGTTCTGCGTCTTTTAAGACATACAAGCAATAAGCATGGATAGTATTTTGGGTGCGATCATACCAGCACTAATGCACCGGATCCCATCAGAACTCCGCAGTTAAGTGTGCTTGGGCGAGAGTAGTACTAGGATGGGTGACCCCCTGGGAAGTCCTCGTGTTGCACCCCCCTTTTTCGTTGTCCGTTTGCGTTTTTTTAGATTTTACGTGCGGTTTTTTTTTTGTTTTTTTTCTTTCTTGCTATTTCTATGCTCGGGTGGCCTCCGTTTCATGGTTCATGGTCTTCGTATTTTTGGAACGGAGCCGATCGGTCACGTGGGTCCCACGCCTCGCATACGAAAACAAAGGAGGTTCTGTGTCTTTTAAGACATACAAGCAATAAGCATGGACAGTATTTCGGGTGCGATCATACCAGCACTAATGCACCGGATCCCATCAGAACTCCGCAGTTAAGCGTGCTTGGGCGAGAGTAGTACTAGGATGGGTGACCCCATGGGAAGTCCTCGTGTTGCAACCCCCTTTTTCGTTGTCCGTTTGCGTTTTTTTAAATTTTACGTGCGGTTTTTTTTTGTTTTTTTTTCTTTCTTGCTATTTCTATGCTCGGGTGGCCTCCGCTTCATGGTTGATGGTCTTCGTATTTTTGGAACGGAGCTGATCGGTCACGTGGGTCCCACGCCTCGCGTACGAAAACAAAGGAGGTTCTGCGTCTTTTAAGACATACAAGCAATAAGCATGGATAGTATTTTGGGTGCGATCATACCAGCACTAATGCACCGGATCCCATCAGAACTCCGCAGTTAAGTGTGCTTGGGCGAGAGTAGTACTAGGATGGGTGACCCCGTGGGAAGTCCTCGTCTTGCACCCCCCTTTTTCGTTGTCCGTTTGCGTTTTTTTAGATTTTACGTGCGGTTTTTTTTTTGTTTTTTTTCTTTCTTGCTATTTCTATGCTCGGGTGGCCTCCGTTTCATGGTTCATGATCTTCGTATTTGTGGAACGGAGCCGATCGGTCACGAGGGTCCCACGCCTCGCGTACGAAAACAAAGGAGGTTCTGCGTCTTTTAAGACATACAAGCAATAAGCATGGATAGTATTTCGGGTGCGATCATACCAGCACTAATGCACCGGATCCTATCAGAACTCCGCAGTTAAGCGTGCTTGGGCGAGAGTAGTACTAGGATGGGTGACCCCCTGGGAAGTCCTCGTGTTGCACCCCCCTTTTTCGTTGTCCGTTTGCGTTTTTTTAGATTTTACGTGCGGTTTTTTTTTGTTTTTTTTTCTTTCTTGCTATTTCTATGCTCGGGTGGCCTCCGCTTCATGGTTGATGGTTTTCGTATTTTTGGAACGGAGCCGATCGGTCACGTGGGTTCCACGCCTCGCGTACGAAAACAAAGGAGGTTCTGCGTCTTTTAAGACATACAAGCAATAAGCATGGATAGTATTTCGGGTGCGATCATACCAGCACTAATGCACCGGATCCCATCAGAACTCCGCAGTTAAGCGTGCTTGGGCGAGAGTAGTACTAGGATGGGTGACCCCCTGGGAAGTCCTCGTGTTGCACCCCCCTTTTTCGTTGTCCGTTTGCGTTTTTCTAGATTTTACGTGCGGTTTTTTTTTTGTTTTTTTTTCTTTCTTGCTATTTCTATGCTCGGGTGGCCTCCGTTTCATGGTTCATGGTCTTCGTATTTTTGGAACGGAGCCGATCGGTCACGTGGGTCCCACGCCTCGCGTACGAAAACAAAGGAGGTTCTGCGTCTTTTAAGACATACAAGCAATAAGCATGGATAGTATTTCGGGTGCGATCATACCAGCACTAATGCACCGGATCCCATCAGAACTTCGCAGTTAAGCGTGCTTGGGCGAGAGTAGTACTAGGATGGGTGACCCCCTGGGAAGTCCTCGTGTTGCACCCCCCTTTTTCGTTGTCCGTTTGCGTTTTTTTAGATTTTACGTGCGGTTTTTTTTTGTTTTTTTTTTCTTTCTTGCTATTTCTATGCTCGGGTGGCCTCCGCTTCATGGTTGATGGTTTTCGGATTTTTGGAACGGAGTCGATCGGTCACGTGGGTTCCACGCCTCGCGTACGAAAACAAAGGAGGTTCTGCGTCTTTTAAGACATAAAAGCAATAAGCATGGATAGTATTTCGGGTGCGATCATACCAGCACTAATGCACCGGATCCCATCAGAACTCCGCAGTTAAGCGTGCTTGGGCGAGAGTAGTACTAGGATGGGTGACCCCCTGGGAAGTCCTCGTGTTGCACCCCCCCTTTTTCGTTGTCCGTTTGCGTTTTTTTAGATTTTACGTGCGGTTTTTTTTTGTTTTTTTATTCTTGCTATTTCTATGCTCGGGTGGCCTCCGTTTCATGGTTCATTGGTCTTCGTATTTTTGGAACGGAGCCGATCGGTCACGTGGGTCCCACGCCTCGCGTACGAAAACAAAGGAGGTTCTGTGTCTTTTAAGACATACAAGCAATAAGCATGGACAGTATTTCGGGTGCGATCATACCAGCACTAATGCACCGGATCCCATCAGAACTCCGCAGTTAAGCGTGCTTGGGCGAGAGTAGTACTAGGATGGGTGACCCCATGGGAAGTCCTCGTGTTCAACCCCCTTTTTCGT